>NC_141538.1:94490000-95237500 GCF_021556685.1 Rattus norvegicus
AGTCGGGTCAAAGAGTTTTATTTTTCTAGATTTTTTAAAACTTTATTGTTGCTGACATTGGTTTACTTTGTAGGAGCTGACAGTTTGATTTTCAGCAGGAGTAGTGTCATTTCTTCCTCTCACCTCAAGTAAATATAAGATATGCAAAGATATTCTGTGTTGTAGAATTGTGGTATCATTTTTCTCTTCTTTCTAACTCTGTGATTTAATATATGATGTTCAAAGGTTGGATTATACCATATACAACCTTTGTCTTGAACAAATATTGGAATGTGATCAATAATCATCATTTGATACCTTTAACTCAATTCTGTAGATTTATCCTTTTTTGCCCTGGATATAAACTGAGGCATTATAATTTCTGGTTACAATATTTTTATTGGATATTTTTAATTTACATTTCAAATGTTATTCCCTTTCCCCCACACAACCACCTATGCCTTCCCGCTCTCCCCCTGTCCCCCGACATTCCCCTACCCTGGTTGAGCCTTTCTGTCTTCCCCTCTTGGGTGTATTTGCTTCTGTTTCTTCTAGTGCTTTTAGGTGTGCTATCAAGCTGCTAGTGTATGCTCTCTCCAGTTTCTTTTTGGAGGTACTCAGAGCTATGCGTTTTCCTCTTTGTACTGGATTCATTGTGTCCCATAAGTTTGGGTATGTTGTATCTTCATTTTCATTAAATTCTAAAAAGTCTTTAATTTCTTTATTTCTTCCTTGACCAAATTATCACTGAGTAGAGTGTTGTTCAACTTTCATGTATTTGTGGGCTTTGTGTTGTTTTTGTTGTTATTGAAGACTAGCTTCAGCACGTGGTGATCTGATAGGATGCATGGACTTATTTCAATCTTGTATCTGTTGAGGGCTATTTTGTGACCTAATATATGGTCAATTTTGGAGAAGGTACCATGAGGTGCTAAGAAGAAGGTATATTCTCTTGTTTTAGGATGAAATGTTCTATAAATATCTCTTAAGTTCATTTGGTTCAAAACTTCTCTTAGTCTCTCTATGTTTCTGTTTAATTTTTGTTTCCATGATCTGTCCATTGGTGAGAGTAGAGTGTTGAAGTCTCCTGCCATTATTGTGTGAGTTGCAATGTGTACTTTGAGCTTTAGTAAGTTTTCTTTTATGAATGCAAGTCCCCTTGCATTGGAGCATAGATATTTATGATCGAGAGTTCATCTTGATGGATTTTTTTTGTTTGATAAATATGAAGTGTCCTTCTTTATCTTTTTTGATAACTTTGGTTGAAAGTCAATTTTATTCGATATTAGAGTGGTTACTCCAGCTTGTTTCTTGAGACCATTTGCTTAGAAAATTGTTTTTCATTCCTGTTCTCTGAGATGGTGTCTGTCTTTGTCACTAAGGTATGTTTCCTGTATGCAGCAAAATGCTGGGTCCTCTTTACATATCCAGTTTGTTAGAATATGTCTTCTTATTGGGGATTTGAGTCCATCGATGTTAAGAGATATTAAGGAAAGGGGATTTTTGTTTAATGTTATTTCCATTAGACGTGGCATTATGTTTTTGTTGCTCTCTTCTTTTGGCTTTGTTGCAAGAGCATAACTTCTTTGCTTTTTCTAGGGTAAAGTATTCTTCCTCTGTTGGAGTTTTCAATGTATTATCCTGTGTAGGGCTGGATTTGTCGGAAAATATTTTATAAATTTGGTTTTGTCATGTAATATCTTGGTTTCTCCATCTATGTTAGTTGAGAGTATTGCTGGATATAGTAGCCATGGCTGGCATTTGTGTTCTCTTAGGGTCTATATGTCATCTGCCCAGGATCTTCTGGCTTTTGTAGTCTCTGGTGAGAAATCTGATGTGATTCTGATATGTCTTCCTTTATATGTTACTTGACCTTTCTCGCTTACTGCTTTTTATATTTTTCTTTGTTTTGTGCATGTGGTATTTTGACTATTATATAATGGGAGGAATTTCTTTTCTGCTCCAATCTATTTGGAGTTCTGTAAGCTTCTTGTATATTTATGGGCATCTCTTTCTTTAGGTTAGTGAAGTTTTCTATAATTTTGTTGAAGATATTTACTGGCCTTTAAGTTGAGAATCTTTGTTCTCTTCTATACCTATTATCCTTAGGTTTGATCTTCTCATTGTGTACTGGATTTCCTGGATATTTTGTGTTAAGAACATTTTGCACTTTGCTTTTTCTTTGACTGCTGTATCAATGTTTTCAATGCTATCTTCTGTCCCTGAGATTATTTCTTCTATCTCTTGTATTCTTTTGGTAATGTTTGTGTCTATGACTCCTGATCTCTTTTTTAGACTTTCCTATCTCCAAGGTTTTCTACCTTTGTGATTTCTTTATTGTTTCTATTTCTGTTTTTATATCCTGGATTTTTTTTGGTTAATTTCCTTCACCTGTTTGGTTATCATTTCCTCTACTTCTTTAAGGCATTTTTGTGTTTTCTCTTTAAGGGCTTCTACCTGTTTACCTGTGTTGCCCTGTGTTTCTTTAAGGGAGTTATTTATGTCCTTTTTTGAAGTCCTCTAACATCATGGTGAGTTGTGATTTTAAATCAAAGTATTGCTTTTCTGATGTGTTGGGGTATCCAGGTCTTTCTGTGGTGGGGAGACAAGGTTCTGATGAAGCCATGTGGCCTTGATTTCTGTTGCTTAGGTTCTTGCCCTTGCCTCTCATCATCTGCTGTTAGCTGGTCTTGATGTCTCTGGCAGTTGCTTCACCATCCTGTATGCCTGGGTGTCAACACTACTGGAGACCTTCTTTTTTCCAGCAGGATCTGGATACAGAGAGCTGTGTCACAGGGTCAGCTCTGGGTGCAGGCAGAAACTGGAAGGTTCCCATCTCAGACTTCTCCTTGGTTCCAGAGGGCTCCTGTTGGGTTCAACTTGGGTCAGGAATGTGTGCAGCAGAGGTGTTCTCACCTGTCCTCTCAGTATTTTCCACATCTCTGAAAATTTTAGCCCCTGAGATTTTACTTTGAATTTTCCCCTTATTTATAGGGACAGACTTTTTTTTCCCACAGTTGTATACTTTCTTCCTAAATATTTATTCTTAGATGTTCTTTCTTTATCTCAGTATCTTTGAATTAAAGAGAAATCCATTTTCTGGAAGTGACTTTATTGCCACCTCTCTAAGACTGGATTTCATGGTATCATTTTATTGTACCATTTTCATGGTACCATTTAAGCATTCAAATGAGCGACAAAACAACAATCTACCTAGGAAATATATCTTTGAACCACAACAATGAGCAGCATAACACAATAAACCTAAGCACACACTAGTGGCATACATAGCTTGGTGGTAACCAATAGCTCTAAAATTTGATTTGGAACACTTACAGTAAGAAAGAATTAATACCTGGTTCTGTAATCCTAGGCAACTCTTTATAGCTAGAAAAATCATGGGCTTTGGAGAAGAACATACAACTATCACAATACTAAATCCCTAAATAAATTCTAAAATATTTTTCTTATACCCAAAGATAAGTGTATTTTTTACCTCACATCAAAGAAACTTCTCATTGCTGCTGAGACCATTATCAAAAACTACAAGCAATCAAGGTATAGAGTTGTGGAGCCCAATCTTCTGTTTTAAAACGTATTTACTTTTATTCTTTAATTCTTTTTTTTTATAGTCCAGACATTATGCCCCTCTCAATCTATCCCCTAACTGCTCTCCAATCCATACCTCTTATTCTCCCCATGTCACCAAAAGAATATTCCCAACCCACCATCCCTACCCCAGCAGGCCTACCCACACCCTGGGGCCTCAAGTCTCTCCAGGGTTGGTATATCTTCTCTCACATAGGCCAGACTAGACATTTTTTTGCTGTATATATGTCAGGGGCCTTATATTGCCAGGTTGGTGGCTCAGTGTCTGAGAGATCATGGGGATCCAGGTCAGTTGAGACTGCAGGTCTTCTCATGGCACTGCCCTCCTCCTCAGCTTCTTCCAGCTTTTCACCAGTTTAAGCACAGGGGTCCCTGGCTTCTGTTCATTGATTGCGTGCTAGTATCTATATCTGATTTTTTTCAGATGCTTGCTGTGCCTTTCAGAGGACAGCCATGCTAGGCTTCTGCCTACAAGCACACCACAGCATCAGTAACAGTGTCAGTAGCCCAGACCTCACCTAGATCTGGATCTCAATTTTGGCCTGTCACTAGACTTCCTTTCTCTCATGTTCTCCATTTTTGTCCCTGAATTTCCTTCAGACAGGAACAATTCTGGGTCATAACTTTTGGCTGAGTATGGAAACTCCATCCGATCACTTGAGGTCCTTCCTGTCCCTCCACTGAAGGTGGACCCTAGAAGTTCCCTCTCCTCACTGTAGAGCACATCATCCAAGGCCCCTTCCTACTTTTGAATCCTGATACTCTCTCACACCCCAGGTCTCCAGTACATTCTACATTGTCCCCCGCCTCATAACTTCCAAGGTTGACAGTTTTGCATTCTTCTTGATGGGCCTCATGGCTTCAGACCTGTTTCCTCCCCACTACCTGATCATGTCCCCATGTATGTTGGAGCATGTTTTGGGTATATGCCCAGGTGTGGTATATGTGGGTCTTCATGAAATCTTTATATATTTTGGACATTAGCCCTCAATTGAATGTGAGGTAGTAAATCTTTTTTCCCAATCTCTAGGTTGCCGGTTTGTCCTATTGATTTTCTTCTTTGCCTTACAGAAACTTTCCAGTGTCATGAGGTCACAGTTATCCATTCTTGATTTAGAGCCTGAGCCATTGGAGTTCTGTTTAGGAAATTTCTCCCTGTGACAATGATTTTGAGGCTTTTTCACACTTTCCCTTCTATTAGATTTGAGTGTATCTGGCTTTAAGTTGAGGTCTTTGATCTACTTGATTTTGAGCTTTATCAAGGTGACAAATATTTTCATTTTTTTTACATACAGGTTGCAAGCACTATTTATTGAAGATGCCTTCTTTTTTATTGTATATTTTTGACATCTTTGTAAAAGATCAAGTGTCCATAAATGTGTGGCTTTATTTTTGGGTCTTCAGTTCTATTCCATTGATCATCCTGTCTGTCTCTGTACCAATACCATGAAGTTTTTATCACTATTGCTCTGTAGTATAGCTTGAAGTCAGAGATGGTGATTCCCCACAGAAGTTCATTTATTGTTAAGAATTGTATTTTACTAGCCTGTGTTTTCTGTTTTTCCAGATGAATTTGAGAATTGCTCTTTCCACATCTTTGATGAATTGTGTAGGAATTTTGACGGGGATTGCATTGAATCTGTAGATTGATTTGACAAGTTGGTCATTTTTATCATATTAATTTTACCAATCCATGAGCATGGATGATCTCTCCATTTTCTGAGGCCTTCTTCGATTTCTTGAAGTTGAGAGACCTAAAATTCTTGTCATATAAATCTTTGACTACTTTGGTTAGTTGCCTCAAGATTATTTTATATTATTTTTGACTATTGGGAAGGGTGTTATTTCCCTAATTTCTTTCTCAGCCCATTTATCACCTGTTTAAAGGAAGGTTACAGATTTATTTAAATTAATATTGTACCTAGCCAGTTTGTTTAGGTTGTTTATCAGCTGTATTTGCTCCCTGGTAGATTTTTTGGTTGTTTTTTCAAACTATCATATCATCTGCTAATAGTTATACTGTGACTTCTTTGCCAATTTGTTTCCCTTTGATCTACTTTTGTTGTCTTATTTTCCTAGGTAGTACTTTGAGTATTATATTAAATTTATATGGGAGGAATGAGGAGCCTGTCCCTGATTTTTGTGGGATTTCTTCTGTTATCTCTCCATTTAATATGATATTGGCTGTTGGTTTGTTGTATATTGCTTTTATTATGTTTAAGTGTGGGCCTTGAATTCCTGATCTCTTGCATACTTTCAATGTGATGGAGTGTTGTATTTTGTCAAATGCTTCTTTTAGCATCTAATAAGATGTTCAAGTGATTTTTTTCCTTTGAGTTTGTTTATATCGTAGATTACATTAATGAAATTTTGTATATTGAACCAACCTCACATCCCTGGGATGAAGCCTACTACATCATGGTGCCTGATGGTTTTGATTTTTTCTTGGATATGATGTGCAGGAGTTTTATTCAGTATTCTTGCATCCATATTCATGAGTGAAATTAGTCTGAACTTTGCTTCTTCTGTTGGGTCCTTGTGTGGTTTATGTTTCAAAGTAATTGTGGCTTTTTAGAATGAATTAGGTACTGTTACTTCTGATTCTTTTTTATGGAATAGTTTGAGTATCATTGGTATTAGCTCTTCTTTGAAGGTCTGGTAGAATTCTGCACTAAAGTTCTCTGTCCTTGGGCTTTTTATGGTCAGGAGGTTTTTAATGACTTCTATTTCCTTAGGGGATATAGTCCTATTCCGATAGTTTACCTGCTCTTGATTTAACTTTGGTACGTGGTATCTGTCTAGAAAATCATCCATTTTATCTATATTTTTTCAGTTTTGTTGCATATGCGCTTTTATAGTATTTTGTAGTATTTTGAATTTCCTCAGGTTCTGTTCTTATGTCTCCCTTTTCATTTCTGATTTTGTTGATTTGGATACTGTTTCTCAGCCCTTTAGTTCATTTGGCTAGAGGGTTATTGATCTTGTTGATTTTTTCAAAAAAAATCTTTTGGTTTTATTGATTCTTTGTATAGTTCTCTTCATTTCTATTTGGTTGATTTTAGTTCTGTGTTTGACTATTTCCTGCCATCTACTCCTCTTGAGTGTGTTTGCTTCTTTTTGGTGAATAACTCTCAGGCGTGCTGTTAAGTGGCTGGTGTAAGATCTCTTCAGTTTCTTTATGAGAGCACGTAGTGCTATAAATTTTTCTCTTAGCACTGTTTTCATTGTGTTCCATAAGTTTGGGTTTGTTGTGTCATCATTTTCATTGAATTTTTCATGGTCTTTGATTTCTTTCTTTATTTCTATTCTGGCCAAGTTATCATTGAGCAGAAAATTGTTCAGTTTCCATGTATATGTGGGCTTTCTGCTGTTTTTGTTATTAGGAAAGCCCTGCCTTAGTCTGTGGTCATCAGACAGAATGAATGGAATTATTTCAATTTTGTTGTATCTGTTGAAGCATGTTTTGTGTGTGATTATCTGGTCAGTTTTTGAAAATGTACCATGAGGGACTAAGAAGACGGGTTTTTGTTTTTGTTTGTTTTAGGATGAAATATTCTGTACATATCTGTTAAATCCATTTGCTTCATAACTTCTTTTAGTTTCACTGAGTCTTTGTTTAGTTCCTTTTTCAAAGACTTGTCAATTTGTGAGAGTGTGGTGTAAAAGTTTTCCACTATTATTGTGTGGGGTTCAACGTGTATTTTTAGCTTCAGTAAAGTTTCTTTCATGAATGTGGTTGCCCTGGCATTTAGGGCATAGATGTTCAGAATTGAAACTTTCTCTTGGTGGATTTCTCCTTTGATGAATATGAAGTGACCTTCCTCATTTTGTTTGATACCATTTGGTTGAAAATCTATTTTACTGCATATTATGATGGCACTCCAACTTGGTTTTTTTTTTTTTTTTTTGACTATTAGCTTGGAAGAACTTCTTCCAACCTTTTACTCTGAGGTACTATCTGTCTTTGTTATTGAGGTGTGTTTTATATGTGCAGCAAAATGCTGACTCCTCCTTGCATATCCAGTCTGTTATTTTATGTTTCTTGTGGGGAATTGAGTCCATTGATATTGAGAGATATTAAAGATAGATTATTGTTAGTTCCTTTTATGTTTGTTGTTGTAGGTGGCATTATGGGCATGTGATTCCCTCATTTTGGCTTTGTTGTGAGATGATTAATATATTGTTTATTCTTTAATGGAGCTACCCTCCTGTGTTGGAAGTTTCCTTCTAAAATCCTCTGTAGGACTTGATTTGTAGATAAATGTTTTTGAATTTGGTTTTGTCCTGAAATATTTTGGTTTGTCCATTTATGTTGGTTGAGGGTTTTGCTGGGTACACTAGCTTAGGCTGGTATTGATGTATTTTTAGACTTTTCATGACCTCTGTCCAAGCTCTTCTGGTCTATAAAGTCTCTATTGTGAAGTCTGGTGTCATTCTGATAGGTCTGCTTTTTTATTTGACTTGACCATTTCTCTTGTAGCTTTTAATATTCTTTCTTTGTTCTGTGCATTTAATGTTTTGATTACTATGTGAAGAGAGGATTTTCTTTTCTGGCCCAATGTATATAGTGTTCTATTGGCTTCCTCCACATTTATGGGCATATTTTTCTTTAGTTTGTGCAAGTTTTCATCTATGATTTTGTTGAAGATGTTTTTGGGTCCCTTGCACTTGGGATCTTCACTCTTCTGTATTCCTATCATTCTTAGATTTGGTGTTCTCATTGTGTCCAGGATTTCCAGGATGTTTTATGTTAGGAGTATTTTATGTTTTGAATTTTGTTTGACAGTTGTGTTAATACCTTCTAAGGTATCTTCTATACTCTTCTATCGCTTGTATTCCCTTTGTAATGCTTACATCTACAATTCCTGACCTCTTTCTTAGGTTTTACATTTCAATGCCTGCCTCCACTTGTCTTTTCTTCATTGTTTCTTCTTCCAGTTTTAGGTCTTACATGACTTTGTTCAATTCTTTCACCTGTTTGATTGTGTTTTCTTGTATTTCTTTAAGGGATTTATTTGTTTCCTCCTTAAGGGCCTCTGCATGTTTAACTATGTTTTCTTGTATTTCTTTCAGTGAGTTATTTATATTCTCTTTAAAGAACTCTAGTATCTTCATGAGATAAGAATTTAGGTCAGCCTCCTGATTTTCAGTTTTGTTGGTGTATTGTTGGGCTTGAAGTGGTGGGAAAACAAGGTTATGATGATTCTAAAATATATTAGCCTCTGTTGCTTATGGTCTGGTGATTGTCTCTCGCCTTCTTGTTATCCCTGGTATTAGATGGTCTTGTTGTCTCTGTTCTGTGCCGGATTATTATGCCCCTGTTTTGATTCTGGTTTCCTGGTAGGTCTGTGGCCCGGGCTGTAGCAGACCTCCTTTTGAAGCCTTCAGATTGTGGAGTCTTCAAGACAAAGCTGTTGGTTTATTGCCCTGACTGTGCCAGATTTCCTGGGAGTCCTTCTGACTGTTGAGTCTTCAGGGGAGCCATCAAACTGTTGCTCTGCATGTAGCTGTTCTCCTTGCATGTACTTTTTCCCTGTGTGCAGCACAAGAATTTCCCTGAATGCAGAGGACTTCCTGGAGGCCTTGAGTGTGAGGTGTCTTCAGAGTTGCAGATAAGGTGTTGCTTTGCCCTAGCAGAAGACATTATCTGGAAGAAGAGTGGAGTTCAGGTTGCACAGGGTTTAGGATTGATGGTTTCTGAGTCCACCAATTTTAACAGATGCATATACAAAACAGCTCTTATAGCTAAGGCCAAAGGATCATTTTAGGAGAGGGCATTGAAAGGTTGCAAGAGACAAAGGAACAGACAATTTTCTATGAAGTTATATGTTAAGAATGTCAGAAGTCACACTCATATAGTCTCAACAACATGACAACCTAAACATGATTTGAACAAGTGGAAAAACAGACATGCTAAAGTGGATATATATACATATGTATATATATAATATATATATATATATTATATATATATACATATGAATGTGAGTGAAACCTATCGTCCTGACCAGCCAATAGCATACGAATTGGTAATCCAATACTAGATGGTCAACCTTGAAAACGTATATGCATATAAGTAACATTATGCAGACCAATCAAGTTTATTTTGAAATATAATAATAATTAATGAAAAATAGACCATGAATTTTAAAGAGAGCCAGTGAGGTGTATTGGGCAGTTTGGAGAAAATTAAAGTTGTGTGATGTAATTACATGATTTTCTCAAAAAATAAAATAATAGAAAATTAAAAATTTCAGAACTGATATCCACAAATCTGTAATATTTCCTATTCTCCCACTGAAGGACCCTAGGGGATTTAGCCTGGCTTACATTCACCTGCCTTGGGTTGAGGCAAGGCCAAGTTCCATTCTTCACCCACAAGAACATTCTTTTTTTTTTAGGTGAATTTTAATATAAATTTATTTTGAATAGAAGAATTATTTTGAATAATACATTCCCTCTATATTTTTCCAAAATATAGAATGCTTCATAAATTTTTGTGCCATCCTTGTAAGAGAGCCATTCTAGTCATCCTTTTTTGTTTAATTTTAGTTAATTTTAGTACATGAACTGCTGAGTCAAGGATTATCTTATCAGGTTATAAGTGAATTTTAGTTTCTTTTTTATCTCTATCTTTATTAACCTGGGTATTTCTTATTTACATTTCGATTGTTATTCCCTTTCCCGGTTTCCAGGCCAACATCCCACTAATGCCCCCCTCTCCCCTTATATATCTGTGTTCCCCTCCCCATCCTACCCCCATTACCACCCTCCCCGCAACAATCACGTTCACTGGGGATTCAGTCTTGGCAGGACCAAGGGCTTCCCCTTCCACTGGTGCTCTTACTAGGCTGTTCATTGCTACCTATGTGGTTGGAGCCCAGGGTCAGTCCATGTATAGTCTTTGGGTAGTGGTTTAATCCCTGGCAGCTCTGGTTGGTTGGCATTGTTGTTCATATGGGGTCTCAAGCCCCTTCAAGCTCTTCAGTCCTTTCTCTGAATCCTTAAACGGGGGTCCATTTCTCAGTTCAGTGGTTTCCTGCTGGCATTTGCCTGTGTATTTGCTGTATTCTGGCTGTTTCTCTCAGGAGAGATCTACATCCGGTTCCTGTCAGTCTGCACTTCGTTGCTTCATCCATCTTATCTAGTTTGGCGGCTGGATATGTATGAGCCACATGTCGGCAGGCTCTGAATGGGTGTTCCTTCTGCCTCTGTTCTAAACTTTGCCTCCCTATTCCCTCCCAAGGGTTTTCTTGTTCCCCTTTTAAAGAACGAGTGAAGCATTTGCGTTTTGGTCATCCTTCTTGAGTTTCATGTGTTCTGTGCATTTAAGATAATTTGAGGATTTGGGCTACTATCCACTTATCAATGAGTGCATGCCATGTGTGTTTTTCTGTGATTGGGTTACCTCACTCAGGATGATATTTTCCAGTTCCATCCATTTGCCTATGAATTTCATAAAGTCATTGTTTTTGATAGCTGAGTAATTTTCCATTGTGTAGATGTACCACATTTTCTGTATCCATTCCTCTGTTGAAGGACATCTGGGTTCTTTCCAGCTTCTGGCAATTATAGATAAGGCTGCTATGAACATAGTGCAGCATGTGTCTTTGTTATATGTTGGGGCATCTTTTGGGTATATGCCCAAGAGAGAGGACCCAGGTATACTACAAGAGCATTCTTAAGTAGAAAATTCTCAGAATTTACTAACTGATGCTTGTTAGACAGTAGATTTAAAGGTTAATATGCTTAACCCATAAGTTTGAACTGCAACCTTGCTGAGGTAACCCGTGCCCCTAAAAAACATAAAAACTGCTTGTAACAGCTATTTGGGGTTGCGTTCCAGTCACTTGCCTTTAGGAACTAATTGAAGGTTGACCCCGATGCCCTGGAAAATAAACCTCTTGTTAATGCATATTTCTGGGTCTCGATGTTTCAATCAGGGGTGTCTCGAACCACTGACCAAGGGTTTGGATCTTACTCCACCCTTAGGAGAGTTAGATAGGTATCCCTTAATGTTTATTTATTTTTATTAAGAATCAGATACTAATATTTTGAAGATATCAACAAGTTCAGGGAAAAGAGTGGGTACCCATTACTGCCTTTGACAAGGAAAAGACTCACCATACTGAATGTCCTTTGCAAAAATCACTTTCAGATGTATCAATATTTATTTTGATGACTTCTCATATACAAATATGAGATTTGAATTTTTTAGCTAATTGTTTCTCATTATTTTCTGTCATTTAAGGTAGCTAGATTGTGCTGCTACTAGATAATACTCACATTTCATTGGCTCAAGAAGATAAAAGAGACTTAAAAAATTAACTCCAAAGATCTTAAAAGATCATTTATATTCTATACCTCTTATATCATACGGTCTGCCATTGGAATATTGTTCGCTATTGTGAAATAAGATAAAAATAAGAATGGTTAGATATTTGCAATCTTTAAATTTCTTCCTACAAATGATTTGTAAGTCTTTTGGTCAATACATCACTGATCAGAATGAACCAGATAGACAAAACCCAATGTTAATAAGATTGTATTATTTTTCAAAGTGGATAAATATTTATGAATAGGAATAGAGTGTTTTGAAAATCTGTACCTAGCTAGGACTGTTCTGTCATTGGGAATATAGTAACTAATAAAATCTGGAGCTTCGGTAAAATTTCCATGTTAGTGTTTTTTATATAGGACTTCTCTGGACTTCATAACATGGGATAGCAGAAAGATATCAGTTTCTGAAATACTGGGTTTTTGTTGTCGTTGTTGTTTTTTGTTTGTTTGTTTGTTTTTTACAACTTAAATGCCTTCCTTGAATGGGACTTACAAGAACACTTTCCTTATAACTGTTGCAAGGACTCCTGGTCAGGAATAATCCTGCCTTGGGGGAGGCAAACCTTGGATAATACATGTCTGTTCTAATGTCATGCAGAAGTCTGAAAATTGTTCCAGAATTACCTTTTCCTCAAAACTCAAAGAAAAAAAAAACTGTGGTGATTCGAATAAGAAAAGCTCACATAAGCTCAGATATTTGAATTAGTGGTTCCCAGTTGGTAGATTACTTAAGAAGGATTAGATGGTATTGTCTTTTGTAGGGGGATATGTGGTCTCTCTGTATATGGGATTTCTGGCTTTAAAAGCTCATGCATGCGAGAGGAGATATTCTCTCTCTCTCTCTCTCTCTCTCTCTCTCTCTCTCTCTCTCTCTCTCTCTCTCTCTCTCTCTCTCTCTCTCTCTCCTTGTTGCCTTTGGATCAGGATATAAGCTCTTATCTTCTGCTCCATTGTCATGCCTGCCTGTCTGCTGCCATGTATCCCATCACAACGATCATGAAATAGTCTTCTAAAACTCTAAGCAACATTCCTATTAAATATTTCATTTTATAATTAACCTTAGTCATGGTATGTCTTCACATCAATGGAAGGGTAACTAAGACAGAGTTCATGGTACGTCTTCACATCAATGGAAGAATAACTAAGACAGAGTCTATGTCATTGGACAATTCTTAAAACCCTCTATGTTCTTACCATGAAATGTTGTTCTAGTCCTCTACATTCATCAAAGGGGAAATATAGTAATTGGAAATGGGAATTTCTGTTTCAACCTGGAAAGAGTCTAGTAGTTTTAAATGGTAGACAAAAGTTGTCTTCACATTTCTTTTTTTTTTTCTGACCTTTTTTTTTCTTTTTTTCTTTTTTTTTCTCCATCTTTATTTTTTTTTTAATTAACTTGAGTATTTCTTATATACATTTCTTTTTTTTTTTTATTAATTGAGTATTTCTTATATACATTTCGAGTGTTATTCCCTTTCCCGGTTTCCGGGCAAACATCCCCCTCCCCCCTCCCCTTCCTTATGGGTGTTCCCCTCCCAACCCTCCCCCCATTGCCGCCCTCCCCCCATAGACTAGTTCACTGGGGGTTCAGTCTTAGCAGGACCCAGGGCTTCCCCTTCCACTGGTGCTCTTACTAGGATATTCATTGCTACCTATGGAGTCAGAGTCCAGGGTCAGTCCATGTATAGTCTTTAGGTAGTGGCTTAGTCCCTGGAAGCTCTGGTTGCTTGGCATTGTTGTACTTTTGGGGTCTCGAGCCCCTTCAAGCTCTTCCAGTTCTTTCTCTGATTCCTTCAATAGGGGACCTATTCTCAGTTCAGTGGTTTGCTGCTGGCATTCGCCTCTGTATTTGCTGTATTCTGGCTGTGTCTCTCAGGAGCGATCTACATCCGGCTCCTGTCGGTCTGCACTTCTTTGCTTCATCCATCTAGTCCAATTGGGTGGCTGTATATGTATGGGCCAAATGTGGGACAGGCTCTGAATGGGTGTTCCTTCAGTCTCTGTTTTAATCTTTGCCTCTCCCTTCCCTGCCAAGGGTATTCTTTTTCCTCATTTAAAGAAGGAGTGAAGCATTCACATTTTGATCATCCGTCTTTAGTTTCGTTTGTTCTAGGGATCTAGGGTAATTCAAGCATTTGGGCTAATAGCCACTTATCAATGAGTGCATACCATGTATGTCTTTCTGTGATTGGGTTAGTTCACTCAGGATGATATTTTCCAGTTCCAACCATTTGCCTACGAATTTCATAAACTCGTTGTATTTGATAGCTGAGTAGTATTCCATTGTGTAGATGTACCACATTTTCTGTATCCATTCCTCTGTTGAAGGGCATCTGGGTTCTTTCCATTTTCTGGCTATTATAAATAAGGCTGCGATGAACATAGTGGAGCACGTGTCTCTTTTATATGTTGAGGCATCTTTTGGGTATATGCCCAAGAGAGGTATAGCTGGATCCTCAGGCAGTTCAATGTCCAATTTTCTGAGGAACCTCCAGACTGATTTCCAGAATGGTTTTACCAGTCTGCAATCCCACCAACAGTGGAGGAGTGTTCCTCTTTCTCCACAACCTCGCCAGCATCTGCTGTCACCTGAGTTTTTGATCTTAGCCAATCGCACTGGTGTGAGGTGAAATCTCAGGGTTGTTTTGATTTGCATTTCCCTTATGACTAAAGATGTTGAACATTTCTTTAGGTGTTTCTCAGCCATTCGGCATTCCTCAGCTGTGAATTCTTTGTTTAGCTCTGAACCCCATTTTTTAATAGGGTTATTTGTTTCCCTGCGGTCTAACTTCTTGAGTTCTTTGTATATTTTGGATATAAGGCCTCTATCTGTTGTAGGGTTGGTAAAGATCTTTTCCCAATCTGTTGGTTGCCGTTTTGTCCTAACCACAGTGTCCTTTGCCTTACAGAAGCTTTGCAGTTTTATGAGATCCCATTTGTCAATTCTTGATCTTAGAGCATAAGCCATTGGTGTTTTGTTCAGGAAATTTTTTCCAGTGCCCATGTGTTCCAGATGCTTCCCTAGTTTTTCTTCTATTAGTTTGAGTGTGTCTGGTTTGATGTGGAGGTCCTTGATCCACTTCGACTTAAGCTTTGTACAGGGTGATAAGCATGGATCGATCTGCATTCTTCTACATGTTGCCCTCCAGTTGAACCAGCACCATTTGCTGAAAATGCTATCTTTTTTCCATTGGCTGGTTTTGGCTCCTTTGTCAAAAATCAAGTGACCATAGGTGTGTGGGTTCATTTCTGGGTCTTCAATTCTATTCCATTGGTCTATCTGTCTGTCTCTGTACCAATACCATGCAGTTTTTATCACTATTGCTCTGTAATACTGCTTGAGTTCAGGGATAGTGATTCCCCCTGAAGTCCTTTTATTGTTGAGGATAGCTTTAGCTATCCTGGGTTTTTTGTTATTCCAGATGAATTTGCAAATTGTTCTGTCTAACTCTTTGAAGAATTGGATTGGTATTTTGATGGGGATTGCATTGAATCTGTAGATTGCTTTTGGTAAAATGGCCATTTTTACTATATTAATCCTGCCAATCCATGAGCATGGGAGATCTTTCCATCTTCTGAGGTCTTCTTCAATTTCTTTCTTCAGTGTCTTGAAGTTCTTATTGTACAGATCTTTTACTTGCTTGGTTAAAGTCACACCGAGGTACTTTATATTATTTGGGTCTATTATGAAGGGTGTCGTTTCCCTAATTTCTTTCTCGGCTTGTTTCTCTTTTGTATAGAGGAAGGCTACTGATTTATTTGAGTTAATTTTATACCCAGCCACTTTGCTGAAGTTGTTTATCAGCTTTAGTAGTTCTCTGGTGGAACTTTTGGGATCACTTAAATATACTATCATATCATCTGCAAATAGTGATATTTTGACCTCTTCTTTTCCGATCTGTATCCCTTTGATCTCCTTTTGTTGTCTGATTGCTCTGGCTAGAACTTCAAGAACTATATTGAATAAGTAGGGAGAGAGTGGGCAGCCTTGTCTAGTCACTGATTTTAGTGGGATTGCTTCAAGTTTCTCTCCATTTAGTTTAATGTTAGCAACTGGTTTGCTGTATATGGCTTTTACTATGTTTAGGTATGGGCCTTGAATTCCTATTCTTTCCAGGACTTTTATCATGAAGGGGTGTTGAATTTTGTCAAATGCTTTCTCAGCATCTAATGAAATGATCATGTGGTTCTGTTCTTTCAGTTTGTTTATATAATGGATCACGTTGATGGTTTTCCGTATATTAAACCATCCCTGCATGCCTGGGATGAAGCCTACTTGATCATGGTGGATGATTGTTTTGATGTGCTCTTGAATTCGGTTTGCCAGAATTTTATTGAGTATTTTTGCGTCGATATTCATAAGGGAAATTGGTCTGAAGTTCTCTTTCTTTGTTGTGTCTTTGTGTGGTTTAGGTATAAGAGTAATTGTGGCTTCGTAGAAGGTATTCAGTAGTGATCCATCTGTTTCAATTTTGTGGAATAGTTTGGATAATATTGGTATGAGGTCTTCTATGAAGGTTTGATAGAATTCTGCACTAAACCCATCTGGACCTGGGCTCTTTTTGGTTGGGAGACCTTTGATGACTGCTTCTATTTCCTTAGGAGTTATGGGGTTGTTTAACTGGTTTATCTGTTCCTGATTTAACTTTGATACCTGGTATCTGTCTAGGAAATTGTCCATTTCCTGAAGATTTTCAAATTTTGTTGAATATAGGTTTTTATAGTAAGATCTGATGATTTTTTGAATTTCCTCTGAATCTGTAGTTATGTCTCCCTTTTCATTTCTGATTTTGTTAATTTGGACGCACTCTCTGTGTCCTCTCGTTAGTCTGGCTAAGGGTTTATCTATCTTGTTGATTTTCTCAAAGAACCAACTTTTGGTCCTGTTGATTCTTTCTATGGTCCTTTTTGTTTCTACTTGGTTGATTTCAGCTCTGAGTTTGATTATTTCCTGCCTTCTACTCCTCCTGGGTGTATTTGCTTCTTTTTGTTCTAGAGCTTTTAGGTGTGCTGTCATGCTGCTGACATATGCTCTTTCCTGTTTCTTTCTGCAGGCACTCAGCGCTATGAGTTTTCCTCTTAGCACAGCTTTCATTGTGTCCCATAAGTTTGAGTATGTTGTATCTTCATTTTCATTAAATTCTAAAAAGTTTTTAATTTCTTTCTTTATTTCTTCCTTGACCAGGTTATCATTGAGTAGAGCATTGTTCAATTTCCACGTATATGTGGGCATTCTTCCCTTATTGTTATTGAAGACCAGTTTTAGGCCGTGGTGGTCCGATAGCACGCATGGGATTATTTCTATCTTTCTGTACCTGTTGAGGCCCGTTTTTTGACCAATTATATGGTCAATTTTGGAGAAAGTACCATGAGGAGCTGAGAAGAAGGTATATCCTTTTGCTTTAGGATAGAATGTTCTATAAATATCCGTTAAGTCCATTTGGCTCATGACTTCTCTTAGTCTGTCGACATCACTGTTTAATTTCTGTTTCCATGATCTGTCCATTGATGAGAGTGGGGTGTTGAAATCTCCCACTATTATTGTGTGAGGTGCAATGTGTGTTTTGAGCTTTAGTAAGGTTTCTTTTACGTATGTAGGTGCCCTTGTATTTGGGGCATAGATATTTAGGATTGAGAGTTCATCTTGGTGGATTTTTCCTTTGATGAATATGAAGTGTCCTTCCTTATTTTTTTTGATGACTTTTAGTTGGAAATTGATTTTATTTGATATTAGAATGGCTACTCCAGCTTGCTTCTTCTGACCATTTGCTTGGAAAGTTGTTTTCCAGCCTTTCACTCTGAGGTAGTGTCTGTCTTTGTCTCTGAGGTGTGTTTCCTGTAGGCAGCAGAATGCAGGGTCCTCGTTGCGTATCCAGTTTGTTAATCTATGTCTTTTTATTGGGGAGTTGAGGCCATTGATATTGAGAGATATTAAGGAATAGTGATTATTGTTTCCCTTTATATTCATATTTGGATGTGAGGTTATGTTTGTGTGCTTTCATTCTCTTTGTTTTGTTGCCAAGACGATTAGTTTCTTGCTTCTTCTAGGGTATAGCTTGCCTCCTTATGTTGGGCTTTACCATTTATTATCCTTTGTAGTGCTGGATTTGTAGAAAGATATTGTGTAAATTTGGTTTTGTCATGGAATATCTTGGTTTCTCCATCAATGTTAATTGAGAGTTTTGCTGGATACAGTAACCTGGGCTGGCATTTGTGTTCTCTTAGGGTCTGTATGACATCAGTCCAGGATCTTCTGGCCTTCATAGTTTCTGGCGAGAAGTCTGGTGTGATTCTGATGGGTCTCCCTTTATATGTTACTTGACCTTTTTCCCTTACTGCTTTTAATATTCTTTCTTTATTTTGTGCGTTTGGTGTTTTGACAATTATGTGACGGGAGGTGTTTCTTTTCTGGTCCAATCTATTTGGAGTTCTGTAGGCTTCTTGTATGCCTATGGGTATCTCTTTTTTTAGGTTAGGGAAGTTTTCTTCTATGATTTTGTTGAAGATATTTACTGGTCCTTTGAGCTGGGAGTCTTCACTCTCTTCTATACCTATTATCCTTAGGTTTGATCTTCTCATTGAGTCCTGGATTTCCTGTATGTTTTGGACCAGTAGCTTTTTCCGCTTTACATTATCTTTGACAGTTGAGTCAATGATTTCTATGGAATCTTCTACTCCTGAGATTCTCTCTTCCATCTCTTGTATTCTGTTGGTGAAGCTTGTATCTACAGCTCCTTGTCTCTTCTTTTGGTTTTCTATATCCAGGGTTGTTTCCATGTGTTCTTTCTTGATTGCTTCTATTTCCATTTTTAATTCCTTCATCTGTTTGATTGTGTTTTCCTGGAATTCTTTCAGGGATTTTTGCCATTCCTCTCTGTAGGCCTCTACTTGTTTATTAATGATTTCCTGTGTTTCCCTAAGTGTGTTCATGTCTTTCTTGAAGTCCTCCAGCATCATGATCAAATATGATTTTGAAACTAGATCTTGCTTTTCTGGTGTGTTTGGATATTCCATGTTTGTTTTGGTGGGAGAATTGGGCTCCGATGATGGCATGCAGTCTTGGTTTCTGTTGCTTGGGTTCCTGCGCTTGCCTCTCGCCATCAGATTATCTCTAGTGTTACTTTGTTCTGCTATTTCTGACAGTGGCTAGACTGACCTATAAGCCTGTGTGTCAGGAGTGCTGTAGACCTGTTTTCCTCTCTTTCAGTCAGTTATGGGGACAGTGTGTTCTGCTTTCGGGCGTGTAGTTTTTCCTCTCTACAGGTCTTCAGCTGTTCCTGTGGGCCTGTGTCTTGAGTTCACCAGGCAGCTTTCTTGCAGCAGAAAATTTGGTCTTACCTGTGGTCCCGAGGCTCAGGTTCGCTCGTGGGGTGCTGCCCAGGGGCTCTCTGCAGCGGCAGCAACCAGGAAGACCTGTGCCGCCCCTTCCGGGAGCTTCAGTGCACCAGGGTTCCAGATGGTCTTTGGCTTTTTCCTCTGGCGTCCGAGATGTGTGTGCAGGGAGCAGTCTCTTCTGGTTTCCCAGGTTTGTCTGCTTCTCTAAAGGTTTAGCTCTCCCTCCCACGGGATTTGGGTGCAGAGAACTGTTTATCCGGTCTGTTTCTTTCAGGTTCCGGCGGTGTCTCAGGCGCAGAAGTCCTGCCGCTCCTGGGCCCTCCCCCACGGGAGCCCAGAGGCCTTATACAGTTTCCTCTTGGGCCAGGGATGTGGGCAGGGGTGAGCAGTGTTGGTGGTCCGTCTTCACATTTCTATTGGTATGAAGAGTCATTATGAACATGGCAACTCTTAAATAAAAACATTTAATTATGGTCTGACTTACAGTTCAGAGGTTCAGTTCATTGTCAACATGGCAGGAAGCATGGTGCCAGAGAAGTAGCTGAGAGATCTATATCCACATCTGAAGACAGGAGAAAGAGATAGTGATTTAGAACTGGCTTGAACATCTGAAAGCTCAAACCTCACCCCTAGTGAGGTTTCCTCCAACAAGCCCACACATACTCCAAGAATTCCACATATACTTCAACACTTCTTTTTTTCTTTTATTGGATATTTATTTATATTTCAGTGTTTTCCCCTTTCCCAGTTTTCCCTCCAGAAACTCCCTACTCCATGCCTCCTCCTGTTTCTATGAGGGTTCTCCCCTACAATCCCTTCCTGCCTCCCCACCTGGGCATTCCCAATACAGGGGCATTGAGCCTTCACAGGACTAAAGCCCTCTCCTTTCATTGAAACTCGACAAATGGCTACATCTCTTAACAGCTCTATTTCATATGAGTCTATGAGGGCTATTTATCTTCAAACCAATACATTCTGCTCCCTGGCCCCCATAGCCTGATAGACATATTATAAACTAAAACTGCACTCAGTCTAACTTCAAAAGTGCACCTAGTATGTCACAGTTTCAACAATGTTTAAAAGTCTGAAGTTCAAAGTCTCTTCTGAGATCCATGCAATCTCTTATCTGTAATCTGTAAAATCAAAAGAAAAAGAAGATCACATACTTCCAACATACACAGACACAGCATGTACACTGCCATTCTAGAAGGGAGGATAGGAGCATAGTGAGGAAATCTTATGTCAATGCAAGACCAAAAACTAGCTGGGCAAAATCCACAGTTTGAATTTCAGTCTGATATCAAAGTGTTGCTCTTTAGATCTCCACCTCCTTTAAGTTTTGTGATGGCAATACCGTTCTTTCTTGTGGGCTGACACTACTTGCTGTTAGAGTCTCTCCTTGGCAAGTGTCCCATAACTATGGCATCACCAACATCTAGCAGTCTCCAAGGTAATTCAGTGTTTACCTTCCCAGATTCATGTAATGGCCTTTCTAGGCCTCCGTGCAGGAATGACCCTGAAAAATGCCTATCCTAAGTTGTTTTCCTTAATCATGGAGGGATATTCAACAAACCATTTCTTATATCTTTAACTTGAATGTCATGTGGCCAATGCTGACAAGTTCTGATGCTTGATGAGTCTAAAACTTGGCTTCCTTCTCCAAATACTTTTTTTAAAAACCAGCTTTCTGTTTTCTATGGTTTCTTTCACTCTCTAAACTTGACTGCTCTTGAACTTACACTATAAACTAGGCTGGCCTTGAACTCAAACTCCAGCTTCTATCTTCTGAGTGCTGGATATGCACCACCATACTTGACTCTATGTTTTTCTTTCATTCCTCTTCACAGTTCTTTAACTCCTTTTCCAAAGTTAGAATGTTAGCTGGGTGGGGTCGTACTCTGAGAGCACAATTCTCTTTATTTTAGTTAGGACCAAGTTTTTCTCTAATCTGTTCAGATTTTCTGGTGCTCAATTTCAACTCTAACTATACGTTTTCCCTTGCTTTGCGTGGTTCTTCTCATTACAAGTCTGCACAAGACTGGCCACTAATAGCCACACCACATAGTCAATACAAGGTTGTTTGGAAATATCCTTCACCAAAGCCTTCAATTTAGCTTTAGGTAAATTTTATAGACAGGACAGAAAGTAGCCAGATTCTTCTCCACAATATTACAAGGGTTATCTGTAGGCCACATAATAATAGTCTTCTCCTTTAAAACACCTCTTCTGGGCTTTCACTGTTCAAATCATTCTCAGAAACACTCTCTTACATGCTCCCAGGTTTATGACTGTTTAGGGTCCACTTAAATTATTCAGTCACTATTCTAGCCCAAAGTCCCAATGTGTTCCATATTCTTCCAAACAAAAGCATGGACCAGCCTATCATATCAGAAACTCTATGCCTTCTCTCTTGGGGTTTCAAAGACTGTGAAGAGACTCTATGACCAAGACAAATTTATAAAGAAAAATATTTAATTAAAACTTTAATTCAATTGTTAATTGAACAGTTAATAGTTCAGAGGCTCAGTGCATTGTCATGATGATGGCAAACATGGTAGCATGCCTGGAAAAATAGCTGAGAGGTTTGCATCTAAATCCAAAGTCAACAGTAAGAAAGTGTGACAGTGGACCTGGCTTGAGTGCCTGGAACCTAAAAGCCTGCCTCCAGTTACATACTTTCTCCAAAAAGGCCAAACCTACTCCAGAAATGTCCACACTTTCTAATAGTGCCTATTACTAGGAGCTTACAGTTTCAGGAGAGCATTTCATTCAAACCACTACAAAATCATACTGAAAAAACTTTTGTATGCATTGTAATTTTCCTTTGAGGATAGATTTTTCATTGTTTTGGGAAAACATCAAACCAAAAGAACAAAGGCAGCAATTTTTAGAACTAGAATGTACAAAATAAATAAAAGACCCCTTTCAGACATATTGATATTCCTGGGCAGAGGTCTCAAATAGATCCTGCCATTCTAATTAATTTCATACATTTTTATGCATTGATGATATTTAAAATTGTATATCTAACTGAAACATTCAGTAAATGACACATAGGTGTCACTTAAACAACTTAGAACAATTTGAGGCTATGTCCTAGAAACATGGAAAACATGATTTGGCACCTCCACATAAATCCACACCAAAGATTTCATCAGGACTTATAGTTTTGAAGCATAAGACTTAAAAATATTTTCCTATCAAATAAATGATGAAATTGAGTAAAATAATGTCTGAATACTTTAATGTAAAAATGTATATATATTTAAAGTTTGATGTATATATATATATATATATATATCACATTTCATTTTGCTTCCACCATACTTTACTGCTATCATTATTATTACAACTATTATTTTTATTATTTGCTCTTTGCTAGGAATATTTTTCCCTTACCGATTTCATTCTTGCTAACCCATTAGTTTTTTTACTTAGATCAAATACTAACTTATTTATTCAGCTTTCCCTGATTTCTTTTATGTGCTCTAGATGAACATTTTGTCTGGTGTCACTTTTCAGGCAATGCATCTTGTCTGCTACCAACCAAGAAAGTCAACTTTCAATGACAAGCAATTCTGATAGATGATATACACCCACATTCTAAATTGGACGGGCACAGAGTTCACCTGCTTTAAAGTAGCTATTTATGAAACACTCTAAGCTAATGACAATTATTTTGTGTTGCTGTGAGAATTATTTCTAATAGCTATCTTTGCCCATCTTATGGAAACACTCCAGTCTTTTCTGCCTCAGGAATATAAAATGCCTAACTGGTTTCTTTTATTTCCTTCCAACAAAGCAGCAGGGCAGCCCATTGCTGACCCCTTGTCTTTTCTAAACCTGTCTTAGGGACAGTTTAATTTGTTTTCAGGAATAGGAGGGGTAGAGGCCACTATATTTTCACTTATAATTTATTATATAATTTTGGTAAAATTTCTCATAAGAAGCTTTGAGTTAGGCTACAACATTCCCATATATGAATACACACACATGCACACAGTGATTTCTTTGACATTGGGAGATATTGTGCCACTCCCATAACATTTTGGCTTTTTTCCATCTCACATTTATTTTTCATCTCACATTTATATGTTACATATCCTGGATGTGATAAGAATTATCACATATAGGATAAAAATTATCATAGAACTATGCAATGAGGTCCTTTCTATATTCTTTGTAGACCTCATACCAACTTTTTTGCATATATTCAACTACTCTTTATATTACATGCTATGGTATATCCATCATATCTTATATACTCAGTTTTTAAAACTTTCTTTGTGTTTCATATTAGGTAGTTTCTCTTGACCTGTTCCAGTATACTGATTCTATTTTATCCTGTATGTGGAATTTTTTCCATTTTTTATTAGTTACTTCCTTCATCTACTCTTCAAATAGCCCCCCTCTCCATTTCCCCTCCAGAAACCCTCTATCCCATCCCCCATGCTTCCATGAGGGTGCTCCCCTACCTACCCATCTACTTCCTCTTGCCTCTTCTTCCTGGCATTCCCCTACACTGGGGCATTCAGCCTTCACAGAACCAAGGCCCTCTCCTCCCACTGATGCCCAACAAGGCCCACCCTCTGCTACATATGCAGCTGGAATCATGGGTAGCTCCATTGTATGTACTCTTTGATTGGTGGTTTAGTCCATGGGAGCTCTGGAGTGTCCTGTTGGTTGATATTGCCGTTCTTCTTATGGAGTTGCAATCCCCCTCAGTTACCTTAGTCCTTTCTCTGCTTCCTTCATCAGGGACCCAGTTCTCAGTCCAATGGTTGACTGCAAGCATCCACCTCTGTATTTGTATGGCTTTGGCAAAGCCTCTCAGGAGATAGCTATATCAGGCTTCTGTCAGCTTCCACCTCTTGGTATCCTCAATAGCGACTGGGTTTGGTTACTGTATGTGGGATGGATCTCCATGTGTGGCAATTTCTGGATGGACTTTCCTTCAGTCTCTGCACCAAACTTTGTCTACCTAATTCCTTCTGTGAATATTTTGTTCTTTCTTCTAATAAGTACTAAAACATCCACAGTTTTGTTTTTCTTCATCTTGAGCTTCATGCGGTCTTTAAATTGTATCTTGGGTATGCAGAAATTTAATCTTTAAAGGAAATTTTTGTGTATGTTATTGAACCTTTCCATCATTTCGACTTGGTTCTTTTCATAGTGTTCATTTCTGTCATAATTTGCATCTTTTAATATTTTCCTCACTAGACTCTTTTTTATTAATTTTATAATTCAAATTAGATCTTTTTCATAAAATATATTGTGATTATGCCCCATATCATCATATCAACTCTTTCCTATTTCCCTGCTTACAAAAATCTATACCCTAAATAGGCAAATGATAGAGCTGCTCAATTCATAACATTTCTATCATGTTCTACACATAAGTCACAGCAATAAATATAGAGATATGAGTGAGAAAGTCTTCCTCTTGATAGCAACAGTCAAAGCAAAAAGCAGAGAGTGCACTATCTGAACATGTGCACACTGGCAGCTTGCCCTGTCTGTACTGTGTGCTCTCACTGAGAATGCACAGAATCTATACTTTTAAATGGCTTTAATGAAGAGAATTCTTTGATAAATCTTCTCAGAATCTGAAGTGTTTGTACCATTATAGTTTGCAGGATGAGCTGAAAGAACCATTGGTTTTGTTGTCAGGAGCTAAACAGGACATCTTAACAGTTAGAACTGCCCTTATATAGATCACCAGGAGTGTCTTGGAAGCTAATCATATCAAGATCTACTTACTAAGAGAAATTGATAATCTGTTGATTTTTTTAAAAAATATGCTTTACACAAATCTTCCTTTGACACCCTTTTTCATATCAACAGATATATTATAAAAAGAGAAAAACATTTTTCTTATAATGACTTTCCAGCATGAACAGTTTTGGTCTACAGCTCTTATCTGTCTTTGACTATCATTTTATACTAAATCCAAGCAGAGGCATAACATCTGGATTAAGTCATTTAAGATTTGGGGATTTGAGTTGTATTTTCTTTTATTCTGATTTAATTGTTCTCTGTTGGATTCAGAGGCTCACTCTTGGTCAGGTTTGTACCTGTTCCTCTCTGTGAATACCCACATCTTAAATTGCCATTGTTCTGTTCTGTTTTGTTTTCTGGGTTTATCAATACTCATCTCATATTTTCCTTTTTTCTCTACTAGTATTATTATTTCTGAGTACTCTAAATGCTGATATTTATATAGCTGGCCTATATTACACTTTCAACCCTTGAGGTTAACCTTCATTCTATAGAAATGCTTTTTATAAATTTTGCTTTATTTAAAAGATTCATAGCACTCTTATTTGTAATAAATCATTAAACTTATTTGTACTTGTTAAAATAAAAATATATTTCTTTCATATAATATATTTTGATTATATATTCACCTCCTTCAACTCTTGCTATATCCTCCTCACTTCCCCACCCACCCAAATCCACACCCTCTCTTTCTATCATTCCCTAGATAAAGGTAGACTCTAAAATAATATTGTTAATAATAAATCATAATAAAAAACAATGATGATACAATAAGGTAAAATAAAACAAACAAACTAGATAAAACCTGCCACCGAGAGAAAAAGAGCCAATGAGAAAGCACAAATAACATAGAGACATAGCGACACACGTGTTTGCATACACAAAATCCCATAAAAAAGGAAATTGAAAATCATAATTGATAACCTAAAGAAATGGAAAGTTAAAAATAAAACAGCTCAGACTAAGGTTTATGAGACAAAAGTCTGCCCCCAGATACCACTGAGCTCATTTTTTGTTTACCATCTACTGCTGTTCATGGAACCTGCCCTTAAAGTGGTTTGTATATCTAGTGAAACTACATTTTTCTATATGAGTACTTACAGTTGGAGAAAATTTGAAAAAGGTTAGGGATAGATGCTGAGTCCATTTCTCCTCTCAATGCTGAGACCTGGTTTAGCCCAGACCCATACGTGCTCTGTGCATGCCCCCACACTCTCTGTAAGTGTGTTGGTCTTGCTATGTTTAGAAGGTATTCTTTCCTTGGTATCCTCTAGCACTTCTGATTTTAATAGTCTTTCTGACTGCTCTTCACAGGGTTTCCTGAGCCCTGAGGTGAGGGATTTAATGGGATGGGTATTCCAAAGTTTCTCACTTTCTGCATATAGTTCACATGTGGATCTCTGTATTTGCTCCCATCTCCTGCAAATTAAGGTTCTCTTATGATGAAAGAACAAGACACTGGTACATGAGTATGGAAGACAATCATTAGAAGTCATTTTATTGCTATGTTTAATTAGCAGAGCAGTGCACTTGATTTTACCCTAGGTTCACAGACTAGCTTGTCTTAGATTCTTGGCCATCTATATGGACTCATCCTCTGCTACATATGGATCTAGAGTCATGGATCCCTCCATTTATAATATTTGGTTGTCGGTTTAGTCCCTGGGAGCTCTGTGTAGTTCTGTTAGTTGGTATTGTTCTTCTGATGGGGTTACAATCTCCTTGAGCTCCTTCAGTCTTTTCCCTAGCTATTCCATTGGGGTCCCTGGGCTCAGTGGCTCAGTCCTATGGTTGGCTGTGAGGATCTGCATCTGTATTGGTCAGGTGCTGGTAGAATTTCTCAGAGAACAGCCATATCAGGCTCCAGTCAGCAAGCACTTTTTGGCATTAGCAATGGTATGGGGGTTTGGTGTCTGAGGATGGGATGGATTCCTAGGTAGAATGATCTCTGAATGGCCTTTCCTTTAGTCTCTGTTCCATTTTTTTTGTCTCTGTTTTTCCTTTGGACAGGAACATTATTGGATTAAAAATTTTGAGCTGAGTGTATGGCCACATCTCTCACCTGTGCCTATCTACTGGAGGTGGTCTCTAAAAGTTGTATCTCCCATTTGTTGAGTATTTTGGCTAAAGTCATCACCATTGGGTCCTAAGGGTGTCTTGCTTCCCTGGAGTCTGGGACTTTCTAGTGACTCCCCATTCCCTACTGTTACATGTTTCTATTCAATTTTCTGACTCTTTGTACTTCTTTCCTGTCCCTTCCAATACTTGTTCCTACAGTCCTTTTCCTCTCCGCATCCTCTCTTCCACCCAGTTCCCTCCCTCCCTCTACCCCCTGTAATAATTTTGTTCCCTGTTCTGTATAGGATTGAAGCATCTACACTTGATCTTCCTTCTTCTTAAGCTCCATCTGGTTTGTGGATTGTATCCTGGGTATTCTGAGCTTTGAGCTTATATTCACTTATCGGTGAGTACATACCATGTGTAGTTTTGAATTTTTGTTTCTTTGTTTGCTTGTGTGCATGTACATGTGTGTATTAGTGTGTTTGTGCATGTGTGTGTGTGTGTGTGTGTGTGTGTGTGTTTTAATACCTGAATAGTATTCCATTGTGCAACTGAACCACATTTTCTGTATCCCTTATTCAGTTGAGGGACATCTGGGTTGCTTCTAGGTTTTGGCTATTAGGAATAAAATTTCTATAAACATAGTAGAGCATGTGTTTTTGGAATATGGTGGAGTATCTTTTGGGTATATGCTCAGTAGTGGTATAGCTGGGTCTTCAGGTAAAGTATTAGCCTTTCTGATTGGGGTGAGGTGGAAACTCAGGGTCATTTTGATTTACATTTCCCTAATGACTAAGGATGTTGAACATTTCTTTAAGTACTTCTCAGATATTTAAGATTACCCAGTTGAGATTTCTTTGTTTAGCTCTGTACCCCATTTTTAATAGAGTTATTTGACTCTCTAGAGTCTAATTTCTTGAGGTCTTTGTATATTTTGGATATTAGCCCTCTATCGGATGTAGGGATGGTAAAAACCAATCTGTCGATTCTTTTGTCCAATGACAGTGTCCTTTGCCTTACAGAAGTTTTTCCATTTTATGAGGTCCCATTTGTCAATTTTTGCTCTTAAAGTATGAGCCATTGGTGTTGTGTTTAGGAAATTCTCCCCTGTGCCAGTGTGCTCCAGGTTCTTTCCCACTATCTCTTCTATTGGATTCAGCAAATCTGATTTTAAATAGAGGTCCTTGATCTACTTGGACTTGAGTTTTATATAAAGAGATAAGAATGACTCAATTTCCATTTTTTTACATGCTGTCTGAACCAGCAGCATTTATTGAAAATGCTCCCCCCTCCCAGTGGATGGTTTTCAATTCTTTGTCAAATATCAAGTGACCATAGGTATATGGGTTCGTTTCTGGGTCCTCAATTCTATTCCACTGATATACCTGCCTATCTCTGTAACATGCCATGCAATTGTTTTTATCACTACTTCTCTGTAGTTTGAGGTCAGGGATGGTGATTTCTCAGAAATTCTTTTGCTGTTGAGAATGTTTTTGTTTTTGTTGTATTCCAGATGAATTTGAAAATTGCTCTTTCTATCTCTGTGAAGAACTGAGTTGAAATTTTGTTGAGGATTATATTGATTTTGTAGACTGCTATTGGTAAGATGGCCCATTTTACTATGTTAATCCTGCTTATCAATGAGCATGGAAGATCTTTCCATTTCTGAGGTCTTCTTTGATTTCTTTCTTCCTCCTTTCCAATTTATATCACGCAGATATCCTTTTGTTGCCTAATTATTCCAAGTAGAGCTTCAAGTACTATATTGACTAGATAGGGAGAGAGTGGGTAGTCCTATGTTGTTCCTGACTTTAGTGGGATTGCTTCATGTTTCTCTCTGTTTAGTTTGATGTTGGCAATTGGTATATTGTATATTGCTTTTATTATGTTGAAGTGTGGACCATGAGTTCCTGAGCACTCCAGTACTTTTAATATAAAGAGTTATTGTATTTTGTCAAAGGCTTTTCAGCATCTAATGCGATAATCATGTGTTTTTTTCCTTTGAGTTTGTTTATATAGTGAATTATGTTGATAAATTTCCAAATATTGAACCATCCCCTCATCCCTGAGATGAAGCCTACTTGATCATGGTGGATAAACATTCTGATGTGTTCTTGGATTTGGTTTGCAAGATTTTATATATGTCAACCATGATATTTTGTTTGTTAACAATATCCAAATATGAAGTTCTTAATGGGAGTTGGGGATTTAGCTCAGCGGTAGAGCGCTTGCCTAGCGAGCGCAAGGCCCTGGGTTCGGTCCCCAGCTCTGAAAGAAAAAAAAAAAAAAAAAAAAAAAAGAAATGAAGTTCTTAATGGGAGCAAGTTACACTAAGATTCAAGACTAAATTTCCTGCAACCATAGGCAAATGATGAATTTTTGTGTTGTGCTTTGTTTTCTGCTTTTGCTTCCCTGTTCTCTGATTTAATGAAACCAAACCTTTTTATACCTTTCCTTTTCCTTTTTTTGACTGTTGTGTACAAAGAAAATCATAGGTTAGAAAATCATTTGTAATTTTGTATAATATTACGGTCAGAGGAATTGTGATGACAAAGGCAGTTCAAACCGGAAAAACAATAGAAAAGATTACTACATATAAAAGGAATTCTTCAAAAAATTGTTTTTAATGTAAAGGATTATAAGTCAAGTATATAAACCTACATAATACTACTTATTAAATTGTGTTGGCTTAAATTCATCTCTTCTGAAAATTGTGGGTAAACCTGCTAAGTTTCACAAAATGTGAGAGAAGATGCATTTTTTGAAAATGCTACTAACTGTAAAATTACCAGGAGCCAGTTAAAGATGTCTCTTGAGAGGCACAGCCAGAGCATGTCAATTACTGGTGAATGCTAGCACCAAAGCATTGAACTGAGAATGGGATCCTCATTGGAGGAATTGGAAAAAGGACTTAAAGAGCTGAAGGAGCTTACAACCTCATAAGAACAACAATGCCTACTAACTAGAGCTCCCAGGGACTAAACCACTACCCAAAGACTATACATGCACTGACCCATGGCTCCAGGTGCATATGTAGCAAAAGATGGCCTTATTGGGTACCGATGAAAGGAGAAGCCATTGGCCCTGCCAGGACTGCCCCATCCCGGTGTAGGGAAATTTTTTTGGGGGGGAGGGAGGCATAGAGAGGGGAACACCCTTGTAGAAGAAGGGGAGGGCGATGTGATCGGGAGTTTATGTCCAGGAATCCTGGAAAGGGAATAACATTTGAAGTATAAACTTAAAAATCCAATAAAAAAAGAAGAGAGAAGAAAATACTCACAGGAAGAAATGCAGTGACAAAGAGTGGAGAAGAGACTAAAACAAAGGCCTTCCAGGGGACCCATCCCACATCTAGCCACCAAACTTCATCTTTCTATCTCTTTATGTATCTATTAGACCATATTTATCTTTATATTTTCATTAAGTTCAAAGCTTTAGTTGATTTAATATGACATCATTTCATAGGCATGTAGATAATTGATTTCCACTGTAAACTATTTCTAGTGGTGTACAGATGAAGCTTTCAAATAATTTTTATTGTCCCTTTATATTTACAAAAGCCTTCAGTAACATCCAATGAACTGACAAATTACTTCTTTTTAAAAGTGACTTATTTCTCATATTTAATTATGTGAGTGAGTATGTGTGTATGTTGTGTATGTATTTGTGGATATGAATATATGTACATGTAGATGCCACTTTGAATCTAGTATTCCAGGTGATTCTGAGGCCCCTGACATCAGTGCTAGGACCTGAACTTAGGCCTCCTTCAAGAGCAGTATGTACTCTTACCCACTGTGTCTTTGCAGACCTAATGGCTTTACCTTAGTGCTCAACACCTTCACAAATTAAACTAAACTTGTCATTGAAATTTTATTTTAATTTCTTTTTTTTTTCTACAATGGAAATTCCTATATTTTACCCTCTTCACTAAGGAACAGAAGTGGGTTTCTTTTTTGTTTTTTTTTCTCTTCATGTACAGTTAAATATCTTTTTTTTTATTAACTTGAGTATTTCTTACATACATTACGAGTGTTATTCCCTTTCCCGGTTTCCGGGCAAACATCCCTCCCCTTCCTTATGGGTGTTCCCCTCCCAACCCTCCCCCCATTGCCGCCCTCCCCCCAACAGTCTAGTTCACTGGGGGTTCAGTCTTAGCAGGACCCATGGCTTGCCCTTCCACTGGTGCTCTTACTACGATATTCATAGCTACCTATGAGGTCTGAGTCCAAGGTCAGTCCATGTATAGTCTTTTTTTTTTTTTTTTTTTTTTTTTTTTTTTTTTTTTTTTTTTATTAACTTGAGTATTTCTTATATACATTTCGAGTGTTATTCCCTTTCCCGGTTTCCGGGCAAACATCCCCCTCCCCCCTCCCCTTCCTTATGGGTGTTCCCCTCCCAACCCTCCCCCCATTGCCGCCCTCCCCCCATAGACTAGTTCACTGTGGGTTCAGTCTTAGCAGGACCCAGGGCTTCCCCTTCCACTGGTGCTCTTACTAGGATATTCATTGCTACCTATGGGGTCAGAGTCCAGGGTCAGTCCATGTATAGTCTTTAGGTAGTGGCTTAGTCCCTGGAAGCTCTGGTTGCTTGGCATTGTTGTACTTTTGGGGTCTCGAGCCCCTTCATGCTCTTCCAGTTCTTTCTCTGATTCCTTCAATAGGGGACCTATTCTCAGTTCAGTGGTATGTATAGTCTTTAGGTAGTGGCTTAGTCCCTGGAAGCTCTGGTTGCTTGGTATTGTTGTACATATGGGGTCTCGAGCCCCTTCAAGCTCTTCCAGTTCTTTCTCTGATTCCTTCAACGGGTGTCCTATTCTCAGTTCAGTGGTTTGATGCTGGCATTCGCCTCTGTATTTGCTGTATTCTGGCTGTGTCTCTCAGGAGTGATCTACATCCAGCTCCTGTCGGCCTGCACTTCTTTGCTTCATCCATCTTGTCTAATTGGGGGGGCTGTATATGTATGGGCCACATGTGGGGCAGGCTCTGAAGGTGTTCCTTCAGTCTCTGTTTTAATCTTTGCCTCTCTATTCCCTGCCAAGGGTATTCTTATTCCCCTTTTAAAGGAGTGAAGCATAAACATTTTGATCATCCATCATGAGTTTCATTTGTTCTAGGCAACTAGGGTAATTCAAGCATTTGGGCTAATAGCCACTTATCAATGAGTGCATACCATGTGTGTCTTTCTGTGATTGGGTTAGCTCACTCAGGATGATATTTTCCAGTTCCAACCATTTGCCTACGAATTTCATAAAGTCATTGTTTTTGATAGCTGAGTATTATTCCATTGTGTAGATGTACCACATTTTCTGTATCCATTCCTCTGATGAAGAGCATCTGGGTTCTTTCCAGCTTCTGGCTATTATAAATAAGGCTGCGATGAACATAGTAGAGCACGTGTCTTTTTTATATGTTGGGGCATCTTTTGGGTATATGCCCAAGAGAGGTATAGCTGGATCCTCAGGCAGTTCAATGTCCAATTTTCTGAGGAACCTCCAGACTGATTTCCAGAGTGGTTGTATCAGTCTGCAACCCCACCAACAATGGAGGAGTGTTCCTCTTTGTCCACATCCTTGCCAGCACTGCTGTCACCTGAGTTTTTGATCTTAGCCATTCTCACTGGTGTGAGGTGAAATCTCAGGGTTGTTTTGATTTGCATTTCCCTTATGATTAAAGATGTTGAACATTTCTTTAGGTGTTTCTCAGCCATTCGGCATTCCTCAGCTGTGAATTCTTTGTTTAGCTCTGAGCCCCATTTTTAATAGGGTTATTTGTCTCTCTGCAGGCTAACTTCTTGAGTTCTTTGTATATTTTGGATATAAGGCCTCTATCTGTTGTAGGATTGGTAAAGATCTTTTCCCAATCTGTTGGTTGCCATTTTGTCCTAATCACAGTGTCCTTTGCCTTACAGAAGCTTTGCAGTTTTATGAGATCCCATTTGTCGATTCTTGATCTTAGAGCATAAGCCATTGGTGTTTTGTTCAGGAAATTTTTTCCAGTGCCCATGTGTTCCAGATGCTTCCCTAGTTTTTCTTCTATTAATTTGAGTGTGTCTGGTTTGATGTGGAGGTCCTTGATCCACTTGGACTTAAGCTTTGTACAGGGTGATAAGCATGGATCGATCTGCATTCTTCTACATGTTGACCTCCAGTTGAACCAGCACCATTTACTGAAAATGCTATCTTTTTTCCATTGGATGGTTTTGGCTCCTTTGTCAAAAATCAAGTGACCATAGGTGTGTGGCTTCATTTCTGGGTGTTCAATTCTATTCCATTGGTCTATCTGTCTGTCTCTGTACCAATACCATGCAGTTTTTATCACTATTGCTCTGTAATACTGCTTGAGTTCAGGGATAGTGATTCCCCCTGAAATCCTTTTATTGTTGAGGATAGTTTTAGCTATCCTGGGTTTTTTGTTATTCCAGATGAATTTACAAATTATTCTGTCTAACTCTTTGAAGAATTGGATTGGTATTTTGATGGGGTTGCATTGAATCTGTACATCGCTTTTGGTAAAATGGCCATTTTTACTATATTAACCCTGCCAATCCATGAGCATGGGAGATCTTTCCATCTTCTGAGGTCTTCTTCAATTATTTTAATTTCTTGTTCTACGTTTCCCTTTATTCGAGTTGTCTTACAGATATATTTTTCTTCATAGATCCTATTAAAGAGGTTTTTGTTCTCGACTTTTGAAGGCCCATTCCTATAGTATAATAACACAAAGAAATCAAATTAATAGTGAATAAATAGGGTAAGAGATAAACCTCCAAATCCGAATAGCAAGACCAAAATATAATTCATATTGGGCTAATTCTATATAATAATTCTTGGTGTATAAATGAAACTCAGGTGATGTTTTCAACAGTTAAGTAGAAAGTGCCCTGAGAGAGTGTTGTGATTATTTTTAGTTTCCCCTTTACTTGTCTATAGAAAAAAATATCTCAAAAGTTAAAGAATATTTCATTTATTTTAAACTTTGTGATCCTACTATGTCTTGTAGGGATGTTACTGTTGTAACTCCGGTTTGCACCTGGTAGAGTAGAGAGTACGTTCCCTCAACATTAATGCTAGTCAGTTGGTGTGAAGCTTCTAGTTATGTATTATTTTGAATTCTTCACATGTGATGGCATAAGTAAGTGCTATCTTCAACAATAGAGTAATACTATGAGGTCATTTGTAGCAACCAATAGCCATGGATATGACTGGTTTGTTTGTTTGTTTATTCTACTGGATTTTTTTTTTTACATTTCAAATGTTATCCCCTTTCCCACACCCAACATCTCACCCCTTCCCACCTCCCTGCCCTGACGTTCCCCTACACTCTTTGGTACTCCTTTGGCTGATAACTCAACAAGATGCAAGCCATTCTCAGCCATAGAGGTTTTACCTAGTGGCATAAGATGTCTAATTGGGGCATTGTCTACCCTATTATTTGGTGATTACATGTGTATATTTTAGAAAAAATCTTCAAGGGAAGGTTTGACATAAATTTTCAAATATCCTTTAGTGTTAACTGCCCTTTCTCCTTCTCTTACATCCTTTTATCTAAGTTATCATACTATTCCAGTTTCCACTTTTTCTCTCTGTAAGACTAAGAGGAGAGCCTCTTGCCTAGTCTCTTACTAAGAACCTAAGCTCTGTGATTATTTGGATTGTAGTACACATATTAAAGATGTAACAGCTTTCAAATGCATGTAGGAGAAAAATATATTTGTCTTTTGAGGTGTGTGTTATTTCACCCAGAATAACTTTTTTCTATCCAGATCCAATTATCTGCAAATTTCATATTTCTTAACAGTTGAGTAATGTTCTTCGTACCAGTTTTACTACCTACCATCTAACTGATGGACAGCTAGCCATTTCTAACTCCAGGTCTTATAAATACAAGAACAACGAATATGGGTGAGTAAGTATTTCTGCAATAGGATGTAGAGTTCATTTGATATATATCCAAGAGTGGTATAACTGGATCTTGAGGTAGGTTATTTTCAACTTCCTAAGGAACCACAACAGTGATTGCCACAATTATTCTAGCAATGGTAGTTTTGGGTTCAATACCCATTCAAAGAGATGGAACCTAACTCCTGACACTGCTTAAGTGACTAAGAATCTGAAACTAGATAGGCTATTGGCCTAGGGAAAACCTAACATTTGTATTCTGCTAAAGAAACAGCCACAAAATGACTCCTTACAACCTAGGGCTATAACAGTTTCAGTTCCTTGATCATACCATATCAAAGCATCTTCTCCTTGCAGTAGATGGGAATTAAAACAGAAACTCAGAACACAACATTGTATAGAGAGCGAAAGACTTTAGAATTCTCCATTCAAGATGAGATGTTTTCATAAATCTTTCCTCAAGGCTCAAAGATATATGAAGTAAAAAAAATGGGAATATTGTAAGGATCAGAGGTAATGAATAACTCCAATTACAGTGTCTTCCACTATTATTTCCACTTCATCTCTCAGTAACACTACAATATATTTTCCCTTCCTTGGAAAATTCTTTCCTATTGCCTAGTTTCTTTCTATGAACCTAACTGGTTATCTGGTACTGGATAATCTGTTAGTATTTTTTTTCTCTGGAGAACATTATTTCTCCCACTCTCTCCATTCCATCATTGCCAATAGTTCTTTTTCTAGAGTTGAGGGCTCTTAGGCTTTATCTGCCACATTCACCCAACCCCAATTCACTCACAATATTCTCTCCCATTCACTTTGGTGTGTTAATTGTCATAATTCTTGTTGAATTCATGTATAGGCAGTCACATTGGTGAGACACTGAGCATGCAGCTCCTGTCATTTCTAGAAGATACAGTATCATGGCTAAATTTTTGTTGCTCTGACTCTTATAATCTTTCCACCTTTTCTTTTACCTGATTCCTAAGCTTAAGATTCAGGAATGGGTTTATAGGCATATCCATTGGATCCAGACTTTGTAACTCTGTATTTTGATTAATTGTGTTTTTCATAATGGTCTCCATGTATTGCAAAGGAAAGTTCTTTTTGATGCGGGGTGAAAACTAACTAATCTGTATTGTGTGTAAGGACAATATTTAGAACATATTAGGGGTTATTAGACTTGTATATTTTGATAGGATATACAGTTATTTAACTGTCATTGCATGATTAGGAAAGATAAACTCTATTTGTAAAGAATTCTGAGCCTATATTTAGGAGATCAAGGCATTCTCATTTATTAGACATGAAATACAATTATTTAAGCTTTCATTTTTTCTCTATTAATGAGTGTTCTCTAAAAACATAAATCTGGAGCTCCAAATGTTGTTTTCTTCATACAAAATGATTAATATACTCTAAGTCCATTTTCTACTGGGAAGATGGGTGGGTATGTCATTGATCATAGATTAGTATGTGTTAGAGTTTTTTCTTTGTGTCCCTTTATTAGTTTCTAATCCCAGATACTATCATTGCTCTGCACTTACTTTTCTGAAACCATAAATAAGAAGCATTAATATCCTATTCAAACATGACTAAAATTAATATTGGTTATACACAGAACATCTTTATCTAAATAAACTGATGAGAGAAGATTTTTATTACATATTATTAGATACATTTTTATGAATATCAATCTGCATAGCAGTTCATAAACAATTCCTACACAGAAGAAATTGCTTCGTGGGAATCTTATTACATGTTGCCTACTTCTGTGACTATGGATCCAATCTGTTAATTAATGAGAAATTCTATCTTTATCTCTTCACTTCTCCATTGACTATGCCCACAATCCACAAAATCAAAACAGGAAAGATCAAACCCTTTTCCTATTTCAAGTGTCAAACTTAGCTACCTTGAAGGCAAGGTAAGAAATTTTTTTCTCAATATAAGGATTATATCTATAAATTTATATAAACATAGCTTTGGAAAGCTATACATTATAAGAGGGAAAGATTTCTTCTCCCCTCTTATAATAATTGACTAATATATACTCAGGTTTTAAAATAGCATTTTCACTATCACAACACAAAACTATTATTATAATATAGACTGATTATAATAAACAGATATATAATTAAGATGATCAATTAATTATTGGAATTTACCACAACTTACATGTTGCCAAATGTGGGTGCACTCGTACATGCATTCCTGAGTAGTTCCCTAATTACTGCTAACTTGTTACACTTTCTTGTAACTTCTAAAGGCTCTATCTCCCTTTACAATTTGGTATGACCAAAGAAAGTGATTAATATAGAGAGTGTATCACAATGTTTAGTTTATATTAATTGATTGAATCTTACAATTATCTTTTCTATTAGTTTTATGCTTTTACTTAAGATGGTATGCAATAAGATTCAGAAATAAAATAGCTGGCACTATATGATGATGTCACTAAAATAAAAAAGAATACTTAGATCCACATTACAAAAGAGATATATTCTGGGCAGATGGATCAGTGAATAAGATATTGGGCCAAACACTTCAGATCCCCAGAAAACACATAGAACCAATAGCAATAGTATCAGCAAGCCTAATACTTCTATGTAAAGATGGAAAGTAGAGACAGGAGAATTCCCAGAATGTTCTTATACTCAAACATGGAGGTAAAGGGTCTGGTATAACCCGTCTCAAGAAACTAGAAGACTAGGACTGACACTCAGTATTTTCTTCTGACTACTTCCACACGCATGCTATGACATATATTTGTCCACACTCACTTGAAAGAACACACACACACACACACACACACACACACACACACACACACACACACACAGAGTCACACACCCAGAAACAGAGAGAGAGAATGAGAGAGAGAGAGAGAGAGAGAGAGAGAGGGAGAGGAAGAGAGAGAGGTTATAAAATTCGACGTCCATTGAAATAAAAGATATTCAACATCTATAGATATCAAAAACATGCAAATTAATACTTGGAGATTATATCTCACTCCAATCATAATGTCTACTACTAAGGAAACAAATGACAACACATACTAGTTAAGGATCTGGGGAAGGGAAAACACTGAACCATTTTTGGACAAATTGGTGGAGCCTATATGGAACAAGTTGGCAGTTTATCAAAAAAATTATTACATGACTCAATTATACTAGCCCTGGGAACATAGCCAAAGGGCTCTGTATTTTAATATTGAGAAGACTGTATATCTGTGTGTATCCCTGCTCTTTTTGCTACAGCAAAGAAATGGAGTAAGTGTAGATATCCATCAAATATCTAATGCATGACGAAAGAGTGGTACATGTGGAAAATGGAATTTTATTCAGTCACATAGAAAAATATAACTATGAAATTTGCAGAAAATGGGTGGAACTGGAAAACATTATATTGAGTAAAATAATCTAGGCTCAGAAAGACAAATACCATATGTTCTATGCATGTTTCCATATGGGAGTAAACATGGATAAAGGCCAGGACTCTAGAAGGAAGGTCTGGATAATTGGAAAAATGAGGCTTTTTTTTGTTCAGTAAGATGAACAAAGACAATATGAAGTCAAGAAATTCATACCCTACCAGATAACTGTTGAAAAAAAATATTTTTTTCTTACATGGAAAATGGTTGGTAAATGTATGAAGCTCATGGTATATTATGTAAATTCTTTCTTTATTTTGTTTAGGATTTCATTTGTCCTTGTGAGATTGAGAAATATTAACATCTTTATTTTTCAGACAGAATAGGGTAGGAGCCATTCAAGTAAGAAAAATTGGTGATTTTCACATGCTGATGAAATGTTTGATTGTGGAGGTAATAGTGTGTACATCCCTAAAACCTTTTCCTCACTAGTTTGAGTTTTCATAGCTTTGTTTGATACAGCACAGAGATCACATTGTTATCCTTTATATTTTTTCCTTTTCTTTGTCTATCCTAAAGTTATGCTTCAATGTTTGGCAGCTGATAGGAATGACTCTCTCTCTCTCTCTCTCTCTCTCTCTCTCTCTCTCTCTCTCTCTCTCTCTCTCTCTCTCTCTGTGTGTGTGTGTGTGTGTGTGTGTGTTAGAAAAATGATATGTTATTACTTCTCATAGATGGTGACTTAGTCTGCCTGCTTTATTAAACACAGGGACACTGTTTTATAATGTGGTATTTACATCTTTAAGTATTTTTTCATTTAAAATACACTATTTTCTCATATCATATGTCCTGATTACAGTTTCTTCCCTCTACTTCTCCTGTTTCCTACACATATCTCTTACAATCCAGATACACTCCTGTTATGTCTCTCCTTAGAAAAGAACTTGTTTCTAGTGGATAGTAATAAAAAATAAAAACATATTAGTAATAAAATAACAAAATAAATATAATAAGATAAAACCCAAACAAAACCGTGTTTTTTACCATTATGTTGGGGAAATTTCATACTAACTTAAAGCAGAAAATACTTATTTTTCAATCATAGATCTTCTTCTATATATAAAGGAATCTTCATTCTTTATATCTCTCTACTGAACACGCCTTGCTTACCTCTTGAGTTCCCACTTGTTGAGTGGAACAGAGGTGACTTGCTTGACTGGAAATATTATAAGGAGAAAATTGTTTCTCAGAGCCCAGAATAGTCCTCCTAAGGAGGGGAGTTTCCTAAGGAATAAATTTATGTTATTCTTCCTTCAAGCAAGTGCTCTATAAAGAGATGGATTTGTTTGTAGTCCTTGGCTTAATCATACAGAGTGTCATTTATATATGATAGTTACAGATCTTCCTTAGGTCCAAAATTAGAGGCATGTTATAGTGATTTTAACATGTTTTTGCTGTTATTAAGTAAAATTCAACTGCATCATGAATACTCTGTAGAACACCAAAATCTCTAAAGAGAGAAATTGAAGAAGATCTTAGAATCTTGAAAGACCTCCCATGTTCATAGATTGGCAAGATTACTATAGTAAAAACAGCCATCTTTGAGAAAGCAATCTACAGATTCAATGAAATCCCCATTAAAATTCCAATTACTCAAAGAGTTTGAAAGATCAACTTGCAAATTCATTTGAAATACCAAACAAGCTAGGATAGCCAAAACTATTCTCAACAATAAAAAAAAAAAAAAAAAAACGTCTGGGGAGAATCACCATCCCTGTCCTCAAGCAGTATTACAGAGCAATAGTGATAAAAAAAACCTGTATGGTATAGGTACAGAGAAAGACAGGCAGATCAATGGAATAGAATAGACTCAGAAATGAACCCAGACACTCATGGTCACTTGATCTTTGACAAAAAGCTAAAACCATCCAGTTGAAAAAAAGATAGCATTTTCAACAAATGGTGTTGGTTCAACTGGAGGTCAGCATGTAGAAGAATGCAAATTGATCTATTCTTATCACCCTGCACAAAGCATAAGTCCAAGTGGATCAAGAACCTCCACATGAAACCAGATACACTCAAACTAATAGAGGAAAGAGAGGGGAGGAGCCTTGAACACTTTGGCAGTGAGAAACGTTTCCTGAACAAAACACCAATGGTTTATGATCTAAGATCAAGAATAGACAAATGGGAGCTTCTAAAACTTCTTTAAGGCAAAGGACACTGTTGTTATGACAAAACAACAATCACCAGATTGGGAAAAGCTCTTTACCAATTCTACATCTGATAGAGGGCTAATATCCAAAATATACAAAGAACTCGGGAAGTTACACACCAGAGAGCCAAATAACCCTATTAAGAAATGGGGTACAGAGCTAAAAATCATTCTTATCTTAGGATTATTGAAAAGCCAAAAAGCACCTAAAGAAATGTTCAAAATCCTTAGTCTTCAGGGAAATGCAAATCAACACAACCCTGAGATTCTACCTCACACCAGTGAGAATGGCTAAGATGAAAAACTCAGGTGACAACAGATGCTGGTGAGGATGTAGAGAAAGAGGAACACTCCTCCATTGTTGGTGGGATTGCAGACTGGTACAACCATTCTGGAAATCAGTCTGGAGGTTCCTCACAAAATTGTACAAAGTACTACCTGAAGACCTATCTATACCACTCCTGGGCATATACCCAAAAGATGTTCCAACATACAACAAAGACGCATGTCCCACTTTGTTCATAGCAGCCTTATTTTTAATAGCCATAGGCTGCAAAGATCCCAGATGCCCTTCAAAAGAGAAATGGATACAGAAAGTATGGTACATCTAAACAATGGATTACTACTCAGCTATCAAAAACAATGATTTCATGAAATTCATTTGAAATACCAAACTAGAAAATATCACCCTGAGTGAGGTAAGCCAATCACAGAAAAACACACATGATATGCAATCACTGATAAGTGGATATTAGCTCAAAACCTCACATTATCCAAGATATAATCCATAGACCACATGAAGCTCAAGAAGAAGAACGACCAAAATGTGGATGCATCACTCCTTCTTAAAAGCGGGAACAAAAATATTCATAGGAGGAGATTTGGAGGCAAAGTTTGGAGCAGAGACTGAAGGAATAGCAATTCAGAAACTTCCCCACATGTGGCATATATATATATACACAGCCACCAAAACTAGATAAGAATGATGAAGCTAAAAAAGTGCATGCTGACAGAAGCCGTATATAGATGTCTACTGAGAGACAATTCCAGAGCATGTCAAATACAGAGTTGAATGTTGGCAGCAAACCATTGAACTGAGAATGCGATCTCCGTTGGAGGAATTAGAGAAAGGGATGAAAAAGCTGAAGGAGCTTATAACCCCATAAGAACAACAATGGCAACCAACCAGAGCTCCCAGGGACTAAACTACTACCCAAAGACTACACATAGACTGACCCATGGTTCCAGCTGTTCATGTAGCAGAGGATGGCCTTGTTGGGCACCAATGGAAGGAGAAGTCCTTGGTCCTGCCAAGGTTAGATCCACAGTGTAGGGGAATGTCAGGAAGGCAGGAAAGGGATATGGATGGAGAGGGAAACACCCTTATAGAAGAAATGGAGGGGGATAGGATAGGGGGCTATGTCCAGAAAACTGGGAAAGGGAAAAACATTTGAATTGTAAATTAAAAAATATTGAATAAAAGAAAAAAATCACAGGAGAAATTTTGAGTTTCATTGAGTCTTTATTTACTTGGACTTCACATTTTCATGAGGACATTTAATCGGGGACTGTAATCATTACTTAAGAGTATTACAAAACAGGCTTATTTTGAAAGTTGGGGATTATCATTATCAGTATTTTAATATCATATAATCACAATCATTTTGTTATTGAAATGCAATGTGTTATTAATGTGGAAAATGTTCTATGTGGAAAACACCTGCCTGCTGTCTGTTCAGTGGCAGGTAAATACTATGAAATTCAGATATCTGACACAGGAATCTAACTTTTAGAAATTCAGTGGTTTTAAATACATATTTATATACCTTTGTTTATAATCACTAATACACAAAATTTCAAGGCAGCATTGCTCTGCTTAATTTGTTTTATAACTCGTATAATCCTGACTTTGAATGAGGTGATGAAAGGAGAGAGAAAGAGAGGAGATAAAATTTATTACAAAGTATTTTATTATTTGGTCAGATGCATGTTTCTCTCTATTCATATGGTTTATGTGTATAGAAACAAATCATGAAAGAAAATAAAATGTCTTTGTTTTAATGGTACTGGCTTAATTCATTTGATATTATTGTCAGTATCTGTACTCATTTTTCTAAAGATGACCCAATATCATTTTTCCTTGTACCTGAAAAATAAACATTGTTATTTGGAGGAATAACAGATGCTAAAAGCCTTTTTATAAATGCCCTCTGTATACACATTGTAGAAAGACCTTTTTAAACTATATACATAGAGATTAAATATTGTTATCCTATAATGATGGTGCTACACCACAAATTGATACTACATCCTATAAAATAAAAACCTCCAGTGTCAGGAATTGATTACCTTTATTTTGAGTTTTGACCAGTGGGTACCCATAGACCCCAAACACTTCAAATATGACCATTGTTTTTAGTTACTGTCCAAAACTTTATAATACAGCTCTATCCAGTACAAGATAGTTCTGGATGTTTCATCTCTACTGAATAATTTTTACAGTGCTAGAAGTTGTTAGACACTGTATAAGAGGGGAAAGGCTCTAGAGACTCAACAAACCTAAACCCTGTGCTCTTAGAGTCATTTTGTACTATATTTGTACTTTGTTCTGTGCTAAACATGCTGAAGAGTAAACTAGAGCAACATAGCAAGGTAGGTTGAATTTAAGATTAGTTAGTAGCTGTGGAGTGGAATACATTGATGCAGGGGATGTCTCTCTATGATATATTGACTCATCAGTAAATACTCAGGAGTGGTATATAGCTGGGTTATGTATAAATTATATTTTCAGATGGTTCTAATTATATATTTCAGATGATTTTCCAGATAAGTTATATATTATATATATTTTATATATTTTCTCTCCTTCTCCTCCTTGCCCTTCCCCTTCCTCTCCTCCTCTTCTTTCTTCCCCTCTTTCTCTTCCTCCTCCTCCCCTTTTCTTTCTCCTCCTCCCCTCCTCTTCTTATTCTTTCCCTCCTCTTCCTAGTCATCCCCTCTTCTACTGCCCCTTCCTCTTACTCCTCCTCTCCTCCTTTACCTCTTCCCTCTCCTCCTTCCCTTCTCTTCCTTTCCTTCCCTCTTCTACCTCTCCATTCCTCCTTCCTTCCTTTCACTTTTGAGAAACATCCACTTATTTCTATAGGTGTTAGACTAGTTTACATTCTTAGCAGTGGTACTTAAGAGTTCCCTTTTGTTGACATCTACCCTAGTGTTTGTTATTTACTTTACTGAGTGCCATTGTGACTGAAATATGAAGAAATCTCAATGTCCTATTGTTGATTTGCATTTCTCAGTAAGTTAGAGTGATTTTTCTTTCAAAAAGGAGTTACTAGTCATTTGTATTTCATCTTTGAGAAGTATTCGTACATTTCATTGGCCCATTTATTGACTAACATCTTATATTGACATCTTATGATTGACATTTTATAGTTAGGTTGTAGGGTTTTTTGGTAAGATTTAAATATTAATTCTCTGTTAGATATATAGCTGGTATAGTCTTTTTTCATATTCTTTAGGCTCTTTCTCCATTTGATAACAGTTCCTTTTATTTTCAAGAAATCTTTGCTGTAGTTGTTTGTTTTTTCAGTTCATAAGGACCTGTTTTCTGTCACTGGCTTATTCTGAGTGACTGCCATTCTTTTTTTTTTTTTTCTTCTTTTTTTATTATTAACTTGAGTATTTCTTATATACATTTCGAGTGTTATTCCCTTTCCCAGTTTCCGGGCAAACATCCCCCTCCCCCCTCCCCTTTCTTATCGGTGTTCCCCTCCCCACCCTCCCCCCATTGTCCCCCTCCCCCCAACAGTCTAGTTCACTGGGGGTTCAGTCTTAGCAGGACCCAGGGCTTCCCCTTCCACTGGTGCTCTTACTAGGATATTCATTGCTACCTATGAGGTCAGAGTCCAGGGTCAGTCCATGTATAGTCTTTAGGTAGTGGCTTAGTCCCTGGAAGCTCTGGTTGCTTGGCATTGTTGTACATATGGGGTCTCGAGCCCCTTCAAGCTCTTCCAGTGACTGCCATTCTTATCTATTTGTACATCTTGATGTATTCTGAAATGTACTTTAATTTTTAGGAGTTTCAGCTAGACCTGAGTATCCCACATAGGCTCAGATGTTTGATTATTTTGTTCCAGTGGTGGCCCTATTTGGGTAAATTTAGGAAGTATGGCCTTTGTGGAGGAAGTGTGTCACTGGGTAGAGGGTTTGGAAATTCAAATTCATATGCTATTTCCAGATCATTCTCACCTTTGGGTTTGCAGGTCAAAACTTCACTCTCTTATTTGATCATTAGCCCAGTTTAAACTTCAGTCCAAATAGGTACCTTCTTCCATAAGTTACGTTGGACATTTTGTTTCATCATAGCAGTAGAAAAAAAATCTAATATAGACACTGAGGTCATTGATGAATTTGCAATTGATTTTTGTGTAGGGCCAGAGAAAGGAGCAAGGTTTAGTTTTTACATATAGCTCTCCAGTTTTCTCAACATAAGTTACAGAACCATTTATTCTTCAATATGTACTTTTTAACCTATATGTAAAATACAGGGTGGCTATAGTTCTTTGTAATGTTATCATTGACACATCTTTCCATTTTTATGTGAATATCATTCTATTTTTATTACTATGACTTTGTTTTATAACTTGAAGCTGGCTATGGTGAGTCTTCTAGCAGTGTCCTTACTGTTTAGGATCATCTTGGTTATTCTTCATATTCCATGAGTTTTATGGTCTGGGAATTTTTGTTGTTGTTGTTGTTGTGAAGGATTTGTTATTTTGATTGTGGCTATATTGAATTTGAAGATTGTTCTTGGTCCAGGCATTTACACAATATTAATCTTGCTAATTCAGGAGCATAGAAAGTTTGTTCTTCTTCTGTCATCTTATTCAGTTTCTTTTTTCTTTTCAGGGCTTAAAGCTTTCACTGTAGAGTTATGTTTACTTCCTTTGTTTATTCCAAGTTTGTTTTTCAGATTACTATGAATGAGATTGTTTCTTTTTATTTCTCAGCGTGTTTTTGACTTTTCTATTCCTTTTGTTACCTGGCACTTTGTGTAAAGTGATTATCAGCTCCAAGATTGTCCTACTGTGTATTTATTACCCCTCATATGTAGAATCATATCAGCTGAACATAAAAATCAACGTGTAACTCTTTTCTTGTTGTGGTGGTTTGAATAGGTATGGCTCCCATAGATTCATGGGCTTGACCATAGGGCCTTTTTGCTTCTTCTCTATCACCATGACTGACTGCACAATGCCATGCTTCCTGCTTTAATGAGAATGCACTAAACCTCTAAAATTCAAATGAAACCTCAATGAAATGTTCTCCTTTATAGGACTTGCCTTGGTCATGACTTCTTCACAGCAATAAAACCCTAGCTAAAACACTTGTCTTATTCTAAGTCTCCAAGAAGTATATTGTATCATACTATAGGGACTAAATAAATTTGTTTCTTACCTGAATAGGAATTCTTCAAGATTTTTTCCATGTAGCTGTATAGTTGCTATAAGTTTGTGATATATCAGCTCTTTTAAAACACTGAGATATGTTTTTCCTATCTCTAGTATCTCCAGATATTTTACTGAAAAGGGGTACTAGATTTTGTGAAAGTACCTTTTTTCATCTATTCAGATGTTTATGTGATTTATATGTTTGAGACTTGAAATGGTTTTCATCATTGTTCGTCAGGGAGACAGACTGGTGTTTAATTCAATTTTATTTCACTTTTGTTGTTGAGGTTCTTTGTTCAGTTTTCTATCTGGCTAACAGTGCCTTTATAAAAAGTCAAAGTGTTGGAAGAATTCTATTCTTTTCTATTTTATGAAATAATTTTAGAAATGTTGATATTAGTTCATCTTTAAATGTCTAGTAGACTTTTTTCTGAACTCTCCAACTATCTCTTATAATCCTTTGACTGTATCTTCTGTCATTACCCCTAAGTCTTGGAAAGCAAAGATGTGGTGTACATTTTCCATTTATGTCTAACAGTTATCCTTTCTTACTAATTTTTCTTTGTTCACATTTAAAAGTTCCTATTCTTTTATCTTCTGCTCTAGCTCTAAACTTTTCTCCTCTCCTTAGCAATTCTTTTCATGGTGCTTTCCCAGTGTTTGGGTTCAGACTTTCTTCTTTACTATTCTGTCTTGTTTGTTTGTTTGTTTGTTTGTTTATTCTTTTCTATTCTGTAGACTTTCTGAATAAATTCCACTATCTTAGGCCTCCTGGAGCTTACTTGGGAATTTACTCATCTCTCTCTCTCTTTTTCAATGTTTTAGCATGCTTATAGTCATTCATTTTAAATATTTGTCTGAAACTTTATTTATTTCCCTTTCACTATACGACAATTTCCATGGGACTATTCTTTGAGTTTGTTCAGTGAATGCCTCAAAAAGGATCATTTTCTGCCACACTAGCAATTGAACAGTGCTGTTTGGAAATAGTATCTCCCAAAGGTTGTAGTCAGTTGCTTAGTTAAAGCTGGGTGCCTCTTATGTACCACTTATCTAAATGCTATTGCCTTTTCTACTCTTTAAACTGCTTGTTATTGAAAGTAGCTCAAAAAATTTCTAAGCCCATCTATTTTGCACTGTCTCTTAGCATTTGGGGTTATTACTCCTTTCTGGGATTAGGGATTACTTAATCCTCAATTTGCTTCACCAATTTCTCTTGACTTTAGTTTTTTTTCTTCCGCTTCACACCCCATTCTAATTTGCAATTAAAGCTATGAATATTTAAATATCACCCATCTCATCTAATAGCTGTTAAATAACTGTCTCCAGGTTGTTACACGTGCAGGTGCTGGCAGACCGTGTCTGGATTTTTCTTTTGTCTTCTAACATTCTAGGAAATATTTTTTATACTGAAATCAATCTTTAGATTTGAACTGCATTTTCTCACGTTATGAATTTCACTTGATAAAGCATCATTTATTAGCTGTTTACCATTCTGCATATCTCTCCTTCCTATCATATAAATGTGATTATGTTCCTGATAAAACCATGTAAACCGCAATCTTTATCTCATTGGCTGAATCTGGAAAAACTTAATATTAGATACCATATAAAATGTACATCAAAGTCAAATGGAGAACAGCTTTCTTCCAATTTGTGAATTATTTCTACTGTAACTTATTATGTAATGATGGGTTGTCATGAACTGCATTTAGAACTTTCATAAAGCTCTAAAAACCTGAGAGAGGTTTATTTCCTAGAATTGGGGTTAGCACACCTTTTGAGCAATGAGTCACATAACAACCATATTATTATTATTATTATTATTATTATTATTATTATTATTATAGTTTATGCATTTAGTTTTGTATATTATTCTCTGAGTACTATTTATTACTTAAAAAATACAAAAGTCATTCTTAGCTTGCAGGCCACATATGGTTTGGATTTATCATGCAAGCTCTTGTAGAGAAGATGTTGCCTTTACAAGATTACCTTGATCTAGACATGAGAAGTTAGGCTTTAGAAGAGTTCTCACTCTTCAACATTGATTTATATTTATTCAGAATGTCAGAGTTTTGGCTATGGGACAAGAGTGCCTAACCAGTGTAATGATAAAGGTTTAAATAAGAGAGACATGCATGGATTGAATTTTCTTCCTAAACCACATGAAAGAACAAAGTGCTTGCTATAATTTTGTCTTGGGGTATGGGAAGACAACTATTTTCACAAAAATATTCATAAAATAATTCTAGAGACTCAACAAACCAAAAGGCTTTTCTCTTAGGAGTCAGTCTATACCTTAAGTTTGTTCCACTCCAGATGTGTAGATGTGCTAAACTAGAATTTCAGCCATTATAACAGTTACAGTAAATATATATATATATATGTATATATATGTATATATATGTATATATATGTATATATATGTATATATATGTATATATATGTATATATATGTATATATATGTATATATATGTATATATATATATAAAACAGTTACAGTATATATATGTATATATATAATGTATATATGGAAAGAGATTTATTTGAGAAAAGGTGATTTATTTGAGAAATTTGGAATCACTTTAGGGCGAGAGTTTATTACATATTTAGTAAATGACATTGAGAAAAATTTCACAGTTCCTTTGGGATTAGGGAGGTGATAGTAAGAGAAAAATATTCATTAGAGTAAATCTCAAAATAGAAAATTGGGAGCCTGTAATAATGGTCAGTGTGTAAAGCTCTTCCTGTCCTGAGGTTTTCAAACCTCATGTAAAAGTCAACCAAACTAGTGTTTACCTAACTACAGATCTGCTGGACAAAGTGACAAAAAGATCCCAGTGGCCTCCCTGCCAATCTACTCCAGCCAAAAATGGCAAGCTCCAGGTTCAGTGGGAGAATTGCTGAAAACAAACCAAAAAAGCAAGCAAACAAACCACAAACAAGAAACAAAATTAAGGTGAGAAACAATTCAGAAATATCTCTTGACATCAACTTCTGGCTTACACAATTTTAAACAAACACCACCCTCCACCACCATGCCCACACAGAGAGAAGGAGACAGAGAGATAGAGACAGAGAGACAAAGACAGAGTCAGACAAATGATAGACACGGAGAGGAGGGGGGGGGAGAGAGAGAGAGAGAGAGAGAGAGAGAGAGAGAGAGAGAGAGAGAGAGAGAGAGAGAGAGAGACTATACTCTTTCCCTAATGGTAAGATTTAAAGGTTTTTGAAAACAACAGAACATTTTTTTCCACCTCTTTGTAGTAGTGCTTGTTTTGGCTCTGTACTACTTTACATGTCAGTTTATTTTTTCCATTTTTTGCTTATAAAACAAAATGATAGTAATGTCTAAACTCCATTGCTTGAATTCAAAGAGTTTGAAATTATATCATTACTAACATTGTTTAGTTGTCTTGGTATTCTTGAGAACTTAGAACTTTTGTCTAGAGTGTAAATGAATAAACTGTATTTTATCCCAGATATTAGACTCTGTGAAGGAGGATTATAACAAAATAGTCTGGTGGATCAGTCCTCTTGAATTTGAAATGTTTCACTTATTCAATCTGTCCACAACACTGGTAGAATCAATTATGATGGCTTAATTCTCATAATTGTGAATTTGCCACTAGATCTTATAGGCAATCCGAATGCTATTAATGTGTGGCCAAGTATATATGTATGCTAATATTTAAAATTAATTATTTTTATTTTGTATTTGAGATTATAATATAATTACATTTTACCTTTCATTTTCTCTCGTTAGAACCTCCAATATAACACTCACTGTTCTCCTTCATATTCATGTTGTTCTTTTACACTGTTATTGGTTTTCTATATGTATGTATGTATGTTTATATATATAAATATATCTATCCTGTTTAGACTGTGTAATGGAACTTGTACTTATTTTTCCACAGTTGACTATTTTCATCTAGACAACCAATTGTTGTACTCTTTTCTAATGATTTCTTCTTCTCCTTCTTCTTGTTCTTGTTCTTCTTGTTCTTGTTCTTCTTCTTCTTGTTCTTCTTTTTCTTCTTCTTCTTCTTCTTCTTCTTCTTCTTCTTCTTGTTCTTGTTCTTCTTCTTCTTCTTCTTCTTCTTCTTCTTCTTCTTCTTCTTCTTCTTGTTCTTCTTCTTGTTCTTCTTGTTCTTCTTGTTGTTCTTCTTCTTCTTCTTCTTCTTCTTCTTCTTCTTCTTCTTCTTCTTCTTCTCCTTCTCCTTCTCCTTCTCCTTCTCCTTCTCCTTATCCTCCTTCTCCTTCTCCTCCTCCTCCTCCTCATCCTTCTTCTTCTCCTTCTTCTTTTTTTGTAGAGACAATTGGAATAGATAATATATAAAAAAACAAAAGAATAAGTGGAAGAGAACAACATAGAATCAAATCTTTTACTACCAGAATTCATTGTCCATGTGCAGTTGAATTTTAGATATTGTGCAGATTGATTTTTGTTGTTAATATAATAAAATCCTTCAGTTACCTAAGAGGAGAAAATCTAAATTGAGAAATTGCCCAGATTAAATTTGTCTGTGAGGATTTTTCTTGATTAATAATTGATAATAGGCAGGCCTAGTCATTGTGGGTGGCATTAGGCATCAGCAGGTATACTCAGAATATTTCTAAGAATACCAGCTGAGCAAGAATTTATGATCAAACCAGTAAGTAGCCTCTCTCTTGATCTTACCTTTATTCATCATTCCTAAGACTCAGATCTAGTCCAGGTCCAACGTCCAGTGCCATATCCTGGTTTAGTTATAGCTGTCTCTCTTATAACCAAACTCTCGGCTTCTTCCACAACCTGCCCTGCCTGCTCCTAAGCAAAAGTGCCTTCCATGTCTCATTAACTTCTTCAACAAACCAGATCCTATGTATATTCTTTAGGGTCTAGCTTCACCTGATATTTGCCACCCTGAGTATTCTCTACACTCAGATATAGTCTCAAACTCCAGACTTGCGCCAGCATTGATATTCTGTACATTGAACCAGGCCCCAATGTCCACCTAACTATATTGGGCTTATCCACCCTCTAGGCCCAACCCTGTTCTCTCAGTATTTCACAAACAAGGAATAAAAGAAGTCTGTTTGCCCAGATCTTATAACAAAAATCTTGACTGTATAACCTGAAATAGCCAAAGAACCAGGAATGTAAAAAACACTATTTTAAGCGGGAGAAAGGAATAATAATAGAGAAGAAAATGAAATGCAGAAACAAGTAGGTTTATATTTTAGGGAAGGTAAATAAATACAAAAGAAATAGGGAATAGGGTAAAATAATATAACTATAACCAGAAAAAGTACTATATAGAACTAATTTGTATAAATGTGAAAAACATAGTTACCTGTAATTCACTCAGTTAATTATTTCTTTGACTGTTATTATTTCAATAAATGTTCTATATTTCATATCTCAGAAGCCACATTGTGGCTTCCACCAGGAGGACTGGAACATCTGGCCTCTGAAGACAAAGGCACACACATGATACATAGACATACATGCAGGGAAAAAACAGCTACAGATAAAAAGATAAAAAAAAGAATCATTAAATATAGGTTTTGTTTATTTCTTTCTCAATATTGTAGTTATGCACACAGCTTATCTTTTGTATTATATAATAAGCCATTTGAGGACATTTTGGTTTATCTAATTTCTGTACTGAAAATTCTCTTTATCACAACATACAATACATATATGTAAACAGAAAGCTTAAATACAGTAGGTATATTCAGAGCAAGGGTATCCTCGATTGGCAAAGATAATTGTACAATGATTCATGGCTATGCAGGGCATACTGAGAGCATAAGAAATAGTCATCCCCAAGGAGAAGCCAAAACATGATCCTGTGATCAATTTCAAAGGCCATCAATAAAGGCAAATCTAATATACAAGTCATCCTTAGATGGTGCAGTTTTCTAAGGGAATAATTAAGGCATATTATATTCTGAAAGAAAAATACTTTATGAAAAATCTTCATGTCGTAAAAATTTGACATCTGCCCTGCATCTTTATTAAAATATCTGTTTTTACTGATAAAGAAAAAAAATCAAGTAACAGATGTCACTGAGGGGAAAGAGCACATCAGAATTTTAAATATATATTCCTTTATCTATGTTCATGACTGAAGTCTTAAAAGAGACACAGCCAAAACTCGCTGGAAAATATATTTCAAATCATATTAATGCTGTAGGTTTTATTAAAAAATACTGTGTCTTGTTTTTATTAAATTCTAACTCTTTTTAGTTAATTATTTTATTTATTTACATCTCAAATATTACTTCCCTTTCTGATCCCTCCTCCTAGAATTTTTTACCACATCCCCAATCCCCTTTGCCTCTGGTAGGGTGTTACCTCTCCCAGCACCTTTTTCCCCCAGGCCCTGGCATCTGTCTTCCCTGTAACATCAAGTGTCTACAGGACTAGGCATATCCTCTCTCACTGAGGCCAGACAAAGCAGTCGTCTGCTACAGATGTGCCAACTCTGACCAGTCCCTCTATTCGCTTGGTTGGTATCTTAGGCTCTGGAAGCTCCCAGGCTTCCAGGTTAGTTGACATTGTCAGTCTTCCTATGGGGTTGCCATCCACTTCAGCTCCTTCAATCCACCCCATAATTCTTCCATATGGGTCCCCAACTCCCTTTCAATACATGGCAGTAAGTATCTGCATCTGACACAGTCAGCTGCTTTGTAGAGCCTCTCAGAGAACAGCAACACTAGGCTTCTATCTTAAAGCACAACATAGCATCCGTAATAGCGTCAGAATTTGCTTTCCACCCATGGGATGGATCTCAAGTTGGACCAGTTCCTTCAGTCGTTGCTCCATTTTTGTCCCTCCCTTGACAGAGACAATTCTGGGTCAAAATTTTTGAAGGTGTGTTGGTGATCCCATCCTTCCACTCAGATCCCTCTCTATCTACTGGAGCTGTTGTATGTAGGTCCTATCTCCTCACTATTGGGCCTTTTGACTGTCATCCCCATTGAATCCCGGGAGCCTCTCACATTCCAGATCTCTGGGAATTTCTGAAAGAAAGTGAAGTCTCTGTAATTACCACAAGAGGGAGACACTAAACCTTGATGAATTTACATATTCTAGGAGAGTGATTGCTCTGGGAAAAGAGCAAGGGTGAGATTTTATGCTTTGCATTATCCCCTTATAAGATGGAAACAGTCTAATCTGCTCTGTAATTACTTTATTCTCCATAGTGGGTTGAACATTCAAAACTTGTTTGGAAATTAATCCATTGTGTCTACCTCACATTACCTGCAACTCTGTTAAAAGGGATTTTGGTTCTGCTTAACAGATTCATTTTTGTCAGCACATACTTGTATATGTCAGAGTCTGAGTCAGACTGCTAAGGAAACCAAAGGAAAAAGAAAATGGCTGCATTGTGAGTACCTAAACCTATTTTAAGGGAAGGAGTTGCCAACACTAAAATAGAAGATGAATTGTATTACTGTCAGTAGCACACAATGAATGATTAAAGAAGATCAAAAGAGGAAAGTGATTACTTCTGACTGCAGATTCCAGAGAAGATGGTGCCTAAAGTGGGTCATTACAAAGAATTCAAGCTCCATAGAGAAGAAAGTAATGATTAGATTTCTCACGGGTAAACTAGATTAAGGGAATAACTAAACTAAGTGATAACTAGAGTAAGGAAACCCTAGTCTTTAATTCACTTGGAGAAATACAAGTCATGATAGGGCTAAACAGTAGGAAAGTAATGGAGAAGACTGGAAAATTCACTTATATATTGAGTCTATATAAGAGAATATACATATATATATATATGGTCTGTCTTCTATTGAGCATTTCTTTTTAAGTCCAAAACCCAAATTGACCCCTTATGATTCTTTCAGATCTTTGAAAAGATGTTCTACCAGAAGTCATGGAAAGTTTATGAACAACAAAGCCCATTTTCCTACTCGTAAAAGTAACTTTTATTGACCTGATATGACTGTCAACTCAGAGGCTTACGGCTGAATAAACTCATATTTTCTAGCTCTTTTCTGAACTCTGGATGGCTGGTTCAATTCAGCTGTTATAGTCCAAATTCTTCTCCAGGCTCACTTAATAAAACTGGCTTCTCTCTGCTTCTGATTGAATTGCTCGAACTAACTCTCAACATGTTTTTTAATCTTCTGGCTCTTTTTCATTCTCTGGCTATTTCTGTTTTCACCTGTAACCTATCTCTGTAAAACTCTGCTGGAAATGGCCTTCTCTCCAATTAGACATCACTTTTTAACATGGCTGTTTCCATCTACAAACTAACCTTACCTACATTGTTTGAGATTAAAAGTATATAGGAAGAGCATTTCCATATTCTACCCAGACCATACATCTTTGTGTTTGATCTCTTGCCAGAGTAGACTGTTGCTGCATTAACAGTACTCTACACCTACTAATTTAGATGGTGCCTGATGGCAAGCCTGGTGCAGAAGGCTTTGCATCACAATCACTGTGAATGAGCGGTTGTCCATGTAGTGATATTATAATACAGAGAGTTTTGCCATAGTGATGTGCTGGAGACATTTTATCAATTGAGGTTCATTTTCCCAGATGACTTTACTTTTTTCAAGTAGCTAGACTATAATAACATCAACTAGTCAACCAAACAACCAACCAATTAACCAACCAAACAAACAAACAAACAAAAACCAACTACAAACATCTAACTAGTGCAATTGACTCAGAACAGCCTTCTTCAGCTCTTCTAGGTTGATAACTAGCTATCCTTTCTCTTAGACCCCTTTGATTTCACACAAGTAGCATTTAAACTGTGCAATTTTACACTAAAGGAAAAAAGTAATTCCATTGGAATATTTTAACTAATTGAGAGGGATAGATAAGTTTGTATGGCAGGAAAACTAACATGAAGATTGAGTATGGCATGAATGACAAGAAATTCGGACAGGAGATACCATTTAACTTGTTGATTTAGGAGAAGGTATTGATATAGCAGTTTCCCACGGAAAATTCCCATCTTTTTGCCTTCACGGGCATATATTTCCACACCAGTTGTGATTATGACTCTCAAGGATCACAGTTATGGAAGCCTGTTGATTACTCCTCCTTTACCTCTGAGGCTTGTATGGCACATTCTGGTCCATGAAAGCTAGCACACAGGGAGACAGCTTTCTAGTCAGCTTCAGTTTGATTCCTTCATATTCTGTGGCATAAGTATGTGTTATCTTCAGCAACAAAGTCTGACTATCCAGGGAAATTTTAGGTTTCATTTGAAATTTGACACAGCTTCAGTATATTCCTAGTTGTTTTCCTTTTCAACCCTAGGTTTTCTCTTTTGTTTTGCCTTCTTTTGCATTGAATTTCTAAGGAGTATAAATAATAACAGCTTTCTCTAGTTTCTTAGCTCATGACCCCTAAATATGATAAACAAGCATCAAATATACATTCTAGTAGACACAAATGGAAATGAATGTATTTTGTTGTATTCATTCTAGAATTTAATTTTCTAGTGTTACACTGTTAACTCTTCTCAGCATGAAGAGATTGCTTGTATGAGACATCAGAGGAAATTTAGAACTCAGATTTATAGTAATAAGTAAGGCTACCATGTACTCCTTGGAGTAGATATATTCCATTCTCATGTGTAAAAGATATACTTTCTAAATTTATATTTAGGGACTATAATCCAGTCATCCCCCAAGAGTTTCTATGCTTATGAGCATAAATAAACTCCTATAAATATGCAAGTCAAAGAAAACAAAATTGAACATATTTCTTATCTCAAATATTCACAGACACATTTACACAAATTCACCTTGAAGAAATGTGGATGTGAGGAAAATAGTCTGCAACATTTTCCCCACCTGTGCTTATTTGTGGGGAAATCAATTTAAGGAAGGGACTATGTTGATCACAGTTTGAAAATACTTACAGGGAAGTCATAAGAGCAGGAGTTTGAGGTAACAGGAAGACTAAAGAGACAGTTCTCTGTACTCATACCATTTTCTATTTTTAATTTAGCCTATTGAATGGTAGTTTCCATATCCCAACATATACTAACCTATTATAGATAATTCTTCATATACTCATCTGAAGGTTTGTTTTCATGTTGATTAAATTGTATGAAGATGCAAAGATTAAATAATTACACTAACACACTTCATCTTTTCGCCACAGGAGCTGTTAAAGAAATTTCTTGGTTGAGAAATTCTGCACTAGTACATTCCATTGATTCCTGACATAGAGACTTTAAACTGTAAGTCATAATCCCATATAAGGGGTTTTGAATACTTTAACAACAATAAAATGTTTTAAAATCTTCAACAACTAAAAATTAATTCAATGTAAACTATATAATAAACTGGAAGTGCTTCTGGCAAGTGAGTTTTTGTGTACTGGATGACTTCATTGCAACCTGGGTTCTGCTACATAATGTAGGGACTCTGAATGCATCTACTATCACATAATAATAGCAGTGTATACTGTTTGAAACTCAAAGACTCAGTTCAAGACTATAATATCTTAAAAATCACAGTGTTTTTACAGCGTATGTATAGTTTTCCACTTTTAAGCATGTTTAATTATTGAAAGCAAAGTCTTCTAAGTATTTTCTGATCACTGATGTTAAGATAAACTAAACTATGCCTAGGAGTACATTTTTTAAATTCTTTTGAATATCTTTACATGTTTTCATGATGTTTGTACATCTTTGATTAACAATGTTTAATATTTGATACTCTCTATATACTAAATCGACATACCTTTGAAATGCCTTATTTTGATTTTAAAAATTATTGTGTGAGTTACTGACTTGAGTTCCATTTAAAAATTTAGTAAAATTTATATTTGGATTAGGACAGAATTTCTAACAATTTTCAAACTGGTTCTAAAAGTATAACTGCTATTTTACAGTATGGACTTGTACAACATTGCTTATTCAACTTTGATGATAGTGCAAACAATATATTGATTAATTTTGAAAAATGATAAAAACACCCTATGCCCTGAAATATTATTCAATCAGATTTCTGAAGTCCCATTCATTTGCCTTAAAATTTCATGATATCATTTTCTTAATGGCTGAGTAATACTCCATTGGTAAATGTACCACATTTTCTTTGTCCATTCTTTGCTGGAGGGACAGCTAGATGTTTCCAGGTTTCGGTTTTTACAAAAAAGACTGCTATGAACATAGCTACACCAGTGTCCTTCTAGTTTGGTGGCACTTCTTTTGGGTATATATCCAGGAGTGGATTATGTAGGTCTTGTGGTAGATTTACTCCCCATTTTTAAGAAACTGAGAAATTGATTTTTAAAGAGGTCGTACCAGTCTGTACTCCCATCAACAATGGAGGCATGTTTGTTGCTCCACAATCTCACCAGTGTGTGCTGTCACTTGAGTTTTTGATCTTAGACACTCTGAAAGGTGTAAGAAAAAATTTCAGTTGTCTTGATTTGCATCCCTGAAGACTAAGGATGTTGAGCATTTCTTTAAGTGCTTCTTGGCTATTAGAGATTGCTCTGTTTAAGTAAAAAATTCTTGGTTCATGTCTGTACCCCATTTTCAAATAGGGTTGTTTCATTCGTTAATGTGTAGTTTCTTGAATTCTTTATATATTTTTGATGTCAGCCTTCTGTCACATATGGAGTTGGTGAAACTCTTTTCCCATTCTGTAGTCTGCTATTTTGTCCTTTTGACTTTGTCCTTTGCCTCACAGAAGCTTTTCAGTTTCATGAGGTCCCATTTATTAATTGTTGATCTTAGTGCCCGAGATTTTGGTGTTCATTTCAGGAAATTGTTTCCTATGCCAATGCATTTGAGGTTATTCACCAATTTCTTTTCTACCAGACACAGTATATCCAGTTTTATATTAATGTCTATGATCCACTTGGACTTGAGTTTTGTGCAGGGTGATATTTATGGTTATATCTGCATTCTTCAAAATGCTGACATGAAGTTAGACATGAAGTTTGCTAATGATGCTTTCATTTTTCTACTATATAATTTTGGCTTCTTTGTCAAAAATGAAATGTCCATAGGTATATGCATTTTCTTCTGCTTTTTTGATTTGATTCCATTGATGCACTTATCTGTTTTAAGCTGAAAGCTTTTGTTTTTCTAACTTCTTTCCAACTTCTCTCTTTTTTTTTCATAAAGGACACCTGTTGGGTTTTTTAATTATTTTATTATTTATTTATTTATTTAACAAATTTATTTAATTTTTCTTTATTTTGTATCCAACCACTTTGCTGAAGGTGTTTGTCAGCGCTAGGCCAAAATCATGTGATTTTATTACTGTTGTTCTGTAGTAGAGCTTGAAATTAGGAATGGTGATACCTCCAGAATTTCTGTAGTATGCAGGATTGTTTTGGTTATCCTGGGCTTTGTTTGCTTGTTTCTAGTTTGCTCTTTGGTGATTTTTTTTGTTTTGCATAAATGTGAATATTGCTTTTTCAAGGTCTGCAAAGAATTGTGTTGGAATTTTGATGATAATTGCACTGAATCCGTATATTGCTTTTCAGAGGATGGTCATTTTTACTGTTAATCCTACTGATCTATGAGTGTGGGAAGCCTTTTCATCTTTTGACATCCTCTTCAACTTCTCTCTTCCAAGACTTGAAGTTTTTGTCATCCAGGATTTTCACTTGATTAGCATTATACTAAGAAATTTTGTATTGTTTGTCACTAGTATGAAAGTTGGTGTTACTCTAAGTTTTTTCTCAGCTCCTTTTTTTTTTCATAAAGGAGGGATACTGATTTTTCTTTTTAAACTTAAACCAGCCACTTTGCTGGTGGGTTATCAGTTGTAGAATTTCCTTGGTAGAAGTTTTGTGGTCACTTATGTATGCTATCATATATCAACAGTGATAACTTGGCATCGTGCTTTTAATTTATATCCCCTCAATCCTCTTTAGTTGTCTTATTGCTCAAGCTAAAATTTCAAGCATTTTATTGAATAGACACAGAGAGAGTAGACAGCCCTGTCTCATCCCTGAATTTTGTGGATTTCTTAAGTTTCTCTCCATTTAACTTTATGTTGGGTATCAGCTTGCTATATATTGTCTTGTCTGTGTTTAGTATGCACTTTTTATCCCTGGTCTCTCCAAAACATTTATGATGAAAGGTTGTTGATTTTGTCAAAGACTTTTTAAACATCTTATAAAACAATGATGTGTTTTGATTTTTGTTTGTGTTTTTTCCATTCAGGAGCAAAAAAGAAAAGAAACTTCTAGGAATATATAAGGGTAGCCCTACCTGAGACTACTAGGATTGGAAGATATGGAATGTGAACTAGTCATCTCTACAACCAGGCAAGACTATAACCAAGGAACTGGGACACCAAACCAGTCACAAAACCATAGGCCCACAATTTATTCTGCCTACAAGATGTGTAAAGGTAAAAGATGGAGCAGAATTTGAGGGAAGGTCTAACCAACAACTGGCCCAGCTTGAGACACTTGCTATGAGAGGGAGCTAACCTCTGCACTATTAATAATATATGGCTATACTTACAGACAGGTGTCTAGCATAACTGTCATCAGAGAGGCTTCATCTAGCAACTGAGGAAAACTGATGCAGAGACCCATCACCAAACATTAAATGGAAATGTTTGGAAATCCCATGGAAGAGAAGTAGGAAGGATTGAAGGAGCAGAGGGTTCAAGGACACCACAAGAAAACCTATAGAATCAACTAACCTGGGCCCATAGGAAGTCATAGAGTCTGCACTGCCAAAGAGTATACATTGGATAGCCTTCTGCATATATGTAAGAGTTGTGCAGCAGGATTTTTACATGGACCTCCTAATGTGGGGCAGGGTCTATCTATTATTACTTTGTCTGTATTTAGACCACTTTCTCCTAACTGGCCTGCATAAACAGAAAAAGATGCTCCTACAATTGGATAGTATTCCTACAACTGGATAGACCCAGGCTGGTTGATATCAATTGGAGGACTTCCCTTTTCTGAAAAGAAGAGAAAGAATTGGGAGCGGGAGGGGAGAAGAGAGAGAGAGAGAGAGAGAGAGAGAGAGAGAGAGAGAGAGAGGGGGGCTGAGTGAAGTGGAGGAAGTGGAAGCTTTAATGGGGATGCAAAATAGGTAAATAACTTAGTAAGAAAAGCAATACTGCTTGCATTTGGATATGCAGTGTAAACATTATGTCCATTTATTTTCTCTTTATTTTAAATTACTACATTTAAAATACAGGTATTTATCAAAAAATTTTAATTATTTAGGTAAAAATTAAAACCACATTTTTATCTAAATTACAATGCAAATTTCTTTGCATCTTTAATAAATGGTAAAATTATACATTATTGTTCTTAAATAATCTTCTTTTTATTTTTGGTTGTTGGTTTGGTAGTCAAAGCTAAAGCCCATGCTAGAACATGTTAGCCGTATACTCCCTAACTCCTAGCCCTAGCCTTCCCTAAACTAGTTTTTAAAATGATTTATTCTTAAATGGTTGAGTTATATACCTCTTGTTATACCTATATATCTAAGGGCCGCATAATAATATTTTAGGTTAAAAGAAGTGACAAGTGGGAAAAGATCAAGAAGTGCCGGTCCAGATTTGAATTTCATGGTCTTTTAAAACAATTTATTACTTTGTAGGAAATGAATTTTCCTCAAGTTTTTAAGACTTCCTCCAATTGAAATCCCTTTAAAGCCACTTCTCAAGTTACTCTATCTGTAGATAGTATTTAACTCCTCATTAAAAAAATCATTTCCTCTCTTCTTTTTTTAGCTCTGCTTCGTGAGGATTTTTTCATGGGATGAATTATGATTGGCTAAATCAGGAAGTAACGTCATCTTTCATTGTGTCAATGTCAATTTAGGGTTGACCGTGTGACTGTTCTTGCTAATAATACAAAGAGAAATCTTCTTGGATATTAATGTGCATTTGCATGTACAGAAATTTATATAATTACTTAACCAAATTGAACCAAATAGTCAGAAGTAATATTTTCCTTAAAAAGAGAGATGTGAACGGAAGCAGGTTTCCTCTTTGTGCTTTGAACATAGTTAAACAGAGATGCTTAGGCATTATAGAATCAGATAAAGAAGAATGGAAGAACAGAAGAACTTGCATGGTGGTGTGATTTACCTTAAAATTTGTGCTCTGACCTGAGTTGAAAGCTTTCTGTCAAAGGAGATGTTATAGTTCCATATTATTTAAAGTTATTTTATCTGGACATTCTCTGACATATAAAAAATAATTCTAATTAGTTACCAAGACACGTGTGTGATGACATATTGTATATGCTCTTGGTAAAGCCAGGGATAATGGTCCATAGGACACTGACTACCAGTCTTTTTCTTTCTGTTGGTCTCCTTAAAAATTGTATTATTATTATTATTATTATTATTATTATTATTATTATTATTATTATTATCACAATGTTAAGACAATCTTGCGATGTAGATCATTTTGCCCTGAAATTTACTATGCAACTTATATTAGTTCAACCCATGATTCTACCTTAGCCTTCCAAAGAGAGGGCTATGATTACAGATGGGTGTTACCATATCCACTTCAAAATTGTGTTATCATGCAAATGCAATAATGTTTTGGTATTAATCATTTTGATCCTGCAGCAATTTAAAACATAAAAATTATTTGAAAATGCTAATGTTTGGAGTGCAATATATAAGTATCATTATATCATGACTCATGATAGTCAAATATCAATGTCTTTTGATATTCTACTAGGAGCCTGATTAGGACAGTCACTCACCCTGAAAAAATTGTTTTTATGATTTTTTTTATAGATGAGGTCTCCAAATGTTGTAGTTGAGAGGTTGATAAACTTCCTTTGTAAAATGTCTGTTAGCAAATATATTTCCTTTTTTTGATCATAATAATTCCTATTGAAGACTGAATTTATTTGCAGTCCCTATACCATATGGTTATAAGACGTATGACACATTTTCTAGATGGAAATCTTTCTGAATAAAACAAAGTTTAGTGACTCAGACTCTGGTTGACTAGTGAGCATAACTGTGTTTCAATAAAACTATTTACAAAAATAGAGTATAGGTTGGATATCATTCCTAGAGTCTTTGCTGATTTCTTGTTATTTACTGATTATTTTTCTGTTTTCCTTTGTACTTCCTGGCTGGTATATGAAAATGTTTATTTTACAGAGAAGCAAGTTAAAGGTAAGAAATATTAAATGACTTTCCTATAACCAAGTCACAGCTGTTGCACTAGTTTCAAATCCTAAAGTAATGTTTAGTTTCCTGTTACTATACTACAATTAATAACTTCTACATCTTACTGCACATGGGAACAGAACAGTGTTGTATCCAGTAGTCTACTTCCCTAGTATAATACAGATAACTATTAAAGGGCTCCTAGCAGAGACCAAAATTTTAACCTATCAGAAATGAAAAAAGGTGAATTGCCCAGCTGGCCTTCTCTAGGAGTTATTCTCTCAATTTATTTCTAGGAATAAAAAGATTCCCTTTCTCATTTTTGACAAACCTAAATCTTTAGGTTGACCAGCTGTCCTGGTTTGCTAACAAGACAGCATTTTTCAAGGGTCATTTGTTCCGTAACCTGGTCAACCTCTGAGCCCATTTCCATCAAAGACTCTTCTTTCCCAAAGGCCACTTTGGCACATGCTGAAAAGGCCTCCAAAGTCAACACTGTTTACCAGTTTGTTCTTTGAAGTGTGACAACTGAAATCAAATGAGGTCAAGCAGAAATTCTCACAGCTGTTATAAAACATTGCTAATTGCACTACAGACTGAATGGAAAACACAGTGCTACAGTCTTAAAGTGGTAATTGTTGTGACTCAGGTTTCTGAACCTAAACTCCCTGGCTGCTGTTTCTTTGGGTCCAAATGAAGGTGCATGGAGAAAGAAGTCAAAACAGCAGACATCACAACATTAGCAATGGTAAAATCTATGTATAGAAAGCATTTTTACCATGAAACCTCTTCCTGATTACTAAAACTCAGTAGTTCAGTCTAAAATGGTTGTGAAAACCAACAAAATAAAGTAAAAAGAAACTCGGAAGACTTGAATTCTTTTTATCACATTAAGCAATATTGATTGCAGTACCTGTAAAGACTTTCTCTTAACTATATATTTATAGCTTCCATAAATACTGCAGTAAAGTGAGATTCATTGTCAGTTACACTCTAACACCAGACCGAGCTCGTTTGTCATCCAGACTACTGAGCTGCTGGTCAGGGAAACAGAATGACAGTAGGGAATTTACATAGCCTGTCTTTGAAGAAAAAAAGATCTTCCTGCAAGGTAATATATGCTTTGTCATATATTTACATCTAATAGCCAATATGCAATTTTAAGAAAAAGAAAAAAAAATTAATGTGGTTGAAATAGATTATACTGGGAAATTCTGTTTGCACGACAGTCAGTTGTTGCAGTTCAGCTTTTTAAGAAACTTTTTCTCCCCATTAAGCATAGCTTGTCAGAAATCCTACAGCAGAAAAATAAAAATTCAGGAGGGTGTCCAAATCATTATTGTGTATTCATCAGAACAGATTCTTTGTTCTGGAAACCATAAGTGATTTGTGACAGTGTTCATGACATTTGAAAGTAAAATTATTCAAGTGAGATTTTTAATGAAGAATGTGATAAGGGTGTTTGAGTCAAGCCTTCTGCTTGTCAGTCCTGGGTTTTCCCTTCCATGTTTTTGTTTACAAACTGAGATGACCTATTCAACGATGCTTGCATAGGCATCTTTCATTGCAATACTACTTTTAAAAGCTCGAAATACCATAATCATCAAAATGAGAAAGCAATTTACAAAGAAAATTCAACAAATTTATTGGTCAAAAACAAAGTAAATGTGACTTTCACTATACTTGTTAAGCTTTTAACTTTTAAGATAAATAAAATAGACATGTGAAGAAATCAGATTACAAGGGAAAAGCAGGTAGAACAAAATGAAGAGATTTTTATAAGGTGCACCAAATATGGAGGTCACCAAGTTTATTCTGCACTCATAAGTGCAAAATAATATTTACGATAGATGCATGTGCTTGATGCTCAGTCAAAATACTAAGAATATTATCCTGGAGGTTCTTGTAAACAGATAAGTTTAATTTGATGAATTTTGTACCAAAAGACTGGCATGAAACAACTCATGTATCTTACTCCAGGCAGTGCAAATTGGCACAGGGCAATCCAGACAGAGCAGTTTTCCAGGAGGAAGGTGCAATAGCTGTTTTAAAACCAGAGCCTTCCCTTCCCTTCATAATACATGGTGCTCCTTGTTGATGTCTGATTGTCACTGGTGTCACATGTTCTTGTTTTGTAAAATCTGTTTGGTTTCACTGAAGCAATCATTGCCTAAAAAAAAGTAAGCAGACAAGACAGCTCACAGTTATGATAGAAATGTTTCAGTGTATGGTAAGGACATGTTTGCCCTTGCTTCTGTGCAAAGGCACTTACTCAAATATTAGTAATTGTCTGCTGTCACTTAACTTTCTATTTTGATGTCGTCCACCATGAGGAATACTAACCTCTATTCCATGTTCTCTGTATGTGGAGGCACAACCTCGCTCCAGAGAGTAAGTGAAAAGGAAATAAGTTCCAACACCATAAATCCCCAAACAAGACTGACACCTTCACCACAGGGACAAGATTGACTTTTGACATACTGACTACATTTGTTTAATGTCCCTGAAGAGTATGCTCACATAATGGAAGGCAAAACTTTATGATATGTGATCTCTGAATAAAACAAATCTTAAATTTGTTTTATTTTTTGTATAATCCACAGATGAGCCACCACCCTCTGAATGATCATGGTAGAGCTTATTTACATATATAAGAAGTGTGGATCTCTAGAATGTTAGGAAGCTAAGGCAAGTGATAAGGGTGCCTATATTCACAAATACACGGAAGCCTGGGGAGCAGAAGAAACCCTGAATAAATGTTTAAAACAAGAGAAAAAGTTTTGAGTGAATGTGGTTTTATCATTAGGATTCCAATGTCTCCAACCCATGGGAATCAGCAAAATCTTTCCTGGATCAGGCTGAACGAATTGCAAAATTCTCTTCTGTTTGTTGAGCAGACTGTGACAGGGTATGAATAAACTGGAAATTTTAGCTTCCTCCTCTTGGCTATGATGACAGCAACCTGCTACTACTCACCTACAGAATCATCCTCCTGATCTGTGCATAATTAACAAGCTGAGTTCCTTCATTGTAGCATGGTGGTTCTTCTCCATCAAAAAGCAGACAACCCAACCAATCTCTGATCACAGGGTTTCTGTACATATGTCTATATATCTGCTCTTTCTTCATTTCTGTCACTCCAGTCATTTTCCCAGGACACAGCCTTCCAAGATGCAAAGGCTTATTTTCTCACTATATCCTGGGTTGTGCTTATCCTGCTTTAACTGCAAGTGCCCCCTTCAAGTGATCAAAAATGTATGTATTTGGAAGCTAAGTTATATGGACAACCTGAGGACTCAAGTTAAAGGATACTACAAATAAAAAAGAAGCCAAGAGCTTAATCTTCTGTATCATGTATCAATTCATTTGTTTGGAAATATGTCACTATTTAGCCAAGTGGCATATTTAGGAGTCCATTTGGATAAGAATAGACCACCAGTCATTGTGTAACTTAACTATCTGTGGTTTATGGGGATCCCTGGGAAGGTGTGAACCCAAACACAATACCAACAACAGATCAAATTATTGCTTCTAACAAAATTTAGTGTCAAATAGAAGAAAGGAATAGGAGAATTATTTAAAATTATATGTTTGGGATGTGTATAAAACATGAGAACAATCATGTAGTGGAGAGAATTAGGGACTGGAGTAAGGACAATTTGCTGGAAATGAAGTTAGAGACTAATTTGCAAATTTCAGGAAACACATATACCTCTGCAACCAAAAGCTACACAGAATGGAAACAAAAACTAAAATAAGTCTTAGTTATGAATTTGTTTCTGAAAATGATTAGAATATTTTAAGAAGAATCTAACTAGTCTCTTTAAAATCTTATTTTTAAAAATACTGTTTGTTAAAATGTAGAATTATCAATTTGATTAAATATTGTTAGAGAAGAGGGGGAAGCCTGTTAAAACTCAGGTGTAACTGTAGGACCCACAAGGTGGTAGGTGATTTGGTGATTTGACATTGACCTACAGAGCTGGAAACCTAAATTTGCTTCTTTACTGCTGAAATCATAATATATCCTCCTGTATCACTCGATATTGTAAAAAAGTGTTTTTTGTTTGTTGCCATTTGTTTTGTTTCTTTTGTGTTTATTTATTCTGTGTCTTGCTCTGTAGGACCCCATTTCACAGGTATCTTTTGACTCTATCTTGAGGATGGAGATGACTCTGTACCTAAGTGAACACACGATCATCATGGTCTCTCCTGCACCACCCATGCATAAAGATTAATGCATGGACTCTTCCTGAAGACTAAAAAGTAAGACTTCTAAAGCTGTTAACTGAGACTATAAAGGCACATGGACATATTAAATCTATATCAGGAAAGCAGAGCCAAGAAATAATTGGACCAAATACAGCAAGTACCCATAAATATGTAGATGCCCAGTACTGTGATGGCAATGGCCCAATATATCATCTCACCACATTGTGTGTGAGTTGAGGAGTAACAGGCATAAAATTCTTTGCTGTCTGTGGATATTCAGTTCATCTCAGGCACTATTGTTGATGTAACCGATATTTTGGTTTCTTATGTTGACTAGCCTGGAACTACTGTCCATCCATTCACTCATTCTTTCATCTTGACCCAGTCTTATCCTCTCACCTCTGCAGTTTCAGGGCTTTTCTATATAGATCTACCCTCACACCTGGAATATCGCCAGTGCTAGTATTCTTCCTATGTCTTCTTCCCTGCTGCTAAGGTTTTATTATCCTGTCTATACAAATGAGATTTACATCTCTATTTGCCTGATTATGAACAATCTTGAAACTCCTTGTTTCTTTTATCATTTATAGTCACTCTGCAACCAACCTATACATAGACAGACACACAAATATGTGTGTGTCTGTGTGTGTATAGTAAATAAACATATTTGATTACCTTGTGATGTGATATATATTTTTCTTGAGTTAATGTTAATAGTTGAGATTGGAGTTGATTGCCTCAGCTAAAATTATATTGGAAAAGCAGAATATTCAGAATATTATTTCCGGTAAAACATTTTGTTATTTAATAGATTTTTGACACTGTGGTAAAGCAAAAATATGTTCCTTGAAGTGTCTGACATAACATGGTCATGACAGCTACATGAAGATCAAAATTATAAAAATAACTATCATCTATCGTCAGTAAAGGTCTGGAGAAATTGGTGTGTAGAAATCATGGGATAATTATGTGAAAATCACCATTAATAGGCAATCATATATATATGTATATATATATATATGTGCATGTGTATATGTAGAAAAACTTTATATATTTGATATGGAGCAGGAATTCTGGGAAAGAACTATAATAGAATAAATGTACATATAGAATATCAATCAGTCTTGTAGAAGGAAATGAGAATAATTATGTGAGAAATAGTCAAAGAATATAAAATATTCAAAGTTTATAAAATATGTAGAGTTAACATTCAGTGAAGAAGAGTTCACATCAAAGTGATTAAAATCTGAGAGTTCCAGAAAAAAGAGAAATTAATAGTATAATTTACTAAATTAGGAAAATAATAAAAGAGATTAGAAAAATCTCGTGACAGTATATTTAAAATAAATGAAGAAAGAACAAAACTTACACTAAGAATATATCCAGAAACAAAATATTACTTTCAAATGGATTTAAATTAAAAAAGTAGGAATAAAAATATAGTGTGGGGAATGCCAAGTTGCCCTGAAGAACTTGCTATTCCAGGCAGACCAGCATTTCCCTGTCCACTTTCATCAGGCCTGCAAATCCTGAACTATACAGATTAGCTTCCCTCCCCATCCATCTTCCATGTGTCTTGAGTCCTCTGTGGGATTCTAAGCTGCCTTATGCAATGTGCTATCCCCGGCAGACTTGTATTTTCCGATCTCTTTACATACTTTCATTGGAACTGTGGTTACTGAAGCATACATGCGACTTATGGATATTTTACCATTCAGTTCAATGATACCCATCAGAGGCCTGCCACACCAGGACCATCGAGGTTAAGACCTCTCCCAATAATTAGTACATTGATGCCAGATAATGTGATCCTCTGCTACAAATGCTGCTGGAGCCATGCATCCCTCCTTTTGTAATCTTTGGTTGGCGATTTAGTTCATGAGAGGTCTAGGGGGTCTGATTAGTTAGTAGATATTGGTTTTGTTTTTCCTACGGGGTTCCAATCCTCTTCATCTCCTTCAATCCTTCCCCTAACTCTTCCATTGGTGTCCTCATGTTCACTCCAATGGTTGGCTTCCAGCATCCACATCTGTATAGGACAAGCTCTGGCAGAGCCTCTCAGGAGCCATGCATATCAGGGTCCTGTAAGCAAGCACTTCTTAGAGGATTGGTATCAACAATAGTATCTGGATTTGGTGTCTGCAGATGGGATGGATCCCTAGGTGGGGCAGTCTCTGAATGGCTTCCCTTTAGTCTACTCCACTGTTGTCCCTGTATTTCCTTTAGATAGGAACAATTCTGGGTTAAATTTTTGAGAAGGGTAGGTGGCATATCCCACTGGATATGGTCTCTACAGGTTCTCTTGCCCCTTTTCGGGTATTTTGGCTAATATTAACCCTACTGGGTCCTGAGAACCTTTTGCCTCCCTGGCATCTGGGATTTTCTAGTGGCTTCCCCCAATTCCCATCTCCTACTCTTGAACACCTCTGTTCAACTTCCAGACCCTCTGTGCTTCTCCCCAGTCTCCTCCTACACCTGATTCTGCACCCCTTTCCCTCCAGCTCCTCTCTCCCTCCCAGATCTCTCCCTCCCTCTACCTACCATAATTACTTTGTTTCCCCCTTCTAAGTAGAACTATAGCATTCACACTTTGGCCTACCTTTTTCTTGAGCTTCATATGGTCTGTGAGTTATATAGTGGGTATTCCAAGCCTTTGAACTAATATCCACTTATCAGTGCGTACATATCATGTGTTTTCTTTCATGATTGGGTTATCTCACTCAGGATAATATTTTCTAGTTCCATCCACTTGCCTGCAAATTATTATTAATATAACTGTAAATATTTAAACTGAAAGCTGTATTTCTTTTCTTATTTTAATACCCAATAATCACACAGAACAACCAATATTTATTTAAAACTGCACCTCAATAGCCGAGAGGTTAAATGGCCTATCTTTGCCTTCTATTCTAATCTAACTTCTTCCCAGCCCCATCCCATGGTACTTGCTGACCTATACTGGACTTAAATAATATATTTTGGACGTAAGAAAATGGAATGCTGACAGTTAATGCAAAACTGCTTAAACTCTTAAAAATTTAAGGAAATCTTTGGAATATTGTGAATATTAATATGTATTCTAGACATTAGTAGGCATGAAAAATACTAGTAATTTGCCTTTTGGGTAGAGCTCAAAAGCATTTTTAGTCCTTTTAAAACTTAACCTTCACAGAAATATGTGTTGGCTGTGATAATTCATGAAATTCACATTTTCCTGAGTGGTATAATTGAGGTTTTGACAGGTTTGATAAATTTTACCAAGCCCCAGGATAGTATTTGTTGAAACGGTGTTTGTTCTTGAACATTCAAAGTTCATAAACATCACACTTCCACATCAGGTGATAAAATTTTCATTGTTGTGGTTATGTGAAAGTCATTGTTATTCTCTTTTAAATACCCATACATCCATTCAATCCCAACATTATTCATAGGACTTTTGAGGTAGACTTGCCATAGTTAAATATAAGCTCTTATTTTAAGTCACAACAGCCATCATAGTTGTCACACACTGGTGAATAGATATGTGTTAGCTTTGTGGGATGACTGGAAGCTAAAATTTCATAATGGCCCATGTGTCACTATAGTGGGTATCTTTCTTCTTTCTATACTACTTAACTCATGACCTATATTCAAATGGAATGATGAACCTGATGAAGAAGGCATTCACAAGTGGTGGTCAAGCAAACAAATTCTTCCAATCACAGAAGAATGTTAATTATTGGGAGAAAATTTTTGTGAATGGAGATGTTCACAGTTATCAAATATATTATTGATTTTAAAATAATGCATGTTAAATTATTTGTCTAGAATTGGAAAAGGTAACTTTAAGAGAGAAACAAAGTTTATGTCTGTGTTTCTTAAGCTTTAACATGTAGCATTATTGTTGACCTTTTCTAAATTACTTGTGACATTGAAATTTAATTTTTATATATTTATTTAAAATAAGTCAAATAACATCTCCTGCGTGAGGTAACTCAGACCCAAAAGGACATGCTTGGTATGTTCTCACTACTAAGTGGACAATAGCCTAAAATAAAAAAGCACCAAATACCCAAGATACAGTTCATAAACTCTAAAAGGTCAGCAAGCTGAAGGGCCCAAATGAGGATGCCTCAGTGCCAGTTAGGAGGAAGAAGAAAGCAACCACAAGGGGGGAGGGAGGGATGGGGAGGGAAAAGGGATGGGGATGGGTGGAGAGAGGAACATGATATGGTATTGTGTGGGGAAAACTGACTCAAACACTGAGGACCAGCCAAAAGAATGGAAACTGGCGACCTCAGGAGAAAAGAGGTTAGGAGGATGCTCTAGAATATACCAGAGACCTGGGAAGTGAGAGATCCCTAGGACACAAAGTATGTGTGTGTGGCGGGAGGCTAGAAGAAATTCCCTACATTGGGGAGAGGCAACTTATTGAACCCATGACCAGCAGCAAGACAGGGCATCAAGTGAGGGATGGGGTGGCTATTCCACAGTCAAAGCTCTGACCCATAATTCTTCCTGTCCGAAAGAAATGCACGAATGGAAATGGAGAAGGTCCTGAGGGAAAAAAAAAAAAAAAAAGGCCAGCAACAGGCCTAAAGTGCGATCCAGCTCAACGGGAGGCTGCAAGACCTGACACCATTACTGAAGCTATGGGCAGTTCACAAAAATGGATGTACCATGACCGCCCTCCAAAAAACCCAAGAGCTGAAAGAGTCAGACGCAGATAGGTGCACCCAACCAATAAACAGAAGCTGCTGACCCCTCTGGTCGAATTAGGGAAAAGCTGGAGGAATCTGAGGAGGAGGTTAACCCTGTAGGATGACCAGTAGTCTCAGTTAACCTGGACCCCCGAGATCTTTCAAACACCGAATCACCAACCAGGCAGCATGCACCAACTGAGATGCATGTATACAGCGTGTATACTGCAGATGACTTCTATGTCTGGTTCTGTCAGAGAAGATGCACCTAACCCTCAAGAGATTGGAGGTCCCAGGAAGTTTAGAGGTCTGATGAGATGAGTAGGATGGGGACATCCTTGTGGAGATGGCAAGATGGGTTTATGGAATATGAATATGGATCATTCAGAGGATGGACCGGGAGGGGAATAAAATCTGCAGTGTAAAATTAAATTAATTAATTAACTAATTAATTAAAAAAATCTTGTCAAGTATAAAAAAACATTAAGTCCCTCTTTGTAAAATTTTATTGATTTGAGTACACTGTAGCTGTCTTTAGACATATAAGAAGATGCTATCAGATCCCATTACAGATGATAGTGAGCCACCACTTGGTTGCTAGGAGTTGACCTCAAGATCTCTGGAAGCAGTCAGTGCTCTGAACTACTGAGCTATCTCTCTAACCCCAAATTTTATATTTTTAAAGGTCTTAAATTTTTTCTTTTGATGTTTTGTTTTTCAAGCACAAAGATGTAAGAGACATAATTAGTGTATGGGTCAAGCATAAACAGGTCTGTAAGTTGTTGACAACTAAGTGCATCTACTTTCCTTACTGCTTTTTCAACTTTCCCTTACTTCAACAGTCAAGGCAGCAGTGAAGCCTTCTGCTCCACCATTAAAATTTTATCCCTGGAAATTATCATAGAAAATATATAACTGAGATACGAAAACAAACAAATATAAAACACTATAGGAAGATGTTGTATCATTTTAGCAAAAGCTTATAACGAGTCCTAGTCAGTGGCATTAAAAAGTTCTTTTTATTACTGGAGAGGATTGAAACCATCTGAAAACCATTGACCTGCATAGATCAAGTATCTTAAAATGGTCATACTGATGAGTGACACCCTAATAGAAATCTTTACCTAGAAACTCTAGGATTATGGGAAACTAAAATGAATTAAGTTTTTTATTTAAGTATTCTGAGTTAAAACTCCTCCTTTTACTTTGGGAAGACAAATAATTGCAAAAAAAAAATCTGCTTTAAGCAATGACCATCAAAGCTAGCCAGACTAGTCATACTACTTATTCCCTTTGCTAAGAAGTAATGTTTTTACTGCTGCATGCAAATATTTGCTCCCATACACATGCCTAATGATGACAAGAAATTTATTTGAAGGATAGGATACTCAATGAACACACTCATATATTCTTAAAGTCAAGGATTATAACACTATTATATTCCTTTTAAATGCCATTAAAATTGTGGAGAGATGATGAGTTTTTAGCAAGCATTAGCTTGGTAATTATAAAAAAATCATTATTGTGAATTAAAGCCGATTTTTCTATTTCTCAGAGTGCCTGTTTTCAGTCTTCATGGGTCTATATTCTCATAATGACACTCCTCTACCCAGATTATTTCAGAAAAAAGCATGACTTTAAATCAAAGGTATTTGTTTCTCAGTGATCAAATAAATAAAAATAGATGTTTTTCTGAAACATTACAATAATGATAATTTTCAAATATCAACAATAGTCATTCTAGGAAAATGATTAAATAAATACCAGTTCACCCATGCAATATGAAAATGGTACAGTATACTGGAAATATTTTTATAGTATAATACTTTTCCTTTTTCTTGATGTTGGATATTACTGTTATATTGATAATGGAGTGGGACAAATTAGGAAAGAAATAAGAGCATAACATGGATCTCAACAGAAGTGGATTTTTCATTAATTAAAACAGAACAATCTTTCTGCACAAATGGAAGTTGTGCATATTTAAAGGAGTTGGGGCAGAGTGTGTGTTTGTGTGAGTGTGTGTGTGTGTGTGTGTGTTTACACATGACTATATCTATATATTATATAAATATAATTCTATATTGTAATCTATCCATTTATTTAATTCTACCTATAGCTATCATCTATAGTAGTCTCTCTCATCTATCTCTATCTTCTACTAAGAAGTTATTGTTTTTATGGTTTGATTGGGAAAAGGATAAGTTGTTTTTGCTATTAGACATTGTTTCTGCAGATGAAAGGAAACATCAAGCTGAGACTAAGTAATTCTTTGTGGCTTAGGCTATCAGTAAACAGAGCCTGACTCAATTACTCATGACTCAAATAGTTTATTATATAATAATTGCCAATACAGATCTGAAGGCTCTTCAAGTTTCTGAGATTACAAAATTTATTTGGTGTATATGTGAAATACAACCCTATGTGTCTACTTTGCTACCTCTGTCTTCCCCTCAATTGTCAGTGCTCTGTTCCCCTAGCTTCCCCTGGTTCATGATAGGTGGTCCTTTCTTCCATCAATTCACACTTCTTCAAGGGACTCTCACAGTTTGTTTCTTAAGAAGATGAAAGAATTTGACTCTGTTTGAACTTGTTATTTGTTTTTTCAACAGACAGTATCAATTTCTTGAAGGTCAAGTCAAAAGGAAACAAATTTTGGGGGCTCTGAAGTGTGGCAATTTCCTCCCTACTGAGCCCGTCTTTCTGCCTCCCTACCCTGACATTTCCCTACACTGGGGGTGGATCCTTTTCAAGAACAAGGACCTTTTCTCTCATAGTTGTCTTACAAGACCATCCTCTGATACATATGTGACTGGAACCATTGGTCCTTCCATGTGTACTCTTTGATAGTTTAGGCTCTGAGAGCTCTTTGCAGGGGGTCGGGGGAGGTGTCTGGTTAGTTGATATTGTTGTTCTTCCTGTGGGTTGCAAAGCCCTAAATGCAGAAGACCTACTAAGGAGGTGATTCATTCACTTTTCAAATGACCTCATTCTTCAGCCTTCTCACCTCCAAACTTCAAATGTCACAGGGTGAAAATGAATCCTCAACTTATTCTGGTTTTTAGGTTACAATGTCTCCATTTGTCTCTGGCTTTTTGGGGAATCTTTAGAGACTATATAAATGCTTCACCGGCAGTCACTTAAAGAATGCACACACACACACACACACACACACACACACACACACAGAGAGAGAGAGAGAGAGAGAGAGAGAGAGAGAGAGAACCACAATGAAACTGAAAGACCCCCAGAGCAGAGAGACCCTCACTCAAGTCTCAGGATGATGCGACCCACCAAGAACTCATGTGAGACCATCCTTGCTGTAATAAACATGAGGTTTATTGATAGGAACCAGTGCACTGGGGTCGAGACTCATATTCCATGCAGGGGCAGTGGAGTTCGACCCCAAGAGACTGGGAAAAAAGGGTATTTAAAGGGAGAAACCACAACCCAAGGGGGCAGGGATGGCGTCATTGGAAAGTGTCGAGAATACCAGTGAAATATCACAAGGAGGAGCTTCCTGTTTCTCAAGATTGTTCTCTAAGGGCCTTATCTTATGTCCTCTTTTTGTTGTTGTTGTTGTTGTTGTTGTTGTTCTTCTTCTTCTTCCTGGGAGAGCAGGCTCAAGAAATGTGACCATTTACTTACAGGTAGAGGGCAGGGTCTGGAATTTGAGGTATTTAGGGCTTTTTTAAACTTCTGACTTCTTAGCTGCATTTTTTTATTCTTTCATTCCCTACTTCTTCTAGTGACTAGTTCTAATCATAGAACTAAATTTTAGTATCTTTATAATATTGGCTTTCTTGTCCTAAAGCATGATACTGTTGGCATAACATCAAAATCTGAACAGTACTCACTCTTTCTCTAATGAAGGCAACTAGTTTCTTTAACACACATGGACCTATAATCAGAAGCAGAAGCAAAACTAAGAAGGGTCCTATAAAGGAAGATATCAGAGTAGTCATCCAAGGAGATCTACTAAACGAGCTCTCGAACTATCCCTGATGCGCTTCTCTGTCTCTCTGTCTTTTGTCTAACCTTTTTCTAAGTTTATTCATGGAGTCTTCAATTACTCCTGAATGGTCTACATAGAAGCAACATTCTTCTTTCAGTGTAGCACACAGACTCCTTCTTTAAGGAATATCAGGTCTAATCTTCTCCTATTCTGAAGGACTACCTCTGAGAGGGAGGTTAGGTATTCTTGGAGGTCAGCTAAAAAGTCTTTTTCACTCTTTTTATATCAGAGTCAATGGCAGTTCTGAATTCTCCATAATCCTTGTGTTGCAGGGCAACATCAGATGTCCTTGTAGCTGCCCTTGCACCTAAGATCGCCCTAAGTACTTCTCAACTCTCTTTTGTGTCTTACTAAGTCTTCAGCATCAGGATTCTAATCTGGACACTATCTGAACCTATACACCAAGGTCATGACTGTCTTTTAGAACTTCTAAACTTATACAGGTTGTGATCCCTGAGGCACAGTCCCAAGAAGTGTTAGGAGTACTAACATATGCAATGTTACATCATTTGCAATAGAAATCAACCTATCCCCACAACTATCTCAGGTGGAATCATGAAATGGAACCCAGGGCAAACATGAAATTCTTGTTTCTAAAGCACACTCCTCAAGTGAGAATTATAGCAACCTCCCAGTCATGTCTCTGATGTATCCACTTATCTGATGTGCAAGTCTAGGGAGCTTTTTGAAGATCTGAGTGTCCCTCTAGATCCCAGCTCTCAGCCCCAACAGCTAGTACTCGGCTGGTGAGGGCTGAGACTTGATGGCTGTCAGGGTGGTCAGCAGCACCAGGTACTGTCCTTTCCAGTGAGGCTCGAGTGTCTGGGCTCCGTGTCATTGTATGTAGCAGCAGTCTCTGACCTGGAACTGATGAGATGTCCTGGGGGTCCCCGGGGTATAGGCTGCTGCCAGATGTGAGCAGATTTCTTTCTGTATCACCTGTAGGTCTTTTAGCCTGGCATACAAATCATTATTACATGTTGGTTCAGTAACATCATCTAATACAGTCAGAGGAACTGAGGCCCCATATAAGATCTCAAAGTGGGTAAGGCTGAATCTGGAAGGGGTATTTCTTGCTCTGAAGAGAGCAAGAGGGAAGGAGTGCCACCCAGTCTGTGCCAATCTCCATGGTCAATTTGGTCAGGGTCTCTTTTAGAGTTTTATTTACTCTACCTGTCCTGAACTTTGAGGTCTGTAAATACAATGTAATTTCCAATCGACCTCTAAATACTTGGCCACACCCTGGCTTACCTTGGCAACGAAAGTAGGGCCGTTGTCTGACCAGATTACCTTGGGCACTCCAGATCGGGGGAAGATTTCTTCTAGTATCTTCTCAATGACCGAGGCCATCTCTTGCTTGGTGAGGAAAGCTCCTATCTATTCCTGGAAAGGTATCTACAAGCACTAGGAGATACTTGTGATCATATTTTCCTGGTTTTATCTCAGTGAAGTTCACTTCGACTTTTCACTAAACTCTCTAGGTCTCTTTGCCCTGTTTGCTTGCTAAGCATTCACTTACTGACATACCTTATAATGTTTTACTGCCTCTCTGGCTAGAATCTTAAAGTCTATTACATACACCTTAACTACTTGGACAAGCTTCTTATCTAAGTGAGTCCATTTCTGTATTTGGCAAAGTGAGTCTTTTGTTTGTTCTCTGAGGAATATAGTTTTCCCTCAAGTGTGCCATTGTCTTTTTTTTGTTTACGCAATTTGGGCCTTTTCTTCTGTTGTACATTCTAAGTGAGGCCATCCCTTAGTCCAATCCCAGTTCCCAGTGGCTGTCTCATGCAGGCCTGTAACCAGGAGAGGCTCCTGCATAGCCATTTCCTGAGCCACTTTATCTGCTTTGTTACTGCCCCATGCCACTGAATTTCTTCCTTCCTGATGTTCTGGGCAATGAATAATACTCACAGTTGCTGGCTTCATCAGGACTTCCAGGAGATGGCAAAGGCATCTGTGGCACTGATGTGCTGGGGGATTGACGTTCAGCCATCCCAGATGACATTGTGTTGTCCACAACGGCAGCACCCACTTATCTCTGACCTTCATGAAGAGAACTGTTCCCATCTGTGGACAAGGTAGCCTCGACTTCCAGCAGGGGTCGATCGGTCAGTTGTAGAGGTCTTTCCTCCACCCAAAGGCTTCTGCCAGTGCGTGACACTCGTGTTGTGGTGGCTCAAGGTCAGGATTGGGCAGCAAAGTGACCAGACTGTCCCCAACTGGTGGAGAATCTAGTCCATGGCAGCTGACCAGTGGTCCCATCCTCTGGGACATTTTATTCAAAGGCAAAACATCAGGTACTCTACCGCAGTTTAAGTCCTGGATTGGGTGATAATTGTTAGCACCCAGCTGGCAGGAACAGTGTGTTCCAGACAGAACAGCACTAAGCCACACATATCCCAGAAACTGGTACTGGTGCACTGAGACCGGTCTTAAGCTCCACATAAACAGTCTGTAGATATGCATACACATGGCCTCACCCAGCCATTTTAGCCCACACAAGCCATTTTGGAGAGCAAATTTCTCATGAGCAAGGGATGGGGCAGTCAGGGATGACCATGGACTAGTGGGTTACCTGGCCCAAGCCAAGGTCCACTGTTCTTAGGGCAATTCATAAGTATTGTTTGTTGTCAGTAGCCCCCTGTACTCAAGGTCTTTTGTTGGACACTAGTCCATTTGGCCATAGGAGCACAGAGTGTTAGGCCCCCATATTCACAAAACAACTGGGCAGGCTTCCATTCTATCTCTGCGTATAGCCAGCACTCTAGGACTGAGAGACTTGCCTTCCGGGCCACTGGAGAGGTCCCTCTTGTTCTTCTTGTGGCAGTCCCTGACCCAGTGTCCTTTTTCTTTGTATAAGGCACACTGATCTTTAGCCAGGAATTCTCTTCTGTTGTCAGGTACTGTCTTCCTAGGTTCCCTAACTACTGTGGCCAGTATATGTTCCTCTCCTGTCTTTTATATATCTTTAGCTCTCTAGCTTCTTCTTCTTTTTGTCTCTTTTCTTCCCTAGCTTCCTGTTATTTTTACCTTCTTTTCTCTTTTTCTTTCTCAGTCTCTCTGTTCAACCTTACTTTCTCTGCAACTTATACTAACTCTCAGCAACTTAGCTTAACCCTTCAAATTTTTGTAACTTTTTCTTTATATCTTTTTCTTACCTTATCCAGATTGGTGGGGCATTTTCTAGCCCCTCAGAGACCCACCCTTGGAGCCTGGTGGCAGACCCAGAGCACTCCCTACCTTCAGGTGTATTGAGACCAACAGGCAAAAGTGAGGGCCTTCCATCCATGTCTGGAACATTCTTTCTGCCCTCTAGTAGGAGTCTGTCTTTCCTCAGTGGTAAAGAATACCTGTAACAAGCATCTCAAGTGGGATGGTGAGAAAACAAGAAGAGAATCTAGAGAATAGAGGTCCACTGAAGAGGACAAATAGCATTTAGTCACACAGCTAAACCAGGAGGACTTTTTGGGACAAAAAGGCTGTTGTAAAAATAAGCACAAGCTTTGTGTCTGTGAAACAGAAAGGCAAGCAGAGAGGCAGCTGATCTGTTACCAACTATCTCTCTGGACTTAGATTTTTCTCTCAAGGAGTATCTCTCTTGACAGCTCAGTGGCTCTGCCTCTCAAGAGACCCAGCCTCTGAAGGACACTAGGCTTCCAGTAAGAACTAATAACAAAAGGATGGAGAGATGGTTAGGACCTGGGTGCTAGATGCCAAGTGGCTGACATAAGAATTGTAACCGGTTCACCTGGGACTTTCAGGACCTCAGTAGCAGCCCTTTACCAAACTGTCTCACTGGGTTAAATGCCCATGGAAAAGAAAACATTAATACGACCTTGGCCACAGCCAAAGCCTGAATTCTAAATTTTGACTGGCAAAACAAAGTTCTTCACAGTTTTTTGTACATTCTTTTTGAAACTATTTTAGGGGCTTTTTTTTGCCCCCCAACCTGGGGCATCTCTCCTTGGGGAGGGGGCTCAAGAGAGAAAGATAAAACTCCTGGCAGAAAACAATTTCTCTCAAGCAAATTATTTTCAAGTTAAGCACCAAGAGGACCAAGTAAAACTCCTTGACAAACAGAGCAAACAGTTTCATGATTTTAAACACAGTCGTCAGTCCAAATTCAAAAATGAAACAAAAACCAAAAAGACACTCGACAATACCACAGAAAACAAACCAGACAAACAAGACCAAGACAAAGCATCCTATAACCAATTTCCACAGATGCCTGGTACCTTCAGTACCTGGCCCAAACTGCAGCTTAACCTTAGCTGCTTCTGGGATGAGACGGACCATCTAATTCCACCTCCCAACAGGATTCCAGAGTATCCTCTTGCCCTAACGTCCATCCGATGGTCCACCGTCAAAGACAAAGGGGTTGTCACAGTCTGCCCCATGCAAAGGAAAAGAACACCAAACACAGAAACAGAATACAGGCAACAGACACTAACACATCCAAGCACACTTGTCCACGCCTATACTTAAATAGGCAGCCGAACGCGACCTCTGATGGAGTGGGTTTCCTCGTCCACTCCCGCCTAGGTAAAGGGAGCACTCCTTTGTTCCAGAAAGCCACAGTCAGGTCCTCCTGACTGCCCACAGTCTGCTCTCCGCCCATGGAACGTCTTCCAGGGCTGCAGCCTGTGGGACCGGGGCATCCCCCCCCTTCTGCAGCCAGAGGGTCCTCACGGACTGCAGAGGCGGCTGCACAGAATGGGATTCCACAACCATTCTATTAGGAGGCAACACTGAGTGGGATTCCACATCCACTCTCCTCTCCTACAGAGTGGGATTCCACATCCACTCTCCTCTCCTATTTCAGACTGATACCAACACACACATATACACACACAGCGGAACCAAAACAGAGACAGACACAGACTGACAACTGCCACTCACACAGAAACACTCAGACAAACATCCAACTCACCTCCAAGGGGTCTTCAGAGTCTGGGGTGGCCTCGAAGATCCCAGACGAGCCCCCAATAGAAAGATCCCCGAAGAGAGACCCCTATTCAAGTCTTGGGAAATCGTGGACCCCAGACACAGAGAGACCATTTTGGATGTAATAAGCAAAGGCAAGGTTTATTACAGAGATCTATTACGGAGATCTCTGGGCCGACACGTATTCCGCACAGGAGACAGAGCTGTTGACCCGGACTTTTAGAAGCAAGGAGTTTTTATAGGGTGAGGAACAGGGGGATGGGGAGAGTTGGCGAGGCTATAAGTGATTGGCCCATTCAAACATAGCAGTGAGATTACAGCACAGCAGAAGAGTACGTGCTGACTGGGGTGTTCAGGATTTTAGAAGCCAGGGGCTTATCAGGGTTTGAAGGACATCTGGTTAAAGTGTGACTCTGAGTAAGCTGGGGAAGATGCCCTCCTGCCAGATGGTTATGAGTCAGTCTTGATAGTTTGGGCTGGTTCCTGCATTCCTTTTCTTTATCTTTATGGTCTGTTAGTCCTAGTGGCAGGACTTGCCTGGACTTGTTTTAAACTTATTCTTTTAATTTTATATTTTTAAACCTTAAATCTGTATAGTTTTCCTTTTACCTTCTCAACCACAGACAGATGAAGGGGAGTGGATTCCACTTCACTCCTCCTTCCCAAGGGGACACCAAAGACAGATAGATGAAGGAGAGCAGATCAAAAATAATGGTTAAGTCAAAGGTGCCTTCTGGAGGCCAGCCAATATCAAACGCTGGCCACTTCAAGGAGCAAAAAGTCTGCAACAGTACAAATTGTGTGCTCTAGCAGTCCAGTGGTCTAAAGTCAAACTCAGGAGTCCCATCGTCAAAGTCACAAGTAACACAAAACAAAGACCTAAAACACACAGACAAAGACCACTCTAGAAATACAGACAGCTGGGAGGATGGGTCTCTTCTCCAGTCCAGGAGAATCACTGAATCCTCACTGGCACCCAGATGGGAATCTCCCAGGCGTCCCTGGGGTTCCCCCAGACCTCCTGGGACGTCTCCCAGGGCAGCACAATCGGTGAGCCCCTGGCACGTCTACCACTCACACTCGTGTCTCTCCTGAGACACGAGCCTCCCTTCTCAGCCTGAGACAGGAGTGACTGCAAAACCAGAACTCCAGAACTCGCGAGCAAATACAGACCCAGAGTAGCAAATACAGACCCAGAATTTAGCCGGCACAAAACACAAGGACACAGACAAAGACACAGATGCTATCTCACCTCCAAGTGGGTTTTCGGAGACGAGGGTGGACGCTGATCCCGGACAAGCCCCCAAATGAAAGACCCCCAGAGCAGGGAGACCCTCACTCAAGTCTCGGGATGATGCGACCCCCCAAGAACTCATGTGAGACCGTCTTTGATGTAATAAACATGAGGTTTATTGATAGGAACCAGTGCACTGGGGTCGAGACTCATATCCCACGCAGGGGCAGTGGAGTTCGACCCTGAGAGGCTGGGAGAAAGGGTATTTAAAGGGAGAAACCACAACCCAAGGGGGCAGGGATGGCATCATTGGAAAGTGTCGAGAGAACCAGTGAAATATCACAAGGAGGAGCTTCCTGTTTCTCAAGATTGTTCTCTAAGGTCCTTATCTTAAGTCCTTTTTTTTTTAGTTCCTGGGAGAGCAGGCTCAAGAAATGTGACCTTTTACTTACAGATAGAGGGCAGGGTTTGGAATTTGAGGTATGTAGGGCTTTTTTAAACTTCTGACTTCTTAGCTGCATTTTTTATATTTTCAAAACAGTCTTTTTGTTTATCTTTTCAGCTATTATCTATTTATCTATTATGTATCTATCTTCTTTTCTAGTCTCTTTCTTTCAATGATTTCTACATCCTTTAATTTTTTTTTTTACATTCTGACTATATTCACAGTTTCCCCTTCCCCCTCTTCACACTCCTCCTAAGTCTCTTATGCCTTTTCTTTTTTTTTCACAGTATAATTAAAAACATTCATTATTCAGTATTCAGTGTTACCAGTGAAATCTCCTGATATTATAGATGGTAAATGAGGTTTGAGTAGGTTATTTTTATTTTTTTTTTCCATTTGTCAATTTTTTTTAATTTTTTTTATTAACTTGAGTATTTCTTATTCACATTTCGAGTGTTATTTCCTTATGCCTTTTCTTATCAATTCTTTCTCTGTTTTTATTCAGAAAAGGACAAGCCTAACATGGACACCAACTTAATGTGCCATATTAATTTGCAGTAAGACCAGGCACCTCCTTTCATATTAAGGGTGGACTAGACAATTTAGGATGAGGAACAGTGTACACCAAAGGGTTGAAAGCTCTTCTGTATCACACAGTTAATTATAAACATACATTTTTGACATTATCATTTACCTCCTTAAAGAAATTTTATGTGATTCTTTCTAGCAAATCAAACATTCTATACTATTTAAGTTCTCTAATCAGTTTGTCTCCAAATACTTGCCAAACTTTCTGACTTTAAGGGTATTGTTAATAGGAGTTTGCAAATGGGATTATGAAAGCCAAGTAGAGAACTGGGATGAATTTCAGGCCCATAAGGAAATAATGTAAGCTTACGTGAATATTTTAGAGAAGTAATAGGAGAGAAACCGTGAAAAGTTTGTATTATCAAAAACCAACATTTAACTGGAAAAATATTCATTATTTCTCCCAGCAAACTGTGTAATTTTTCACAGTCTCATCTGGGCTTTAACATTCTTCCATTCAACTTCCTTCCTTGGAACTGGTTGGGCAGGACTGACAGTGACAGAGCATTCTGAATCTCAGGGAACATCTCCAAAGTCACCAAGGTTAATGACAGACCCAATACATTCCTATTCTCCTATCTTTGTGACTATTGCTCCATCATAAACTAATCTTAAGAAGTTAATGTCAGAGCTGTATGTACACAGTTGAAAGAAGTGATAAGGCAATAGATGTTACATTTTATCTAATCAAGCTAACCATTCAAGTCCAAATTATCCATTTCATAGCCTTTGTAATTGAAATTATCTGGATAGTGAGCACATTACTTTATACTCTTGAGTTAATTTATTTGTTGTGAATGCTTTCAAGGTAGAATTTCCCAAACTCTTTAAGCCAACTAATAATTATTGAGTTAGTATGATCAAGGAGCTACAAATAAAACAGTGAAACAGATTTGAATCTTTCTCTGAAGAGTTCATAACTGGAAGAAAAAGTAGATTTGTTAAAAAGCCTTCTAAATATTACCTGAAATGGAAATACATAGAGTTAATACACAAATTAACTGTAGTTATTGGGTTCGTTCAAGAGAGAAAAAATTGGAGAGTTTTCTGAGGAATGGCTAAGATGAAACATGTATGATGTCTAAGGATTCTTTGGGTAAAATGAGGGAAACAATGAAATTCTCTCTGTGCTATGTTGTCTTAATCTGTGGATGAAAAAGTGTAAGAAATCACTAACGATTTGGTAAGACTTCAGATGCCTGAGCCAAAAGCAGTAAAAGATTTGGGTCTATGTGTCTAGTGCTAAATCCTATTGTAGTCATAAAATAGTCTAGTTGCAGGTGGCCTAGAACATTTCATTGGGAGGCTGCACAATATTGGTTTAAAAGTTTTAACCGTTATTTTACAAATGCAAGAAAATGCAGTATTTTTATCTTAGAAAAAGAGAAAAAGTTTAACACATTTCCGACAAAAAGAAAATAAAATTATGTTGAAAATATGAGAGGGAAAGATAGAAGTTAAAACCTTTCCAGGGTATATATTATTTTTAAGAAATGTATTTCTTTTTTTTTTCACTTGCTATTTTATTTATTTACATTCTCCTGCCCCTCCCCCTGCTTCTATGAAGATGTTCCCACTCCAACCCACCCATTCCTACTTCAACACCCTGGCATTCCCCTACACAGGGAAATGAGCTTTCCCAGGATCAAGGGCTTCCCCTCCTACGGATGCCAGACAATGCCATCCTCTGCTACATATGCAGCTGGAGTCATGGGTCCCTCCATGTTTACTTTTAGGTGGGTGGTTTAGTTCCTGGGAGCTCTGATGGAGACTGGTTGGTTGATATTGTTGTTCTTCCTATGGGACGACAAACCCTTTCACCTCCTTTATTTTTTTTCTCTGCCTCTCCCATTGTGGTCCCTGTGCTCAGTCTTATGGTTAGGTGTAAGCATCCCCATTTGAATCTGTAAGTCTCCAGCAAAGCCTCTCAGGAGACATCCATATCAGGTCCCTGTCAGCAAGTACTTCTTGGCATCAACAATAGTGACTGGATTTGTTGACTGCATAGAGGATGAATCTCAAGTGGGGCAGACTCTGGATGACCTTTTCCTTCAGTCCCTGCTCCACTCTTTGTTCCTGTATTTCCTCCCATGAGTATACTGTTCCTGAGATAGTGGGAGTAAGGCTGTTATCTTGATGAAATAATAGAACATTACTAATTTATCATACAGCAAGTATTCTCAAAAACTTAACCCAGTCCCTATTTTACTAGATCACTTTTTAAAGTCCATGCTTGTATTGTTTCCTAGGAAAAAATATGAAGAATAAATAAAAAGTTTTCCAGATGGTTCCAACTATAACTGGCATGAATTTTATGGGCAGAGACTGTACTATTTCCTGATATGTTTTCATTTGTTAGTACATTAAGGACAATAACCATTGGTACTATTGGAAAACTTCCCAGATTCCTCCTATATTTTAACAATCACAGCAATTACAACAATACTTGACACAAATGGAAGTGGATATTAATACATATTTGCAGACCACACTCTACAATTTCTTCTTTCTACAAAGCATGCAACTACTTGCACATGTGATCACAGGATAAGTCTACAATTGGCAATGGGGGGAGGGTTGGGAGGGGAACACCCATAAGGAAGGGGAGTGGGGAGGGGGATGTTTGCCCAGATATCGGGAAAGGGAATAACACTCGAAATGTATATAAGAAATACTCAAGTTAATAATAAAGAAAAAAAAAGAAAACAATACAATTGGTTTTTCATGAAATGATCATGTCATAGTAAAGTATTGAAACAAACATTGTACTTATTTATTTTCTCACCTAAAAGCTTGGTCTCTGAAATCTAATATTTAACTTCCAAGCCTTCCACTAACCACAGTGTAGGTATTACTCATGATGTCAACTTGGAGAAGACTTTTTGAAAAACACAAGTCTGATTAACAATTTATAATTCTAATTATACCAACAGTTATAATGTCTTGTTAATATTAACTGGATTTGTAATGTTTTTTAATATCACATTTTAGGTGAGTACTAAGTTGAATACAATAAAATATTTCTGATGTGAATCATAGCAATCCAACTTTTGCTTTACTCTTTGCTAGTTATTGGATAAATTTAAACTAATATTTTATCATATATTTTCTAAATATTTTCAAAAAATTTTGGTTTTGTAGCATGAAAATTACATTCCACTGCTCTATAAGTTAGTATCATAACACTGGCCTGTTTAACCCCTTCGGAAGGCTTTTACTTGAAAGAATTTATCTAGAACAATTTTCAACAATCTTTCAATGGTGATGTTGTATAACAGATTGCTACTGATATCATAATTTTTTCCAGAACATCCTGAACATCTGCATAGGTTTTTAATTCTTGAAGTAATTAGAAGAGCCAAATGGGTATCCATCAAGGAAAGAAAGAAAAATGTTTTCCATCAAATTTCTTTTTGTCCTCACACAATTCCTAGTTTTCTCTCACATTTTACCAATCTTCTTTTAACTCATACCATGTACTAATATTGTTCTTCAGCTGAGAGTTGTTATTAAAGTGCATTTGTTTTCCACACGTCTGGGACTCCCAAAATATTCTTCCTCTTGTTTTGGGGACTTGTTTAAGTAACCCCGAAGCATCTATGATAATTGTAACTTCTCACTCAGTAAAATGTATGCAGGACGCTGTTTAATTCTAAATATTGACAAGGTATTCTTATTGAATCTGAAGACATTTATTTTCTTCTACACCTTCTCCATGTGTCTAGAGAACATGAAGTATCTGTCACAGGTGAATGCAGTTTGAAGATACTGGGGTGACAAGTTCATGTCAAAGTAGCCTAGTAGCTCTGTAGATATTATGTATTTTGTTCCTCTAAAAAGCTTTAAAGGATTTTTCAATACTTTGCATCCTGAGAAATTCTGTCTGAAGGTTTCATTTTCTGTATTGCTTGAAAGAAACCTGGATCTGAAATGCTGCTTCCTGTGCTTTTCAAAAGTGTTCAGAAAAGGGTTGTCAATACATATTCAATCAAAGATGTTGCCACCATGCACATAAAAATATTCATCCAATTATCAAAGAAATGTCCCTGTTAATGATATATGGAACTTAGATGTCTGGGAATTTAAAACTCGGTCAAATTTGAGACTAATGTATTTATAGCGGGGATGGCATGACTGCAAGATTGAGGAAACTGGTCATTTTGTCAGTCAGGAACCAAAGAGATATGAATGTTCATCTTGGTAACATTGCTGCCATTGTTGTTGTTTCCATAATACCTCAAGGTAATATGACCTTGAGACCATTCCTAGCATGTTTGCAGACAGCTAACTGTCTAAGGGGAATACATGCAGTTCTTGCTGGCCATTCTTCTTCACAGTTTCTTTCTCATTTTTTAAAAAAAATTATTTTGTTTTTATTTTAATGTGTATTGGTGGTTTAATTGTATATATCTTTATGTACATGTGCATGCCTTGTGCCTCTGGAGGTGAAAAAAAGGGAGTTGATATTCTGGAACAGGAATTACAGATGATTGTTAGCTGCCTTGCGTACTGAAAATTGAACATGGGTCCTTTGAAAAAGCAACCAGTGCTATTACCCACTGAGCATTTTTCCAGACCCTCATTATTTTTTAATGCAATAAAGTAGCAGAAAGCACACACACACACACACACACACACACACACACACACACACACACACACTCAATCATCTCATTACAGCACTAAAATTTAAAATTTAGAAAAAGAAATCGTTAATTCTCTCCTACAGAAACAACGGTAGTAATCTCAAACAAATTTTTTTTTCATATTTTATTTTCTAATATGGTTAACTTTCAAATTAAACAGGTACAAGTTCTACCTCTAGGCAGCACTACCTACATAGCTTCTAACTAAGCAGGGTTACACAAAGAACTATTTAATACAAAGAACTATTTAATCAGTCTGAAACCTGCAGTGTTTACAAACGACCTCTTCTCTCTGTTACCACACCATATATGTCCCCTAAATCTTATTCTAGGGGAATCTGGGCATTTAAGGCACATTTTCTTTCTTTCTCTCTTTCTACTTTCTTTCTTTCTCTCTCTCCTTCTTTCTTTCTTTCTTTCTTTCTTTCTTTCTTTCTTTCTTTCTTTCTTTCTTTCTTTCTTTCTTTGTGGCTGTGTAAACAAGGACCCTTAACTGGCAGATTTCTTTCTTGCTTTTAAACTCTTCTGAACTTAGATTATTTTGTCTAGACCTAAAGAAAGAGCTTTCTACCACAGGCAGAACTCACTTGTTATTCTTCAATAGAAGACCTTCCTTCTACTTATGTCTACTTTTGACGCAAATTGTTGTGTTTGTGGCTCTCAGTGTGAACACCACAGCGTTTTGCATCAGAAAATCTTATATGTAGCACTGTCCTGTTCACGGCGGGATACTAACATTTTTATTTCTCTCAGTTGTGCAGTTAATGCTTTTTCTAGGCATTGCAAGCATCTCGAGTTGAGAAAGTATCTGATTATATATATAAGTGAATTTAACAGGAAGAATTGCAAGGTGGAGGAAGGGAATGGCTAGCTTTATATCCTTAGATTTTTTTTTACCTCCCCTTCTTTTCCCTGCCTATCTTGAATAGCCTTGTTCCTGGTAGAACAGAGGTAAGTATCTAGAGCTGTTAGCACATTTGTCCATAAGGGTCCAAAAAGCTAATTTTGAAGGATGCCTTAGAAAGAGAATGATGAAATCTAGACTGGAAGTTGAGAATGATGATATATCTTTTCAAATTTTCTCTAACATTCTCTTTTGAAAATCTGTAATTCCAAGAACATAATAAGTCTGCTACAGGTTGAAAAAATGATATTCACTGATAGAGTAAATATGTTCTATGTACCAAGTCTTATGTCACATGGGTTTCACAATTGATTAGCTTAATAACAAATGTTCATGTGAGTTTAATATTATTTTATTACATGTTATTCACAATGAGAATAAGGAAACTCAGACTTATTTTGAGCCATTCATTAAATGAGATGTAGAAATGGGGTTCAAATGAAGATTTATATAGACCACAGAAAATCTTGAATCACTTTTTTTTCTGATTTTGCATTCTAAAACTGCAAACAAGACCCTTGTTCATTGGAGACTTTGTATAAAATAGTTTCAAAAACTATTTCTGATTTTTGACACATCAGAAGATAGCGTGCACGTATCCATGCCAATTGCTCTAGCCCCTTTTATTTTAGAGGTGAGTTTTGGGTGCTACCATTCTTTTGTGGCTAAGGACTGTTAACTAGATATTTGATTTGTATTTCTACAGTCCAGTCTTGTACATTCCATGCACATTGTTATGTTCTGATTTTTGAATAAATAACACATATTCAAGATAATCATAAATTTGCATAGTAGACATATGTTTGACAAATAACATGTTGGATAAGGTGTACCTGCTTTCAACTAAAATGTTTAAAAATCTACTGAAGGAACACCCATTCAGAGCCTGCCCCACATGTGGCCCATACATATACAGCCACCCAATTAGACAAGATGGATGAAGCAAAGAAGTGCAGACCGACAGGAGCCGGATGTAGATCGCTCCTGAGAGACACATCCAGAATACAGCAAATACAGAGGCGAATGCCAGCAGCAAATCACTGAACTGAGAATAGGTCCCCTGTTGAAGGAATCAGAGAAAGAACTGGAAGAGCTTGAAGGGGCTCGAGACCCCAAAAGTACAACAATGTCAAGCAACCAGAACTTCCAGGGACTAAGCCACTACCTAAAGACTATACATGGGCTGACCCTGGACTCTGACCCCATAGGTAGCAATGAATATCCTAGTAAGAGCACCAGTGGAAGGGGAAGCCCTGGGTCCTGCTAAGACTGAACCCCCAGTGAACTAGTCTATGGGGGGAGGGCGGCAATGGGGGGAGGGTTGGGAGGGGAACAAAAAAAATAAAAAAAATTATTAATATTGAAAGCTACTATTATATTACACTGATGAAACTAATGTATTATGGCATCTGTTACCAGAGGGACTTACCATTCTTGAAAATGAGAGAACCTTAGAAAAAAAAAAACAAACAAACAAAAAAAAACCAAAACCCTGGTGTGAGGTGGCAATGTAATCACTATTTTTTTTTTCCTAAAGGAGAATTTCTCAAATTTACTTGCAATAGGTATATTAGATTTGATGTCTTCTCTAGATTATCCTCCAAGAGGATAGATTATTTTGGATCAGTCGCTTAACAGTGTGATCATCAATTTCCTCATATTATAATCTGGATATTATGAATCTCATAGATATGTTTCAGTGTCTGTTAAATAACTATACATGAAAATATGCATAAGTGTTAAATTCTTATATAATCTGTACTTCAGTAAGTACATAATAATGTATGTAGTTTCTTTCATGTAACGAATTTTGTTGTGGGTCTAGAGATGTGTTACAAAATATACTTGTCTTAAAGGAATTTATCTTCTAGAGAATGAATGAGACATACAAATAAAAGAAATGTGAACTATGTGGCAAGCCCTGTCAGGAAGGAGAGAAGAGCAAGAAAAAGGCAGTGCCTGGTGATGAAACAATTAAAGGGATCATTTCAACTGGATATGACATGCTGTCGGAAAGAAAACTAAAGGAGGAAAGTGGTTTGGGGAGATGGCTTGCCTCATGAACATGAAGACTGGGTTTCAGAACCTCAGAACACGTATAAAAGCCATATGCGTATGGTAGCTTGCCTACAATTCTAGCATTGGGGATGGGATATAGAGACATAGGATACTTTACAAAAACTGGCCGCCTAAACCAACTGAATTGGAAAGCTCCTGGTTCATTGGGAGCCCTTGCCTATGTAGATAAAGTTGAGCTTATGTAAACCCGCTGTCTTCAACTTCTAATTTTGTGCGAAGAAGATACTCATATATGCATGCACATGAGTACACAATGGCCTCCACACACTTGTGTGCACACACACACACACACACACACACACACACACACACACACACAATACAATATGAGTAATATAGTTCAAGAAAATGACCACAAGCAAACCTAGGCATATATTTATTGGAGAAACATGTGTGGGTATGTCATGATTAAAGAAAGTCAAAGTAGAGTCAAACAAGATGGGAGGATTATGTGTTAGAAAGAGAGCGGTAATGATAGCACAAAGCTTATAGTAATATGGATCATTGGCATATGGGTCAAATTATTGGTTGTCGAATAAAATTCTGTTGGAAAAGAGAGTAACAGCAAGATTGACTGTGTAGGTAAAGAATATTGATAATTTTTGAAAAGCATTTTTCTTCTTCATCCTGTCTAATTGGCCATAAATATTAAATGACATGTTCCAGATTCATGAGAGTTATGAAAAATAAGAGGAAAGTTAAGAAACTGTTATTGAAGGTCATTTGGTTGCCTAAAGTACATCTTTAGAAGAAGCAATCATATGGTCATTTTCCTTCTGTAGGGGATGGTAAATTAGGATCTGTAGAACAGAGAGTAGGTAATAAATAATCAGAAAGAAGGTGAGAGATATAAGTAGGGACCAGGATGCATTTGACTTTGCAAGTCCAATTTTGGAAATTAGTTTCAGAGGAGAGATGGATATATTTTTTTAGGCAGGATTCCATGTCCTGTGTCACCAAATCATATCTGTTCCCACGCAAAGAACTTTTGTCTAGATAATTCTCCAACTGATCACCAAAAATCTCCTTGCAACATTTTATGTATTCTTTAATTTTCTGCTTTCAAATGCAATTTCAATAATCACTTTCTAGGGCATCACATAATTATGACAAATAGTTCAAATGTCTTTTGGGGGAGATTATATGTTTTTTTTTGTTCCTCCTCTGGATCTTCTCAGTGAAAGTTTGTAACCTCTGTGCCTCAAATCAGACAGCCTGTGTCACCTGTAAACTGTCCTTTCCTGCTGTCACCTTCTTCAATTTTTTGCAGTTGTTATTTTTAAAGTTCTATGTGAAGGCAGGACTGAGAAGTGGAAAATAAGATACATTGTGACATTTTAACTTGGAGACCTTTCTCTGGCTTTGGGAAAAGCCAGCCGAACAGTCCTCTATTGTCATATAGTCAGAGAATGCAATGCAGTCAAATGTCACTTCAGAGTGCTCATGGCTGTGTTTTTAGTGTATATTTCATTATTCTTCTTTACATTGTCTAAGGATAGTAGCCTAAAGCCACCCCCAGCTTTGCCTTTCTTCTGATAAATGTCTCCTTTACTCTTTTTTGTTAAATTCAACACACCTGCCAACAAGCCACACACAACTTTTTCTATGTTAAATTTACATAACTGCATTTGCAAACTTATCTTCACTGGAGCAATGTGTATTTGCTGAAGCTGAAACAAACACCCTCTCCCAATGGAATTGAACAAAGTTGCCAAAGATTAAATAAAAGTTATATTTCTTAACCTTAATTTGCTTCCCTACATCATATGAAGGCAAAATTTGAAGAGAAATGGCAAAACTCCAGTCTTTCCACATTAACGTGCTTGCTTTCTATGTTAGCATATTGGCTTCCATTAAGCTTTGGTTTCCTTATTTGTTGAAGGATAATAGTAGTACTTTCCATATGCAATAATACTGATATTTAAAGAAAACTCATTACAACTTGTAAGACATTGTAACCTAACAAAAGTGCTTACAGTCTATCCACAGGCCTGGGACAGAAACAGATCTCCTTTGACATTTGAAGAAGTGAAAGAGAAGGAATAAGAGTCAAAAGACATTCACAGATAAGTTACAATCTTGCAGTCTAGAGATGAAGAGAGCAAGCTAGGCTAACAGGTTTAATGTCTTGTGGATACATAAGTCAGCAGTCAGGAAGCTGTGTTTATGTTATGAAGGTGCTTATGAAGGAGAGCAGTGCAGGGATTCACAATATACCATCTACTGGATGTATGTTATGGGCTTTCTATTAAACAGCTTTTGTCCCGAATATATCACCAGCACACCTACCTAGCTGTGATGTTTGGAGAATAAAATGAGATAATATCATCTAACTTAGAGCAAAATTTAACAGTCTAATCACATTTGTCCAAGCATTATTCTAAACACTTGGTATCTATTTACTCTTATAAAATAATGTTTATTTGTGCTAATTCTGTATATGAGAGTAGGAAAAATAAGGAAACCAAGTATATTAAGGACTTTTCTGTTGCTGTGATAAAATTTCATGCTAAAAGTAGCTTAAGGAAGAATTGTTATTTGGCTTGTTTTCAAAGTCTAAGTATATGGGGATGCCATGAAATGACAGCACAAGACAAAGATAGACTGATCACATTTCATCTATACACAGGAAACAGAGAGACAGGGAAACTATAAAACATAAAGGCCTGGCCCCAGTGGCATGCTTTCTCCATTAAAGCTCTACTTCCTAGTATTTCAGTAAATTTTCATTACAGTGTCAATGTCTTTGGAACAAATATTCATATATAATATCCAATACAGTGCATTTCACATTCAGATAAAATTATTCAAACAGTCTAATTGGCTTCAGAGCTGTGCTCCTCAATGTCTGTTATACTGGCTAGACTAATACACACAGAATGCAGCTTTCATCGGTCTCACAGGAAAATCACAAGAAATGAAATTTCTCTGGCTCAGTCAGTCTTCTTTTACTCATCCCAGAATCAGAAATACAGAGGGTTGGAACTAATGCTTTATGTTTTAAGAAGTCTTCCGCATCTTCCTGATAGAGAATCAACTTTGAGATCTATTTTAATATAGTTTTTCAAAGTATCATAAAACTTGTTTTAATATACACATTTTTTGAGAATATAGAGCTGCTCTGTTATTTATGTACTGTCTGGAACTACTTTGTGCTACTATGCAGGAGTTGACTTCTATGGTCAGAAAACATCTTTACAAACATTAATATATTTCCTGCCAGCCCTTTAAGAAAATGTTCGCAGAATATTGATCTAAAATATTTCTAGACAGCTCTCTCAGACTTTGTGCATACAGTAATTCAAAATAGTTATTATCATTCTTTACTATTATTATGAACAGTGTTTATGGATACCCAGAATTCTCTCATTACCATAGGGAGTATAAAAAAGAGCATTGTATGGCTGAGCATAATTTCATGAGCTAAGCTGTTTTACATCATGGTGGCAACCAGGGGACAGAAATATTCAACTTTCAGTTTCCAACTGATTCTCACTTCTAGCAGAAGAACACTTAATTGCTAGGGATTACTGGAAAGGAAAACTGAAATATGTTGAATTGCCTTTATTTAATATTACCACATATATGGTTTGGTTTGGGTTTAACTCTATGATGTTTTTCTACAAGCTGAACCCAACTTGTTTGTTTTAGTTTGCTTTTAAATGGTTGATTATTATCCACTAAATCATATACCAAAGGTTAGCACGTTTGTGACTTTTTCATTGGACATTTCTATTGTGGATTTGACCTAATGCTTGTATTATATTATTTGGCATCCCAAACTGTACAATAATCCTGCAAGTAAGAGGCTGAGGGCCCCTGCCCACAGTTGGTTTTGACTGATAAATAAAGCTGCCACCGCCCAATGGCTGGTAAGGGAAGGAGGAGTTAGATTTGCCGTGCCAGGAACAGAATAAGATGAAGGCCTGAGAGTTGCAGAAGACAGAGTACCAATTATGTAAGAGATGGGAAAGAGCAGCCCCGAGACTCCTGCCCACATTGGGTCTAGTGTAGCAAGGATAGAATATAGATTTTAGAAAGTAATAAGTCAGGAATTTTGGAGGGGAGGTGTTAGCAAAGTGAAAATTTGGGAGCGGCCCAGCGAATGAGCTAAGTCCAGCTGTTGTCACAGCCCGGCTATTTGAATCGCATTCAACAAAAAAAAAAATCTTCTTTACTTCTTTATTGGGAAGCTAGGGAGTGGAGATTCTGTTAAAAATGCTGAACCCACATCAGAAGAGAGGATGGGAAGTAGACCACTACTGATTGGCAAAAACTGGTCCACTATTACCTGCAGTGATATTTGCTATCTACCTATGATTCAAGACCATTCACCTCTGCCCATTCACCTCTGCCTTTCTAGAAGCATATTTTCTCCATTCCTTTATTAATATGTCATAGAAACTTGCGCTAAGGCATCACCAATACCATTAGAGTAGTAAAAAATCGAAGTCCAAATTTTTCCTTTTAAAATTTTGTTGAAATTTATAGGAGATAGAGAACCAAAAAGCACCCCATCTTTTACTCTCAAATCAATTCAACTAAATCTCCCCTTCAATATGACTAATATAAAATGAATCGCTTTCTTCATGACAAATCATATGTTAAAGGTTTAACTTACAATGTTATTATATTTAAAGATGGAGCGTGGGAAGTTGTTGAAATATACAAGGTGATATTAATGACATATGGTAGCAATGATAGCATCATAAGAAGAGGATTTTTTTCCTTCTCTGCTCTCTCATCTCTTCCACACTCCTCTTCCTCCCTCTGCTTCTCCCTTCCCTCCCTTGTTCCATCTCATCCACATGCATGCACCAAGAGGAGACATTGTGAAGATATAGAAGGAAGATGGGTATCTCAAATTAGGAAATATGCCTTTTCCAGACAATGTTGTCTTAACTTACGGTCTTCACACTGTAAGAAATTGGGGATGCTCATTAGTCACCACAGTCTATGGTATTTTATTATAGCACAGTGTCAACTGATCAAGTCACTTGATGTTTCTTGAACACTACCTATGGCAAGAGTGCAAAAATCCTACTTTAGGTGTAGAGATTTATCTGTCATTTCTTAGTGCTGAAACATAGAGTAATAATGTTTGAATTGTGCTAACTTACATTTTATCCTCTTTTCTTTTCCATATAATTTCCTTCATCTCTAGCCCACCTTGTCAAATCTGGCACTGCAGAACTAAAGTAGCCGTAGACCATATACAAAGGAAAGAACATGTCTATATTCCTATACACTTGTCCATTAAAACAGGTAATTACTATATTTACTGGTATTACTGTAATTTACAAAACTCTACTTTTGAAAAGTAGTTCTCAAAATTAAGTCTTTGTCCAATTGTCCTGGAGGGCTTGTTAACACATAAAGCATTGGCTTCAACTGTCAAAGCTTCTGTTGCTGAGATGAGCCAAAGAAGACTGACTGAGACAGAGAAGTTTCATTTCTTGTGAGGTCCAGGTGAACCTGATGCAAGTTTCATTCTGTGAGGACTACAGGTCTAGAAAGTACAGCAGACATTGTGGAACCTGGACTGAAGTCAATGAGCCTGTGTAAATCCCATTTTCTGAGTGTAATGATTGGAATAGGAAATAAACTCCATATTTGAACATTTTCCCTAAGATGTTGGAACTTTGTGGAGAATTTACTGAACTTTTAGGACATAGAATTTTGTTGGGGGAATTATGTCCCTGGGGACAGGTATGTTGTTCAACTAGAAAGCTTCTTTCTTGCTAAGCAAAGTATTTAGCTGACATTCACACATTGGTGGATGGTCTTGTTCCCCTGGATACTGCTTGGGATTTAACTCTCTATCTCCCAGCTGTTCTCATGGAGTGGGTTCTCACCACTGATTTTCTGTTTGACAGACACATGTGCTCCAGAGAAAACTGCAACTATGTGTTATCTTCTCAGAACACATGGTCTCAGATGTTTTCATGGCTATGAAATGAAGCTTGCTGACCTCTAGCTAGAGTTTTGATTTGGGTTCCTTGCCTAACAACTTACCTCGTAAAATTACTCATTCACTAAATTCTCCAGTGAAGCCTCTAGAAGACCTTTCATCATGTGCAGAGCTGCATTCTTATGGATTTGTCACTGTCCATTCTCTTACTAATCTAGCAATACTATTTAATTGGGGGCTTGGCTGCATATGTCCAGACAGGGACACAGGGAAAGGACACAGATACCCTGCATGGAAATTTTAGAGAATTCATTATAGCAGCTGTGTAGCCTGATTGCCCCAAGCCCATTATTCATTTGGTATCATTGTTGACCTCTCTTTCTGCAGTCTCCATGAAGAATTTCAAGCGATTTTTCAGAGCACAGATGGATATCTATAATGAACAATATCATAGGAGTCCATCAACTTCAGCCTTACAATTCATCTTTCTGTTAGGATGGGAAAAGAGAGAAAACCCTAAATAAGAATGCAACTAAGGGTCCTGTCAGAATCTGAGTGTCAAGCAGCTTCAGCTTGAAACAAAGAAAATTTATCCATGCAACATAAATGGATGAAAGGTTCATCTCACAATAGATGGACAAAGTCCATATAGGACAGAAAGAGTCATAAGCCATTGACTTCTATTATTACCTAATAAAGTATTCCACCTTTCAAGTCTATTTATGTGCTGAGGATAGTGATTTAATTCAAGTGCTAATATCTACTAATGGCTTCTCAAAAGAGCTATGCTAACTGAGGCTTATAGGCTCTGGTACTCCTGTTAGGATGCCCCTTCCTTTTCTCAGTGTCTTTGTAATACTTAGTCTGATTTTGTCCATTCCATCACCAGCCACACTATGGTTTACCACATTTACTTTACACTTTATCTTGTTCTATTTCAAGGACAGGACCTGGATGACATTCTATCATACAAGCACCATGACCAAAGCAACATAAAAAGAAGCATTTAATTGGGAACTTGCTTATAGTTTCAGAGGGATAGTGTGTATGATCATCGTGGTTAAAAATGTGGTGACATGTAGGCAGATATGTTGGTAGGGCAGTAGCTGAGAGCTTACTGTAAATTGCAGGGAATGAGAGAGGGCAATTGCTCTGGCATGGATTTTGAAACTCCAGGTTCACCACCAGTGAAGGTTAGGGTTACTGTTAGGTTTATGGTTATGGTTATGGTTATGGTTATGGTTATGGTTGGTTAGGGTTAGGGTTAGGGCTAGGGTTAGGGTTAGGGTTAGGGTTAGGGTTAGAGTTAGGGTTAGGGTTAGGGTTAAGTGACCTCCTTCAACAAGGCCATACTTATTCCAACAAGGTCACATCTCCTTATCCTTCCAAAAACAAGCATTCAGATATATTGTGGCATTTTCATTAAACCAATAACACATCTATTTTCCTATTTTTAGTACCTGACACATAAGTCTTTTGTAAATATGGAAAAATAAATGAAAACACATGATTGAGAAAATAAATATAAAATAAATTATTTTCTTTAAATTTTATTTTTCTTGGATATTTTATGTATTTACATTTCAAATGTTATCTCCTTTATCCCCTCTCTTATACCCCTCCCCCTGCTCCCACTCCTACCCACCTACTTCCACCTCAACACCCTGGAATTCCCCTACACTGGGGAAACAAGCCTTCATAGGACCAAGGGCTTTTCCTCCTATTGATGGGAGACAATGTTATCCTCTGCTACTGCAGGGGTCCCTCCAGGTGGGCTCATTGGTTGATGGTTTAGTCCCTGGAAGCACTGGAGGTGTCTGGTTGGTTGATATTGTTGCTCTTCTTACATTAGATGTTGCAGGTTAACATTATATTAGTTTGGACCCTATGTAAAAGGCAAGGTAATCACCAAGTGTTTTAAGGAAAAATTGAATGTCTTAGATTGGGTTACTATAAGTTGAGGTAGTTTTTATTAAGGGTAAAAACAATGTGGTAGGCAAGTGATTATCCACTCAGTTTCTTTTAAGTGTTATCCTTGACCTCTCTTTCTTTAATTCATAATGGTGGGTTGGATATAGTAGCTTCCTAGGTGATAATATATTAATTTCAAAAGATTAGTGTTTCTTCTGAGAAGATCCAACAGAAGTCTCATTTTTTTTCAAGGTTGTAGGCTAATCTCTGATAATTGCTCTGACCAAGGGCTAGCTAATGTTAGTATGATTTATCCCTTTAAATCTGCCAATAATTTTAACACATTGTCAGAAAGTGGGTAAAAGGGTGGATTCTATAGAGTGAGTCAAAGGACTACATCTATGAGAAGGCAAGATGGATGCCGGCAGGGTAACTAAACAATTTTATCTCTCTATATTTAACCTTTCAGTCCCAATGGCAAATGTAAGAAAAATAAGTACAGAAATATCTTTTAAAAGTTTTAGAAAATACACATTTGTAACAGTTTGATGAACTAATTTTAAATTGAAAAGCTAAGTGGACAGTCAAATACTGGACCCCAGAATCAAAATTTCCTAGGTTACAGTCACCAAATCCAGACAATATTGCTGATGCCAAGAAGTACATGCTGACAGGAGCCTGATATAGATGTCTCCTGAGAGGCTTTGCCAGAGCATAACAAATACAGAGACAAAAGCTTACAGCCAACCACTGAACTGAGAACAGGGACCCCATTGGAGGATTTAGAAAAAGGATTGAAGGAACTGAAGGGATTTCAACCCCATAAGAACAACAATAGCAACTAACCAGAGCTGCCAGGCACTGCACCACCATCCAAAGAGTACACATGGACAGACCCATGGCTCCAGCTGCATATGTCGCAGAGTATAGCCTTGTTGGGCACAAATGGGAGGACAGCCCTTGGTCCTGCCAAGGTTGGACCCCCAGTGTAGGGGAATGTCAGGGCAGGGAGGCAGAAAGGGGTAGTGGGTGAATCGGAAAAGGAGGAGGAGGAGGCGGGATGAACCCCCACGGGAGGGGGTTTATGGATGGGAAACTAGGAAAGGGGTAACATTTGAAATGTAAATAAAAATTTTCAATAAAAAACAGGATATTGGTCAGAACAAATCATCTCTAAAGAAATAAAAATGGCTAAGAAATAAAAAAAAATCCTAGGATAAAACACATTGTGTAAACCACACAGTTGTTTTTATTGTCATTGTTATTGTTAAGTTTTATTTTTATTACCAAAGTCATAAGATGGATCATTCATTATTTTGTTTTAGGTGTAGTTTTTCTTTCACTAGTTCACAATTTTGTGATTTGGAAAATCATAGTAAGGTCCATGAATAAAGAATGACAGGTTTCTAGAAACAAATCTCTTTCAAAATGGTGATCGCTTTTGTCATCTTTTTCAGTCACACTAGGATGAATACACATGTGAACTCACAGAGATGGTAGCAGCATTCATAAGACAGGTACATGCTCAAACCTGATAAAACACCAGCAATAATAAATATTTTTGTTCTCTACTAGCTCTCCAGTTTCCTAAACAGAAAAGAAAAGTAAAATATTTTACAAAGATCATTTTTGCCCTTATACATTATTAATCCATAATTCAGAAACAAAATTCTGAGCTGAAATTCGAAAACAGAAACAAACTATTATCTTCTTGTTAAATGTACGTTTGTTAGTACAATCGGATCATTTTCTGATTCCTGTTCTCTCCAAATACTTTCATGAACTTCCTGTGAATGAACACACACAAACACACACACACACAAACACACACACACACACACACACACACACACACCCCTCAGTTTTATTCACTGACTTATTTATACAATAACATAAATATACTACAGATATATAGATAGGTATTATTCAGGTCATATAATGCTAATTTGTAAATGTATATTTTCATTGCTGGCCATGTCGTATTAGAATCTCCATTCATCTGTTCTTTCCTGGTGAAAGCTCTTTCTTTTGTATTCAGCATTCCTTAGTTGTCTGTAGTTATTTGTTCAGGATTTAAGCACCTTCTTTTTCACCTTTTCATGTATCCCTATTTGTATCATTCTTATTCAGATCACATTTACTCAGTCATCTTGGTTAAGATTTCATGGTTGTAGCCATTGACATTTCTAGGAGGTACAATCTCACAGCAAACTTACTTCTTTTCTGCCTCTTACATTCTTTCTTCAAACTTCTTCCACAGTGATTCTTGGGCTTTAGGTGCAAGAGTTATCTTGCAAAGGTATCAGCTAGGACTTAGTTCTACAACTCTGCATTTTCACTGGTTATGTTTTGTAATGGTCTCCATCTGTACAAAAAGAAGCTTCCCTGATGAGAGAAGAAAACCATATTTCCTTGTAGGTGTAAGGATGAATATTTAGAATGTGATTTGGGATTATGATATTTACTAAATTGGCAGCTGTAAGTTTTCCTCAGAGATCCTTGACTTCATTAAACCTTAGAAACTGGTTAGTTTTTCAGTGCTAGGCATGGTTTTCCTTTTGTTGATAAATCTTAAATCCAATTAAACGGCTATTGGTTACCACCAAAGTATATATGGTACTACTATTTTACTTAAGGTTATCCTGCCTTATTGGTCATTATTGTGCTCTTTCAGTGTTACGATTGCTAGTTATTTCTTTCCTTAAGAAACTTGCATAATGCTTTCTATTATGTTGAGAGAAATTTATTTCTCAGGGAGGAGTCTTTTAAATTAGATTTAACTCCATTTCTCTAAACCCTGTTTTCAAATTTACTTGGTTCCTTTAACATTAGAAACTTACCTTCCTACCCTCTGGTACCAACTTAGGGCAATAGAAATAGCCAGAAAAGTTTCGATGGTCTCTTGGATAATTCTGACCAATAATACAAAAGAAGACTTCTCCTGTTGCATGCTGACCTTTGGCTATTGGTGGGAATATTTTAAGCACAGCTGGAAAAATTTCATTTGAATTACACTTGTATACTTATATATTAACTTAAATATAGTATAAGTACTTTCATGTAGATAGTTAATAGTGTGATTCCTTATGACTTTTTCAAACACCATTGGCTTTATTTTATGATCCTCCTTTTCCTTCTTCAGTATTTATTTATCCCATTGCCCAATTTAAGGAATCCTTTTTGCATTTCTCCCTTCAGATACCTGGTATTCTGCTGTTTTTCTATCTATTTCTCCCACCCTCAAAACTTTCTCCTTTTACTTCATAAGTTTTTACACCTATTTTTGGATATATACTCACTACTGAACCCCAAAAAAGAGAGAACATGAGGGTTTAGTCTTATTACTGTCTTTTTTGAGTTTTATGCATTTACTGAAAATGTCGTGATTTTAGTTTTCATTACATTTTGGGTATCTCTATTTCCTAGGTGTTATGAGTAGATCAGAAATGAATTAAGTTTGAGCAAGTATATTTAAAGTAGGAAGTTGAGCCTATAGGCTCTAAGATGTAGAGGACAATCAGTCCTTGTGCACACAGATAAGTACTAGAGAAGCCAGGAAAAGTTAAACAGGCATGCTTATCTCCTTGGCAGAAGGGGATATTTACCTGTTCTCCTGGAATGCTCCTATAGGATTTAGTTTAACCCAGTAATCCTTTGTCATCTGTAAAGTCAGGCTTCACCCATTCTTCTCAGAATTTAGTTTTTCTCACAGACACTTTCCCTTAAAATTCTAGGCTATAAAATCCATCTTTGTGAAAGATATTACTGTACTTTGCAACTTCGTAGGTGACTTCTAAGTTATTTTAGAGCCAGACCAATCCAGACTCCTGCAGGTGTTGTATTTACCTCAGTCATTCTTGCTACCCTAAATGTTGAACACTATCTCTGGGTCAACAGCACCCACATTTTTGTGAAAGAAACCAGATTGGTTTGTAAAGAATTTCAATATAAACATATTTTAAGCTTTGTTACACTCACAGGACTGAGTCAATTGCTATTGGAAACCTTTTCCACCCCAAAGTGTGCTATGCTTAAATATGGCTAAAATAAACAAGCAAAGTAGGACTCTAGAAATTTGAATTGATCATGACAAAGTTGAGCTAAACTGAGCTTCATTCCTTAATTATCACATACCATTACATGCTGGACAGAGAGAGACACATATACCACGGCTTATGATAAGGAGTGGTATAGCTAGGTCATATGATAAGTTTACGTGAGCTTTTTGAAGATTCTCCACATTAATTTCCAGAGTGCTTGCATGTGTTTGAAATCTTAGCAATAGTAAATGAGGGTATAACTTTCCTATATTTTCTCCAACATTTTTTGTCAGGTATTTTTTGGTCTTTACTATTCCAGCTGGGTTAAGATGAAATCTCATTTTTTTTTAAATTTACAGTTCCTTAACTGATATACATGATGCACATTTTTTTGAGATATGTCTTAACCTCATTGCAACCCTCCTTTATATACTTCTTTTGATAAATATCTGTCATAGCTTCATTTTTTTGAATGGGTTATTTATTCTCAGACTATTTTAAGTTGCTTTTAAAAAATTATTGTGTATCCTCGGTCTTAATCCTCTGTCATCTGTACAACTGACAAAGATCATTTCCCCTCTTTCATTCCTCTTTGCTTGATTTTTTTTTGTGTCTTTTTTTTGTTGATTCTTTTTTTTTTTTATTAACTTGAGTGTTTCTTATATACATTTCGAGTGTTATTCCCTTTCCCGGTTTCCAGGCAAACATCCCCCTAATCCCTCCCCCTCCCCTTCTTTATGGGTGTTCCCCTCCCCACCCTCCCCCCATTACTGCCCTCCCCCCAACAATCACGTTCACTGGGGGTTCAGTCTTAGCAGGACCAAGGGCTTCCCCTTCCACTGGTGATCTTACTAGAATATTCATTGCTACCTATGAGGTCAGAGTCCAGGGTCAGTCCATGTATAGTCTTTAGGTAGTGGCTTAGTCCCTGGAAGCTCTGGTTGATTGGCATTGTTGTTCATAAGGGGTATCGAGCTACTTCAAGCTCTTCGAGTTCTTTCTCTGATTCCTTCAACAGGGGTCCCGTTCTCAGTTCAGTGGTTTGCTGCTGGCATTCGCCCCTGTATTTGCTGTATTCTGGCTGTGTCTCTCAGGAGCGATATACATCCGGCTCCTGTCGGCCTGCACTTCTTTGCTGCATTCATCTTGTCTAATTGGATGGCTGTATATGTATGGGCCACATGTGGGGCAGGCTCTGAATGGTGTTCCTTCTGTGTCTGTTTTAATCTTTGCCTCTCTATTCCCTGCCAAGGGTATTCTTATTCCCCTTTTAAAGAAGGAGTGAAGCATTCACATTTTGATCATCTGTCTTGAGTTTCATTTGTTCTAGGCATCTAGGGTAATCCAAGCATTTGTGCTAATAGCCACTTATCAATGAGTGCATACCATGTGTGTTTTTCTGTAATTGGGTTACCTCACTCAGGATGATATCTTCCAGTTCCGACCATTTGCCTACGAATTTCATAAAGTCGTTGTTTTTGATAGCTGAGTAATATTCCATTGTGTAGATGTACCACCTTTTCTGTATCCATTCCTCTGTTGAAGGGCATCTGGGTTCTTTCCAGCTTCTGGCTATTATAAATAAGGCTGCAATGAACATAGTGGAGCACGTGTCTTTTTTATATGTTGGGGCATCTTTTGGGTATATGCCCAAGAGAGGTATAGCTGGATCCTCAGGCAGTTCAATGTCCAATTTTCTGAGGATCCTCCAGACTGATTTCCAGAATGTTGTACCAGTTTGCAATCCCACCAACAATGGAGGAGTGTTCCTCTTTCTCCACATCCTCGCCAGCATCTGTTGTCCCCTGAGTTTTTGATCTTAGCCATTCTCACTGGTGTGAGGTGAAATCTCAGGGTTGTTTTGATTTGCATTTCCCTTATGACTAAAGATGTTGAACATTTCTTTAGGTGTTTCTCAGCCATTCGGCATTCCTCAGCTGTGAATTCTTTGTTTAGCTCTGAACCCCATTTTTTAATAGGGTTATTTGTTTCCCTGCGGTCTAACTTCTTGAGTTCTTTGTATATTTTGGATATAAGGCCTCTATCTGTTGTAGGATTGGTAAAGATCTTTTCCCAATCTGTTGGTTGCCGTTTTGTCCTAACCACAGTGTCCTTTGCCTTACAGAAGCTTTGCAGTTTTATGAGATCCCATTTGTCGATTCTTGATCTTAGAGCATAAGCCATTGGTGTTTTTTTCAGGAAATTTTTTCCAGTGCCCATGTGTTCCAGATGCTTCCCTAGTTTTTCTTCTATTAGTTTGAGTGTGTCTGGTTTGATGTGGAGGTCTTGATCCACTTGGACTTAAGCTTTGTACAGGGTGATAAGGATGGATCGATCTGCATTCTTCTACATGTTGCCCTACAGTTGAACCAGCACCATTTGCTGAAAATGCTATCTTTTTTCCATTGGATGGTTTTGGCTCCTTTGTCAAAAATCAAGTGACCATAGGTGTGTGGGTTCATTTCTGGGTCTTCAATTCTATTCCATTGGTCTATCTGTCTGGCTCTGTACCAATACCATGCAGTTTTTATCACTCTTGCTCTGTAATACTGCTTGAGTTCAGGGATAGTGATTCCCCCTGAAGTCCTTTTATTGTTGAGGATAGCTTTAGCTATCCTGGGTTTTTTGTTATTCCAGATGAATTTGCAAATTGTTCTGTCTAACTCTTTGAAGAATTGGATTGGTATTTTGATGGGGATTGCATTGAATCTGTAGATTGCTTTTGGTAAAACGGCCATTTTTACTATATTAATCCTGCCAATCCATGAGCATGGGAGATCTTTCCATCTTCTGAGGTCTTCTTCAATTTCTTTCCTCAGTGTCTTGAAGTTCTTATTGTACAGATCTTTTACTTGCTTTGTTAAAGTCACTCCGAGGTACTTTATATTATTTGGGTCTATTATGAAGGGTGTCGTTTCCCTAAGTTCTTTCTCGGCTTGTTTCTCTTTTGTGTAGAGGAAGGCTACTGATTTATTTGAGTTAATTTTATACCCAGCCACTTTGCTGAAGTTGTTTATCAGCTTTAGTAGTTCTCTGGTGGAACTTTTGGGATCACTTAAATATGCTATCATATCATCTGCAAATAGTGATATTTTGACTTCTTCTTTTCCGATCTGTATCCCCTTCACCTCCTTTTGTTGTCTGATTGCTCTGGCTAGAACTTCAAGAACTATATTGAATAAGTAGGGAGAGAGTGGGCAGCCTTGTCTAGTCCCTGATTTTAGTGGGATTGCTTCAAGTTTCTCTCCATTTAGTTTAATGTTAGCAACTGGTTTGCTGTATATGGCTTTTACTATGTTCAGGTATGGGCCTTGGATTCCTATTCTTTCCAGGACTTTTATCATGAAGGGGTGTTGAATTTTGTCAAATGCTTTCTCAGCATCTAATGAAATGATCATGTGGTTTTGTTCTTTCAGTTTGTTTATATAATGGATCACGTTGATGGTTTTCCGTATATTAAGCCATCCCTGCATGCCTGGGATGAAGCCTACTTGGTCATGGTGCATGATTGTTTTGATATGCTCTTGGATTCGGTTTGCCAGAATTTTGTTGATTATTTTTGCGTCGATATTCATAAGGGAAATTGGTCTGAAGTTCTCTTTCTTTGTTGTGTCTTTGTGGGGTTTAGGTATAAGAGTAATTGTGGCTTCTTAGAAGGTATTCGGGAGTGATCTATCTGTTTCAATTTAGTGGAATAGTTTGGATAATATTGGTATGAGGTCTTCTATGAAGGTTTGATATAATTCTGCACTAAAGCCGTCTGGACCTGGGCTCTTTTTGGTTGGGAGACCTTTAATGACTGCTTCTATTTCCTTAGGAGTTATGGGGTTGTTTAACAGGTTTATCTGTTCCTGATTTAACTTCGGTACCTGGTATCTGTCTAGGAAATTGTCCATTTCCTGAAGATTTTCAAGTTTTGTTGAATATAGGTTTTTATAGTAAGATCTGATGATTTTTTGAATTTCTTCTGGATCTGTAGTTATGTCTCCCTTTTCATTTCTGGTTTTGTTAATTTGGATGCACTCTCTGTGTCCTCTCGTTAGTCTGGCTAAGGGTTTATCTATCTTGTTGATTTTCTCAAAGAACCAACTTTTGGTTCTGTTGATTCTTTCTATGGTCCTTTTTGTTTCTACTTGGTTGATTTCCGCTCTGAGTTTGATTATTTCCTGCCATCTACTCCTCCTGGGTGTATTTGCTTCTTTTTGTTCTAGAGCTTTTAGGTGTGCTGTCAAGCTGCTGACATATGTTCTTTCCTGTTTCTTTCTGCAGGCACTCAGCGCTATGAGTTTTCCTCTTAGCACAGCTTTCATTGTGTCCCATAAGTTTGGGTATGTTGTACCTTCATTTTCATTAAATTCTAAAAAGTTTTTAATTTCTTTCTTTATTTCTTCCTTGACCAGGTTATCATTGAGTAGAGCATTGTTCAATTTCCAAGTATATGTGGACATTCTTCCTTGATTGTTATTGAATACCAGTTTTAGGCCATGGTGGTCCGATACCACGCATGGGATTATTTCTATCTTTCTGTAACTGTTGAGGCCCAATTTTTGACCAATTATATGGTCAATTTTGGAGAAAGTACCATGAGGAGCTGAGAAGAAGGTATATCCTTTTGCTTTAGGATAGAATGTTCTATAAATATCCATTAGGTTCATTTGGCTCATGACTTCTCTTAGTCTGTCTACATCTCTGTTTAATTTCTGTTTCCATGATCTGTCCATTGAAGAGAGTGGGGTGTTGAAATCTCCGACTATTATTGTGTGAGGTCCAATGTGTGTTTTGAGCTTTAGTAAGGTTTCTTTTACGTATGTAGGTGCCCTTGTATTTGGGGCATAGATATTTAGGATTGAGAGTTCATCTTGGTGGATTTTTCCTTTGATGAATATGAAGTGTCCTTCCTTATTTTTTTGATGACTTTTAGTTGAAAATTGATTTTATTTGATATTAGAATGGCTACTTCAGCTTGCTTCTTCTGACCATTTGCTTGGAAAGTTGTTTTCCAGCCTTTCACTCTGAGGTAGTGTCTGTCTTTGTCTCTGAGGTGTGTTTCCTGTAGGCAGCAAATGCAGGGTCCTCGTTGCATATCCAGTTTGTTAATCTATTTCTTTTTATTGGGGAGTTGAGCCCATTGATGTTGAGAGATATTAAAGAATAGTGATTATTGCTTCCCGTTATATTCATATTTGGATGTGAGGTTATGTTTGTGTGCTTTCTTTCTCTTTGTTATGTTGCCAAGACGATTAGTTTCTTGCTTCTTCTAGGGTATAGCTTGCCTCCTTATGTTGGGCTTTACCATTTATTATCCTTTGTAGTGCTGGATTTGTAGAAACATATTGTGTAAATTTGGTTTTGTCATGGAATATCTTGTTTTCTCCATCTATGTTAATTGAGAGTTTTGCAGGATACAGTAACCTGGGCTGGCATTTGTGTTCTCTTATGGTCTGTATGACATCAGTCCAGGATCTTCTGGCCTTCATAGTTTCTGGCGAGAAGTCTGGTGTGATTCTGATAGGTCTGCCTTTATATGTTACTTGACCTTTTTCCCTTACTGTTTTTAATATTCTTTCTTTATTTTGTGCGTTTGGTGTTTTGACAATTATGTGACGGGAGGTGTTTCTTTTCTGGTCCAATCTATTTGGAGTTCTGTAGGCTTCTTGTATGTCTATGGGTATCTCTTTTTTTAGGTTAGGGAAGTTTTCTTCTATGATTTTGTTGAAGATATTTACTGGTCCTTTGAGCTGGGAGTCTTCACTCTCTTCTATACCTATTATCCTTAGGTTTGATCTGCTCATTTAGTCCTGGATTTCCTGTATGTTTTGGACCAGTAGCTTTTTCCGCTTTACATTATCTTTGACAGTTGTGTCAATGATTTCTATGGAATCTTCTGCTCCTGAGATTCTCTCTTCCATCTCTTGAATTCTGTTGGTGAGACTTGTATCTACAGCTCCTTGTCTCTTCTTTTGGTTTTCTATATCCAGGGTTGTTTCTATGTGTTCTTTCTTGATTGCTTCTATTTCCATTTTTAATTCCTTCAACTGTTTGATTGTGTTTTCCTGGAATTCTTTCAGGGATTTCTGTGATTCTTTCAGGGATTTTTGCGAATCCTCTCTGTAGGCTTCTACTTGTTTATTAATGTTTTCCTGTGTTTCCCTAAGGGAGTTCTTCACGTCTTTCTTGAAGTCCTCCAGCATCATGATCAAATATGATTTTGAAACTAGATCTTGCTTTTCTGGTGTGTTTGGATATTCCATGTTTGTTTTGGTGGGAGAATTGGGCTCCGATGATGCCATGTAGTCTTGGTTTCTGTTGCTTGGGTTCCTGCGCTTGCCTCTCGCCATCAGATTATCTCTAGTGTTACTTTGTTCTGCTATTTCTGACAGTGGCTAGACTGTCCTATAAGCCTGTGTGTCAGGAGTGCTGTATACCTGTTTTCCTCTCTTTCAGTCAGTTATGGGGACAGAGTGCTCTGCTTTCGGGCGTGTAGTTTTTCCTCTCTACAGGTCTTCAGCTGTTCCTGTGGGCCTGTGTCTTGAGTTTACCAGGCAGCTTTCTTGCAGCAGAAAAGTTGGTCTTACCTGTGGTCCCGAGGCTCAAGTTCGCTCGTGGGGTGCTGCCCACCGGCTCTCTGCAGCGGCAGCAACCAGGAAGACCTGTGCCGCCCCTTCCGGGAGCTTCAGTGCACCAGGGTTCCAGATCGTGTTTGGTGTTTTCCTCTGGTGTCCGAGATGTGTGCACAGAGAGCAGTCTCTTCTGGTTTCCCAGGCTTGTCTGCCTCTCTGAAGGTTTAGCTCTCCCTCCCACGGGATTTGGGTGCTGAGAACTGTTTATCCGGTCTGTTTCCTTCAGGTTCCGGCAGTGTCTCAGGCAGGGGTCCTGCCGCTCCTGGGCCCTCCCCCACGGGAGCCCAGAGGCCTTATACAGTTTCCTCTTGGGCCAGGGATGTGGGCAGGGGTGGGCAGTGTTGGTGGTCTCTTCCGCTCTGCAGCCTCAGGAGTGCCCACCTGATCAGGCGGTGAGGTCCCTTTCCCACAGGGTCTGAGAGTAGAGAGCTGCTGCGGGCCGGGATCCGCGGGCGTGGGACCTCCGGCAAACACAGGACGTGCCCGGTCCTAGATGAACTCTGCCTCTGTGTGTCCTGATCTCACCAGGCAGCTCTCTTGCAGCAGACAAGTTGGTCTTACCTGTGGTCCCGAGGCTCAAGTTTGCTCGCGGGGTGCTGCCCACGGGCTCTCTGCAGCGGCAGCAACCAGGAAGTCCTGTGCCGCCCCTTCTGGGAGCTTCAGTGCACCAGGGTTCCAGATGGCTTTTGGTGTTTTCCTCTCGCGTCCGAGGTGTATGTACAGAGAGCAGTCTCTTCTGGTTTCCCAGGCTTGTCTGCCTCTCTGAAGGTTCAGCTCTCCCTCCCACGGGATTTGGGTGCAGAGAACTGTTTATCAGGTCTGTTTCTCTCAGGTTCCGGTGGTGTCTCAGGCAGGGGTCCTGCCGCTCTTGGGCCCTCCCCCATGGGAGCCCAGAGGCCTTATACAGTTTCCTCTTGGGCCAGGGATGTGGGCAGGGGTGGGCAGTGTTGGTGGTCTCTTCCGCTCTGCAGCCTCAGGAGTGCCCACCTGATCAGGCGGTGAGTTCTCTTTCCCACAGGGTCTGGGAGCAGAGAGGTGCTGCGGGCCGGGATCCGCGGGCATAGGACCTCCGGCAAACACAGGACGTGCCCGGTCCTAGATGAACTCTGCCTCTGTGTGTCCCGATCTCACCAGGCAGCTCTCTTGCAGCAGACAAGTTGGTCTTACCTGTGGTCCCGAGGCTCAAGTTTGCTCGCGGGGTGCTGCCCACGGGCTCTCTGCAGCGGCAGCCCCCACGGGCTCTCTGCTGCAGCAGCCTTTGTGTGTCTTTAGATGTACAGAGCCTTCTAGTTTCAAGAAGTCCATCTGTCAATTGTTGACCTTAACTCATGGTCAAATGGAAATCTACTTAGAAAGTTCTTTCCAACACTATATCATGTAGGGTACTGTAGATACCTTCTCATTAATGTTTGATTCATTTGTGGTTATATGTTGTGCAAGCTGACACATATGCTTCTAATTTCATTCTTCATCATGTGAATATCCAGTTTGGTCACCATCTGTTGTTGTAGATACTTTCTTTTCTCCAGCCTGCAATTTTAGTATCTTTATTATATTAATACTAGATGACTAAAGCTACAAGTACTCATATCTGAACTTATTCATACATATGTATCTTTTTGCCCTAAGACCATGTTACAAACAAACGTCTTTAATAAGTGCCTTGAAAAATAAATTAATTTCAGTGGATTTATTGACTGTAGCAGACCACTCAGACTCTAGACAATCCACTGCATACACAGTTATAATGTGTTTCACCCAAGTACAGTATAAATCAGCTGCATGCTTCAGAGAAAACAATATTGAAGATGGAAGAATGAAGGGAGATCATGACATTTCTTTTCAGTCGACAGTTAGTGATGTTTCACCTGGAGAGAGTATACTGGCCAGGAAACTCAGAAGAAATAAAATCTAGTATTAATAGTTCATTTCTTTACTTCATTTTGGTTTTGGTGTGTTAGATGTATGCTTTGCATAGATTTCTGAATTAGAAAACAGATTTTTCTTTATGAATCCTATTAGTTAATGACAGAGTCTGTTTTATCTCTGAGTTTAGAAATAGATTTTATATTTTAGCATTGAGTAGTTATTCCACTTCTAAAAGGAATTTGAAAATCTCAATTTGTGATCTTGACTAAAAAAAATATTTTTCTTCAACTTTGGACTTGATTCTTTCTTGAGTTCTGAGAAAAAATTACTTGTGACACTGCTTCTTAAATTCACTAATGTTACCAGTTTGTGATTTATGGCAGGCCTACTTTTGTGAACCTCAAAAGGGCATTACTGAGGAACTCTTGCACCTTCTGAAAATAAAGGACACAAACAAAGAGCTGGATGACATTTTGAGAAATAGAAACATTTTTCTATCATTTGAGCAGAGATTGGAGCCTATAGAACTAGGAAGACTGTTCTTTCAAATGACCAAGGAAATGTTTATTACTTTGTTATTCTTACGCTATATACCACACACACACACACACACACACACACACACACACACACACACACAGACAATCTTGTGTGTATGTACAAATTCCTAACAAACATTTAAAAATTGACCTTGAATGCTAATTTGAGTGGTCTCAGGAAAACTTGCAAGATGCTGTGATCGCATTTGTGTTGCAGAGCTTGTGGCTACAGGGATGTCAAATACTTCAACGCTATAAATAAGATCATCGATCATAAAACAGTTGCTTTTATCTCCCATATTAAGGGATCATTGAACATACAAGGCAATAAATATAATATGCCATACAACTGGATTTATTTATTTTTTTTAGAAGTTTATTTTTTTTTTATTAACTTGAGTATTTCTTATATACATTTCGAGTGTTATTCCCTTTCCCGGTTTCCGGGCAAACATCCCCCTCCCCCCTCCCCTTCCTTATGGGTGTTCCCCTCCCAACCCTCCCCCCGTTACCGCCCTTCCCCCATAGACTAGTTCACTGGGGGTTCAGTCTTAGCAGGACCCAGGGCTTCCCCTTCCACTGGTGCTCTTACTAGGATATTCATTGCTACCTATGGGGTCAGAGTCCAGGGTCAGTCCATGTATAGTCTTTAGGTAGTGGCTTAGTCTCTGGAAGCTCTGTTTGCTTGGCATTGTTGTACTTTTGGGGTCTCGAGCCCCTTCAAGCTCTTCCAGTTCTTTCTCTGATTCCTTCAATAGGGGACCTATTCTCAGTTCAGTGGTTTGCTGCTGGCATTCGCCTCTGTATTTGCTGTATTCTGGCTGTGTCTCTCAGGAGCGATCTACATCCGGCTCCTGTCGGTCTGCACTTCTTTGCTTCATCCATCTTGTCTAATTGGGTGGCTGTATATGTATGGGCCACATGTGGGGCAGGCTCTGAATGGGTGTTCCTTCAGTCTCTGTTTTAATCTTTGCCTCTCCCTTCCCTGCCAAGGGTATTCTTTTTCCTCATTTAAAGAAGGAGTGAAGCATTCACATTTTGATCATATGTCTTGAGTTTCGTTTGTTCTAGGGATCTAGGGTAATTCAAGCATTTGGGCTAATAGCCACTTATCAATGAATGCATACCATGTATGTCTTTCTGTGATTGGGTTAGCTCACTCAGGATGATATTTTCCAGTTCCAACCATTTGCCTACGAATTTCATAAACTCGTTGTTTTTGATAGCTGAGTAATATTCCATTGTGTAGATGTACCACATTTTCTGTATCCATTCCTCTGTTGAAGGGCATCTGGGTTCTTTCCATTTTCTGGCTATTATAAATAAGGCTGCGATGAACATAGTGGAGCACGTGTCTCTTTTATATGTTGAGGCATCTTTTGTGTATATGCCCAAGAGAGGTATAGCTGGATCCTCAGGCAGTTCAATGTCCAATTTTCTGAGGAACCTCCAGACTGATTTCCAGAATGGTTTTACCAGTCTGCAACCCCACCAACAATGGAGGAATGTTCCTCTTTCTCCACATCCTCGTCAGCATCTGCTGTCACCTGTGTTTTTGATCTTAGCCATTCTCACTGGTGTGAGGTAAAATCTCAGGGTTGTTTTGATTTGCATTTCCCTTATGACTAAAGATGTTGAACATTTCTTTAGGTGTTTCTCAGCCATTTGGCATTCCTCAGCTGTGAATTCTTTGTTTAGCTCTGAACCCCATTTTTTAATAGGGTTATTTGTTTCCCTGCGGTCTAACTTCTTGAGTTCTTTGTATATTTTGGATATAAGGCCTCTATCTGTTGTAGGATTGGTAAAGATCCTTTCCCAATCTGTTGGTTGCCGTTTTGTCCTAACCACAGTGTCCTTTGCCTTGCAGAAGCTTTGCAGCTTTATGAGATCCCATTTGTCGATTCTTGATCTTAGAGCATAAGCCATTGGTGTTTTGTTCAGGAAATTTTTTCCAGTGCCCATGTGTTCCAGATGCTTCCCTAGTTTTTCTTCTATTAGTTTCAGTGTGTCTGGTTTGATGTGGAGGTCCTTGATCCACTTGGACTTAAGCTTTGTACAGGGTGATAAGCATGGATCGATCTGCATTCTTCTACATGTTGCCCTCCAGTTGAACCAGCACCATTTGCTGAAAATGCTATCTTTTTTCCATTGGATGGTTTTGGCTCCTTTGTCAAAAATCAAGTGACCATAGGTGTGTGGGTTCATTTCTGGGTCTTCAATTCTATTCCATTGGTCTATCTGTCTGTCTCTGTACCAATACTATGCAGTTTTTATCACTATTGCTCTGTAATACTGCTTGAGTTCAGGGATAGTGATTCCCCCTGAAGTCCTTTTATTGTTGAGGATAGCTTTAGCTATCCTGGGTTTTTTGTTATTCCAGATGAATTTGCAAATTGTTCTGTCTAACTCTTTGAAGAATTGGATTAGTATTTTGATGGGGATTGCATTGAATCTGTAGATTGCTTTTGGTTAAATGGCCATCTTTACTATATTAATCCTGCCAATCCATGAGCATGGGAGATCTTTCCATCTTCTGAGGTCTTCTTCAATTTCTTTCCTCAGTGTCTTGAAGTTCTTATTGTACAGATGTTTTACTTGCTTGGTTAAAGTCACACCGAGGTACGTTATATTATTTGGGTCTATTATGAAGGATGTCGTTTCCCTAATTTCTTTCTCGGCTTGTTTCTCTTTTGTATAGAGGAAGGCAACTGATTTATTTGAGTTAATTTTATACCCAGCCACTTTGCTGAAGTTGTTTATCAGCTTTAGTAGTTCTCTGGTGGAACTTTTGGGATCACTTAAATATACTATCATGTCACCTGCAAATAATGATATTTTGAGCTCTTCTTTTCCGATCTGTATCCCTTTGATCTCCTTTTGTTGTCTGATTGCTCTGGCTAGAACTTCAAGAACTATATTGAATAAGTAGGGAGAGAGTGGGCAGCCTTGTCTAGTCCCTGATTTTAGTAGGATTGCTTCAAGTTTCTCTCCATTTAGTTTAATGTTAGCAACTGGTTTGCTGTATATGGCTTTTACTATGTTTAGGTATGGGCCTTGAATTCCTATTCTTTCCAGGACTTTTATCATGAAGGGGTGTTGAATTTTGTCAAATGCTTTCTCAGCATCTAATGAAATGATTATGTGGTTCTGTTCTTTCAGTTTGTTTATATAATGGATCACGTTGATGGTTTTCCGTATATTAAACCATCCCTGCATGCCTGGTATCAAGCCTACTTGATCATGGTGGATGATTGTTTTGATGTGCTCTTGAATTCGGTTTGCCAGAATTTTATTTTGTATTTTTGCTTCGACATTCATAAGGGAAATTGGTCTGAAGTTCTCTTTCTTTGTTGGGTCTTTGTGTGGTTTAGGTATAAGAGTAATTGTGGCTTCGTAGAAGGAATTCGGTAGGGCTCCATCTGTTTCAATTTTGTGGAATAGTTTGGATAATATTGGTATGAGGTCTTCTATGAAGGTTTGATAGAATTCTGCACTAAAGCTGTCTGGACCTGGGCTCTTTTTGGTTGGGAGACCTTTAATGACTGCTTCTATTTCCTTAGGAGTTATGGGGTTGTTTAACTGGTTTATCTGTTCCTGATTTAACTTCGATACCTGGTATCTGTCTAGGAAATTGTCCATTTCCTGAAGATTTTCAAATTTTGTTGAATATAGGTTTTTATAGTAAGATCTGATGATTTTTTGAATTTCCTCCGAATCTGTAGTTATGTCTCCCTTTTCATTTCTAATTTTGTTAATTTGGACGCACTCTCTGTGTCCTCTCGTTAGTCTGGCTAAGGGTTTATCTCTCTTGTTGATTTTCTCAAAGAACCAACTTTTGGTTCTGTTGATTCTTTCTATGGTCCTTTTTGTTTCTACTTGGTTGATTTCAGCTCTGAGTTTGATTATTTCCTGCCTTCTACTCCTCCTGGGTGTATTTGCTTCTTTTTGTTCTAGAGCTTTTAGGTGTGCTGTCAAGCTGCTGACATATGCTCTTTCCTGTTTCTTTTTGCAGGCACTCAGCGCTATGAGTTTTCCTCTTAGCACAGCTTTCATTGTGTCCCATAAGTTTGAGTATGTTGTATCTTCATTTTCATTAAATTCTAAAAAGTTTTTAATTTCTTTCTATATTTCTTCCTTGACCAGGTTATCATTGAGTAGAGCATTGTTCAATTCCCACGTATATGTGGGCATTCTTCCCTTATTGTTATTGAAGACCAGTTTTAGGCCGTGGTGGTCCGATAGCACGCATGGGATTATTTCTATCTTTCTGTACCTGTTGAGGCCCGTTTTTTGACCAATTATATGGTCAATTTTGGAGAAAGTACCATAAGGAGCTGAGAAGAAGGTATATCCTTTTGCTTTAGGATAGAATGTTCTATAAATATCCGTTAAGTCCATTTGGCTCATGACTTCTCTTAGTCTGTCTACATCTCTGTTTAATTTCTGTTTCTATGATCTGTCCATTGATGAGAGTGGGGTGTTGAAATCTCCCACTATTATTGTATGAGGTGCAATGTGTGTTTTGAGCTTTAGTAAGGTTTCTTTTACGTATGTAGGTGCCCTTGTATTTGGGGCATAGATATTTAGGATTGAGAGTTCATCTTGGTTGATTTTTCCTTTGATGAATATGAAGTGTCCTTCCTTATCTTTTTTGATGACTTTTAATAGAAAATTGATTTTATTTGATATTAGAATGGCTACTCCAGCTTGCTTCTTCTGACCATTTGCTTGGAAAGTTGTTTTCCAGCCTTTCACTCTGAGGTAGTGTCTGTCTTTGTCTCTGAGGTGTGTTTCCTGTAGGCAGCAGAATGCAGGGTCCTCGTTGCGTATCCAGTTTGTTAATCTATGTCTTTTTATTGGGGAGTTGAGCCCATTGATGTTGAGAGATATTAAGGAATAGTGATTATTGCTTCCCGTTATATTCGTATTTGGATGTGAGGTTATGTTTTTATGCTTTCATTCTCTTTGTTTTGTTGCCAAGACGATTAGTTTCTTGCTTCTTCTAGGGTATAGCTTGCCTCCTTATGTTGGGCTTTACCATTTATTATCCTTTGTAGTGCTGGATTTGTAGAAACATATTGTGTAAATTTGGTTTTGTCATGGAATATCTTGGTCTCTCCATCAATGTTAATTGAGAGTTTTGCAGGATACAGTAACCTGGGCTGGCATTTGTGTTCTCTTAGGGTCTGTATGACATCAGTCCAGGATCTTCTGGCCTTCATAGTTTCTGGCGAGAAGTCTGGTGTGATTCTGATAGGTCTCCCTTTATATGTTACTTGACCTTTTTCCCTTACTGCTTTTAATATTCTTTCTTTATTTTGTGCGTTTGGTGTTTTGACAATTATGTGACGGGAGGTGTTTCTTTTCTGGTCCAATCTATTTGGAGTTCTGTAGGCTTCTTGTATGTCTATGGGTATCTCTTTTTTTAGGTTAGCGAAGTTTTCTTCTATGATTTTGTTGAAGATATTTACTGGTCCTTTGAGCTGGGAGTCTTCACTCTCTTCTATACTTATTATCCTTAGGTTTGATCTTCTCATTGAGTCCTGGATTTCCTGTATGTTTTGGACCAGTAGCTTTTTCCGCTTTACATTATCTTTGACAGTTGAGTCAATGATTTCTATGGAATCTTCTGCTCCTGAGATTCTCTCTTCCATCTCTTGTATTCTGTTGGTGAAGCTTGTATCTACAGCTCCTTGTCTCTTCTTTTGGTTTTCTATATCCAGGGTTGTTTCCATGTGTTCTTTCTTGATTGCTTCTATTTCCATTTTTAATTCCTTCAACTGTTTGATTGTGTTTTCCTGGAATTCTTTCAGGGATTTTTGCGATTCCTCTCTGTAGGCTTCTACTTGTTTATTAATGTTTTCCTGTGTTTCCCTAAGTGTGTTCATGTCTTTCTTGAAGTCCTCCAGCATCATGATCAAATATGATTTTGAAACTAGATCTTGCTTTTCTGGTGTGTTTGGATATTCCATGTTTGTTTTGGTGGGAGAATTGGGCTCCGACGATGGCATGTAGTCTTGGTTTCTGTTGCTTGGGTTCCTGCGCTTGCCTCTCGCCATCAGATTATCTCTAGTGTTACTTTGTTCTGCTATTTCTGACAGTGGCTAGACTGTCCTATAAGCCTGTGTGTCAGGAGTGCTGTAGACCTGTTTTCCTCTCTTTCAGTCAGTTCTGGGGACAGAGTGTTCTGCTTTTGTGCGTGTAGTTTTTCCTCTCTACAGGTCTTCAGCTGTTCCTGTGGGCCTGTGTCTTGAGTTCACCAGGCAGCTTTCTTGCAGCAGAAAAGTTGGTCTTACCTGTGGTCCCGAGGCTCAGGTTCGCTCGTGGGGTGCTGCCCACCGGCTCTCTGCAGCGGCAGCAACCAGGAAGACCTGTGCCGCCCCTTCCGGGAGCTTCAGTGCACCAGGGTTCCAGATGTTCTTTGGCTTTTTCCTCTGGCGTCCGAGATGTGTGTGCAGGGAGCAGTCTCTTCTGGTTTCCCAGGCTTGTCTGCCTCTCTGAAGGTTTAGCTCTCCCTCCCACGGGATTTGGGTGCAGAGAACTGTTTATCCGGTCTGTTTCCTTCAGGGTCCGGAGGTGTCTCTGGCAGTGGTCCTGCCGCTCCTGGGCCCTCTCCCACGGGAGCCCAGAGGCCTTATACAGTTTCCTCTTGGGCCAGGGATGTGGGCAGGGGTGAGCAGTGTTGGTGGTCTCTTCCGCTCTGCAGCCTCAGGAGTGCCCACCTGACCAGGCGGTTGGGTCTCTCTCTCACCGGGTCTGGGAGCAGAGAGCTGCTGCGGGCCGGGATCCGCGGGTCTACAACTGGATTTAAAGATGAAAATCTTCCGATTACCTCAACAGAGGGAAAAGGCCCTTCACAAAATTTAACATGCTTTCAGGATAAAATTCTAGAAAAAGTAATATTCAAGGGAACATACTTCAACATAACAAAGGGTACATATGACAAAAATCACAACATATTATTCTAAATGAGAGAAATAAAACCCAAAGCAAACCCATTAAAACCAGGAATACGATGGAATTATACATTCTTACCATTCATTTTTAGTATAGTTCTGGAAGCACAAGTCAGAACACATTAGCAAAAGAAAAGAATTAAAATGCCACAAACAGAAGAAGAAGATAAATTATCTCTATTTGCAGACAGAGTATACATAATAGGTTCCAAATATCTCACAACAAAACTTGTAGAAACAGCCAAAAATTCTTAGCAAACTGTCACAGTACAAAGTTATTTAAAAAAAATAAAAACAACAACCCAGCACACTTACAAGATATCAACATAAAATGCACTAAGAAAGAAATTGTAGACACATTCATATATGATAGCATCAGAGTTAATATTTCATGGAAAAAACTATCAATGTCGGTTAAAAATGCTCTACAGTGATAACTTCACACCTCTGAAAAGGGAGATCAAAAAACACACTGGAATGTTGAAAGACGTTTTATATCTTAAAGATATTTTTTGAAACATGTGGTTCAGAAACACTAATTGGTAGAATTAATGTCTTGAAAATAGCCATTTTATAAAAGGATTCAATTCAATCCATGAAAAATAGCTACAACATTTTTCAAAAAAAAAAAAATAGAAACATAAGTGTCAGTCAGCACGTAGAAAATGTAAATTGATCCATTCTTATCTACCCATACAAAGCTCATATCCAAGTGGATTAAAGACCTCCACTTAAAACCAGGAACACTGAATCTATTAGAAGAGAAATTTGGAAAGAGCCACAAATATATCAGCACAGGGGAAAATATCCTGAACAGAACAATGACCTAGGCTCTAAGATCAACTATAGACAAATGGGAACTAATAAAATTGAAAAGCTTCTCTAAGGCAAAGGACACTGTCATCAGGATAAAATGGCAACCTATAGATTGGGTAAGAAGATTTACCAATCCTACATCAGATAGAGGGCTAATATCCAATATATACAAAAACTTAAAAAGTTAGACTCCAGAGAACCAAATATCCCTATTAATAATGGAGTACATGTTCATATCAGTTTTATTTATAATAGTCAGAAGCTGGAAAGAACCCATATGCCCTTCAACAGAGGAATGGATTAAAAAATGTGGTACATCTACTCAATAGAGAACTATTCAGCTATCAAAAACAATGATTTCATGAAATTCATAGGCAAATGGAATGAACTAGAAAATATCATCCTGAGTGAGATTACACAATCACAGAAAAAAAAACCACTTGGTATGCACTCATTGATAAGTTGATATTACCAAAAAGCTCGAATTAGCCAAGATGAAATCCACAGACCACAGGAAGTTCAAGAAGAAGGATGACCAAAATGCCGATTTTCTCACTCCTTCTTAAAAGGGGAAAAATATCCATAGAAGGGGATACAGAAGCAAGGTTTAGAGCAGTGACTCAAAGAATGACCATTCAGAGCCTGACCAATATGTGGCCCATATATATACAGCCACCAAAACTAGATAAGATTGATGAAGCTAGAAAATGCAGGCTGAAAGGGACCGGATATAGACCTCTCCTGAGAAACACATCCAGAGTACGTCTAATACAGAGGTCAATGCTAGCAGAAACCACCGAACTGAGAATAGGACCCCCTTGGGGGGGAGTCAGAGGAAGTATTGAAAGAATTGAAGGAGCTTGCAACCCCATAAAAGCAACAATTCCAAACAGCCAATGCTTCCAGAGAATAAACCACTACTGAAAGACTATACATGGACTGACCCAGGGCTTCAACTGCATATGTAGCAGAGAATAGTCATGTTGCGGCACCAAGGGAAGGGGAAGCCCTTGATCCTGCCAAGGTTGGACGCCCAGTGCAGGGGATATGGGGGTGAAAAGGGGGATGTATAGGGGGGGAATACTGGTATGGGGAGGGGGAGGGGGAGGGGAGGGAATGGGTGCTTATGGATAGGAGACCGGGAAAGATAATAAAGTCTGAAACATAAGCTAAGAAATATATCTAATGAAAAATATATAAAAAAATGGAGTACAGAGCTAAATGAAGAAATTTCAACTGAGGAATCTCAAATGGCCAAGAAACACCTGAAGAAATGTTCAACATCTTTAGTTATCAGGAAAATGCAAATCAAAACAATTGTGAGATTCTACCTTACACAAGTCAGAGTGGGTGAGATCAAAAACTCAGGAGAGCAGATGCTGGCAAGGATGTGGAAAAAGAGTAATACTCCTCCATTGTTGGTGGGATTGTAAGCTGGTACAACCACTCTGAAAGTCAGTCTGGTGGTTCCTCAAAAATTAGATATAGTACTACCTGAGGACCCAGCTATACCACTCCTGGGCATAAACCCAAAAGATGCTTCAACATATAGCAAGGACACATGCTCTACTATGTTCTCAGCAGCCTTATTTATAATAGCCTGAAGTTGGAAACAACCCAGATGTCTCTCAACAAAGGAATGAATACATAAATTGTGGTACATTTACACAATGGAGTACTACTGAGGTACTAAAAAAAATGACTTCATGAAATTTGCAGGTAAATGGATGTAACTACAAAATATCATCCTAAGTGAGGTAACCCATTCACAAAAGAACACACATGGCATGCATTCACTGATAAGTAGATATTAGCCCAAAACTTCGGAACACCCATGATATAACTCACAGACCATAGGAAGCTCAAGAACAAGGAAGACTAAAGTATGGATGCTTTAGTCCACTTAGAATGGGGGACAAAATAATCATGGTAGGTAAAAAGTAAGAGGGATCTCTTGGGAGAAAAAGAAGGGGGAGGGAAAAGAGGAAGAGCAGGATTAGGTGTGGGAGTGTACAGGGAGTAGGATATATACAGTGTGTCAGAAAACTGAATGGTGTTATGTAGTTATGGGGGATGGAGAATTGAGGGTAGCCACCAGATGCCAGGAATATAATAGGCTCCCAGGACCCCACAGGAATAACATTAGCTGAAATACCCAAAAAGGAAAGAGAGAATCTGTCGAGATCATATTAAGAGGTTAGGCAGGGCCCCCAGTTGAAGAATGGGGCCATCCACCCATCTCAAAAATTTTAATCCACAATTGTTCCTGTCTAAAGGAAATACTGGGACAAAGAGTGGAGCAAAAATTGAAGGAAAAGCTATCAAGAGACTGTCCTACCAGGCGATCCATCCTATATGCAGCAACCAAAACCAGACACTATTGCTCATGCCAATAAGTGCTTGCTGAGAAGAGCCTGATACAACTGTCTCCTAAGAGCTCTGCCTGAGCTTTACTAATACAGATGAGGATGCTTGCAACGAATGTTTGGACTGAGCACAGGGACCCCAGTGGAGTAGTTAAGGAAAGGACTGAGGGAACTGAAGGGTGTTTGCAATACCATAGGAAGAACAACGATATCAACCAACCAGAACCCTCAGAGCTCCCAGGCACTAAACCATCAACCAAAGAATAGACATGGAGGAAGGAACCCATGGCTCCAGCTCCATATGTAGCAGAGGATGGACTTATCTGGCATCAATGGGAGGGGAGGTCTTTGGTCCCGTGAAGGCTCAATGTCTCAGTGGAGGGGAATGCTAGGTTAGTGAGGTGGGAGTGGGTTGTTGGGGGATCACCCTCAGACAGGCAGGGGGAGGGGGATGGTATGGGGGTCTTTGCAGAAGGGAAACCAGGAAAGGGACATTTGAAATGTTAACAAATAAAATAACTAGTAAATTTTTTTAAAAAGACCCCACATAGCCACAACTATTCTATCCAAAAGTAATGATATGTAGGCATAAAGAAAACCCTAGTATTAGCTACCAGAAATGTTTTAAATGGTTAGTGTACTGGTCTGAAAGAGAAAGTCCCAAATCACTACCCAAAGAGTACACATGGACAGACCCATAGCTCCAGCTGTGTATGTAGCAGAGGATGGCCTTTTTGGGTACCAATAGGAGGAGAAGTCATTTGTCCTGCTAAGGCTGGACCCCCTAGTGTAGGGAAATGTCAGGGGGAGGCGGGAATGGGGAGTGTTTGGGGAAGGGGAACACCCTTATAGAAGAAGGGGAGAGGGATGGGATAGGGGGCTTATTGGCAAGAATTTGGGAAAGGGTATAATATTTGAAATGTAAATAAAAAAATCCAATAATAAAAAATAAAAAAAAAACAAAATCAACCTCTCAAAAATCCAACTAAAAAAACAAAGAATATGAAAAAAAAAAGAAAGAAAGAGAAAGTCCCTTATATTCTCATGTATACTGTGTCCCTAGTTGGTCCATGTTTAGTAATGAGTAAGAGATCTGAATTTAATGCAGGAGATATATATATATATCTCTGACAGAGAGCTTTGCGGTTTCAGCAGGCTGGAACCAGCTCTGCCGTGTCTCATTGCTGCTTATTTTCACAGATCAAGAGGTGAACTCTCAGCTATTTCAGCTGCCTTGCTTTCAGAGATTCTACCCTCTAAGCTATGAGTGTAATTAAGTACTTTCTTAATTGTTTTGTTCATGATGTTTGTCAATATAACAGAAAGAAACTAAAATAAATTTCTTGTAGTACAAGTGTTTTTCAAAACAATATAGAGTATGGCTGTTGCCCTTGGCTGCCTCAGATGTTAAAGGTTAGGCACTATTGATGAAGTCATAACATTCTTTTTTTAAATTTTTTTTTATTAACTTGAGTATTTCTTATATACATTTCGAGTGTTATTCCCTTTCCCAGTTTCCGGGCAAACATCCCCCACCCCCTCCCCTTTTTTATGGGTGTTCCCCTCCCCATCCTCCCCCCCTTGTTGCCCTCCCCCCAACAATCTAGTTCACTGGGGGTTCAGTCTTAGCAGGACGCAGGGCTTCCCCTTCTACTGGTGCTCTTACTAGGATATTCATTGCTACCTATGAGGTCAGTCCATGTATAGTCTTTAGGTAGTGGCTTAGTCCCTGGAAGCTCTGGTTGCTTGGCATTGTTGTACATATGGGGTCTCGAGCCCCTTCGAGCTCTTCCAGTTCTTTCTCTGATTCCTTCAATGGGGGTCCTATTATCAATTCAGTGGTTTGCTGCTGGCATATGCCTCTGTGTTTGTTGTATTCTGGCTGTGTCTCTCAGGAGAGATCTACATTCGGCTCCTGTCGGCCTGCACTTCTTTGCTTCATCCATCTTGTCTAATTGGATGGATGTATATGCATGGGCCACATGTGGGTCAGGCTCTGAATTGGTGTTCCTTCTGTGTCTGTTTTAATCTTTGCCTCTCTATTCCCTGCCAAGGGTATTCTTGTTCCCCTTTTAAAGAAGGAGTGAAGCATTCACATTTTGATCATCTGTCTTGAGTTTCATTTGTTCTAGGCATCTAGGGTAATCCAAGCATTTGTGCTAATAGCCACTTATTAATGAGTGCATACCATGTGTGTTTTTCTGTAATTGGGTTACCTCACTCAGGATGATATCTTCCAGTTCCGACCATTTGCCTACGAATTTCATAAAGTCATTATTTTTGATAGCTGAGTAATATTCCATTGTGTAGATGTACCACATTTTCTGTATCCATTCCTCTGTTGAAGGGCATCTGGGTTCTTTCCAGCTTCTGGCTATTATAAATAAGGCTGCGATGAACAAGTGGAGCACGTGACTTTTCTATATGTTAGGGCATCTTTTGGGTATATACCCAAGAGAGGTATAGCTGGATCCTCAGGCAGTTCAATGTCCAATTTTCTGAGGAACCTCCAGACTGATTTCCAGAGTGGTTGTATCAGTCTGCAACCCCACCAACAATGGAGGAGTGTTCCTCTTTCTCCACATCCTCTCCAGCATCTGCTGTCACCTGAGTTTTTGATCTTAGCCATTCTCACTGGTGTGAGGTGAAATCTCAGGGTTGTTTTGATTTGCATTTCCCTTATGACTAAAGATGTTGAACATTTCTTTAGGTGTTTCTCAGCCATTCGGCATTCCTCAGCTGTGAATTCTTTGTTTAGCTCTGAACCCCATTTTTAATAGGGTTATTTGTCTCCCTGCGGTCTAACTTCTTGAGTTTTTTGTATATTTTGGATATAAGGCCTCTATCTGTTCTCGGATTGGTAAAGATCTTTTCCCAATCTGTTGGCTGCCGTTTTGTCCTAACCACAGTGTCCTTTGCCTTACAGAAGCTTTGCAGTTTCATGAGATCCCATTTGTCGATTCTTCATCTTAGAGCATAAGCTATTGGTGTTTTGTTCAGGAAATTTTTTCCAGTGCCCAGTTATTCCAGATGTTTCCCTAGTATTTCTTCTATTAGTTTGAGTGTATCTGGTTTGATGTGGAGGTCCTTGATCCACTTGGACTTAAGCTTTGTACAGAGTGATAAGCATGGATCGATCTGCATTCTTCTGCATGTTGACCTCCAGTTGAACCAGTACCATTTGCTGAAAATGCTGTCTTTTTTCCATTTGATGGTTTTGGCTCCTTTATCAAAAATCAAGTGCCCATATGTGTGTGGGTTCATTTCTGGGTCTTCAATTCTATTCCACTGGTCTATCTGTCTGTCTCTATACCAATACCAGGCAGTTTTTATCACTATTGCTCTGTAATACTGCTTGAGTTCAGGGATAGTGATTCCCCCTGAAGTCCTTTTATTGTTGAGGATAGTTTTAGCTATCCTGGGTTTTTTGTTATTCCAGATGAATTTGCAAATTGTTCTGTCTAACTCTTTGAAGAATTGGATTGGTATTTTGATGGGGATTTCATTGAATCTGTAGATCACTTTTGGTAAAATGGCCATTTTTACTATATTAATCCTGCCAATCCATGAGCATGGGAGATCTTTCCATCTTCTGAGGACTTCTTCAATTTCTTTCTTCAGAGTCTTGAAGTTCTTATTGTACAAATCTTTTACTTGCTTGGTTAAAGTCACACCGAGGTACTTTATATTATTTGGGTCTATTATGAAGGGTGTCATTTCCCTAATTTCTTTCTCAGCTTGTTTCTCTTTTGTGTAGAGGAAGGCTACTGATTTATTTAAGTTAATTTTATACCCAGCCACTTTGCTGAAGTTGTTTATCAGGTTTAGTAGTTCTCTGGTGGAACTTTTGGGATCACTAAATATACTATCATATCCTCTGCAAATACTGTTATTTTGACTTCTTCTTTTCCGATCTGTATCCCCTTGACCTCCTTTTGTTTTCTGATTGCTCTGGCTAGAACTTCAAGAACTATATTGAATAAGTAAGGAGAGAGTGGATAGCCTTGTCTACTCCCTGATTTTAGTGGGATTGCTTCAAGTTTCTCTCCATTTAGTTTAATGTTAGCAACTGGTTTGCTGTATATGGCTTTTACTATGTTTAGGTATGGGCCTTGAATTCCTATTCTTTCCAGGACTTTTATCATGAAGGGGTGTTGAGTTTTGTCAAATGCTTTCTCAGCATCTAATGAAATGATCATGTGGTTTTGTTCTTTCAGTTTGTTTATATAATGGATCACGTTGATGGTTTTCCATATATTAAACCATCCCTGCATGCCTGGGATGAAGCCTACTTGATCATGGTGGATGATTGTTTTGATGTGCTCTTGGATTCGGTTTGCCAGAATTTTATTGAGTATTTTTGCGTCGACATTCATAAGGGAAATTGGTCTGAAGTTCTCTTTCTTTGTTGGGTCTTTGTGTGGTTTAGGTATAAGAGTAATTGTGGCTTCATAGAAGGAATTCGGTAGTGCTCCATCTGTTTCAATTTTGTGGAATAGTTTGGATAATATTGGTACAAGGTCTTCTATGAATGTCTGATAGAATTCTGCACTAAACCCGTCTGGACCTGGGCTCTCTTTGGTTGGGAGACTTTTAATGACTGCTTCTATTTCCTTAGGAGTTATGGGGTTGTTTAACTGGTTTATCTGTTCCTCATTTAACTTCGGTACATGGTATCTGTCTAGGAAATTGTCCATTTCCTGCAGATTTTCAAGTTTTGTTGAATAACATTCTTATGATACAAGACATGACCTAATTCTAAAGTCTAAACTCTCCTCCCTTTGGTCTATCTTTCGTAATACTAGACAACACTATTCAAACTTCCAGAGCAGGGAAACAATTAATAGTCCTGTGCAGCTGTGTCACCTTTGAACCACAATAAAAATCTGTATGACAATAGATTTGCAAAGTATGGAAAGTGGCATTTGCATGTTGGTGTTTACAATCAGCTGCCTACCTAATTTAAGGTCCATTCAAAAAAAGGAAAATTATACCTAGTATTATGTACTTACCCAACTTCCCAAGATCATGAATCTCAGAAGAAAATTGACTATAGTACTTTGCAAGAGCAGCATAATTCTTACAAACATTCTAAGTCTCATTCTTACACCTGAATATGTGTAGCTATCATCCCTCATCAAAGAACCTTCTCTTATAGAAAATAGGGACCATTACATGATATTATAAATGGATACAATGCAGAGATCAGTGGATCACAGGGAGTCTGGCCACAGTCTGATTGTGGAGAAAATTACTCCTCTATTTGGTTGGCTAAGTTGTCAGCCCTGTACAAATAATAAAAACAGACTCAGAAGGCTGTATTTGTATATTTGAGTATTGGGAAATCATGAATGAAGTGAAAAAGAAGTAGCTAAGGAGGTAGTAGAGGAAGTAAAATGGAAAATTTAAAGTTTAATAATTATATTTAAATCAAAATGCATAACAAAACAAACAAATTAAAAAGATGTTAAGGCAATAATATGTATTTGATGATATGTCATTTAGATACTATATAATTCAATCCTTATTTAACCAAGAATGATGTCTGCATCTTATATTTTCAAGTTGAAGGAAGATATTTATCACTAGACTTTATGAATAAAAAGCTTGAATTTTGGGGTATTTTCTGTATGTAAAAAATCATGTTATTCTAAAAAGCATGATTTTATAAGGAGTTAATCATTATCTGATATTTTAATAGTCTTGTTATTAAAATGAGTAAAGGACAGATTAAGAATAAGAGACATTTCAATAGAATTTACCAAAAATATATTTACTGTAGTTAATACTCAAACATTGGGAAATACCAGTAATATTATAGTATAGTATACAGTGAAACAATATATTTCTATCTCTTAGTAAAGTAAATAACTCTATATATCTGATCCCTGTATCAGAATTATCAGCTAAGATTTCTTTTTATTTCAAATTTTGTACAATTTATAAAATATTCAAATTAGGGTTTGAGGCTATGGTTCAGGAGTTCAGACTACTTGTTCTACCAGCAAACCTGGATTCTATTTCCACTGTGAACATGGTAGTTCACAACCATCACTCAAATGAAAATGTGCGATCCTCTCTTTTGACCTTTGAGGGCAAAATACCAGAATATGTGACCATTGTGATGCACATACAATATATTCAGACAAAACATGCATAACATAAAGTAAAATAAATATATCTAAAAAATATCCATATAATTTTTTAACATCTATTTGTTTTAGAAATACTTCATTCATGTAATGTGTTATTGTATACCATTCACCAGAATAAGTCACATATATATTAGAGATAGGGCATTACTGACAAGAGACATTTCTGAAGCATAGGCAAAATTCTCAAAAACTTCAAGTACAGTTAATATTTGTTTCCTTTTTGTATTTCTTTTTTTTGTTTTTTATTATATATATATATTATTTATCCCTTTCCCCTCCTCTCTTCTAACCCTCCAAGATATCTCTCCTTGCTTTCTTTCAAATTCATGGTATCTTTTTGCTGCTACACACACACACACACACACACACACACACACACACACACACACACACAATTATGTTCTTAATACATAAATATAAACTGCTCTTCCTGTGTAATAAAACTTTTATGGATGTGTTTTCAGGGCTGGCCTTTTGGTATTGTACAAAAAACAATAAGCATGCTAATGTGGATAGTGCTAGAGCTTGGGGCCAAGTGGAGTTTGGGAAAGAAAGCCCAAGAAGCTCAGAACTACAGACCACCAAGGAATTTTGGGGGCCTAAAATAACATTAATTTTAATACAGGTATGAGTAATGAAAATTTTTACCAATGCAGAATCAACAGCTCAATCAAGATTAGCCTGTGATTTTAATTTCCATATGTCATGACAGCATTTCTGAATTGTACTGTCTGTTTGAACCCACAGACAAATAGAAATATCTCTGTTAATTTTTAGAGTTTTATTCTTACAAGAACATGGTGGTGCTTTATCCATCTTTTTGAGACTTTTTATTAGAAAAGAAATTTACAAAAATGCAAATTTCCAAATAAATGCTGAGAAGCTGTTGCTTCCCTGACCTAGTGCCATATTAGCAGTGTTGTCTCTGTTGTACTGAGAACATGGTTTTGTATTCAACTCTGTAATATGATATAAATAGTTCCTCCAATCACTGGGGTTATGTGGTTGTTTACTCAAGAAATTCCATAGGAAATTGGGGCTAGGCAGACCACTTTCTATAATAGGTTACTGTAGCTTGGAGGTCCTGCAATGTTCTAGAAGGACATTTTATGAAATGGATGAGATGATACCAGTAAATGCGTTGCTATGGACCATAATAAATACAGTGAACTGAGATAACAGGATGTTATTTGAGGAGTGTCTATGTGGACATATTTTAATGCGTTTCTGTTATGTTCAATTAGAGGCAGGTTTTTTTTACAGTATTTCTCAGATAAATTTCTATTTAAGCAAATATAAAATTAATGTTTGGTTTAAATATCAATTCCATTAAAACAAATTCCTTCTTTTAGAACAAGTATTTTAGAAGGATTGATTGTCTGTGTGAAGTTAATCAATATTCCTGAATTAATGAATGAATGGCTCTTCAGACCTTTTTCATTTCTTTGGGTTAATTTTAGAAAATGATCCATGAAATCAAGTTGGCTTGAGAATCTGTGGGTAGTTTTCTCTGATTCATAATCTTTCCTTTTACTCCTTAGACTTGAGCACTAGAGATGCTGCAGGATACCAAGATAGAAGGAGATTATGTAGCCAAAGGAGATGACTGGCATTGTGATATAATTAGAAATCCTGATTATCTAAGAACTGCAGTGTGGGTAGCCTCCCATAGCAAATTAAATCACTACTATTTGGGAACAGGGTGTGATGGTTGTTTTGATTGCTAGTTTTATTTAGATCTGGCATCAACTAAGAGAACACATTTTGCTCAGAATGGGCAATACCTCATGTCAGAGATATAAGAAGGTTCAGGAAAACAAACAAACAAGCAAGCAAACAAAATAATGTGTTCTCTACCTGTCTATATGTTCTTCCTGGCTAGGGTGTTTGTCTCTGCTTTTTTGCCATCCTTCCCTGATATTCAGCTTCTTAGGTACCCATGTGGACCTGCTAAACTTCTAAGAATATTATAACAGACTCTAAGTCACAGATTGAGAATACTAAGGAATTAACTAAAGCAGCCTCTGGGGTTTCAGTCTCTCCGGTGCAGTAACTATAAAAGATCATTAAAGAAAAAACAAGTAGAAGAATCAAGTAAAATCATATCCACATCATTTGATATTTCTACAATATTTCAGGGAAGGAAGAAGAAAAAAGTAAAAGTGTTCATATGGTAACATTCCTTCCTGATTGCTTCCTCCACTGTCTTCCTTTATAAGTGTGAATAATGAATGAAACCTTAGGGTAGCCAAGAATATGTATGACACTTCTGTGACTCTTGGTGACTCCTTTTTCCAGTCATTCAAGTTTTTAATTTGTTTTTAGTCTCCTCTTGCTATGGATACAATAGGGTAGCTCCACTACTTAATTTATTTAGCTAGCTTTTAAAGTTACCTTATAATTTTACTTGACTGGTAGTTGAATTTCATTCTTGGATTGAGGATTGGATTCTCTTACTTGTGTTGTAGATTTAGTTAATGTAGAGATTTGTATTGGATTGAACGATTTTAATATGGGGGAACTGCTCAATGCCATGTCTGCATTATAGATTGCCTGACTAACATTGCAGGGCTACCACCTAGTTGTAGTGTAAAGGTAACAAGGTGAGCTAGTTGTATCAGTTGCCAGGGAGATCAAGTTGGCCTTAAGTACCATGGCAGTGAGTCACAGATTCCAAAGATCAGCATTATAAGACTTTCAACCTTTAAACTTTTCTTAATCTGTCATTAGTTTCTACATTGTCATCTTTGCAGAAGATAGAAGGCCGCAGGTTTGGATTTTATACATTCTCTCTCTCTCTCTCTCTCTCTCTCTCTCTCTCTCTCTCTCTCTCTCTCTCTCTCTCTCTCCTCCCTCCCTCCCTCCTCTCTCTCTCTCCCTCCCTCCCTCCCCCTCTCTCTCTCTCTGGAGCTGAGGACCAAACCCAGGGCCTTGCACTTGCTAGGCAAGCGCTCTACCACTGAGCTAAATCCCCAACCCTCTGGATTTTATATTCTCTACTCAGAGAGTTCTATTCAGAGGGTTCATTCATTTTATGATGATAGTCTAGTGCTTATTGTTAACACACTTTGATTCTTTGGCTTATGGGGAATAGTCCCTCCAAATATATCTGAGTCATCACTGACATTTTAGCATGATATGTAATTAACTAATGTTCTGGTACTTTCTTTTCTGTCTCAAGAACCTCCTACTACATTGTTTTGTAACTTCCACTTTCTTTCCATTATCATGCCTTGTCAATGTGTCATACTCAGATTGGCATCTCTATGACATGCCAATGTCATGAGAATGACAATAAGGCTAATGAAGATGGTGTTTCATCTCTTTTATAATGAGATGCTGATAAGAGTATGTCCGTGATCTCACCCATAGAATGCTTGTTGGCGCTGTACAGCAAGGCCACTGTTTTTTATAAGTTGATTTTATATCTTGACACTTTTCCAAATGTACCCTTTCTAAAATATCTCTAATGAAACTATGCCAATATCTGATGTATACTTTATAGTCTGCTCATGTGAATAATTTACTTATTTTTCTATTTCAAGCTTTTTAATTTCTTTTATATTATTGCTCCAGCTATTGCTTCAAGTAAAATATTGTAAAGGATCAGAGATAGTGGACAACCCTGCTTCATTCCTAATTTTTGTGATTTTTCTTTATGTTTGTCCCTGCTTGATGATGTTGACAGTGGTTTCATCTTATGTAGCCCTTAATTATGTTGAGGTATGTCTCCTTAAGTCTTACATTTTTAAAAAAAAAACATGTATATGAACATATGTTGTATTTTGTCAAAGATTTGTTCTGTCCATATTAAGATGATCACATAAATTTTGTCGTTAAGTTCATTTACATAAACTTTTAAACATTTTTTACAATTATTGATTTTTTTACATTCATTGACCTAAGTATGTTGAATTATTTCTGATATCCCTCACCTCATTATAAGACAAATTAATGGTCAGTGATGATCTTTTTGATAAGTGCCTTTTATTTAGTTTGCAAGTGTATTTTCTTTTGAGAACTTTTGTGTATGTCATACTATTTTGTGCTTGCCTGAACTCACCTCAAAATTTTCATATCTATGTTTTCATAGAATAGTAGCCTATAATTTTACTCTGTTATATTTTTACCTGTTCTTGGTATCTGAGTAGTATTGGCATTGTGGAAGAAATTTAGAAACATTTTCTTGTTTCTATGTTTAAAAGGTAATACAGCCATACTAGACTCCTGTCTGCAAGCATGAAAGAGTATCTTTAATAGTGTCGGGATTGGTGCTTGCCCATGGAATGGGTTTCAAGTTTGTCTGCTCACTTGCTGATAATTCACTCAGTCACTGCTCTGTTCCCTGTCCCTGTATTTCTTGTAGACGGGATAAATTTGGGGTTGAAAGTTTTGTGAATTGGATGGTGTTGCTATCACTCCACTAGTCTTCCTGCCTGGCTACAGGAGATGGCTTCCCCAGTGCTCTGAGTCACAGCTAAGGTCACCCTTATTGATTGTTGGGTGCCTTCCTTATGTCAGGTCTCTGTCTCCTATTGGATATGCTCCCGCCATGTCCCTACACATGTCAGTTTTAGATTTCCATTCATTCTAATGGATAGCCCCCCTCATTTTTCTTTCCATCCCTTATCCCACCCAGTTGCCTCCCTTCATCTGTATCTTATGACTTTCATTGATTTCAGCCCTGAGTTTGATTATTTTCTGGGGCCTAGTCCTCTTGCGTGTTTTTGCTTCTTTTTGTTCCAGAGCTTTCAGGTATGATGTTAAGTTGCTAGTATAAAATCTCTACAATTTCTTTATGAAGGCACTTAGTGCTATGAATTTTCCTCTTAAAGCTGTTTTCATTGTGTCCCACAGAATTGGGCGTGATGTGTCTTTATTTTCATTGAATTCCAGAAAATCTTTAATTTCATTCTTCCATGACATACTGATTGTTGAGTAGAGAATTGTTCAGTTTCCCTCAATATGTAGGCTTTCTGTTGTTTCTGTTGTTGAAGTCTAGCTTTAATCCATGGTGATCTGATATGGTACAAAGAGCTACTATAATTTTCTTGTATCTGTTGGGGTTTGCTTTGTGACCAGTATAATTAATTTAGGAGAAGTATAACTGAGATACTGAGAAGGTATCTTTTGTTTTTGAGTGAAAAATTCTGCAGAAATATGTTAGATCCAAATTAATTACCTTTGTTAGTTTAATTATTTGTATACTTAGTTTTTGTCTAGTTGGTGAGAGTGTAGTGTTGTCGTCTTCCATTATTAATGTGTAGATTTGGATGTGTGATTTAAGCTTTAGTAATGTTTCTCTTAGCACGGTATGCAGCAATATCCTTTTCATACATCTCCTTTAGTTTGGCTGCTGTCTACTCATAGGGTTGGTTATCTTTGCCAGATTGCTCAGAGCACATCTCACTCAGTTTCTTTGTAGTATCTCCAATAGACCTCCCAGAGTGTAAACTTTTGAACTTTGGGTGATGTTCCAAGCAAAACAGGAAGAAGGCAGATTGTGGTTTCTTCATAGCATTTGGATCTTTTTTCTTTCCTTTTTATCACCTTCGGGAGGAACATAGTTCTTCATATTCCTGCCATAACGAGATTTGTAGCTCCTGGCCAAATCTTCAAACTTCGACTTTTCCTTTGCAGACATGGTCCTCCATCTCTCGGAACATTTCTTCAAGAACTTGGCGAAGTTGACCAATGAGTCAGGATGCTTCTTCTTGTGCTCCTCCCAGAAGGTTAGACAAAGAAGGCATAGGAGAACATTTTGCCCTATGGCTTGATGGGGTCACCCTTCCCCATGATATCCACATAGCATCTATTTGGCACAAGTTCATCCCTCAGTTCTCCACAGAGAGACTTCCTTCCCCAAGGTCCTGCGAATCCTAGTAGACCAACAGGCTCAAAGAAGAAGAATGAACCAGAAGAGGAGGAGGAGGAAAATGATGAAGATGAAGATGCGGGTGAAGAATAAGTGGCTGTCCCAAAGTGTGGAGTATATGTGCTCAGGCAATTATTTTGCTAAGAATGTAATATTCAAGTGCAGCTCATCAGTATAAAAACTACAAATTTTTGTATAGCTGAGATTTTTTGTAGAGACCTTTTTAAAAGAGTTTGTAGCTTTTTCAGGGACTACAGTGTGCAGTTAGTTTTAAAGCTTTTGATGTTGAATGTTTCTAAATATTTAATGGTTTCTTAAATTTCTTATGGTAGCAATAAAAAAAAAAGCTTCATAGGAATTTGTATTACCAGTAGAAAGAATTTTGTTTTAGGAAAAGAAAATGTTTCTCTTATTAATGTGAGTGCCTTTACATTTGAGGCATAGACATGAGAACTGAGATGTCATCTGGGGGAATTTTCATTTGATGAGCATGACATGTCCTTTAGCATCCCTTTAGATTGTTTTCATTGAAAGTCTATTTTATTAGATATTAGAGTGGTTAGGTCAACATGGTTTTGCATCTACTTCTTTGAGAAAACTTCTTCCAGACCTTTAGTCTGAGGTAATGTCTATCTTTGTTCCTGGGGTGTGTTTCTTGTATGCAGCAAAATAATGAATCCTGTTAATGCATTCAGTTTGTTAGCCTGTAACTTTTTTATTGAGGAATTGAGACAATTGACACTAAGAGATATGAATGACCAATGATTGCTATTTTCTGTTATTTTGATACTGATGATGCTATTGCATGTACCCGTGTGATTCTTTTCTTTTGTTGTTTCTGGTGTGGAATTAGCTATCCCTTGTGTTGCTTTCTTTTTATACTAATCATTTTATTCATATGCATTTCAAATGATATTCCCCTTCCCTATTACCCCTCTACAAGCTTGTCATTGCTTCCCCTTCATCTCCTTCCCCTTTGCCTCTTTAAGGGTGTTCATCTAACCACTCACCAACTCCTGCCTCATCTCTCTAGATCCACCTATGCTGGGCATCAATCGACCACAGGACCAAGGGCTTCCCTTCCCATTAACATCATATAAGGCCATACTCTGCTACATATGTATCTGGAATCATGGCTCCCTCCATGATTGGTTGGTGGTTTAGTCCTTGGAAGCTCTGGGTTGTCCAGTTAGTTGATATTATTCTTGTATGGGGTTGCAAACCCCTTCAGTCTTCAGTCCTTGCCTTAGCTTTTCCATCGATGTCCTCTGGATCAGTCTGGTAGTTGGCTATGTGTATCTACATCTGTCATAGTCAGGTGTGGGTAGAACATTTCAGTGATCAGCCATACCAAGCTCCTATCAGAAAGCACTTCTTATCAGCAATAGTATGGGGGTTTGGTGTCTGAAGTTGGGATGGATCCCTAGGTGGTGCAGTCTCTGGATGGCCTTTCTTTCAGTCTCTGTTCCATATTTTGTCCCTGTCTTTCCCTTGGACAGGAACAATCCTCATTTAAAAATTTTGAGATGGGAATGACCCCATCCTTCAATAGGGCCATGTCTATTTACTAGAGGTGGCCTCTACATATTTTTATCTCCCTTTTGTAGAGTGTTTAATGTCATTCCTGTTAGGTCCTGGGAGACTCTTGCTTCCCTGGAGTCTGGGACTTTCAAGTGGCTACCCCCAATTCCCCACCCCCATTGCTACATATTTCTATTGAATTTGCTGATAGTCTCTTCTCTCCTGTCCTTTTCATTACCTGATCCTGCCCCCCATTTTTCTTCTCCCTCCTTCCTTGCTCCCAAAAACCTTCCTCCATCTACATCCTGTGATCATTTTGTTCCTCCTTCTATTTAAGACTAAAGCATCCACACTTTGGTTTTCTTTCGTCTTAAGCTCCATATCGTTTCTGGGTTGTACAGTGGGTATTCTGAGCTTTTGGGCTAATAACCATTTGTCAGTGAGTACATAACAAGTGTGTTCTTTTGTATCTGTGTTATCTCATTCAGGATAATATTTTCTAGTTCCTTCCATTTGCCTGGGATTTTCAGGAAGCCATTTTTTTCCTTTTTCTCTTTATTAACTTGAGTATTTCTTATTTACATTTCAAATGTTACTCCCTTTCCCAGTTTCTGGGCCAACATCCCCCTAGCCCCTCCCCTTCCCCTTCTATATAGGTGTTCCCCTCCCCATCCTCCCCCCATTACCGCCCTCCCCTCAACAATCACGTTCACTGGGCGTTCAGTCTTAGCAGGACCAAGGGCTTCCCTTTCCACTGGTGCTATTCATTACTACCTATGAGTTTAGAGTCCAGGGTCAGTCCATGTATAGTCTTTGGGTAGTGGCTTAGTCCCTGGAAGCTCTGGGTGCTTGGCATTGTTGTTCATAAGGAGTCTCGAGCCCCTTCAAGCTCTTCCAGTCCTTTCTCTGATTCCTTCAGTGGGGGTCCCGTTCTCAGTTCAGTGGTTTGCTGCTGGCATTCGCCTACGTATTTGCTGTATTTTGGCTGTGTCTCTCAGGAGATATCTACATCCAGTTCCTGTCAGCCTGCACTACTTTGCTTCATCCATCTTATCTAATTGAGTGGCTGTATATGTATGGGCCACATGTGGGGCAGGCTCTGAATGGGTGTTCCTTCTGCCTCTGTTCTAAACTTTGCCTCCCTATTCCCTGCCAAGGGTATTTTTGTTCCCCTTTTAAAGGAGTGAAGCATTCGCATTTTGGTCATCCTTCTTGAGTTTCCCGTGTTCTATGCATCTAGGGTAATTTGAGCATTTGGGCTAATATTCACTTATTAATGAGTGCATACCATGTGTGATTTCTGTGATTGGTTTACCTCACTCAGGATGATATTTTCCAGTTCCATCCACTTGTCTATTAATTTCATAAAGTCATTGTTTTAATAACTACACCTGATTTCTTGAATATAATATTCATGATCCTTGATTATTTTTATAGTATGTATATATGTATATGTGTGTGTGTGTTTGTATTATTGCTTTGAGTTTACTCTCTACATTTGTTCTTCTACATGCTTTTTTCAGTAAATAATAGTCTTTTGTGAAAGTATTTTCTTTTTTATTTCTTTTCTTATTATTATTGATATATTTCTTTATTTACATTTCAAATGTTTTTCCCTTTCACGATTTCCTGTCCATAAGACCCCCTATCCCCTCCCTCTCCCCCATAAGGGTGTTTCCCCATATTCACCCCACCTTACCACCACCCACCACATTCCCTTGCACTGGGGGTCCAATCTTGGCAGGATCAAGGCGTTCCCCTTCCACTTGTGCTCCAACAAAGCTATTCTCTGTTGCATATGCAGTTGGAGCCATGGGTCAGTTCATGTATAGACTTTGTTAGTAGTTTAGTACCCAGAAGTTCTGGTTGGTTGGCATTATTGTTCTTATGGGGTTGTAAGCCCCTTCAGCTCTTTCAATCTTTCCTCTAATTCCCACAAAGGGGGTCCTATTCTCAGTTCAGTGGTTTGCTGCTAGCATTCACTTCTGTTTTTTACATGCTCTGGATGTGTCTCTCAGGAGAGATCTATACCTGGACCCTGTCAGCGTGCACTTTTTAGCTTCATTAATCTTAGTTTTGGTGGCTGTATATATATGGACCACATGTGGGGCAGGCTTTGAATGGCTGTTCCTTCAGTCTCTACTATAAACCTCTGTATCCCCTCCTATGGATATTTTTGTTCCAGCTTTTAAGAAGAAGAGGAAGCATCAGCATTTTGCTCATCCTTCTTGAGCTACCAGTGGTCTATGGATTGTGTCTTGGGTAATTCAAGCTTTTGGGCTAATATCCACTTATCAGTGAGTACATACCAAGTGTGCATTTCAGTGATTGGGTTACCTCACTCAGGATGATATTTTTTAATTCATGCCATTTGCCTATGAATTTCATGAAGTCATTGTTTTTGATTGCTGAATGTACCACAATGGATTTTTTTTTAAATCCATTCCTCTGTTGAAGGCCATCTGGGTTCTTTCCAGCTTCTGGCTATTATAAATAAGGCTGCTAAGAACATAGTGGAGCATGTGTCATTCTTGTATGTTGGAGTATCTTTTGGTAACAGCCCAGTAGAGGTATAGCTGAGTCATCAGGTAGTGCAATTTCCAATTTTCTGAGGAACCTCCAGACTGATTTCCAGAGTGGTTGTACCAGTCTGCAATCTCACCAACAATGGAGGAGTGTTCCTCTTTCTCGACATCCTCACCAGCATCTGTTGTCACCTGAGATTTTTATCTTCGCCATTCTGACTGTTGTGAGGTGGAATCTCAGGGTTGTTTTGATTTGCATTTCCCTGATGAATAAGGATGTTGAACATTTCTTTGGGTGCTTCTCAGCCATTCAATATTCCTCAGCTGAGAATTTTTTGTTTAGCTCTCTACCCCATTTTTTTCATTACATTTCTTTTCATCTTTATTAACTTGGGTATTTCTTACTTTCATTTCGATTGTTATTCCCTTTCCCGGTTTCTGGGCCAACACCTCCCTAACCCTTTCCCCTCCCCTTCTCTATTCTACCCTATTTTTAATAGGGTTATTTTTCTCCCTGGAGTCTAAATTATTGACTCATTGTATATTTTGGATATTAGCCCCCTAACAGATGTAGGATTGGTAAAGATCTTTTCCCAATCTGTTGATTGCCATTTTCTCCTAATGACAGTATCTTCTGCCTTACAGAAGCTTTGCAGTTTTATGAGGTCTCATTTGTGGATTCTTGATCTTAGAACATAAGTCATTGTTTTTTTTGTTTTTTTTTTTTTTTCAGGAAATTTTCCCCAGTGCCCATGTGTTTGAGACTCTTCCCCACATTTTTTTTTATTTGTTTGAGTGTATCTGGTTTGGTGTGAAGGTCCTTGATTTGCTTGAACTTAAGTTTTGTAGAGGGTGATAAGAATGTACCAATTTGCATTCTTGTACATGCTGACCTCCAGTAGAACCAGCATTATTTGCAGAAAATGCTATCTTTCTTCCATTGGATGACTTTAGCTCTTTTCTCAAAGATCAAGTGATCATAGGTATGTGGGTTCATTTCTGGGTCTTCGATTCTGTTCCACTGATCTATCTGCCTGTCTCTGTACCAATACCATACAGTCTTTATCACTGTTTCTCTGTAATACTGCTCGAGGTCAGGTTTTGTGATTCCCCCAGAAGTTCTTTTATCATTAAGGATATTTTTTGCTATCCTGGAATTTTTGTTATTCCAAGTGAATTTGCAAATTTTTCTTTGTATCTCTATAAAGAATGGAGTAGGTATTTTTGATGGGGATTGCCATGAATCTGTAGATTGCTTTTGGCAAAATGGCCATCTTTACTATATTAATCCTACCAATCCATGAGCATAGGAGATATTTCCATCTTCTTAGATCTTCCTCAATTTCTTTCTTCAGAGACTTTAAGTTCTTGTCATACAGGTCTTTTACTTGGTTGGCTAAAGTCACACCAAGATATTTAATAATATTTTGGACTATTATTAAGGGTGTCATTTCTCTAATGTCTTTCTCAGCCTGTTTATGCTTTGAGTAGAGTAAGGCTACTGACTTGTTTGAGATTATTTTATACCCAGATACTTTTCTGAACTTGTATATCGGGTTTAGTAGTTCTCTGGTGAAACTTTTGGGGTCACTTAAGTATACTATCATATCATCTTCAAATAGTGATATTTTGACTTCTTCCCTTCCAATTTGTATCCCTTTGACCTCCTTTCATTGTCTGGTTGCTCTGGCTAGGACTTCATGTACTATATTGAATAAGTAGGGAGAGAGTGAGCAGCCTTGTCTATTCTCTGATTTTAGTGGGATTGATTCAAGTTTCTCTCCATTTAGTTTGATGTTAGCTACTGGTTTGCTGTATATTGCTTTTACTATTTTTAGTTATGGCCCTTGAATATCTGATCTTTCCAGGACTTTTATCACAAAGGGGTGTTGAATTTTGCCAAATGCTTTCCCAACATCTAATGAAATGATCATGCAGTTCTAATCTTTGAGTTTATTTATATAGTGGATTATGTTGTTGGATTTCCGTATATTAAAATATGCTTGCATCCCTGGGATGAAGCCTACTTAATTCTGATGAATGATAGTTTTGATGTGTTCTTGGATTCGGTTTGCAAGAATTTTATTGAGTATTTTTGTGTCGATATTCATAAGGGAAATTGTTCTGAAGTTCTCTTTCTTTGTGTGTTTTAGGTATAAGAGTAATTGTGGCTTCATAGAAGGAATTTCATAGTGCTTGCCAAGATGTCCAGAGAAAACAAAGCCTTGGTCACCCACCTTGGATTTTATGAATCTCACACGGAGAAATTAAATATGTGATTTAAGGTGATATCAGAATTTATTATTAATAGGTATTATAACTAATAAGTATGTATATGTAGAGTCTGGGTCTTCTAATGATGTATTGTACCTCAAAAATTAGAGTATTAGACCATAATTACCTTAGTAACCGCTGAAACAAATGTTCCAGTTTCTCAGGGGATCCTTGGCATATTGGAATTTATATTCATGTCCAATCTGGTGACATGAAGTTAGACATCTAAGGAGTTTTTGCTATGTTTCACAAAAGAAGCCAGAGAAATAATCACTTGGTGCTTTCTGACATTAATTGGGTTTATTTTTCTGGTTTGCTCATCTAGCTTTTGATTTTTACATGGCTGAGAATTGACTTGTTCTTGGGGTTATACTTTTGACTTCTGTTCCTGGAGTCCATTTAGGTAAATGTGAACATTTCTACATTTCTAATATGTCATGGCTAATATGAGAAATTTTAGAAGAAATATACTGTCTAGGTAGTTCATAGTGTTTGTATTTTGCAACGGGACCTGAACATGTAGATTTCTTTCATCAGTTGCATGTGTGCTGAAAAATTCCATGTTTAGTGATACTTTTGGGTTTTGTTTATTTTTGTTATCTGTGCTTGGATGATTTCATATCAAGTATGAAAATTAACAGGGCCGTATTTCAGAAGCTTAAAGTTGTTTTTGGATCAGAGAAACTAGGGTGATTCCAAATCACTGCTAAGCAAGTTAACAAGCAAATGGGACAAATGACTGGATTTTCTTGGGCTGGTGTTGAAACTGTGCTAGCTGGTCTTTGCTCTGAAGAAAGAATGATTAGTCCACTGTTTTCAACAATCATTGGGCTAGATTAGTATACACTCCTAGGAGCTAAGGCAATGAGTGTGGTTCACAAATGGCTTGGACAAGTGACATTCTAGTGACTCATTATGATGCAGTGTCTCAAACATATGCCACTTTGGCTACTCCTGGAGATTAAGCCTGGGGTTTAGGGGATGTCCCAAACTAGGTTTTTAGATAATATATATGACCTGGGATATCTATGGGAGTTTGGGGAGGGTATAGTTGAGCAAGGGTTCAAAAAAGTCTTCAGCCTCATCCTCAGCACAGGCTGTTGGAATAAACTTGAAAGTTGAATATGGCAAATACAGGCTATGGTCAGTCAGAGTGATCAGACAGGACAGGTTCACAGGATATGGTACTAAGGCCAAATCTGGGATTTTCCCAGGTGGAACTCACTAAATTGGACACATATAGGATACTCAATCTGCTATGTAGTATATGTTTCAGGCCAGCTGAGGTACCAAGTTCTCAGTTTCCTCCTTCATGATGTTCAGGCACTGCTGCATCAGGCTGGAAAAATGAAGAAGAGTTCAGAAAGGGTGGTGTCTGCAGGAGCCCAGTCTGACTGAGAGTAAGGGCAGGGGCAGGGAATTCGCAAATGCTTCACAAAGGATACCTGTTGCTGAGGATTTTAGTGATGCAGTTCTTTCAGATGATACTCAATGAATAAGCTCTCTTCTCTCCTGGGAAACAGCTGGGTGCGAATACACTTTATTTGCAGTGACCAAGGGCTATATATGAGCCTTGGAGAGTGGGAAGGAGTTTGCAGAATTAATGTAAAATCATTGGCTGGAGCTTAATGTACTATGAACTACTCATTTATATGAAGAGGCATTCCAGAAATCCCGGGTACTTGCTGGGCATGTTCCTTTTGGGAGAGGAAGTTGGACTTGCAGATTTGCCAAGGAACACATGACCTTTCTCAGGTAGAGAGTGTGAGGTGTCAAGCTCTCCAGGTGAGGTCAGATATGGGAAGTCTTGCTGGAAAAAGAGAATCTTCCATTTTGTGCCACACTCAGGGCAGATATCTGGACATGGCAGACTTTGACTAAAAGTAACAGGGTTTCCTAATACTGGAAGAAGTCAGTTAACATGAAAGAGTAAGGAACTCACCAGACTAGACATAAGCTTAGAATAAAAACTCAAGCTAGGACTGGAGGTGGCCAGTGGGAAAGTTAGGCTAAAATTACAGAAGCTGAGTGGACTAGGATAGCACACCAGATTTATGACTGGAGTGAAGCCTGAAGATTTAGAATAGAACAGTTGAGACATGTTTTTATTTAAGTCTAAGAATTATGTGAAATAATACATGGTTACCTAGTTATTTGAAATTTGAAGTTTTGATTTTATCATGTTAAGGAATGTGTCAGTATGTTCTTGAATTGGACAATACAGTCATCTCTAATACAATAAGAACAATCCAGGTAATAAAATTACTGATATGTGGATACTACTTGATTTAGGCTGATGAAGTTCAATGAATTCAAGACAACTGTCCTAAGCAAGTAAATTTTTACTCAATAAATATTTATGCTTTATAGTAATCCCATGTATTTGATCTCTTAGATAGTATCCATCTTATATCTTGGAACATTAGAATCATGTCACAAAAAATACACTTGTCTCCTAGAGACTCACTAGCAGACCAGAGTAGCTATGGAAAGCAACCCTTATGCTACAGATGCTAATTAAATAAAAATTACTAGAGAAAACAAAAAAAAACCACTAGAGGAGAATAAAATTTTACCTGAATGAACATCTTTCCCTACATGGTATTTTTAATGGGCCTTGGTAATTAAGGCTAGGTACCACTGGTCATAGCATACCTTGGAGAATACTATGGGTGTATCTGTCATCAAGACTAATTTCCAGACTCAGGCTTTATCTTTTATAGGTTTGATCCTGTGACTTTTGAAAAACAATTGAAGATTAATACTTTTTAAAATTGTCTTTATTTTCTTAGCCTAACAATCTCTATTTATTTTTGTTCTTTTTTCTCTATTGAGTTGACAGCATACCTTCTAGGCATGAAATTAGAAAACACCAAAAAGAAAAATGAAATGGAAATTGAGATCAAGTTTATTTATTCAATTAATAAATGATGGAGTCTTCCTTTTGTACCAGGAGGGTATATACTGTGATTGCAACAGCAAGCAACACAACAGGATTATATTCATGGAGATTTCAGTGTAGTGGGACTTAGAGATTATAAACAAATTTTTTGTTCATTCAAAGAAAACAAAGAGAAATATTTCAAGAATTGTCAAAAACAGTGATTTCAATGATAGGATTCCAATATATGGGGAAACAAAATCAAGAATTGATAAATGGAATTAAAATAATTAAAATGCCTTTACACAGCAAAGGCAATGCTTATTGTAGTTAAAACATAAAAGACAGTGTGGAGAAGTATATTCTTCAGTTATGCATATGGTCAAGGATTCACATGTAGACTATTAGGAACTTTCTCCTGTCCTCCTCCCTAGTCTATTCCAGTAATTCTCTGTGATCTTCCTATTGATGTCTTCTCACATTCCACTAGATCTGGTCAGAATCCCACATAAAGTACTAGAGCTTACCCTTGACTTCTTGTCTATGTGGCACACAATGTCTAAGTTATCTAGACTTCGCCAGGATCCACCAACCCTATCCCCTATTATACTCTTCTGCTGAATATCCAAACTTACTAGACCTCTAGATCCACCTGCAAACTCAAGGCTTATACAAAGACATACATCATATATATCAGCCATTCTTTTTGGTCACCAGATTTCACTTAATCTAAACCATCTAAAACCTCCAGGTCCAGCATGCATATCCTGTCTTTTGGCCCCAAAGATATTCACAGGCCCAGATCTCATTGCAAAAATTATAACATGAAAAATGTTAAATCAGTATTTCCCTCTAATATATACCAGTCCTGTAGAAATATTTGTCAATGAGAATTAATTATACAAAGTCAAACACACAGAATAGTCAAAAACAACTATAAACTTCATCAAAAATATCAACGAGATTAAAGACACATAAACACACACAAACACACATACACACACGCATACACTCACACCCATACTCACACATGTAATAATGTGCATGTGCCCCAGCTTGATGAAATTTAAAAAAGGCTGAATTGATGTCCAAGAAAACATAAACATAAACATAAGGCTGATGAAAATAACAAAGATCAGCCCATAATTTGAGAAGATATTCAATAAGAAGATTGTAACACTGAAGAAAATTCAAGCTGAAATAAAGATAAAATCGAAAATCTCAGTAAAGGAACCAGAAAACTCAAAGAAAATCCTTAAATTAGCATGAATCCAGCAGCTGATGAGCAAGGAATCTGAAAATATTAGAACAGTAATGGAACACAAAGGAAATGTAAGGCACAATGAAGATAACACTTTCAAATTATAGACATAGATGAGGGAGAAAAATCAAAAGTCAATAGAATAAATCAGATCTTTGATGAGAATATAGAATGATATTCATCAAATCTAAGAAATGATATAGCCATATATTAAAGAAACACTACACAGAATACCAAGTAGTCAAAACCAAAAAAGAAAAAAAAAACCAAACAAACAAAAAACCAAAAACATAGTCACTGCATATCATAATTAAAACTATATATATACATATATATATTTATATATATATAAACAATAAAAGGTGTATTGAAAGTTCAAAGAAAAATGTAAATAACATTGCAATGGCTGGGTTTATGCCTCCATGAAATTCATAGGCAAATGGATGGAACTAGAAAATATTATCCTGAATGATGTAAACCTGCCAACACACCCACCCACAAAAACACACACACTTGGTATGCACTCATTGATAATTGTGTATTACCCCAAAAGCTCAGATTACCCAAGATACAGTCCATAGACCACACCAAGCTCAAGAACTAGGATGACCAAAGTGCAGATGCTTCAGTCCTTCTTAGAAAGGGGAAAAATATTCACAGGAGGAAATGTGGAGACAAAGTTTTGTGCCGAGACTGGAGGAAAGGCCATCCAGAGACTGCCACACCTGGAGATCATGCCCATATACAACCAACATCCCAGACAATATTGCTGATGCCAAGAAGTGCAAGCTGACAGGAGATTGATATAGCTGTCTCCTCAGAGGCTATGCCAGAGCATAACAGATACAGAGGCAGATGCTCACAGCCAACCCAACCATTGAATTGAGAACAAGGTCACCAATGGAGGAGATAAAGGATTGAAAGAGCTGAAGGGATTTTCAACCACATGTGAAGAACAATACCAACCAACCAGAGCACCCAGGGACTAAATCAAAATCCTGAGTTTTAGGGAATGTTAGGGTGGAGAGGGGACAAAGTTTGGGTGGGTGGGTGGGGGAACACCCTCATATAAGCAATGGGAGGATGGATGTTATAGGGTGTTTATGGGCAGGAAACTGGGAAAGGGAATAACATTTAAAATCCAAATTAAAAAATATCCAGTTAAAAAACTGGTTATCTAATTTCTTTCTGCTGTTTTTTCCTTTAAAAAAGAAAAAAAAATTACCTGCAACCACTGCAAACAACCATCAATCCACAGCAACCAACCATCAACTGACAATCCATGCTTTTTGGGGGTGGGGTCATAGCATTTATATACCCTCTGAAGAATCCCCAGAATTTCAAATATCACATACTCCCAGAAACAATCTGCAACTGAAAATTCATGCCTCTTTGAGAGTATAAGTCAAATCATAGTCACTTGCTGTGGACAATCTGAAGCCGCCTCATATTCAATACCTGTGATTAAAATAAAAGTATATACTATATTTCTGTATTTTCTAAAGAAACGAATTTTTTAGTACATCTCTCTCTCTTCCTGTTTTAAGCTATTAATTGACTTTTTGATGAAATAAATGTTTTTCAGCTCAATGATCAAGGTTTTCAGGTGACCTCTCCTGCTTAATTCTAATCTTTATAACCTTTGATGGTATCCGTAGCTTTTTTTTTTTCTGTGAAATTTAGCAAACTCCTGTCCCCAAATCAAAAACTTTAAAGGCTTTCACTCTGACAAGAGACAAACAGCTTATACTTTTTCCTGCAGGCCCTTGATCAAGGTCCCCCTATTCATTTCCAAACTGTAAGAAATTGGCTTGAATATTTTTCATGGACCTATATTTATTGGTCCAAAGGCAGCCCTTGCCACACACCTGGAAACCTAGACTTAGTTATTTAGGAAAACTTTTACTGCTTGAAATGACTTGTTCACTTTCAAATGTAAAGTACTATATTTCACAGTTAATGCACCAGACATTTTGAGATCTGAGATGTTTAGGTCCTTGGTCACAGTTTCTTTGCAAATGACTGAATTCTCCACAATCGACAAACCAGACATTTAGATTTTAGAGACCTATATATAGGAGTCCTAAATTATAGTTTGATCTATGATATTGGCATGATATATATTAGAATCAATATTGATTATATCCTCTAAGCATTCATCCATGGGAGTTGCCTGTGCCTGTGCCTGGTGTAATCACGTTTTTACATCTAGTATTTGCATTTTCATAAGCCAAGGTTTGTTTATCAACAGCTATCCTTGAATCAGAATTTGGTATCACGTTGTTCACAGAAGAGACTAGTGTCTCTTCAAAATCAGTGAAACTTCTACAGAGCCTTGTATAATCTTTGTAAATGAATTTTCCTATTTTCCAGACCCATCAACATTGTCCTAACCTCTTAAAGTCACTAAGTGATATTGTTCTATAGTAGCATCATCATAGGCCATCTGGACACTATGTCAACATAAGAATTAATTCACATCATACAACAAATAAATTTAGCAGATGTCTACAGAATTTCCAAATAGCAAAGAACACACATTCGACTCAGCAGCACAAAGAAGTTTTCCTAAAATATATCACATATGTTTTAGGCACAAAACTAATATTTACAAATTGAAAAAGCTTGAAATCACTAGTAGTATACAATGGCCATGATACAATATAACTTAAAATTGACAGTAAATAAGTATCTAATAAATACACAAATGCAATTTATTATGGAACAATTACTGGGACAAATACAAAAGCGAGAGAGAAATTTTAAAATATTCTGTAACTAAATGAAAATGTAAACACAACAAAACAAGTGGAACACATTGAAAACAGTCTTATAAGGGATAGGTATAAAGCTTTAAACTCATGCATTAATATGTGAAAAAGAGCCCAAGTACATAACTTAATGATATAAATCCAAAAGATAGAAAAAGTAAAATGAATCCTAAATCATATCGTGGCAAGAAATAATGAAACTCAGAGAAGGAATGAATGAATTAGAAATGAACAAGACAAACAACATATTTTAGAACTGGTATTTTTAAAAGATGAATAGGATTGGCAAACCCTTGGCACAAATAACCAAATGAAAGAAAGAAAAGACCCATATTAACAGAATCAGACATGAACAGGTTAACATTACAACAGACACTAAACAAACATAATACTATAGGGGAATACTTTAAAGGCTTTTACTTTGTTTAGTCGGAAAATCAAAAGAAATGGATCAACTTATAGATTGAGCCAAATCAGCAAATTAACAAAGAAGTTAACACTTAATCAGACCCATAATAGATGTAGAGTTTTAAATAGTAGTAAAAACTCTTACAGCTTTTAAAAAAAGAAGGTATAGGTCTGTAGGTTGATGTTATTGTGCATGTGAAGAAAGACAAGATAAAACAAGGTCTGTCATTGGATGAGAAGGAAGGGAGGCAAGAAGAGAGGTTTTAGAAGCGAAGGAGAAGAGGAAAGAGAGGGGGGGGACTGAGGAAGAGGGAGCTGAGAGAACAGAACTTGGTGCAGACGTTAAGATTCTTCTCGTGCATAGTTATAGGTTATGATTATCTCCAAGGGATGGGTATGTACAGGATTTTGTGTAGTTTAGATGAACAAATTGTATTTTATCAATTGGATCAGAGGATATTGTGTGGTGTGTTCTCTCACGTGGCGACTTAATTTAGTTCAAGAGAGTGTATGGTGGCAGGACTCAGCGGGCCCTCCATTGAATTGGGGTGCGTATATGTGGTGTGGTAACAATCTGCCAAGGGAGCTGTGAGTAAGGGCACGGTGGCTTGGCAGATTGCTGTGCTGAAAATGCTTGTGGACCACCCAGGTCAGAGGGAGTCCAGGAAATTGCAGAGCAGTAAGGGCAGGAAACAGTCCTACACTTTTTTATTATTTCACTGTAACATAGGTCCAGAGAGTTCATTGCAGAATTCTACCAGACTTTGAAGAAAAAGTCCAGCCAATCCTTCTTAAATTATTCAATATATAAAGACAGAAGGAACATTTCTAAACTCTAAAACTGTCCTGCAGCCTCAACACAGAGAGAAGGAGAGGAGAAGGAGGAGGTAGAGGAGGAAGAGGAGAGAAAAAGGAAGAGGAAGAGAAAGAAAAAGATGAAAACACAATTAATAATTATAGCCAAAATACTTATTTTATTTGCAATTAGGAAAACAAAAATCAAAACAAATTTGAGATTTAATCTTTGCCAGTCAGAATTGCAATGATCAACAAAGCATTCTAAAAAAGTATCATGGAAAAGGCAAAGAAATGTAAAACCTTAAATAGTGTAGGCCAGATTGCAATTGGTACAGAAACTATGGGAATCATGGTGGAATATCCTCAAAAAGCTAAAAAGAAATCTACCATATGACCCAACTATACCACTACTTGGAATATGCTGAAATGGGACTTCATATAGTATTCTGTAGATTCTTACACAGACACGTTCATTTCTGCTTTATTCAGAATAGCTAGGAAACATCCTCATGTCTTCAACTGATAAATAGAAAATGAAAGAGTGCTGTATACCATGTATACTCTTTGGCTGAAAGTGAAAATTAAAATCATTGGTTTCGGGAGTAAATGAATTGAAGCAGAAAACATAATTTGAATGAAATAACACAAACTCAGAAAGGCAAACATTACATATTCTATCTCATTGGAGGATCATATCTACAAATCTTCAACTATGAGTGTATGGCCTGTCATAACTGCAGAAACTGTAAAGCGATACTGGACCATTTGCAGGCCAGGGAAGTCAAGATACAATTGTTAGAAGAGCACAGTAAAAGTGATATAATCAGGAAAATGCAAATGAGGGATTATTTAGGGAGGAGGGAGGGAAGAAGTGAGGAAGATAAATGCAGAAGAAAGAAAAGAAGGAAACGATAAAGATGCCTTTAAAAATTCAAAAAGAATAATACTATCTTTTAAAAGAATTTATAATGTCCACAACTCTCTCTCTCTCTCTCTGTCTCTCTGTCTCTGTCTCTGTCTCTGTGTGTGTGTGTGTGTGTGTGAACACTCACTCACACACACACACACACACACGCACACACACGTATCCTGTTTAAATGAACGTTTTAAAAAAATCTGGGCTGAGACCCTCTCCTTGAGAACCAAAGAACACCTGACTAAATACCCAACAACAGGCATGAGAAAGTTCCATGAGTTGTTGGTAAGACTGTTCAAGGTTCTTCCAATACAGTGTATGGCTCCCTTCCAGAGAAGAAAGGTAATTTCCTACTGCTGAACTATACTTCAGAAATAGTGCAGAAGGTCTTGAGCTGGAGCTGACCTGAATGCCTCCTCCACGTGGGCTAGCTTTCATGGAACACAAAAGCACAATGTAATTTTCCAAAAGATGGCAGCAAGCAACAGTCTCATCTAGTTATGGTGCCTATGAACCACATGTTACAAGATGACATGGTACAATATACCTGCATTTGCAATAGTGAAAAGTATATCACTATTCACTCCTAAAAGTAGTCAACTGCTTTCTAAATTGGACTTAGGCCCTGTTTATCAAGATGGAAACTCTGCTTTGTACTGAAAATCCTAGCAACTACTCTGTGTTAGTGCTGTTACCGGTACTAAATGATCCTCAGGTATTACTATGACCAATTTTTCTGAGGAACTGCCACTCTGATTTCCAGAGTGGTTGTACCAGCTTACAATCCCACCAACAACAGAAGAGTGTTCCTCTTTCTCCACTTCCTCACCAGCATCTGCTGTCCCCTGAGTTTTTTTAACATTTATTTATTTATTTATTTATTTATTTATTTATTTATTTATTTATTTATTTATTTATAGTCCAAATTTTATTCGCCACCCGGTCCAACCTCCAAGAGTTCCATATCCCATACCTCCCCCATGTGCCCCCTGCCTCTTCTCCACGAGGATGTCCCAGTCCCACCTATCCCACCAGACCTCTAAACTTCCTGGGGGCTCCAGTCTCTTGACCGTTAGGTGCATCTTCTCTAAGTGAACCCAGACCTAGGAGTTCTGGACTTTATATGAGTTGGGGGCCTCATCTCAGCTGGTGTACGCTTCCTGGTTAGTGATTCAGTGTCTGAGAGATCTAGATCCAAGTTAATTGAGACTGCTGATCCTCCTACAGAGTTGTCCACCTCCTCAGCTTTCTCCAGCTTTTCCCTAATTCGACCAGAGGGATCAGCAGATTCTGTTCATTACTTGGGTGCACGTATCTGCATCTGACTCTTTCAGCTGCTTGTTGGGTCTTTTGGAGGGCAGTCATGATAGGTCAATTTTTGTGAGCCTCAGTAATGGTGTCAGGTCTTGGGGCCTCCCCTTGAGCTGGAACCCACATCAGGCCTGTTGTTGGACCTTCTTTTCCTCAGGCTCTTCTCCATTTCCCTCTCTGCAATTCTTTCAGACAGGAAAAACTATGAGTCAGAGATTTAGCTGTGGGATAGTGACCCCATCCCTCCCTTGATGACCTGTCTTTCTGCTGGAGGTGGGATCAACAAGTTCCCTCTCCCTAGATGAAATGAGAGCATTTCATCTAGGCTTCTCCTCTTTGAGTACTGCGAGTCTAGGGTCAACAGAAATAATGGAACTAGGCAATCACCTGAGGTTTTGATCTTAGCCATTGTGACTGGTGTGGGGTGGAATCTCAGGGTTCTTTTGATTTACATTTCCCTGATTACTAAGGATGTTCAACATTTCTTTAGGTGCTCCTTTGATATTCGATATTCTCCATAGAGAAGTCTTTGGTAAATACTGAACCCCATTATTTAATAGAATTATTTGGTTCTGTGGAGTCTAACTTCATTTTTTATTGGATATTTTTTCATTTGTTTACTTTTAAATGTTATCCACTTTCCGGGTTCCCCATCCATAAACCTCCTATCCCACCCCCTGCCCCTTTCTTCTATGAAGGTGTTCCCCCACCCATCCACCCACCCCTTCCATTCCCCACCACCCTGACCTTCCCCAACACTGGGGAGTCGAACCATGGCAGGATAAAGGGCTTCTCCACCTATTGGTAAGCAACAAGGCCACCCTTTGATACATACGCATATGAACCTGTGTGTCTGTCCATGTGTATTTTTTGTATGGTGGTTTAGTCCTTGGGAGTTCTGGTTTGTTCGATTTGTTGTTCTTATGAGGTTGCAAATACCTTTAGCTCCTTTAATCCTTTCTCCAATTCCTCCAATGGGGACCCTATTCTCAGTGCAACGGGTGGCTGCAAGCATCTACCTCTGTATTTTCCATATGTGGCAGAGCTTCTCAGGAGACAGCTATATCAGGCTCCTGTGAGCATGCCCTTCTTGGCGTCAGCAATATTGTCATGGTTTTGTGGCTGTATGCTTACGTGCTGGATCCCCATGTGGGGAGGTCTCTGGATGGCCTTTATTTTCTGCTCCAAAATTTGTCTCAGTATCTCCTCGTATGACTAATCACCTTCTTTTATTCACAGGATAAACAGGCTGAAAAAGAAATTAGCGAAACAAAACACTACACAGTAGTTACAGATAATATAAAATACCCTGGTATGACTTTAACCAAGCAAGTACAACATCTGTATGACAAGATTTCAAATCTCTGAAGTAAGAAATTGCTCATGGACTGACAGGATTAATATTGTAAAACTGGCCATGTTTTTCAAAACAATCCATAGATTCAATGAAATCCCCATTAAAATTCCCACTCAATTTTTCATAGAGTTAGCAATTTGCAAATTCATTTGGAATAATGCAAAACCCAAGATAACGAAAACTATTTTCAACAATAAAAGAACTTCTGGGGGAATCACCATTACTCACCTCATGTTGTATTATAGAACAATAGTGATAAAAACTGAATGATATTAGTACAGAGAGAGGCAGGTAGATTAATGGAATAGAATTGACACAGAAATGAACCCATACACCTATTGTCACTTGATCTTTGACAAAAATGCTGAAACCATCCAGTGGAAAAAAGATAGCATTTTTAACAAATGGTGCTAGTTATACTGGAGGTCAGCATGTAGAAGAATGCAAATTGATCCATTCTTATTGCTCTGTACAAAGTTCATGTCCAAGCAGATTAAGGACCTACACATAAAACCAGACACACTCAAATAAATAGAAGAAAATGTGGGGAAGAGCCTCGAGCACTTGAGCACTGGGGAAAATTTCCTGAAAAAACACCAATGGCTTATGCTCTAAGACCAAGAATCAACAAATGGGAACTCATAAAACTGCAAAGCTTCTGTAAGGCAAGGACACTGTGGTTAGGACAAATTGCAACCAACAGATTGGGAAAAGATCTTTCCCAATCCTATATTGGATAGAGAGCTAATATCCAATATATACAAAAACTCAATAAGTTAGACTCTAGGGAATCAAATAAAATGGGGTACTGAGAGCTAAACAAATAATTATCAACTGAGGAATATTGAATGTCTGAGAAGTTCCTAAAGAAATGTTCAAAATCCTTAGTCATCAGAGAAATGCAAATTGAGCAACCCTGAGATTCCACCACACACCAGTCAGAATGGTTAAGATAATAACCTCAGGTGAGAACAGATGCTACCAGGGATGTGGAGAAAGAGGACTATTCCTCTATTGTTGGTGGGATTGCAAGCTGTTACAACCTACAGTCTGGAAATAAGTTTGGAGGTTCTGCAGAGAAGCAGACATAGTACTACCTGAGAACACAGCTATACCAATCCTGGACATACATGCAAAAGATGCTCCAACATGTAGCAAGGGCACGTGCTCCACTATGTTGATAGCTGCCTTATTTATAATAGTCAGAAGCTAGAAATAATCCAGATGTCCTTCAATAGAGTAACGGATACAGAAAATGTGGTACATATATACCATGGAGTACTTCTCAGTGACTATGTGAAATTCATAGTTAAATGGATGGAACTAGAAAATACCATCCTGAGTGAGATAACCCAGTCACAAAAGAACACACATGGTATGCACTCACTGATAAGTGGATTTTAGCCCCAAAACTCTGAATACCCAAGAAACAATTCATGGACCATATGAAGGTCTGGAAGAAGGAAGACCAAAGTTTTGATGCTTCAGTCCTTCTTAGAAGGGGGAACAATTTATTCTCAGGAGGAAATACAGGGACAAAGGATGGAGCAGGAACTGAATGAAAGGTCATCCACAAACTGCCACACCTGGAGATCCATCCCATATGCATTCCCAAATCCAGTCACTATTGCTGATGCCAAGAAGTTCTTGCTGACAGGAGCCAGATATGGGTGTCTCCCAAGAGGCTCTGCCAGAGCATTACTGATACAGATGAGGATGCTTGCAGCTAACCATTGGACCGAGCATATAGACCCCAGTGGAGTAGTTAGAGAAAGGATTTAAGGAGCTGCAACCCCATAGGAAAAAAATCCAACCAGCTAGACCCTCAGAGGTCCTGGGGACTAAACCACCAACCAAAGAGTACACATGGGGAGACCCACAGCTCCAGCAGCATATGTAGTAGAGGATGTCATTGTCTGGCACCAGTAGGAGGAGAAGCCTTTGGTCCTGTGAAGGCTAGTTTTCCCAGTGTAGGGAAATGCTAGGGTGTTGAAGTTGAGTGGGTGGGTGGGAGTGGGAACTTTATAGAAGCAGGGAGAGCGGGATGGGATGGGGGAAAGGGGATCACATTTGAAATGTAAATACATAAAATATACAATTAAAAATAAAGAAATATGAAACTTAAAAAATGTGAAATAATGATTCTGGAGGAAACATGCAGCTATTACTTTACTAAATCTGCTTGATCCCTAACAATAATGTAAGCATTTGTTTCACAGATATGTCTAAACATATATCCACAGATAATTGTTGTCCCCACTGCTCATCAATGAAACTTCTCTTTCAACATAGAGACCACTACAAAAAAAACACAACCAATAAAATACTTGTGGATCCCTGCATAAATCTACAAAGTAACCCTGTACCTAAATCTTGGGGAACACTATGTAAGAAGATATGGAATGATTTTAAGAACAGAAGTAACAAAGTATTTGCTGTGAGATTTTGCTACTAGTAATTTCAGAAGCAATGGGCACATCATCTCTTGTGGTTTCCTAAATATAAGCCAAAATAGAATGACACTAATGGACATGCCAATGTGAAAACAGGAAAAGCTATAGAACCTCAACGCTACACAAGGACCTATAGACAATTATAAGAGTTTGTGAAATAACAACTGGTTATTAAATACCAAGTCATCAGTTTTGAAAATAAATAAAATAAACACATATGTCCATTCCTTGGATGACTACTAATAAACATAATATATGTTGAGATTCCATTTCACCTTAGAAATATAACAACAGAATAAATAGCAACATGTTCGTAAAGATGTAGAAAAAAGAGGATCCTTAATCCCACTTGGTTTGTAATATAAATGATTATATTTTGTGTGAAAACCAGCACAAAAGTTATTTATCAAGAGGGAAATAAAGCTATCTTATGATACAGGTTATATATCTGAGAAAAATTATGTCAGCATACAGTAGATGTATTTACATGTCTACACTTATGGAAAATAGTCAAGATATGGAATTAATTTTGTCAATAGTAAGTGAGCAATGAAAATTTGCTATTTATAGAGAATGGAATATTATTCATCTCTTTTCCTATTAGGGAGCAATAACCGATCTAAATCTTTTTGCCCATCATAGAAGTTAGACAATATCAGTGAGAGAGGAAAGGAAGGCAGCCATTACAAGTGAAGTATCTATGTTAACCTTAGGAAAGTCAAGCATATGATAAGGTCAGTATCCACAGTGAGAGCAACATCAAAGTAGAAGCCGTCAATGATGAGAACAACATTAGAAATGGGGAGAGAGTGACTGAAACTATGGAACATAAAATAGTAAAAAACTATCTCTTTGATGAAGTTAGAGTAGAGGAAAGACATGAAAGATGAAAGGTCGGCATCCATGAATACATGAGAGGGAGACCATACCAGGCAAAGTACATATTAAAACTCAGAGCAAAAATGGTTTGGGTTTATTTTTAAGGTATGGATCAGTGTTCTCTGACATTGTGGATAGCAGGTGGGAAATTAGAGACAGAAATTGTCTTTAGGGTTTGAGGTAGAATAAAATTAACAGCATAAAATGCAAAGAATATATCAGGGTGTTGAGGTTTACATTGTTGCTAAGTATAGTAATGCTAAGTGCACATCCTGGAGACCTACTTGCTCCAGAGACCAAAGAGTCCTCAAATAGACTCGTGACACTATGTGGCCTTGACTTCACTTTCTTGTAATTGGTGAATAAAGATGCTGACAGCTAATAGCTGAGCAAAAGAGGCATATGTGAGGCTTAGGGTTGGAGGAGAACCTTGATGGAGAGGAAGTGAATTGAGAAGGAAGATGGCATGGGTTAGGTGAAAGATAAAATAATTGCCATGTGGGTGGCTAATTGGAGTTAAGAACATCCCAGACAAAACATGGCAAATTATATAATGGGATTATTTGGTTAGAAATAGATATAATAATAGCATTGAGGATAGATATCTGCCTAGCTGTTTTCTTGACTAAGGCTTATTATAAATATAAAGACAGTGTGTGTCTTTATCCAGATACTAAATGATTAAAGTTGGGGTAGAAAACATGGATTGTGATTAAATAACTTTGTAACATCTGAGGGATAGTAAGTATCACTTCAGATGTATATATTAGATAACTTTTTGATGTTTAAGTAAACATGTTCTTACGGTATTAATATCCACTTGGACTCAAGACGGAAAGTCTAGAAGAGTGAATTTAGTAGTTTTCAGTGTATAGAAACATGAGATTGAATGAATCTCATAGAAGATAGTTGTGTATAAAATAGGGAAGATTAGAAGCCTAAACCCTAAAGTACTGTAGTCTGTGAAGGTCATGAAAATGAGGAGTAATATGCAGGGGATCTGCAGTGTGAAAGACACATAGCTATACTCTGGGTTAGTGGAACAAAGTACTGTGAATGGAGGGCTTGATAGGCTGAGTGAGTTGTGTAGGAAGATCTGAGATGAGTGAGAGCTAAGAGGCATTGGTTTCGCCACAGAAATGCATGATTAAAGGATGCTGGGCTCTTCAATGCTTAACTTTATAGTAAAGATGAATTAAGAGGAGTTTTAGTTAGGACAAAAGCATAATCCTGACAGGCAACTGTGATGAGCTGCGCAGCAGGTGTAGAAGTCGATGACAGAATAATAGAAGAACTTGGAGGTGGATTTGGTTTATGCTCTGCTGTCATAGCACATGCCAATGGGTGGTTGGAAGATGTTTTCCTTATTAACAGAGGATGGAATGTCTACTTAAATTTAGATTTTAATATTATGCAATCAATTGAAAAGTAATTAAAACTCTAAAACTTTATATACACATACAATAAAATTTAAACTAAAAAAGAATCACTCCACAAATGGGTTAGTTGAATTATATCTGTACTTTACATGCCAGGAAATCTTGCCTAACAGATGTCAGGAAAGTCCTCTCATTGATGATTTCTCCAAATCTTACTTTGTGCATTATATCAGAACAATGGTTAGGGGAAGGGATTCTCTGCCTTGGTAAGGTACTTACACACTCTGCAGAGCTCCATGTTTTAAACTTTTCAATTATATATTTGCTTTTGAGTAATCTCTTTCCTTATATGTAATCCTCACCTATAATCCTCTTAACCCCCAATTCATTGGTTCACAAGTTGCATAATCTTGTCTCCTTTGGGTCCCATTTCTGGCATAAGAAGGTATGAGTGGCTGTGTGTATGTTGTGTGCTATGTGTATAGTACATCTGCATGTGTATGGTGTGATACATCCACATGAGTGCAAGTGTGGTATGTATATAATTGTGTGTTTATATTGTCTGTATATGAGTGTGTGTATATGATTGTATTGTATATATGTTCTGTATTTGTGTATTTGTGTTGTGTGCATATAACTGTATGTGTATGTGTGTGGGAATGCATGGTGTATGTATATATGTGTGGTGGATGTTATATGCATAGTGTGTGGTGTGGATATGTATTCATGTGTAGTGTGCATGTTCAGTGTATGGTTTGTATGTGCTGTATCGAACATGTGTCTTATGTATGCTCATGTAGGTATGTGTGATGGGTTTTTGTGAATATGAATTTGTTTGTGCATGCAGGTATTATTAGGTGTGTGTGTGTGTTTGTCTGCATGCACGCATGTGTGCACATGCACACACATGAATGGTGCTTGTTTTGTGTATGTGTATGTATTATGTTGTATATATGTGTATGTTTAGTGTGTATGTGTGTATGAGTTTGCATATGTTGCCTCTCCCTAAGAAAAGCCTTTGTCATAACAACAAATAACAGTGACCTATAACTGCCTTCCTCTAATTTCATCCTATAGAGACTGCCAGATTGGATAAAACTTCAAAACAATAATTGACTTCTCTTGAAATCTAACTTTGTTTTTGCTGTCTTACCTAGCAAATTTCTATTATAATTATTATCTGTACAAACCATTGAAAATATTTATGTTCTAATAGTCTGTATGTAGTAGGCAAACTTGTAAAGTTTAAGTATTAAATTAAATATATATAGTTACATACAGATAGATAATTCATTAGTTTCCTTGATGGAATGAAATGTATTAAAGGTTATCTTTCCTTTCTTATTTTAGTATTAATTCCTAACAGGGCCACACCTTCTAATAGTGCCACTCCCTCGGCTGAGCATACACAAACCATAACATTCCACTTCCTGAACCCCATAGGGTTATTCAAACCTATGAGTCTATGGGGGCCATACCAAAACTTTACATAATATAAAATACATTTAGTCCAGCTTCAAAAGTCTCCATAGTCTATAGCAGTCTCAACAATGTAAAAAGTTCAAAGTTCAAAGTCCAAAGTCTCTTTCAACATTCATCCAATTACTTATCTATAATTCCCAAGGCAAAGCAGGAAACCAGCTGGGCAAACTCCAAACTCTGCATCTGCATGGCTGATATCAAAGCAGTCTTCAGATCTCCAACTCCCTTTTCATCTTCAATAACTGCAACAAACTTCTTACTCCTTGGCTGTTTCCACTTTCTGTTAGCAGGTTTCCTTGGAAGATAGCCCACAGCTCTGGCATCTCAAACATCTTGGGATCTCCAATGCAACTTCAATGTTACAGTTTCTTGTTTCAATGTCTGGGATCTAAACATAATCTTCTGTGTTCCTCCAAAATGTTTGTGTCACATTTTAACCTCTACCTTCTGTAGCATTCTAGACTCTGGTTGACTCTACTCCACTGCTGCTGCTGTTCTTGGTGATCATCTCATTGTACTGGCATCTGCAGCTAGACTTCACCTTTTCATAGGCTCTCTTCATGGTGACAAGCCTCAAAAATCCTTTGCATGACCCTTCAGTGCTGGGTCATCAATTGTAACTGAGGATTTACCTTCTCTAATGGCTTTCCATGGCCTCTCACAGTACCAAGACTCAGCTGGTCTTCATTACCCCTTCATGCCTTCATATCCAGTAACAACTGGGTGACTGTTACACATTATCAAGTACAGCTGCACTGTGAGGTACAACCTTGGCTATCTCTGGAATGTAGCTCCTTTGTACTCTCAGAAGACACTTCACAGAAGATTTCACCTCAGTGATGCTGATCTCTTCTTTTTCTTCTCTTTCTTCTTTCTCTTCTTCCTCTTCCTCTTCTTCTTTCTTCTTCTTCCTCTTCCTCTTCCTCTTCTTTTTCTTCTTCCTGTTCCTCCTCCTCCTCTTCTTCTTCTTTCTCTTCTTTCTCTTTCTCCTTCTCCTTCTCCTTCTTCTTCCTCCTCCTCCTCTTCTTCTTTCTCTTCTTTCTCCTTCTCCTTCTTCCTCTTCCTCTTCCCCTTCCTCCTCCTCCTCCTCTTCTTCTTCTCCTCCTCCTCCACCACCTTCTCCTCCTCTTCCTCCTTCTAAAGATTTATTTATTTATTATATGTAAGTACACTGTAACTATCTTTAGATACACCAGAAAAGGGCATCAAATCTCATTACAGGTGATTGTGAGCCACCATGTGGTTGCTGGAAATTGTACTCAGGACTTCTAGAAAAGCACTTGGTGCTCTTAACCACTGAGCCATCTCTCCAGCCCACTGTTCTCTCTCTCTCTCTCTCTCTCTCTCTCTCTCTCTCTCTCTCTCTCTCCCTCCCTCCCTCCCTCCCTCCCTCCCTTCCCTGTCTCTCTCAATTGGATATATTTATTGATATTTCAAATGTTATTCCCTTTCCAAGTTTCCTGTCCATAAATCTCCTATCCCATCCACCCTCCCTCTTCTCCATTGTTCCCTCACCCAATCACCTACCCCTTCCCATCTCCCTACCCTGACATTCACCTACACTGGGAGTTTCAGCCTTGGCAGGACCAAGGGCTTCTCCTCCCATTGGTGCCCATCAAGGTCATCTGATACATATGCAGCTGGTGCCATGGGTCTGTCCATGTACACTCTTGGGGTGGTGGTTTAGTCCCTGAGAGCTCTGGTTGCTTGGTATTTTTGTTCTTATGGGGTTGCAAACCCCTTCAGCTCCTTCAATCCTTTCTCTAACTCGTCTAAGGGGGACCCCATTCTCAGTACAATGGGGCTGTAAGCATTTGTCTCTGTATTTATCATGTTTGTTTCTATCCTTCCTAACTTTTGTTTAGAATTGAAAAAAACAAGTTAAATGCTGACTTTCTTCTCCAACTCTTATATATACTTGATTACCATAAAGGAATCCAAAGCAAAATTCTTATTATGTGATCTTCATATTTGCTCTATTGTAATCTTCAACTTTCCTCTTCCAATGATTGTAGTTGAGAGAGTATTCATTCAATGATTTATTTTGCCTGATGAATTACATTTAAAAATGCCATCATGTTCTATAGTTCTATAGATCCATGGCTCACTGCCAATAAAAAAAAATCTCAATGACACTAAAAGAATAAAGAGGTCTCTTCACTGCAGTTGGGAGGAAACTGCTGTAATTTTCCAACAATGGTCTTCTATTCAGGAATATTAATAAAGTATTCATTTTAGCTCAGTGTCTCTGCTCTTCTTGAAGTAGGGATTTAAAAATATCTTGGCACCAGTCTGTCTTAGAAAAGTCAACAAATTTAAATTTTAAATGAGGTTGAACTGATTTACAGAGACCTGAAAAGACTTTCCATCCTAGGAATCATGAAGAGTCATGACATTTATCATTTCATGCTGTGTTCTCATAGCTGTGATTACACCTTGGGTCACTGTAGCCAAACTCTCCAGCAAAAAGGAAATGATCTCATCCATTGTCCAGATGTTTGGCAGTGAGTAGCCAAAACATCTGTTTGATCAGTTGAATGACTATTTCCAGCCATATGTTTGCTATCAACAAAATACCATGTGCAAATTCATTCTTTAAGAACAGATTCGCCCAAAGTCCCACTATATCTAGTTTATATAAATTCTTTTATATCAAAACTATTGTTCAGTTTTCAGGTGGAATCTGATTTACTTTACTTACTTATTATTTTTTATTAAAAAAGCAGCTACCCACAGAAACTTGCTAAAATAGTAAATTGCTATTTCTATAGACATCCTTATGATGTTTGTCCATAGCAGTTGAGTCAGTGCAAAAATGTAACATCGGGTTATATGTTGGTATCTTTACATGATGTAGAGCATCGTCAAAACAGATGTTCCATTGGCAGTTTTTTTTTTTTTGAGTATCACTGAGGTACCATATCACCACTTATTAACATATAGGTGTCATATTACCACTTACTAACAATAGTAGACATTTTGAATTTGAGATATTAAAATGTCAGCTTTATGTTAGCATGATATTGATTTTTCAATTAATTCTTCATAACATAGGTCATTTAATGCTTGAAATAAAACCTCTTTTTTGGAATTGCATGAAACACTTGGGAACTGGAATAATTCAGGATAAAATTGGTGGTATGCTATGGTGGCATAAATGCTAACTTTGGTGTTAGAATTGGAATTCTAGACTAGATATACTTATTGACTGCTAGTGATCTTGGTATCAAATTAATTCATGAGGCTTCCATTTCCTTATATGAAAAATGATTAATGTAAGAGAATTTCGATGTTCCTTACAGCTCTAACAGTTTATGATTAACAGTTTATGATAATGAAACCCATGGGTGACAGATAAAATATAATAACAGTTGAAGACAAAATTTTGTATATATAAGATAGTGAGTTATTGGTTTTGCTTATTTCCAAATATTTCTAGGATGATAATGCAATATTCAGTATTTGCATGTTACTGTTACGTCTGACAATCTTAAAGGACAATCAAATGTAGAGAGATCTAACAGGACTTTAAAGGAAATGCTCATAGAAAAGAAGGTGGATATGAAATATCCCAGAGGTAGATTACATAAAGATTTATTGACTTTAAATTATTTAAGTGTCAGATTAGGTTCTACTTATTAATTGTTGATATTAGTACTTGAGCTATGGATGCTCTGATCAGGAAATTTTCTCCTTTACCAGTGAATTCAATTTCTGTTCTATTAAATTTAATGTATCCTGTTGACCTTCATACTGGAGGCTTTACACAGAGATCTCTAACTTGGCCAGGTACAAGGTTTCAGGAGGCAGAGGGGAGAGAACCCTAGCAGGGAGGGGGAATTGCCTCTGCTACCTTTCACTGCTGCAGTTGCTCAACTTCTGTCCCTGCTGCTTTAGTTGCTCCAAGACTTCAGCTTGACTGAGACGACAAGAGCCTGGCTAGCTAGTTAAGTGGTGCAGGGGAGCTCCTGGTGGTAATTTCATGAGGGCAGATCTCCTCCCCAAGTGGTATTGTTACAGCTCTTAAGAAAGAAGCTCTCAGACAATGGAGTAATTCTTGCATACCATTTATTTTTCTGGATAGAATTCTTATATCCAGTTTTGGGGTGGATCAGGGTCTGACAGCAGGTACTTCCTATTGGCTTGGTCTGAGAGCATGAGAATATCTCATCTACACATGGGGGGCGTGGTCCTGCTTCTTTGTGACTGATGGCCACAAGCCTCTCTATATGGGGGGGGGGGCTTTGAGGGTGGTTGTAGCTATATGAGAGGGGCCTGGCCTCCTGTGAGTTTAGGGAAATGTCTACTGTCCCTTTCAGGGTCATCAGTTTTCCACCTTATCTGGACTGGAAAACAGGATACCTTTTATAAGGGAGAGCTTTCATTGGAATAACAGTCTCCTATGTTGGGAACAGTTTAATTCTGAATCAAGATCTGATTGGTAGTTATCTTTGCAGCACTACACATCTGCTGCTTCAGACACTGAATGAGAGGGTGCCAAGAGAAGCAAGTCCTCAGTGCCTAGTTGAGGAGGGCCCTATGAGGCAAGAGTTGGGGGTAGGTCAAAAATGAATGTCCTGTGCTTTCCTTCGGATTAAGGTCCATGGAGGTAATGAAGGGAAATGTTAATGGGAAGGGCTGCTAATAATGGTTGGAAGAGAGAAGTACAGAAAAAGTATTGGGAGAAGTTGGGGTGGGTTATTAAGGGAAGGATATCAGCTGCATATTGGATGTACTGTATCCAGGAGAGGAGTTCCTTCTGAGACTGATTTTCCTGTTGGATAAGTTTAGCATGAATAAAGACTGATTCAGAGGAAGGAACAAGCTCACAGGAGATGTGCAGGTTATTTGCATAACCATTGGGGTAAAGTTTACCTATGAGTCAGATTCACCAACATTCATTCCATGGATCACTAATGGAAGACTGAAAATGAGTTTTAAAGGTGACACACAGGGCCACCTCAGCTTGTGGATTCCATTCTGTAGCTCCAATATCTGCAACCTCCGTATGTGGAGACCTCCTGGAGGCATTTAGTGAAGAAAGCAAAGGAAAGGGCTGGGGATAATGGAGATGGAATCTGGGTGTAAGGGGATCTCAATCCTGGTCTGACATCCTTCAAGTGGGCAGCCCTGGCTTCCTATAAAAATTTTTGTGTCCATTATAGGTTTTGCTAGCATAGAATCTCCAGTGGCATGTGCTAGAAATGTTGGAGAGAGGCTAGGCAGTAGTAGAATTATCATGAAGAATGACAAATACAGCCTTAAGAACAGAGGAGATGGGGACTTGTAGAAGGCACATGGCCTGGTCAGCAGTCACAATGTCATGTGTGTCCCTCCAGGAGATCTTGCTGTCCCTTTGGATGTGGTGTTTCCTCTGCCACCTCCTCTTCTTCTGTCCTTGATCTGCCAGTGAGAGGCAGGCCATATTCTTATAGTAGTATATATTGAGCCCTTTGTCAAAATAGGGTTTTAATGCAGGGGCTACAGCCTCCTGACAAATGTTTGGACTGTTAGCCATTCCCTGTGTGAGGACAGTCCATTCATACCATGAGGCTGGGCCAGAGTTGTTAATGGCGGGGAGGTAAATGCAGAGTTTGCAGTCTCAGGGGTGGAGAGAGATGGAGAAGAAACAGTCTTTTATGTCTACTGCTAATAGGAGAACATTGGCAGGGATGGCTGAGATGGGTGGGAGCCCCAGACTCACATGGTTTTGTAATTGCCCTCAAATTGTGTAATAATTTCCACTCTCCTGAGCTCTTTTTTTATACAGGGGTATTCCATAGACTTCAGGAGGGGTGAATGTATTATAGCACCAGCTGTTCTTCTACCAGCTGTGTGAGGGCTATAAGCTTCTCCCTTGATGGAGACTACTGTGGGACCCAGATGGCTTCGTTGGAGAGCCAATCAAGACAGGGAATATTAAATCTAACAGTGGCCCCTAGAATTGGGGGCAATTTGGAGGAGGGTTTTTAGAGTATCCTTGGGTATTTCTTCCTTTATGGGTAATATCCTCTACCTTAATGTAGTCTCTTTCTGTTTGGGTGGTAAGAACTAACTCTAAGGCTTATAAGATCTCTTCCTATTAAATTGGTGGCTACTTGAGCCACCAGGAGATGTGTGAGGCCAGTAGCTCCATCCAGGTCTTCCCACCTACAGGCCTAGTGGTGATAAATGCATGAGAGTTACCCCCTATGCCTAGGAGGTAACTAGGGGACCAGAGATAAGTTGCTAGTCAGTAGGGATTTCTTGCTGTCTTAAAATTGTCTTGTCTGCTTCATTATTGATAAGACGCTTGAATGGGTATTTAATTATTTTAATGGTTAATTTTGAGTAGGAGCTTTCTGAGATGCTGGACACCCATAAGGCTTCTAAGAGAGTAGTTGTCCCTTTTATTCTCAGGGCTGAGTGCTGCTACCCCATCTAAAGTTTAAAGGCTCCAGTGGCTTACCAACCTTCTCATTTATAGTGGTACAGTATCTCCTTCAGTGGAAACCTTTTCTACAGCAGGAACAAATTCTCTTAGGGGGATTAGGATCTGTAATGGGGAGAAAGTTTTGTGGGCATTCACTCCTCCAGTGTCCTGTCTCTCTACATTTGAAGTGAAAGATGCCTGGAACAAGGAGACCCTCACTCAAGTGACACAACCCCCCAAAAACTCTTGAGAGAACGATTTTGGTGCAATCAGCAAGAGGTTTATTGATAGGGACGACAGAAACCAGTACACTGGGGTCCAGACTTGTTTCCCATGCAGGGGTAGAGGAGTTCGACCTCGAATGGTTGGAAGAAGGGGTAATTAAAGGAAAAACCATACTGAATCACAAGGAAGAACCTCCTGTTTCTCATGATTGTTCTTTAAGATTTTAATCTAACTTTATGGCTAACCAGTTCCTGCTATTATGGTCAGCTGCTATTATGGTCAGCTGCTATTATGGCTAGCTAGTTCTTGGAACAAAGTGGCTGAACCAACTGGTGCTATTACTCTTTCTGTGATCAGCTAGTTTCTGGAACAGGCAATTCCAGGGCCCGCTTTTGGCTTCAACTATTTTCTAGGGGGCAATTTTAAACTTTTTCATTTCAGAAGCAGATTTCTTCTGTTTTTATAGCTGCTACAAATGCCTGAGCCATGGATGTAATCTGGTGTGATGTGGTTCCTATATCTCAGATTGCACAATCTACCTATCGTGATGCTCCTTCTTGAGACCCTGGCAAGTTAGTCTGAAGACAAGAAGTCATGCCTTCCCATATAATGGTCTTAAAAAAGAGATCTCTGGGTATGGGGTTGGGAATTTTTCTTTCTAGGCTCATTTTAGTTCTGAGAATAAAATCAGATAGGGGTTCTCCAGTCTTTTGATGTAGAGACAGCAAGGAGAAGTTGGGGTCTTGTGACCCTGAGGGTGAGGTGAGCATGTCCCAATCTTGGGTTGCACAGAAACAGATCTGGTCCTAATACCCTGCAAGCTGAGTTGCCTGCTTTGCCCCCATAGAAAAGTCTTCCTGGCCAAGGAATTCATTAAAACCTCAGGGGGTGTCACCTCAGTCAGTCCTGATTTTGCCTGACTTGTTGAAGGCATTCATCTGAAATAAGGCTTCCCATTCCAAAACACCCAGTCAGACAGGGAAGAATGACAAATATCTCTCCAACCTTGGGGTGTTTAGGTTGTCAACATGGCTCTATAGGAGAGATTTTATCCAGGGTGCATGGATGCCATCTTTCTTCACTGACTGTCAGAGCTCTTGTAAGTCTGAAACTTGCAATGGGTACCAGTTGAGTGGTTTAGTTTGACTGTGGTTGATATTAACTGGGAATGCACTTGTGCGGGAGTTCTAGTTCCATATTAGACTCCTGATTAAAATGGGAGGTAGGGTTTGTTACAAAGCTGTTGGGTAGTAGATGGTTGGGAGTAAGGGACAGGGGGAGTAAATGGTTTATTTAGTGTCTCCTCTGAAGAATAATGAGACAAGGTGGGTAGATGGATTTTATTTCCCTTATTAGTTGGGTAAGGGCTGTGAGATCTGAAATAGGGTGGTTTTTAGGACCTCAATCTTTGGGCTCATCTGACTGAGGGGGCTCAGGAACAGTTTTGTTCTCAAACTGTCCTATTTTAGGTATCCGAATACCATGCAGTATTTATTGCTAGTACTCTGTTGTACAGTAGGAAATCAGGGATGGTAATACTTCTAGAAGTTCTTTTACTGTGACTAAAATCAGCTAAAAATCACATGAAGTGGTTTTCCTTCTTGGGTATCCCTGTTTTTGATGAAAGAAGCTACTCAGGTCCATGAGTCTGGACTATAAATATTGTCATTGGTCATACATGGTGCTATCTGAAAGACTTCCTCCCAAAACAAGGATGCTTGGTTTTTGGCTATTTTTTTTTCTTTTATTGTATTTTTTTATTTCAAATGTTATTTTCTTTCCCAGTCTCCGGGACATAGTCCTCCTATCCTATCCCCCTCCCATTCTTCTATAAGGGTATTCCCCTCCCCATACACCCCCTCTTCCCAAGCCCCCCACTCCAACCTAGTGTAGGGGAATGTTTTTTGGGTATTTTTTCCATGGGGTTTTAGTAAGGCACATATCTCCCAGTCATGGCAGAATTTTTTATGTGATGATGAATTGCCCATGACAGAAAAGAGGAGAAATGCTTTGTCCAATTGAAACGTTCCCTTGGCCTATCAGCTTTCGGGGATTCCACAGAGATCCAAATCTGCCTTCCCACAGATTTAAGAATGGGCAGCTGCCCTGTAGCTTTCAAGTGGCTGCTGCATTACCAGGTTTTCCTTTTGTTTTAAGGAGACATTCTTGCCACAGCCATTGTGAACTGTCAGGATTTAGACATGGGGCTAGAGAGACCTTCAGCTAACACCAGACAGTAGCTCAGGCCAGTAGGCTTCAGTTGCCGCTTCAGCTTGTCCAAATTCAAGGCACTGACTGAAAGCACAGCAGGAAAGGATAGGTTGCTTGTCTCCAGAGTTGGGGGAGTGGACTCCCCTTCCAGCAGCATCTGTTTGTGCAGTTATGTCACTGTTCAAGACCCACCTTGGCAGCCAGATGTTGTCCTTCATACTGGAGTCTTTCCATGAAGATCTCTGGCCTGGCTAGGTGCAAAGTTTCGGGCAGAGGGGAAAGAACTCAAGAGGACAGGTGAATTGCCTCTGTTGCCTCTGCTGCTGCTCCACCTCTGTCTCCACTGTTGCCAATTCAGTTGCATCAGCTGGGCTGAGCCAATGGGGCCGGGTGGAGAGAGGGGAGTTTCTGGCTCTGATTTTGGGAGAGCAAATCTCTTCCCCAAGAGGCAGTGTTACAGATCTTATGACAGAAGCTCTCAGATGTAGTTCTCATATACCTTCTAGATAGGATTCTTATATACAGTTTAGGTCAGGGTTTTACAGTATGTATTTTCTGTTGGTTTGGTCTGAAAACTTGGGAATAACTTATTTACATGTGGGAGGACTTGTTCCTGCTTCTTTGTGACTGATGGCCACACGCCTATCTATATGGAGTTGTAGGATTGGTTGTAGCTATGTGAGAGAAGCCTGGCCTCCTGGGAGTTTAGGGAAATGCCTACTGTCCCTTTCAGGATCACTGGGGTTTCAACCTTATCTGGACTGGAAACCAGGATACCTTTCACAGCCCACCAAATCACAGTATCCAGTTTTATTTTGAGGTTGTGTACAGTGTAATAACATCCAGTTACAGCCAGTACCATTTGCTGAAAATGCTCTCTTTTTCATTCTATGATTTTGGCTTCTTTCTCAAAATTGAATGATCTATAAGCGTGTGGTCTTTAATTTGATTTCATTAATGAACCTATCTGGTTTTGTAGCAATACCATACAGTATTAATTGCTAGTACTCTGGTGTACAGTGTGAAATCAGGGATGGTGATACCTCTAGAAGTTCTTTTATTGTACAGCATTGTTTCAGTTATAATGCTTTGTTGTTATTGTTTTCTTTTTTCTTTTTTACATTGTTATTGTTTTCTATATGAAGTTGAGAATTGTTCTATAGAGGACTGTAAAGAACTGTGTTGGAATTTTGATGAGAATTGCACTGAATCTATAGATTGCTCATAATAAGATGGCCATTTTCACTGTGTTTAACCCATTGACCCATAAACATGGGAGGTCTTCCCATCTTCTCATACCTTTTTTATCTTCTATCTTCAGAGACTTGAAGTTTCTTTGAGGCAAAGGACACCCTCAATAGGGCAAAATGACTGTGTATAGATTGGGAAAAGATCTGACAGAGAACTAAAATATCCAAAATAGAGCAGGAACTCAAGAAGTAAGACACCACCAACCCAAAGAATTCAATTACAAAATGGTGTAGAAATCTAAGCAGAAAATTCACAACAGAGGAATCTCTAATGGTCTAGAAATAATAAAAGAAATGTTAAAAATTCTTAGTCATCAGGAAAATGCAGGTGAAAATTACTCTGAGATTCCAACTTATAGCCATCATAATGGCTAAGAAAGCTAAACAACAGCAACAACAAAAACAACAACAACAAAAAAAACCTCAAAGGACAGCACATTCTGGCAAGGATGAGGAACAAAGGGAACACTCCTTCATTCCTGGTGAAAGTGCAAACTTGTACAGCCACTCTGTAAATCATTTTGGCAGTTTCTCAAAAAATTGAGAATAGTTCTACCTCAAGACTCAGCTATACCATTCCTGTGCATATACTCAAAATATGCTCCAGTATCCCACAAGGGCAATTGCTCAATTACGTGTAGAAGCTTTATTCATAATAGCTAGATTTTTGTAAAAAATCCCATATGTCCCTCATCTGAATAATAAACATAGAATATATGGTTCATTTTCACAATGGAATACTACTCAGGTATTAAAATAAGGCCATCATAAGTTTTGCAAGCAAATGAATGGAACTAGAAACTGTCATCCCAAGTCTGGTAACACACTCGAAAAGACATGCATGGTATATACTAACTTATAAGTAGATATTAGCTATAATGTACAAGATAAACATGCTATAATCCACAGACCCAAAGAAGCCATACCACGAGGAGGACCCAAGAAAAAATGATTGAATGTTTCTCAGAATTAAAAATAAAATACATATTGGATGTGGAGGGAGGGATCTGGATGGGACAAAAAGATGGTAGAGGATCATGGGGTGGCAAGATCAGAAGTCGGAAGAGCAGGAGAGAAATAATGAATTTTAGTCCTGGGCAGAGAGTGGATATCTTGATGTGCCAGAGACATGTTATATGGGAGAAGGCCCTAGGTATTTTATGGGAGTGACTTTAGATGTGACTCTTAGCAGTGTGTGTTGTGGGTCCTGATGTAGTCTCCTCATATAGCCTGGCAGGACTACCAAAGGAAGGATAAGTGCAGCAAACCAAGGCAAACCGTGTCCTCCCTACAAAATGTGCAGGCAAAAATGGAACAGGGATGGAAGGAATGGCTACCCAATGACTGGCCTAAATTGAAACCTATCACATAAGCATGAACCAATTCATGACTTTACTAATTATACTCTGCTAAGCTTGCAGACAGGATTCTTGCATAACTGTCCTCTGAGCATCTCCATTGAGCAGCTGATGGAGACAGATGCACAGAACAACAGTCAAACATTAGGTGGAACTTGAGGAGTTGTGTTGAAGAGTTGGGGGAAGGATTGAAGGACAGTAAGTAGATATAGACTTTGCAGGAAGAACAATAGTAGCAACTAGTTTGTACTGCTGGGAGTTCCCAGAGACTGAACCATCAATCAAAGTGTGATCATGGTCTAGACCTAGACTCTCCGCACATATGTATCAGAAGTACACTTGGTCTTCATGTGGGTTCTGAACAAGTGGAGTGGGTGCTATTCCAAAAGCTATTGCCTCTCTATGAAATATGTTCTTCTAGCTGAGCTGTATTATATGGCCTCAGTGGGAGTGAATGTGCCTAGCCCCTAGTAACTTGATGTGCTAGAGTAGAGTGATATCCCAGTTGGGCTACTCAGAGAGGAAGGGGAGGGAGGTTGTTAAGAGGAGCTATTTATGTGAAGAATTGGGAAGATACGAGGGTACAGATACTGGGATGTAAAATAAATAAATAAATACATAAATAAATAAAAGATATGAAAAGTTAATGATACAAAAACAAGTACTGCCAAGAGACATTTTATTATAAAAAAAACTTCTGAAGTATTATTTTAAAGATTTTTTAACTTCATCATAGGAGTCTGTAAATGGATATTGGGAAAGAAGTTTTGTCTTTGTTTCTATAGGAGAAGAAAAGATTGATATTCCATCAAAATTAATAAAAATTAGATTTGACTGGAGAACTGAAAATTTGGCATTACACATGGTTGAAGAAATCAAGAAGAACAGGGAAATCAGGTAAAGTATATACAGATCCCTCTATATGGAAACAACTCTGATAATAGCTGAGATATGAGTTTCTTCAGCCACGACTTCAGCTTTGCATAGCACATAAATCTTGTTTGTTATAAAATCCTCAGAACATATCATGTCATTCTTCCAAATGACATGGATGAAAATTCATATTATACTTTGGTTATATAATCTAAGCTAACTTGTAAGAAAGGATAGATGCCATATCTGCTCAAACCAAGAACAAAGGATCATCTTTAGGTGAATTACACACATTTTACATCCCACAATATGTTAATACAGAAATTTATACTACCATCGAAAGCTTATGTATTAGTAGAACAGAAGAAGCAGATAAAAAAGAAGACAAGACAATCAGCCCAAGTTAGTCAACTTCACTGACTTACTTCAATTACTCTTTCCTTAAAATTCTGAATGCAGAAAAACTTCGATATGGCTAGCTAGATTTTCCAGTATCACAGACTTCTAGCCATGACTTCAGCTAAGCCATGTACTTTAATATCAAACAAACAATGGAAAACACATGTTATAGCTATCTTTCTTTCTTTTTTTTTTTTTTTTGGAGCTGGGGACTGAACCCAGGGCATTGCACTTGCTAGCCAAGCGCTCTACCACTGAGCTAAATCCCCAACCCCTACAGCTATCTTTCTTAAGACAGGTCGATATCCCAATTTTCAATGAGCATCCAATGAGGTAGTGTCACCAGATACCAGGAACGATTTTCAAAGAAAGATATCCCATATCCAAAAAAAATTGGCAGGGGAAGGTGGTCATGGAGGCTTGTAATTGTTTAAAGGGGTTACAAGTTATTAATGGCGCTGTTCAGAGAGAATACAAAGTATAGGAGGTTAGATACAGGTATTTTTCTCTTTCATTTTCTGTCCCCTAAACTTCCTTCTATTTTATATAGTGTTATAAGAATAAAAGGAGGATGAAAAGAAAGAAATGGGTATACAGAAATGATAGTATAAAAAGGTTGATAATTGAACCTACTTTTTCATTGGATTTTTTATTTGCATTTCAAATATTATCCCCTTTTCTGGTTTATCGTCCATAAACTCCCAATTCCATTCCCCAACCCCTTCTTCTATGACTATATTCCCCTTTCCCAATTCCCCAAACAACCACAACTTCCCACCTTCCCGCCCTGACATTACCCTACCAATGGCTTCTCCTCCCTTTGGTGCACAACAAGGCCATCCTCTGCTACATATGCAGCTGGAGCCATAGGTCTATCCATCTGTATGCTTTGGGTAGTGGTTTAGTTCCTGGGAACTCTGGTTGGGTGGTACTGTTGTTCTTATGGGATTGCGAACACCTTCAACTCCTTCAATCCTTTCTCTAAATCCTCCAATGGGTATTCTGATCTCAGTTCAATGGTTGGCCTCAAGCATCCGCATCTGTATTTGTAATGCTCTGCCAGAGCCTCTCAGGAGACAACTATATCAGGTTCTGTCAACATGCATTTCTTAGCACCAGAGATATTTTCTGGGTTTGGTGGCTGTATGATATGGGCTGATCCCAATGTGTAGTCATTCCTTCAGTCTCTGTTTCAAACTTTTTCCTCCATATTTCCTCCTATGAATATTTTTTGTTCCCCCATTTAAAAAGGACTGAAGCATCTGCACTTTCATTGTCCTTTTCTTTGAGTTTCATGGTCTGTGGATTGTATCTTGGGTAATTTGCGTTTTGAGGCTAACATCCACTTATCAGTGAGTATATACCGTATGTGTTTCTTTGTGATTGGGTTACCTCACTCAGGATGACATTTTCTAGTTCAATCCATTTGCCTATGAATTTCATGAAGTCATTGCTTATAACACCTGAGTTGTTACAGATCCCTCTATATGGATCTCAACTGTGTAGATGTACCACATTTCTGTATCCATTCCTCTGTTGAAGAACATCTATGTTCTTTCCAGATTCTAGCTATTATAAATAAGGCTTCTATGAACATAGTAGATCGTGTGTCCTTGTTATATGTTGGAACATCTTTTGGGTATATGCTCAGCACTGCTATACCTGGGTCCTCAGGTAGTACTATGTCCAAATTTCTGAGGAAATCTGACTGATTTCCAGAGTGGTTGTACCAGCTTGCATTTCCACCAGCAATGGAGAAGTGTTCCTCTTTCTCCACATTCTTGCCAGCATCTATTGTCACCTGAGGCTTTTTATCTTAGCCATTCTGTCTGGTGTGAGATGGAATCTCAAGGTTGTTTGATTATCATTGCCCTGAAGATTAAAGATTCTGAACATATCTTTAGGTACTTCTCAGACATTCGATATTCCTCAGCTGAGAATTATTTTTTAACCCTGTACCCTATTTTTAACAGTGTTATTTGATTCTCTGGAGTTTAACTTCTTGAGTTCTTTGGATATATCAGATATTAGCCCTCTATCAGATGGAGGATTGATAAAAAATAATTTCCCAATCTGTTGGTTGCAATTTTATGCAATTGACTGTGTCCTTTGCCCTACAGAAGCTTTGCAATATTATGAAGGCCATTTGTTGATTTTTGATCTTAGAGCATGAACCATTGGTGTTCTGTTCAGTATATTTTCCCTAGTGCCGATGAGTTTGAGGTTCTTCCTTACTTTTTCTTCTATTAGGTTGAGTGTAATAATAGTTACTCCTATAATTAAATATAATAGTTAACCTAATTAAATTTGTTTTTGTAAGGGTGAATTCCTGATCGAATCAAGGTTTGATACCATTCACTGTTTTCTTTACAAAACAAATGCGATGATGGAAATGATACAATCTTATCAGAGAAAATTTTCTGTGAAATGTCATGTTCAGGACTATGGACTTACCTCTGTTTTTCTTTCATTTATTCCTCCTGAATATTTATGCCATTTAAACACAGTTAAGATAATGAGAAATATATTTTGTGAAGAGTTATGGGAAACCTGTTTTGTGGAGTTCTGAATGAATCCCTATTTTAAGTCTGGCCTAGAGCTTAGGATGCTGATTGTATTCGTAGAATGGTATTTGAAAGAACTGAAGTACATGATCCATTGATTATTTCTCTTGCTGATACCAGGAGATTACATGTCAATGTTGGAATTTTATTACTTAACATACTCAAGACTGATTCTCTTTTCTTGAGTGGAAAACAGGCTGATGGCATAGTGTACTACTATCATTTAAATGGTTAGCATGATGTGAGACACACAAAGGATTTCAATAAGTTCTAATTGCTATTTTCCCATATTTTTCCTTTGCTGTAGCATTTTGGAAATAATGGGGTTCTTTATGAACAAGTAATTTTGAAGAGTGCTTTTTTTAAATATATAATATTCACCCTTATGGGGGAAGCATAGTATTTTGCAGTTTGTGAATTTAATTTTTTTTAAATTTATTTATTTATTATATATAAGTACACTGTGGCTATCTTCACACATGCCAGAAGAGGGCATTGAATCCCATTACATATGGTTGTGAGCCACCATGTGGTTGGTGAGATTTGAACTCAGGACCTCTGGAAGAGCAGTCAGTACTCTTAACCACTGAGCCATCTCTCCAGCCTGTGAATTTAATTGTTAAGTACAATTTCAACATGAATATACTGTTTTTTAGGCAGGAAAGTTGAGAAAATTCTGTAACTATTCTAGAATATTCTACAAGAAAAAGGTCTTTACTATGACCACAGAAATTTAGCAAAAATGGGAGAAGACCCAAGCAACATAGAAATGATAAGCAATGAAGAAACCAATATTTTATAGGACGAATATCATTTGTTTTAAGGGAAATGCAACAAATGTTGTAGAGATATGTTACTATTACCATTTTTAATTTAATATATTTATTTTTTACACTCCAGATTTTATTCCCCTCTCAGTATATCTGATATATATACTGTTCCACATTTCATACCTCCTTCCATACCCTGTCTCCATGAGAATGTGCCCCACCCTACACTCCACCACAGCTCCCCACTCCCTGGGTCCTCCAGTCTCTTGAGGGTTCTGTATATCTTCTCTGACTGAACCCAGACCTAAAAGTTCAATGCTTTATATGTGTTGACGCATCATATCAGCTGGTGTATGCTGCCTGGTTGGTGTTCCAGTGACTGAGATCTTGGGGTTCCAGTTTAATTGAGACTGCTGGTCTTACAGAGTCACCCTCATTTTCAACTTCCTCCAGCTTTTCACTAATTCAACTACAGGGGAGAGCAGCTTCTGTTCATTGGTTGGATGCAAACACCTACATCTGACTCTTTCAGTCTCTTGTTGGCTCTTTTGTAGGGCAGTCATGATAGTCCTCTTTTTGTGAGAACTCGATAGACTCATTTACAGTGTCAGGTCTTGGGGCCTCCCCTGGAGCTGAATCCCACTTTGGGTCTGTTGCTGAACCACCTATTCCTCAGGCTTTTCTGAGATTCAACCTTACACAAGTCAGAATGGCTAAGATCAAAAACTTTGGTGATAGTAGATGCTGGGGAAAGTGTGGAAAAAAGGAAGACTCCTCCATTGTTGGTGGGATTGGAAACTGGTACAACTGTTCTGAAAACCAGTCTGTCAGTTCCTCAGAAAATGAGACATAGTATGACCAGAGGACCCTGCTAAGTACTCCTGGGCATATATCGAAAAGATTCTCCAACATATAATAAGGACACTTGTTCCACTATGTTCATAGCAGACTTATTTATAATAGCCAGAAGCTGGAAAGCAGCCACATGTTCTTCAACAGAGGAATGGATACAGAAAATGTGGTACATTTATACAATGGAGTACTACTCAGCTATTAAAAACAATGACTACATGAAATGGATAGAACTAGAAAATATCATCCTGACTGAGGTAACCGAGTCGCTAAACAACACACATGATATGTGTTCACTCACAAGTGGATATTAGTCCAAAAGATTGAAATATATAAGAGAAAATTCACAGATCATATGAAGCCCAAGATCATATGAAGATAAAAATCTGGATGCTTCATTCCGTCTTAAAAGGTAGAAAAAAAAGTACTCATGGGAGAAAATACAGGGGCAAAGAGTGGAGCAGTGACTGAAGAAAAGGTCCTCCAGAGGCTGCCCCACCTGGGGATCCTTCTCATATGCAGCCACCAAACCCAGTCACTATTGCTGATGCTATGAAATCCTTGCTGACAGGAACCAGATATGGGTGTCTCCTGAGAGGCTGTGCCATAGTCTTACTGGCACAGATGCGGATGGTTGCATCTAACCATTTGACTGAACTAGAGGACCCCGATGGAGGAGTTAGAGAAAAGACCGAATGAGGTGAAGGGGTTTGCAACACCATAAGAAGAACAGCAATATCAGCCAACCAGATATCACCAGAGCTCCCAGGGACTAAACCACCATCTACATGGAGGGACCCATGACTGTAACCTCATATGTAGCAGAGAATGGCATTGTCCAGCATCAATAGGAGGAAAAGCCCTTGGTTCTGTCAAGGCTCATTTCTCCAATGTAGTGGAATGCTAAGGTGTTGAGGTTAGAGTGGGTGGTAGGGAGTGGGAGCATCCTCATAGAAGCAGGGGGATGGGGAAATGGGTATGGGAGAGGTCAGGAAGGGGATAAAACATTTGAGATGGAAATATAAAATATTTCCAAGAAAAATAAAATTTAAAAAAATTAGTGTCAGACCTTGGGGGCTCCCTTTGATCCGGATCCCACTTTGGACCTGTTTCTGGACCTACTTTTCCTCAGGCTCTTCTAAAATTTTGTCCCTGTAGTTCTTTCACATAGGAACAATACTGGGTTAGAACTTTTGACTATGGGATGGCAACCACAGCCCTCAATGCCCTCTTTTTCTCCTGGAGGTGGACTCCAGTAGAGTCCTAATCCCCACTATAGGGCATTTCATCTAGGGTTCCTCCCTTTGAGTCCTGAGAATCTCTCACCTTCGAGGTCTCTGGTACTTTCTGGAAGGGCCCCTCACTACCTACATCTCATGGTTGCCTGTTTGCCTTCTTTTTGTTGGCCTTCTGGGCTTCAGTCCTTTCCCCCCACACAATACTTGATCAGGTTCCCATCTTCCCCTCCCTGTACCCTTTCCTGCACAGATCCCTTCCTCATACTCCCCTCCTATGACTTCTTTCATCTGTCTCACAAGTAGGTTTGAGGCCTCCTCACTTAGACCCTTCAGCTTGTTAACCTCTTTTAGTTTGTAGATTGTATCCTGAGTATATTATACTTGTTTTAGTAAATATCCACTTATCAGTGAGTAAATATCATGCATGAACTTTTAGACCTGAATTACCTCACTGAGTATGAGATTTTCTTGTTCCATCCATTTGCCTGCAAACCTGAGGATGTCCTTGTTTTTAATAGCTGAATAGTATTCCATTGTGTGAACGAACCATGTTTTCTGTATCCATTCATGGTTCATTCATGGTTTCTGTATCCATTCTATTGTTGTAGAACATCTGGGTTGTTTCCAGATTCTGGTTATCACAAAGAAGACTCCTATAAAAATTGTGGAATATGTGCCCCATTGCATGGCGGGGCATCTTTTGGGTATTTGCCCAGGAGTGGTATAGTGGTATCTTCAGGTAGATATATTTCTAAATTTCTGAGGAAACTCCAGGTTGATTTCCAGAGTGGTTGTACCAGTTTTCAATCCCATCTGCAATGGAGGAGTGTTCCTCTTTCTCCACATGTACAGTCACCTGAGGTTTTCATATCAGCCATTATGACCGGTGTAAGTTGGAATCTCAGGGTTGTTTTGATTTGCATTGCTCTGACCACTATGAAATGAACATTTTTTAAGTGCTTCTCATCCACTTGAGATCCCTCTGTTGTGAATTGTCTGTTTTGTTCTATACTTCATTATTTTGATTGGGTGGTTTTTTTTTTTTTTTGATGGTTAGTTTCTTGAGTTCTTTATATATTTCTTTCTTGAGAGACTTGAAATTCTTATCATATAGATCTTTCACTTGTTTGGTTAGAGTTACCTGAAGATATTTTATATTATCTGTGTCAACTGTGAAAGGAGTTGTTTCCCTAACTTCTTTCTCAGTCTGTTTATTATTTGTATAAAAGAAGGCTACTGATTTATTTGAGTTAATTTTATATCCATCCACAATACTGAATTGTTTATCAGCTGGGAAAGTTCTTTGGCAGAATTTTTGGCATTGCTTATATATACTATAATATCATCGCAAATAGTGATACCTTCATTTCTTCTTTACCAATTTGTATCCCTTCGATCTCTTTGTGTTGTATTATTGTTCTAGCTAGCACTTCCAGTACTGTATTGAATAAATAGGGAAGAGTGGGCATCCTTGTATTGTCCCTGATTTTAGTAGGATTGCTTCAGGTTTCTCACCATTTAATTTGATATTGGCAGTGGGTTTGCAGTAAATCCCTTTTATTACATTTAGGTATGGGCCTTGAATTCCTGATCTCTCTAATAGTTTTAACATGAAGGGTAGTGTTTTGTCAAAAGCTTTTTCTCCATCTAAGGAGTTAATCATATACTTTTTCTTTGAGTTTGTTTATATAGTGGATTACATTAATGGATTTTTGTATATTGAACCACCCTTACATCCCTGGTATAAAGCTTACTTGATTGTGGTGAATGACAGTTTTGATGTGTTCTTAGATTTAGTTTGCCAGAATTTTATTGAGTAATTTTGCATCAATATTCATAAGCGAGATTGATCTGAAGTTCTCTTTTTTGTTGAGTCTTTGTATCGTTCAGGTATTAGAATTATTGTGGGTTCATAGAATGACTTAAATTAGGTAATGTTCCTTCTGTTTCTATTTTATAGAATAATTTGAGGAATATTAGCATTGGGTCTTCTTTGAACATTTAGTAGGATTCTGCACTAAAGCATTCTGGCCCTTGGAATTTTTTTTTTTTTTTTTTTTTTTTTTTTTTTTTTTTTTTTGGTTTGGGAGGTTTTTAATGACTTCTATTTCCTCAGGGTATATTGGGCTTTTTGATAGTTTGCTTGCTTTTTATTTAACTTTGGTATGTATTATCTGTCTAGAAAACTTTTAATATCATCTAGATTTTCCACTTTTTTGGTGGTGAGGTATGGTGGGTATAGTTTTTATTTTTTTTTTAGTAGGACCTGATTTTTTTTTTTAATTTCGTCTGTATTATGTCTCCCTTTTTCACTTCTGATTTTGGCAATTTGGATACTGCCTCTAGATCATTTAGTTAGTTTGGCTAAGGGTTTATCTATCTTGTTAATTCTTTGGAAACACCAGCTTTTGGCTTTTTTTTTTATTTTTTATTTATTTATTTTTTTTTTATTAACTTGAGTATTTCTTATATACATTTCGAGTGTTATTCCCTTTCCCGGTTTCCGGGCAAACATCCCCCTCCCCCCTCCCCTTCCTTATGGGTGTTCCCCTCCCAACCCTCCCCCCATTGCCGCCCTCCCCCCATAGACTAGTTCACTGGGGGTTCAGTCTTAGCAGGACCCAGGGCTTCCCCTTCCACTGGTGCTCTTACTAGGATATTCATTGCTACCTATGGGGTCAGAGTCCAGGGTCAGTCCATGTATAGTCTTTAGGTAGTGGCTTAGTCCCTGGAAGCTCTGGTTGCTTGGCATTGTTGTACTTTTGGGGTCTCGAGCCCCTTCAAGCTCTTCCAGTTCTTTCTCTGATTCCTTCAATAGGGGACCTATTCTCAGTTCAGTGGTTTGCTGCTGGCATTCGCCTCTGTATTTGCTGTATTCTGGCTGTGTCTCTCAGGAGCGATCTACATCCGGCTCCTGTCAGTCTGCACTTCTTTGCTTCATCCATCTTGTCTAATTGGGTGGCTGTATATGTATGGGCCACATGTGGGGCAGGCTCTGAATGGGTGTTCCTTCAGTCTCTGTTTTAATCTTTGCCTCTCCCTTCCCTGCCAAGGGTATTCTTTTTCCTCATTTAAAGAAGGAGTGAAGCATTCACATTTTGATCATCCGTCTTGAGTTTCGTTTGTTCTAGGGATCTAGGGTAATTCAAGCATTTGGGCTAATAGCCACTTATCAATGAGTGCATACCATGTATGTATTTCTGTGATTGGGTTAGCTCACTCAGGATGATATTTTCCAGTTCCAACCATTTGCCTACGAATTTCATAAAGTCGTTGTTTTTGATAGCTGAGTAATATTCCATTGTGTAGATGTACCACATTTTCTGTATCCATTCCTCTGTTGAAGGGCATCTGGGTTCTTTCCATTTTCTGGCTATTATAAATAAGGCTGCGATGAACATAGTGGAGCACGTGTCTCTTTTATATGTTGAGGCATCTTTTGGGTATATGCCCAAGAGAGGTATAGCTGGATCCTCAGGTAGTTCAATGTCCAATTTTCTGAGGAACCTCCAGACTGATTTCCAGAATGGTTTTACCAGTCTGCAATCCCACCAACAATGGAGGAGTGTTCCTCTTTCTCCACATCCTCGCCAGCATCTGCTGTCACCTGAGTTTTTGATCTTAGCCATTCTCACTGGTGTGAGGTGAAATCTCAGGGTTGTTTTGATTTGCATTTCCCTTATGACTAAAGATGTTGAACATTTCTTTAGGTGTTTCTCAGCCATTCGGCATTCCTCAGCTGTGAATTCTTTGTTTAGCTCTGAACCCCATTTTTTAATAGGGTTATTTGTTTCCCTGCGGTCTAACTTCTTGAGTTCTTTGTATATTTTGGATATAAGGCCTCTATCTGTTGTAGGATTGGTAAAGATCTTTTCCCAATCTGTTGGTTGCCGTTTTGTCCTAACCACAGTGTCCTTTGCCTTACAGAAGCTTTGCAGCTTTATGAGATCCCATTTGTCGATTCTTGATCTTAGAGCATAAGCCATTGGTGTTTTGTTCAGGAAATTTTTTCCAGTACCCATGTGTTCCAGATGCTTCCCTAGTTTTTCTTCTATTAGTTTGAGTGTGTCTGGTTTGATGTGGAGGTCCTTGATCCACTTGGACTTAAGCTTTGTACAGGGTGATAAGCATGGATCGATCTGCATTCTTCTACATGTTGCCCTCCAGTTGAACCAGCACCATTTGCTGAAAATGCTATCTTTTTTCCATTGGATGGTTTTGGCTCCTTTGTCAAAAATCAAGTGACCATAGGTGTGTGGGTTCATTTCTGGGTCTTCAATTCTATTCCATTGGTCTATCTGTCTGTCTCTGTACCAATACCATGCAGTTTTTATCACTATTGCTCTGTAATACTGCTTGAGTTCAGGGATAGTGATTCCCCCTGAAGTCCTTTTATTGTTGAGGATAGCTTTAGCTATCCTGGGTTTTTTGTTATTCCAGATGAATTTGCAAATTGTTCTGTCTAACTCTTTGAAGAATTGGATTGGTATTTTGATGGGGATTGCATTGAATCTGTAGATTGCTTTTGGTAAAATGGCCATTTTTACTATATTAATCCTGCCAATCCATGAGCATGGGAGAATTTTCCATCTTCTGAGGTCTTCTTCAATTTCTTTCCTCAGTGTCTTGAAGTTCTTATTGTACAGATCTTTTACTTGCTTGGTTAAAGTCACACCGAGGTACTTTATATTATTTGGGTCTATTATGAAGGGTGTCGTTTCCCTAATTTCTTTCTCGGCTTGTTTCTCTTTTGTATAGAGGAAGGCAACTGATTTATTTGAGTTAATTTTATACCCAGCCACTTTGCTGAAGTTGTTTATCAGCTTTAGTAGTTCTCTGGTGGAACTTTTGGGATCACTTAAATATACTATCATGTCATCTGCAAATAGTGATATTTTGACTTCTTCTTTTCCGATCTGTATCCCCTTGATCTCCTTTTGTTGTCTGATTGCTCTGGCTAGAACTTCAAGAACTATATTGAATAAGTAGGGAGAGAGTGGGCAGCCTTGTCTAGTCCCTGATTTTAGTGGGATTGCTTCAAGTTTCTCTCCATTTAGTTTAATGTTAGCAACTGGTTTGCTGTATATGGCTTTTACTATGTTCAGGTATGGGCCTTGGATTCCTATTCTTTCCAGGACTTTTATCATGAAGGGGTGTTGAATTTTGTCAAATGCTTTCTCAGCATCTAATGAAATGATCATGTGGTTTTGTTCTTTCAGTTTGTTTATATAATGGATCACGTTGATGGTTTTCCGTATATTAAGCCATCCCTGCATGCCTGGGATGAAGCCTACTTGGTCATGGTGCATGATTGTTTTGATATGCTCTTGGATTCGGTTTGCCAGAATTTTGTTGATTATTTTTGCGTCGATATTCATAAGGGAAATTGGTCTGAAGTTCTCTTTCTTTGTTGTGTCTTTGTGGGGTTTAGGTATAAGAGTAATTGTGGCTTCGTAGAAGGAATTCGGTAGTGCTCCATCTGTTTCAATTTTGTGGAATAGTTTGGATAATATTGGTATGAGGTCTTCTATGAAGGTTTGATAGAATTCTGCACTAAACCCGTCTGGACCTGGGCTCTTTTTGGTTGGAAGACCTTTAATGACTGCTTCTATTTCCTTAGGAGTTATGGGGTTGTTTAACTGGTTTATCTGTTCCTGATTTAACTTCGATACCTGGTATCTGTCTAGGAAATTGTCCATTTCCTGAAGATTTTCAAATTTTGTTGAATATAGGTTTTTATAGTAAGATCTGATGATTTTTTGAATTTCCTCTGAATCTGTAGTTATGTCTCCCTTTTCATTTCTAATTTTGTTAATTTGGACGCACTCTCTGTGTCCTCTCGTTAGTCTGGCTAAGGGTTTATCTATCTTGTTGATTTTCTCAAAGAACCAACTTTTGGTTCTGTTGATTCTTTCTATGGTCCTTTTTGTTTCTACTTGGTTGATTTTAGCTCTGAGTTTGATTATTTCCTGCCTTCTACTCCTCCTGGGTGTATTTGCTTCTTTTTGTTCTAGAGCTTTTAGGTGTGCTGTCAAGCTGCTGACATATGCTCTTTCCTGTTTCTTTCTGCAGGCACTCAGCGCTATGAGTTTTCCTCTTAGCACAGCTTTCATTGTGTCCCATAAGTTTGGGTATGTTGTATCTTCATTTTCATTAAATTCTAAAAAGTTTTTAATTTCTTTCTTTATTTCTTCCTTGACCAGGTTATCATTGAGTAGAGCATTGTTCAATTTCCACGTATATGTGGGCATTCTTCCCTTATTGTTATTGAAGACCAGTTTTAGGCCGTGGTGGTCCGATAGCATGCATGGGATTATCTCTATCTTTCTGTACCTGTTGAGGCCCGTTTTTTGACCAATTATATGGTCAATTTTGGAGAAAGTACCATGAGGAGCTGAGAAGAAGGTATATCCTTTTGCTCTAGGATAGAATGTTCTATAAATATCCGTTAAGTCCATTTGGCTCATGACTTCTCTTAGTCTGTCGACATCACTGTTTAATTTCTGTTTCCATGATCTGTCCATTGATGAGAGTGGGGTGTTGAAGTCTCCCACTATTATTGTGTGAGGTGCAATGTGTGTTTTGAGCTTTAGTAAGGTTTCTTTTACGTATGTAGGTGCCCTTGTATTTGGGGCATAGATATTTAGGATTGAGAGTTCATCTTGGTGGATTTTTCCTTTGATGAATATGAAGTGTCCTTCCTTATCTTTTTTTTTTTTTTGATGACTTTTAGTTGGAAATTGATTTTATTTGATATTAGAATGGCTACTCCAGCTTGCTTCTTCTGACCATTTGCTTGGAAAGTTGTTTTCCAGCCTTTCACTCTGAGGTAGTGTCTGTCTTTGTCTCTGAGGTGTGTTTCCTGTAGGCAGCAGAATGCAGGGTCCTCGTTGCGTATCCAGTTTGTTAATCTATGTCTTTTTATTGGGGAGTTGAGGCCATTGATATTGAGAGATATTAAGGAATAGTGATTATTGCTTCCCTTTATATTCATATTTGGATGTGAGGTTATGTTTGTGTGCTTTCATTCTCTTTGTTTTGTTGCCAAGACGATTAGTTTCTTGCTTCTTCTAGGGTATAGCTTGCCTCCTTATGTTGGGCTTTACCATTTATTATCCTTTGTAGTGCTGGATTTGTAGAAAGATATTGTGTAAATTTGGTTTTGTCATGGAATATCTTGGTTTCTCCATCAATGTTAATTGAGAGTTTTGCTGGATACAGTAACCTGGGCTGGCATTTGTGTTCTCTTAGGGTCTGTATGACATCAGTCCAGGCTCTTCTGGCCTTCATAGTTTCTGGCGAGAAGTCTGGTGTGATTCTGATAGGTCTCCCTTTATATGTTACTTGACCTTTTTCCCTTACTGCTTTTAATATTCTTTCTTTATTTTGTGCGTTTGGTGTTTTGACAATTATGTGACGGGAGGTGTTTCTTTTCTGGTCCAATCTATTTGGAGTTCTGTAGGCTTCTTGTATGTCTATGGGTATCTCTTTTTTTAGGTTAGGGAAGTTTTCTTCTATGATTTTGTTGAAGATATTTACTGGTCTTTTGAGCTGGGAGTCTTCACTCTCTTCTATACCTATTATCCTTAGGTTTGATCTTCTCATTGAGTCCTGGATTTCCTGTATGTTTTGGACCAGTAGCTTTTTCCGCTTTACATTATCTTTGACAGTTGAGTCAATGATTTCTATGGAATCTTCTGCTCCTGAGATTCTCTCTTCCATCTCTTGAATTCTGTTGGTGAGGCTTGTATCTACAGCTCCTTGTCTCTTCTTTTGGTTTTCTATATCCAGGGTTGTTTCCATGTGTTCTTTCTTGATTGCTTCTATTTCCATTTTTAATTCCTTCAACTGTTTGATTGTGTTTTCCTGGAATTCTTTCAGGGATTTTTGCGATTCCTCTCTGTAGGCTTTTACTTGTTTATTAATGTTTTCCTGTGCTTCCCTAAGTGTGTTCATGTCTTTCTTGAAGTCCTCCAGCATCATGATCAAATATGATTTTGTAACTAGATCTTGCTTTTCTGGTGTGTTTGGATATTCCATGTTTGTTTTGGTGGGAGAATTGGGCTCCGATGATGGCATGTAGTCTTGGTTTCTGTTGCTTGGGTTCCTGCGCTTGCCTCTCGCCATCAGATTATCTCTAGTGTTACTTTGTTCTGCTATTTCTGACAGTGGCTAGACTGTCCTATAAGCCTGTGTGACAGGAGTGCTGTAGACCTGTTTTCCTCTCTTTCAGTCAGTTATGGGGACAGAGTGTTCTGCTCTCTGGCGTGTAGTTTTTCCTCTCTACAGGTCTTCAGCTGTTCCTGTGGGCCTGTGTCTTGAGTTCACCAGGCAGCTTTCTTGCAGCAGAAAATTTGGTCTTACCTGTGGTCCCGAGGCTCAGGTTCGCTCGTGGGGTGCTGCCCACGGGCTCTCTGCAGTGGCAGCAACCAGGAAGACCTGTGCTGCCCCTTCCGGGAACTTCAGTGCACCAGGGTTCCAGATGGTCTTTGGCTTTTTCCTCTGGCGTCCGAGATGTGTGTGCAGGGAGCAGTCACTTCTGGTTTCCCAGGCTTGTCTGCCTCTCTGAAGGTTTAGCTCTCCCTCCCACGGGATTTGGGTGCAGAGAACTGTTTATCCGGTCTGTTTCTTTCAGGTTCCGGTGGTGTCTCAGGCACAGGGGTCCTGCCGCTCCTGGGCCCTTCCCCACGGGAGCCCAGAGGCCTTATACAGTTTCCTCTTGGGCCAGGGATGTGGGCAGGGGTGAGCAGTGTTGGTGGTCTCTTCCGCTCTGCAGCCTCAGGAGTGCCCACCTGACCAGGCGGTTGGGTCTCTCTCTCACCGGGTCTGGGAGCAGAGAGCTTTTGGCTTTTTTGATCATTTTTGTCTCTCTCTTTGTTTCTACTTGAAATAGAAATAGTCTGAGTTTGACTATTTTCTGCCTTTTACTGCTTTTGAGTGTGTTTGCTTCTTTTAGCATTAGAATTCTCAAGTGTGCTGTTAAGTTGAGTTGTTTAAGATCTCTCTGATTTCTTTACCAGAGCACTTAGTGTTATTAATTTTTCTATTAGCACTACTTTCATTGTGTCTAACAAGTTGATATGTTGTGTCATCATTTTCAATGAAGACGAAGTCTTTAAATTCTTTATTTCTTCTCTCAAGAGTTTATCATTGAGTAGAGTTATTCAGTTTCCATTGGTATGTAGGTTTTTGTTGTTGTTTTTATGGTTATTGAAGTCTAACCTTAGTCCTCAGTGATTTGATAGGATGTATGGGATCATTTCAATCTTTCTGTATCAGTTGAGGCTTCCTTTGTGCCCAATATATCATCAGCTTTGCAGAAGGTATGATGAAGTGCTGAGAAGAAAACATATCCTATTGTTTTGGGGTGAAATGTTCTATAGGTATCTGTTAGGTACATTTGGTTCATAACCTCTATTAGTTTCACTGTGTCTCTATTTAGTTTCTGTTTTAATGATGTGTCCATTAGTGAGAGTGGAGTATTGAAATCTTCCACTGTTATTGTGTGTGGTTCAATGTGTGTGTTGAGCTTTAGTAAGATTTCTTGTATGAATGTGGGTGCCTTTGTATTTTGTGCATAGATATTCAAAATTGAGACTTTCTCTAGGTGGATTTTTTCTTTGATGAATATTTTAAGTGTTCTTTCTCATCTTGCTTGATAACTTTGGGTGAAATTTTTTATTCGATATTATGATGGCAACTTCATCTTGTTTCTTGGGAGCATTTGTTTAGAAGCCCTTGTTCCAGCCTTTTCCTCTGAGGTTGTATCTGTCTTTATTATTGAGGTATCTTTCTTGTATGCAGCAATGTTCTGGATCTTGTTTGCATATCCAGATTGTTAGTTTATGGTTTTTATAGGTGAGCTGTGTCTGTTAATATTGAGAGATATTAAAGGCAGATGATTGTTAGTTCCTGCTTTATTTTTTAGGTGGTATTATATGCATGTGGTTTTCTCCTTTGGGCTTTGATTATTAATATCTTATCTTTTTTCTGGTGTAGGTACCTTCCTTGTGTTGGAGTTTTCCTTCTATGATTCTCTGTAGGGCTGGATTGGTAGATAGATACTGTTTGAATTTTTTTTGTTCTGATATATTTGGTTTATCCATCTATGTTAATTGAGAGTTTTCCTCATTATAAAATCCTGGACTGGCATTTGTGTTCTCTTAGAGTCTACATGGCCACTGTCCAGTCTCTTCTGGCTTTCAGTGTCCTGTTGAGAAGTCTAGTGTAATTCCAATGTCTACTTTTAGATATGACTTGCTCCTTTTCTCTCTCAACTTCTAATATTCTTTCTTCGTTCTGTGCATTTAGTGTTTTATTTATCATGTGATGAGAGGATTTTCTTTTCTTGTGTCATTTATTTGATGTTCTATAGGTTTCTTGTACATTTATTTTCATTCTTTTCTTCAGTTTAGGAAGTTTTCTTCTATGATTGTGTTGAAGAAGTTTTAAGGGCCTTTGAGCTGGGAATCTTCATTCTTCTTTATTCCAATTTTTCTTAGATTTGGTCTTTTAATTGTTTCCTGGATTTCCTGGATGCTTTGGGCTATGAGATCTTTATGTTTTGAATTTTCTTTGACAGTTGTTTCAATCTCTTCTACAGTATCTTCAATACCTGAGAGTCTCTCTTCTACCTTTTGCATTCAGTTGGTGATGCTTACATCTATAATTCATGACTTATTTTCTAGGTCTTCTATTTCCAGGGTTGCCTCAATTTGTGTTTTCTTTATTGTTTCTATTTCCACTCTCAGGTAATAGAGCACTTTATTCAATTTCTTCATATGTTCGAGTGTGCTTTCCTGTATTTCTTTAAGGGATTCATTTATTTCCTCTTTAAGGGCTTCTACCCAGTTACCTGTGTTTTCCTGTATTTCTTTCAATGAGTTATTTATATCCTTCTTAAAGGACTCTATTATCTTCATGTGGTAGGTAGGATTTTAGGCAGCTTCCTGATTTTCAGGTGTGTTGGTGTATTTAGAGCTTGCTGTGGTTGGAGAACTGAGTTTTGATGTGCCCACATATATTGGTTTCTGTTACTTAGAGTCTTCCATTTGCCTCTCACCATCTGGTTATCCTGCTGTTTGCTGGTCTGAATGTCTCTACTGGAGCCTGCCTTTATTGTCCCTGGGTTGCTTCAGGTCTCCTGGTAGGCCCATGACTCTGTTTGTAGCAGACCTCCTGTGGGGCCTCCTAACTCTGGGATCTTGGGGGGGGGCAGAGAAGCTGCTGATCTGTTGCTCTGGTTGCAGCAGATCTCTTGGGAAGCCTTCAACCTGTTGGGTGTTTAGAGGAGCAATCAAGTTGTTGTCCTGTGTGAAACTGTTTTCTGTGGGTGAGGGGGTGCTATGAACTGTGGTTTCTGTTTCTCTTTGTGCAACAGAACTCCAGGGAGGTTATTAGACTGTTGGGTCAGTTTTTCTGCGTGCTGCAGAGCCCAGGGAGTTCTTCAGACCTGTGGTGTCAGTTGCCCAGTTTTCCCTGTGTGCAGAGGAACTTCTGGGATGCCTTCAAGCTGTGGTGTCTTCAGGGGTGCAGACTAGCTTTCAGTCTGTCCCGACAGAAGGCACCAGTTGCCCAGTGTGCAGCAGATCTCCTGGGATGGCTCCGGCTGTGATGTCGTCAGGGGAGGAGCAGACTAACTGGCAGTCTGCTATTGCAGAAGGCACTGACTGGAAAGGCCTTCACTACCATTTTTAAAAGAAAGAATATCTGGGTGAGGAAAGCCATCCTGAATAGTGAATATGGTGCTTCTCATATCTGCTGTGGAGAAATGGTCACCAATAAGCATTTACCGGCCATTGATCTTGGAGACAGAGCATTTTACTAGTATATATCTATGAAAAAGAAATAGAACTATGTGCATTATTCTGAGCTCCGGGTTTAAAGTAAGAGTTTTTTTTTAAATCCCTTTCCTTTTTTGAGATTAAAATATAATCAACATTTCTTATTTTCTTTTCTTCCCTCCAATTCCTCATATCCTTTGAATATATGGCTTCCCTTTTCCCTGATTATTATTGTATGTACATATGTTTATGAATATACTGATATAGTCTGAAATACAACCTTTCAGTATGTATAATGTTACCTGTATATATATGTTTTTGGGGTTGTTTGACACTGGTCAAAAAATTGGTATGTTCTTCCGAGAGGAAGTCCTTCTCTCTCACAGCTATCTTTCCTTAGCTGCCTCAGTTGTTTATACTTCTTTGTGTAGGGGTGAGGCCTCATGGATGTTTCCTATTTAGTTTGGCACATCCATCGGTGTCATTCTTCTTTGGATTACACTTAGTCATTTGGTAACATTTTATGTTGTAGCTTCTTATTTTACTGAGAGACACAATCACACAGAAAATTTCTTGGTCTTCAAAGGTCAGAAGTGTGTTTCTTTTTCCTTTCTCTTCAATTCAATAAACATGCATAGGGAACCACACAATGGATCAAGAGCTCTGAACCATCATAAGGAGGAAAGCTAACAGATATTTGCTTTGAATTGCTACTAAAGTGAGAGATGGGCATACTTGATTAAGATCATTTTGGCAGTATGTTTATTATAGCGAAGAAATTGTAGTTTATCATGAAAGTTTGAGTTACAGTTTGAGAAAATTTGAGTATGGCTGTATGAATTATGGGTAGGCAAAGGAATTTATTTTTGTCTAAAGTTGAATGTCTTTTTTTCAGTTCTGACATTTTTTAAAAAATTATTTCTCTTGGATATTTTATGTATATACATTTGAAATGATATTCCCTTTACCCCATCGCCCATATCCCCTCCCCCTGCTTCTATGAAAATGTTCCCACTCCCACCCACCCACTCCAACCTCACCGCCCTGGCATTCTCCTACATGGGAAATGAACCTTCACAAGACCAAGGGCTTCTCCTCCTATTGATGCTAGAGAACGACATCCTCTGCTACATATGTGATTGGAGTCATGGGTCACTCCATGTGTACTCATTGGTCGATTGTTTAGTCCCTGGTAGCTCTGGTCAGGTTTGGTTGGTTGATATTGTTGTTGTTCTTATGGGGTTGCAAACCACCTCAGCTCCTTCATACTTTTCTCTAACTCCTCTGTTGGGGACCCTTTGTTCCGCCCAATGGTAAGCTGCAAGCATCCTCATCTGTATCAGTAGGGCTCTGGCCTCTCAGGAGACATCTGTATATGGGGTTGGATTCCCAGGTGGGGCAATCTATGGATGACCTTTCCTTCGGTCATTGCTCCCCTCTTTGTCTCTGTATTTCCTCCTGTGAGTGCAATTGTGGCTTCACAGAACAAATTGGGTAGTGTTCCTTTTGTTTCTATTTTGTGAAATAGTTTGAAGAATATTGGTATTAGGTTTTCTTTGAAGGTCTCATAGAATTCTGCCCCACACCCATCTGGTCCTGGGGTTTTTAATTTGTTTTTTTTGTTTGTTTGTTTGTTTTTGTCTTGTTTTGTTTTTTGTTTGTTTGTTTGTTTTGGTTGGGAGACTTTTAATGACTGCTTCTATTTCTGCAGAGCTTATGGGACTATTTATATGGTTTATCTGATCCTGATTTAACTTGGTACCTAGTATCTGTCTAGAAAATTGTCCATTTCTCCCATATGTTCTAGTTTTGTTTTGTATAGGCTTTTTGTTGATTCTTTGTATAGGTTTTTGTTTCTAGTTGGTTGGTTTCAGCTCTGAGTTTGATTGTTTCCTGTTGTCTAGTCCTCTTGGCCGAATTTGCTTCTTTTTGTTCTAGAGCTTTCATGTCAAGTTGTTAGTATATGCTCTCTCTAGTTTCTTTTTAGAGGCACTCAGAACTATGAGTTTTTCTCTTAACAATGATTTCATTGAATCCCATAAGTTTGGGTATGGTGTGCCTTCATTTTCATTAAATTCTAAAAATTCTTTAATTTCTTCTTTTTATTTCACCCTTGAACAAGTTGTCAATGAGTTTAACACTGTGCAACTTCCATGTATCTGTGGCTTTCTGTTGCATTTGTTGTTATTAAAGACCAGCCTTTATCCACGGTGATCTTATAGGGATGCATGGGATTATTTCAATTTTACTGTATCTATGGAGACCTGTTTTGTTACCAATTGTATGATCAATTTTGGAGAAGGTTCTATGAAGTGCTAAGAAGGTATATTCTTTTGGTTTAGGATGAAATGTTCTATAAATATCTGTTAAATTCATTTGGTTCATAACTTGTTAGTTTCATTATGTCTCTATTTAGTATTTGTTTTCATGATCTGTGCATTGATTAGACTGTGGTGTTGAAGTCTCCCACTCTTACTGTGTGAGTTGCAATGTGTGTTTTGAGCTTTAGTAAGGTTTCTTTTGTGAATGTAGATAGATGCCCTTGCATTTGAGCATAGATATTTAGGATTGAGAGTTCATCTTGGTGTATTTTTACTTTGATGAGTATGAAATGTCCTTCCTTATCTTTTTGATACCTTTTTGTTGAAAGTAAATTTTATTGGATATTTGAATGGCTACTCCAGTTTGTTTCTTGGGACCATTTGCTTGGAAAATTTTTCCCAGCCTTTTACTTTTTGGTAGTGTCTGTCTCTGTCACAGAGGTGTGTTTCCAGTATGCAGCAAAATGCTGGGCCCTGTTTATGTATCCATTTTGTTAGTCTATACCTTTTTATTGAGTTCACTGATGTAAAGAGAATAGTGTAAGAGGACTGATGTAAAAGGAATAGTGATTGTTGTTTCCTGATACTTTTGTTTTTAGAAGTGGAATTATGTTCGTGTGGCCCTCTTTTTTGGGTTGTTTATTACTAGAAGATTACATTCTTTCTTTTCTAGAGTATAATTTGCCTCCATATGTTGGAGTTTTCCATCTATTATCCTTTGTAGAGCTGGATTTGTGAAAAGATATTGTGTTAGTGTCATTTTGTCATGGAATATCTTGGTTTCTCCATCTATGGTAACTGAGAGTTTTGCTCAATGTAGTAGCCTTGGCTGACCTTTGTGTTATTTTAGGGTCTGTATGACACCTGTCCTGGGTTTTCTGGCTTTCATGGTCTCTTGCTTTTCTGGTGTGTTGGGATATCCAGGTTCTGTTTTGTTGGAAGGGCTGAACTCTGATGATACCAAGTAGTCTTAGTTTCTGTTGCTTAGTTTCCTGTGCTTGCCTCTCACTATCTGTTTGTCTCTGGGGTTAGCTATTCTTGCTGTCTCTGACAGTGGCTTGACCACCCTGTAAGCCTGTGTATCAGCATTCCTAGGGAAGGGTTTTTTCCCCAGTGGGATCTGGATGTAGAGAACTGTGCAACCAGGTCAGCTCCAGACACAGGCAGAAACTGGAAGGGTCCTGTACACGACTGCTCTTGGGTTTGTGTGTCCTGAGTGCTCCAGGTGGATTCCTCAAAGCAGAAGTGGTTGTCTTACCTCTGCTCTCAGGTGTTTCAGCACTCCTAGCCACTGGCTTTCAGCTCTGTGCAAAGGCAGAGACTGGAAGGAACCTCTCCCTCACTGCTCTTAGGTTCCTGTGTCCAGAGGGCTCTAGGCAGGTTCATCTTAGCCAGGAATCTGAGCAGAAATGGTTTCCTCTGAGCTCTCAGGATTGTCTGCACTTTTGAGAGTCCAGCTCTCCCTCATGGGATTTGGGTACAGGGAGCTATGGTTGTAGGTCAGCTCCAGGCACAGGCAAAAACCAGAAGCGGAAGTTACTTTTATACTTAAGAACATGAACAAGCCTAATCTTTTACAATTGTTATAGAGTTTGTATATTGATATTTTTTTGGATTATTTGTAGTATATTTTCTACAAAATACTAGGTATACATGCTTCAACTCTCATTGAAGGTACTGTAAATACTTCAAAATTCATTTTAAAATGCAATGGGATGTTCCTCTCTAGGATGTTCCTCTGCAGGAAGTCACACAGGTGAGGGTGGGTACAGGATGGAATGAGGCCTGTTATTGGATGAGAAGGAAGGATGGGCAGGAGAAAAGTTTGAGGGGAGAGGAAGGAGAATGCAGAGGAGCTGTGGAGAGAACATGGACGCTGACTTTAAGATTCTACTCTATGTATTTACAGGTTGTTATGAATATTCCTAAGGGCTGGATGTGTACAGAGCCTTGTATGTTTAGGTGGATAATGATATCTTATCAGTTGGATCTGAAGTTATTGTGTTGGGTGTTCTTTCATGTAGCAATTTAAGTTTAAGAGAGTGTGTGGTAGCTAGAGACACTAAGCTGCCATGGAATTGGGATGTGTGTTTCTAACAAGATATCTACCAGATATCTTGGGGCACTGTGGTGCCAGATGTAGTGGGGGGTAAAAGACAGCCTTTTATTCTTTATAATTTTACAACAACATTCCTCTCAAAATCTGCTGTTGAATACTGTATAGGATAATTAAAAAATGTTAATTAGCAGTCAGCCAATCAAACTTATGATCATGATAGGCAAACTATCCACTGGGCAAGGAACTCTCCTTGCTTTTTATGCTGACAGCACACTGTCCAAACTGAACAAATGGGATACAGTGACGTGACTACTGAGCTTTTCAAGGACAGTGTATACAAGTCCTTCATAATTCCTGTTTCATAAGAAAAAGTCTGTAGCATTAAATATTTAAAAAGAGATTTATTATCTCACTCACACTATGTCAGGCACTTTCAGGCCACATGTCACCAGGAGGGTGTTCTCATGTCTGCTCACATTCCCAGCCAGTCTCAGCAGACTCTCTTTCCCTTTGCTCTCCTAATGTCTTTACCATACTCACTACGAGGGCGGTCCCATGCAGTGACCACCCATCTCACTGTTGGCTGTCACAAATTCCTATAACCCACTAAAATAAAATCTTGAGGCTTGTAATTTATTACTAAGATTTATATCAATAAATTCTTACCCCAAAAAATGTCCACACAATAAACTCAGAGCCAATTGATATTTATATAAACTGCCCACCTAGAGAAGACAAGTTGTCCTATAATTATCCATCCCTTATAAGATATTCATAGCTCCCTATAGCTATTTAAAGCCACACAGATCTGGGTCATCCTTCTCTCCCTCTACCTTCTATCTTTCTCTCCTTCCATACTTTCTCCCCCATCTTTAAAACTCTCAGCCCACCTTTCCTTTTCACTGCTTAATCACAGGCCTTGATTTATCTTGTGCCTGCTATCTGAATATAGACATCAACCCACATTATTCTGGAACAATAGGCTCAAGATGATGTTCCAATGATGCAGAGAAATTTTGGATGACCATTTATGTAGCCAGTAGCCTTTGTCATTTCTATAGTTGGAAATTCCTTGTTTTGCATGTCTCTGATGGGGATGAAGACAACATAGTTTCAGTTTCACAATTAAACCTAAGTAGTTTAGGATTGGATGTATAAGAAGATTTTTTTTATGATGGTAAAACAAGTTATGATAGAAAATGTTTTAAGTACAGATTTTGGACTCATCACAACAGAATACTAGAGAACTTTTTCCAAGGTTGGCAAATACATATTAAATGGACACTGTGAATGTAATTCTTACCTGATAGCTTTTATAACATTTTTTATTGTATTTAGTTTATTGGTTTTAGAGAAATAGACTTTCATTGGACTAAAAGGTGTGGGAGGGATGCAGGAATAGTCTCTTATATGCTGTGTGAAAGCACTGCATATCAGTAAAAATCTGATGAATATTAAACTGAGGAAGAATTGAAGGAAGGGACATCCGGTAGAGAGAGAGAGAAAGAAGGGGGGCATGGAAGGATTCACCATCCAGACTAGGAGCCAACTGGACTTTTCAAAATGAGGAGAGGTAACCAGCCATGTGGCAGGTACAAAATAATATACAGGAATCATTGAGTTAAAAAACATAGCTTAAGGCCTAGGTATTTATTAATAAATAATCAACTTCTGAGTCATTATTCAGAAACTGGGGCATGGGTGGAAAAGTACACAGTTAAAAACTTTATTCACGGATATTGTTTCTCTCTATCTGTTTTCTCTTTTATCTAATGTTATTATTGCATTCAACGAATTCAGAAAGTGAACAAAGATAGCTACACCTCATCTTCTTAGACTGAACATGAATGTATTCCTTGGCTAATATTTACTTGGAAGGTCTCATCGTCCATTCATAGCTTTATTTAAGATAGAGTTTTCAAGGATAGATGTGTTTGAGTAATCAAGTAACCAATTTTTACTCTAGTTCTTAGTTCATCCTTACAACTTCTGAAAAAAAAGTATGTTTCTGAAAACACTTATTAATATTCACAAGGTTAAATAGAATTAACTTGTGTGCACTGGTTTGTAATGTATGGAACACAAAAATTGTGAAGTCTTAAATTTTAATTAATATTCCTTAAAACATTTTTACATTAATGAAATATACAAGTAATCTCTTTGAAAGTTAATAGTCATTATAAGCTTTACTTTATTCTCTAACTTTAAGTCAAGGAAATATAGAGAGGTAGACAGACTTACAGAAAGAAAGGAAGAAAGGAGGGGAGGAAATAGGGAAGGAAGGAAGGAAAAGGACAATGGAGGAGCAGAGGGAGAGAAATTATAGCTGCCTGGCCTGGCTTAAGGACAGACAGTTCTTCTTGGAGACCTGGATCCACAATGACCATCAAAAGATTTTCTGGTGCTCTGGTTTCAAAGAAGTACCCAGAATTTTTTTAAAATATATGGCATAAAAGTCCATATGGTCTCAATTTTCTTCACTATGCTATCATTTATGTTTTGTGTGTGCACAGACTTGCCTTGCTCAAAGTTCCTGGTCTGTTGGGATCCATTTGAGAAGAGACAAGATTCAAAAAAGAAAAAAACAAAAACAAAAACAGTGAAATGGAGAAGAGCTCAAAGAGCTCATTTGGTGTAATAAAACACATTTCACTATGATTCTAATTTCATCAAGTAATACAAGTCGACATTAGGCATTAATGTTAGTAGGGTTCCAATTAGACACAGTACTACACGAAGCCCTGATTCTCAGTCACCTTCAATTGTCAGCAATAAAAAAAATAGTCAATATGATACGGATCATTCACTCTGAATATCACAACTCATTTATGACAAACACAACTAACAGAGCATGGGAAACTGCAGAATTGCTTTTCATTATCCTAGTACACTGTCTTCTGTGCAGCTATAATGATCTCCAGTGGTTTTCCATGCTAAACATTTTTAATGAATGTGATGACAACCACAATCCTAGGTAAAATCCTAAGTATAGTTTTCACCTTTTTATCAAGAATAAATGGGCTTCTGGAGGAGAGAAAAACAGGAAACAATGACTCAAAAAGTAAAAGCAAAATAAAAATGAAAGTGGCATGGCCTGCATTGAGAGATATGGTAGCATTCTAGAAGTATTTGTTGAAAGGAATAGGAAAAACAGGACACGGTCTATGGTAGTAAACAAAAAAGAGTCTTGAAAGTGGCACCTTGTCTAAAACAATGCAATAAACTAGGGTTTTTTGAAGAATAGAGTCAAAGCTTAAATAATTCCAATATGGTAAATCAGTCCCTCTACTAGAATTTCTGGGAAATGATGCTACTTAAAAAGTTCACCAGTCCTGGTTCAAGACCAATCATGATTTTTTTTCCATAGATAGCATACAGAGGCGACAATACCCGCTGAAGATTTGACGACTTAGATATTAGAATGACTAAAACTCCAGCTAGCAGGAAGGTTGTTATTCATTAAATATCTATTCACGTTTAGAATGGCTGATTTAATGTTTGGCTTATTTGCTTATTTGCTTATTAAATGTTTGGTGACATCTAAATTTATGACAAATGCTTCTTAGATACAGATTGTGAGGATGATAATCACTGTCCTCATATGTAAGTAGCATTCATAATTCTAGCTTGAAAAAAAATCAGACAGGAGCATTTAAAGGTATTCATATGAAAGAACTCCAATAAACCCCTTTCTTCCATTATTGAGTATACTTTCAACTTTCAGTGTAATTATTTTAATTTTTGCACTCAGGATATTAGGAAAATGTTAACATAAAGCTACATAGTTAGTTCTCCCAAGGAAATAGGATACAGAAAGCTAGCTTTGTATTAAACCCAAGCAAGGTACTCAAAGTTAGATAGGCAAATACTAGTAAGTATGGAAAAGATTGAAATTTACAAATCAAGCTAACAATCTTGGTGACATATGTAAAATACCAGAAGACTGTACAATAATATGATTCCTCAGCAAATGACCTTTTTGGTGGCAAGGAGTCTTCCTAGGCAGCACAGATTTGCTTCAATCTTGTGCTCCTGCCATAGCATTCTGAGCTCTGGGATTTTAGGCATATGTCTCCCTGCCTCACTGCTGATACTTCATCAGAGAACAACTAGGTGGGAAATAGCAAATCACATACATCTTCTTCTCCCATGAGACTACTATGTCTAATAATCTCATTCAAGAGCCAGTTTTAAGTATACTGTCATTTCATTTAATTTGGTGCTAGTTATTTTCACTAACCAGATAGTTAAAACTTTAATAGCCCATTACTTTTTCTATACACAAGCCCCAAATTCCAAATCTTTATAATGAATGAAAAGCAAAATTAATGTGAGGTTCTAATTTATAAACACAGAATATGACAAAGAGCTAGAACAGCTTGTGTGATATAGCTTTTTCTTTTATTACTATGTATTTGCATCCAGTAAGCTTTTGAATGACCCATATTATAGACTTGTTTGTTAATCTGGAAAGAAGATTAATCTGGAAAATAATAAATTTCATATTATTTTCTTATATTCACTTTTTATATTTCCTTGTCCTTATTTGGTGCCATTAATGCTAATATTATTAGCCTTTTTTTCTTTTAAGTATTTATGGAGGTTATATAGCTTTTGTACCCGTCGAATATTTATAGACTTCCCTGTCTTCCTTAAGTCATTAGACAAGTCATACATATTTAGCACTTTCAATCTTCTAGACCATTTTAATAAATCAATGCCCACATTACTGGTTGTCATGTTGCCTCTCTTCTATATGACATATATCTTTCTGATTGAAAATGTTCAAAGCCATATCATTTATCCCTCTGAAAATGTCACTATTATTTCAAATGTCTGAGTGAAATTCTTTCTTATTCATTTAATATTAATAGTAATTCTGAACTCATCCTGCCATATGCTATAACCTACTTCCACCTATTTAATCATCCATTCTATTCCTTCTGAGGACAATAGAGAGAGGCAACATAATTTGAGGAAAATATTGATATCTGTGTTTCGTGTGTCTTTCTTTGACAATGACTACTATATTCTTCCTAAAAAGTAAGCCACCCTACTTCTCTAAGCCTCAGTGTTCTAACATTCAAAAATGAGACCTGGACTACAAGTTTTTAAAGAGCCATCAACTTTCAGAAGTATATGATGATATTAGCTTCATGAATTAAATAGCTTTCCTGATTTTAATTTAATTGTCTGTACTTAAATGTGATACACATCTACCTATACTGCTCACCTCATTTCTTTTGAAGTTTTTCTGAAACCATGTATATTTTTGTTCTTTTAAAACTGCAAAGTGTTACATAAACCTTCACCATATTTCCTATGAGTTACAAATGTCATTTCTATTTATACAATCCCATACCTTATAATAACTAGTTCTTCATATTACTGCAGTCTTACTAAGGATTTGATTTATGAAGTAGCATTATTAACTCTTAAAATCTTTTAGACATCAAAGTGTTTGTGACTTTTTTACTGGTGGTAATAAACATGCTTTTATCTTAGCATGTGGATCTTGATTTATGAATATATTTATTTCACTTAATCTAAACACAACTTTCTTATTTTATTGGTTATTATGGGAATATGTACCTTGTCTCCTAAATTAGACTACAATGTATTCTTTATAGAGAGTATGCCTGATTAAGTTGTCTTCAATATTTTTTCTTCCATCTACTAAAATTATCCGCTGAAATTCTCATTAATGTTTTCTGCACTCTGTCAAGATAACTATGCAATTGGTTAATAGGATGAAACTAGAAAATATCATTCTGAGTGAGGTAACCCAAATACAAAAAACACATATGGTATACACTCACTGATAAGTGAATATTTGCTCAAAAGCTTGAAATACCCAAGGTACAATCGGCAGACCACATGAAGCTCAAGAATAAGCAGATGCTTCAGTCTTTCTTAAAAAGGGGAAAATATTCATAAGAGGAATTATGGAGACAAGATTTGGAACAGACACTGAAGGAATGGCCATTCAGAGCCTGCTCCACCTGAGTATCCAACCCATATACATACAGCCACCAAACCTGGACAAGATTGCTGATGCCAAGAAGTGCATGTTGACAGGAGCCTGATATAGCTATCTCCTGAGAGGCTCTGCCAGAGCATGACAAATACAGAAGTAAATGTCTGCAGCCAACCACTGGAAGAGGAAAGTTGAAGATTACAATAGAGTGAATATCAAGATCACATAATAAGAATTTTGCTTTGGATTCACTTATGGTAAACAAGTGTAGTCAGAATTGGAAAAGAAAATCAGCATTCATTTTTAGTATAGTTCTGGAAGTACAAGTCAGAATATATTAGCAAAGGAAAAGAATTAAAATGCCACAAATAGGAGAAAAAGGTAAATTATCTTTATTTGTAGACACGATATTATACATAGTCGCTTCCAAATATCCCACAACAAAACTTATTGAAACAGCCAAAAATTCTTAGTAAGCTGGCGCAGTACAAAGTTAATTTAGAAAAAACACCAGTACACTTACAAAGTATCAACATCAATAGATAGAAATTGTAGACACACACACATACATGATAGCACCAGAATTAATAACACTTCATGGAACAAACTAACAATGTAGGTAAAAACCTCTACAGTGAAAACTTCAAACCTCTGAAAAGGGAGATCAAAAAACATACTGGAAGTTTGAAAGACATCTTATGATCTTAAACATATTTTTAGAAACATGTGGTTCAGAAACAGAAGTTGGTAGAATTAATATTTTGAAAATAACCATTTTATAAAACTCTATTTACAGAGTCAATTCAATTCCAATAAAAATAGCTACAACATTCTTCAAAGAAATAGAAAGAAACATTAAGTGTCAGTCAGCATGTAGAAAAATGTAAATTGAACCGTTCTTATCTACTTGTACAAAGTTCAAGTCCAAGTGGATTAAAGACCTCCATAGAGAACCAGATACACTGAATATATTAGAAGAGAAATTTAGGAAGAGCCTCAAATATATCAGCACAGTGGAAAATATCCTGAACATAACAACAATGGCCCAGGTTCTAAATCAGCTATAGACAAATGGGATCTCCTGAAATTGAGATGCTTCTCTAAGGCAAAGGACACTATCATTAGGACAAAATGGCAACCTATAGATTGGGTAAAAAGCTTTACCAATCCTACATCAGATAGAGGGCTAATATCCAACATATACGAAAAGCTCAATAAGTTAGATTCCAGAAAACCAAATATCCCTATTAAAAATGGAGTACAGAGCTAAACTAAGAACTTTCAACTGAGGAATCACAAATGGACAAGAAGCACCTAAGAAATGTTCAACATCTTTAGTCATCAGAAAAATGTAAATCAAAACAACTCTAAGATTCTACCTCACACAAGTCAAAATGGTTGAGATCAAAAACTCGGGAGAGATGAGATGCTGGCAATAATGTGGAGAAAGTGGAATACTCCTTCACTGTTGGTGGGATTGCACTGAGAATGAGGTCCCCATTGGAGGAGTTAGAGAAAGGCCTGAAGGATCTGAATGGGCTTGCAACTCCATAAGAACAATAATACCAACCAGAGTTCCCAGGGATTAAACCACCAACCTAGAGTACACATGGACTGACCCCTGGCTCCAGCTGCAGATGTATCCAGTGATGGCCTTTTTGGGCACCAATGGGACAAGCCCTTGTTCCTGCAAAGGCTGGATGCCCCACTCCCCTGATTAAGAGAATGTCAGTGAATGGACGCAAGGAGGGCTGGGTGGTTGGGTTGTGGAACACTCATAGAAGAATGTGGAGAGGGGATGGAATAGGGGGTTTATGGACAGGAAATTGGGAAAGGGGATAATGTTTGAAATGTAAACAAAAAATCAAATAAAAAAGAAAAATAACTCTGGATATGAGAATATTAAAATCTACTAGTTTGAATGAGAGAGAATATTAAGTATTGATACTTTAAGACTAATGATTTAATCACAAAAAACCCATGCTAGAATGAAAAATAATTGCAAGAGGCAAATAGTCTAGAAAACAGGGCATTGGCTGTGTCTGCTGTAAGATAGTGTCTTCAAGAAAAGAAAAACATAAAGTGAAGATGAGACGGTGTGTTGGTAGATAAAGGTAGGCCTAGAAAGGGTATGAGGTAGGAGGGGAGGAAGAATATGATCATAATATATTGTATTACATTCTGAAAATATAATAAAATATTGTTTTAAATGTTTAATAAAGAATGACTAGTAAGATGCATATTTTTAATTTTGGCTTTATTTCATGCATATGGATACTGCTTACATAGATAGCTGTAAATCACATATATGTACTACCCATGGAGACCAGAAGAAGGCAGCAGATTCCCTGAGTTTAGAATTAGAGATGACTTGGCACATCACTTGGGTGCTGGGAATTAAATCCAGGTACCCTAAGAGCAGTTATAGAACCATCTTTCTTATAAACTGCTAAATAAAATAATGTGTTATAATGAACATTTTGATTAACTAATTTAAGATGAAAACTCAAACCTTCAAGTACTTCATTATGCCCTCCTTTAATTGCTGGGTTTGATTCTTTTTAAAAAAATTATTGGATATTTTACATATTTACATCTCAAATATTATCCCCCTTCTGCCCTATCTAATGCTGCTTCCTGCTCCCCCTGCTTCTATGAAGATGCTCCCACCTGCACCCACCTACTCCCACCTCAACAACTTAGCATTCTTCTGCACCAGGGAAATTAGCCTTCACAGGACCAAGGGCTTCTCCTCCTATTAATACCAGACCATGACATTCTTTGTATATGTTTTTGTTTCTAGTTGGTCGATTACAGCCCTGACTTTGTTTATTTCCTACCTTCTACTACTCTTGGGTTTATTTGCATTTTTTGTTCTAGAGCTTATAATTATGCTGTCAAGCTGCTAATGTATGCTCTCTCTTGTTTCTTTTTTGGAGGCACTCATAGCTATGACTTTTCTTCTTAGCACTGCTTTCATGGTGTCACATGAGTTTGGGTATGTTGTTCATCCATTTTCTAAATGAATTAAATTCTAAAGTCTTTCTTATCTTTATTTCTTTCTTGACCAAGTTATCCTTGAGTAGAGTGTTATTCAACTTCCATGTGTATGTGGGTTTTCTGTTGTTTTTGTTGTTGTTGAAGACCAGTCTTAGTCTGTAATCATCTGATAGGGTGCATGGGGTTAATTCAATCTTCTCGTTTCTGTTGAGGCTTGTTTTGTGACTGATTATATGGTCAATTTTGAAGAAGGTACCATGAGGTGCTGAGAAGAATGTATATTCTTTGGTTTTAGGATGGAATGTTATATAAATATCTGTTAAATCCATTTGGTTCATAATTTCTGTTAGTTTTCTTATGTCTATACTTAGTTACTGTTTTCATTATCTGTCCATTGATTAGACTGTGGTGGTGAAATCTCCCATTATTATTGTGTAAAGTGAGATGTGTGCTTTGAGCTTCAGTATGGTTTCTTTCATGAATGTAGGGGCCCTTGCATTTGGAGCATAGATTGAGAATTCATCTTGGTGGATCTTTCCTTTGATGAATATGAAGTGAACTTCATTATCTTTTTTGATAACTTTTGGTTAAAATTCAATTTTATTCAATATTAGAATTGCTACTCTAGTTTGTTTCATGGAACCAATTACTGAGAACAGTGTTATCCAGCCTTTTACTCTGAGGTAGTGTCTGTCTTTGTTACTGAAGTGTGTTTACTGTATGTAGCAAAATTCTGGGTCCTCTTTCCATAGCCAGTCTGTTTGTCTATGTTTTTATTAGGGAATTGAGTCCATTGATATTAAGATATATTAAGGATTGGTATTTGTTGTTTCATGGTATTTTTGTTGTTAGGGGTGGATTTATTTTTGTGTAGCTCTCTTCTTTTGGGTTTGTTGCAAGAAAATTAGTTTCTTGCTTTTTTGTATGTTCTGGTTTCCCTCCTTGTTTTGGAGTCTCCCATCTATTATCCTTTGTATGGCTGGATTTATGGAAATACATTGTGTAAATTTAGTTTTCTCAGGGAATATCTTGGTTTCTCCATCTATGGTAATTGAACATTTTGCTGGATATAGTAGACGGGGCTGGTATTTGTGTTATCTTAGGGTTCGTATGATATCTGTCCAGGATTTCTTTCATAGACTCTGCTGAGAAGTCTGGTATAAGTTTGATAGGTCTATCCTTTTATGTTACTTGATGTTTTTCCATTACTGCTTTTAATATTCTTTGTTTTGTGTATTTGGTGTTTTCACTATTATGTGACAGCAGGAATTTCTTTTCTGGTCAAATCTATTTGGGGTTCTGTAGACTTCTTGTATGTTCAGAGGCATCTCTTTCTTTAGGTTAGGGAAGTTTTCTTCTATAATTTTGTTGAAGATATTTACTAGCTCTTTAAGTTGGGAATCTTCTCTCTCTTCTATACCTATTATCCACAGGTTTGATCTTCTCATTGTGCCCTGGATTTTCTAGATGTTTTTGGTTAGGGGCTTTTTGTGTTTTACATTTTCTTTGATGGTTGTGACAATGTTTTCTATGGTATCTTCTGCCCCTGAGATTCTCTCTTCTATCTCTTGTATTCTATTGGTAAACCTTGCATTTATTACTCCTAGCCTCTTTCCTAGTTTTTTTTTCTATCTCACTTTCTGATTTCTTTACTGTTTCTATTTCCATTTTTAGATCCTGGAATTTTTTTTCAATTTGTTCACCTGTTTGGTTTTGTTTTTCTGTAATTATTTAAGTGATTTTTGTGTTTCCTCTTTCAGGGCTTCTAATTACTTTTCTCTGTTCTCCTGTATTTCTTTAAGGAAGTTATTTATGTCCTTCTTAAATTCCTCTATCATAATGATGAGATGTGATTTTTAAATCCAAATCTTGCTTTTCAGGTGTGTTGGGATATCTATTATTGGTTGTGGTAGGAGAGATGTGTTCTGATAATGCTAAGTCGTCTTAGTTTCTGCTACTTATGCTTTTGTGCTTGCCTCTTGCCATTTGATTATCTCTGATATTTGTTGGTCTTGCTGTCTCTGACTGGAGCTTGTTGATTCTGTGGGCATGTCAGCCTGTGATGTTAGGATTGTTTGAGCTCCTGGGAGGGCAGATTTCTCTGGACAGGTTTTAGATCTGGAGGGCTGTGGGGCATTCTTAGCTCTGGATGCAGATAGAGACTGGAAGGGTCCTGTCCTAGGCCACCCTGCAGTCAGGAGCCCTGTACATTCCAGTGGGTCTCTCTTTGTTTAATCAATGGAGAAAAAGTGGGGTCCCACCAGTGGGCTGTGAACTTAGGAGGGAGAGAGTTCCTGGCAGACCAGCTCTGGAGGGCAGGTTTTATGTCTAAGAGCTGTGGGACAACATGTGCTCTGAGCCCAGATGGATACAGGAATGGTCCTGTCACAGGCTGCCCTGTGGTCCTGCATCCAGCATTCTCAGGCCAGGCCTCTCTTTGAATAATCAGTGGAGAGAAAGTGGGGTTCCAACTTTAAGCTGTGGACTTAAGAGCAAGAGTGCTCCTGACAGACCAGCTCTCTGTTGGCAGGTTTGGGGGAGTGCAATGTTTTAATGGTCAGGAGTTAGAAGAACCACTTCCTCTAGGAGACTATGGAGGATAATGTGGAAAAGATTGCTAAAAATTGTTAAAACCTGTTATTTTCTACACCTACGTCTTATTTTTGAACTAATATCCTGGAAGCTGAGTTTCATTATTTTAAGATCAATGCTCTATAACAGAGAACAGTAGAGTACAATGGCTTAAAATGTCCCTTCGTTAGAGCTATTCATATTAATGTAGCTGTTTCAGGCTTGCCATGATATAGTCTGGTTTCAGGTTGAGGCCTACCGACCTTCTGCATACTGGCAAAGACACTAGGTTTTACTTGAAGTGGTTGATAAATGTCTGACCCATATGATCCTTCATGCTCATAACCAGAAAGCAAGCAAAAGAGGCATATTAAACATACCAGTCTTACATCATAAGAAAGCAAGGAGAAACACACCAGACTTTTCAAAATATGGACTAAGAACTGACAGTCTGTTTATATTGCTTCATTTTGTTATTCAGTATAATTTTCATGCCTCAACACAAAGACAAGCCTTTTTTGTTTGTTGATCACAATTAGAAAACCACATGATAGTTGACATGGATTCTAAGAAAAATGAAAAGTTGTTCAAAGAATATAATTCTGTGGAAGTGAACAGGATTCCAAATGTTGTTGACCAAATTTGGGGATAGTTGCTTATTTTTTATTGGATTTTTAATTTACATTTCAAATTTTATTCCCTTTGGTTTCCTGGACATAAGCCCCCATCCCATCACCCTTGCATTTTTCTAGAAGAGTGCTCCCTTCCCCATCAACCCTCCCTTTCCCCCCACCGACACTTCTCTACACTGGGGGTCTCACCTTGACAGGACCAAGGGCTTCCCCTTTCACTGGTGCTCCAACAAGGTTATTCTCTGCTACATATGCAGTTGGAGACATGGGTCAGTCTAAGAATAGTCTTTGGGTGGTAGTTTAGTCCCTGGGAGCTCTGGTTGGTTGGCATTGTTGTTCTTATAGGGTGGCAAGCCCATTCACTTCTTTCAATTCTTTCTCTAATTCCTTAGACAGGGGTCCTGTTCTCAGTTCAGTATTTTGCTGCTAGCATTAGCCTCTGTATTTGACATGCTCTGGCTGTGGCTCTCAGGAGAGATCGATATCTGGAAATATATACTTCACATGTGGGACAGGCTCTGAATGGCCATTCCTTCGGTCTCAGCTCCAAACTTTGCCTCCATATCCCCTCCTATGAATATTATTGTTCCCCCTTTAAGACGGAGTAAAGCAGTGCATTTTGGTCATCCTTCTTCTTGAGCTTTATGTGGTCTGTTGATCATATCGTGGGTAATTTGAGCTTTTGGGCTAATATCCACGTATTAGTGAGATCATACCATGTGTGTTTTACTGTGATTGAGTTACCTCATGCTCTTCTATCAACCATGATCTCTGTGGTCAACTCTGCCATTAAGAAATGTCTAGACATCTCGGGCGCCAGAGGAAAACACCAAACACCATCTGGAACCCTGGTGCGCTGAAGCTCCCAGGAACCGCGGCACAGATCTTCCTGGTTGCTGCCGCCTCAGAGAGCTCGTGGGCAGCACCCCGCGAGCAAACTTGAGCCTCGGGACCACAGGTAAGACCAACTTTTCTGCTGCAAGAGACCTGCCTGGTGATCTCAGGACACACAGAGGCAGAATTCCTCTAGGACCGGGCACCTCCTGTGTTTACCTGGAGTCCCACACCCGCGGATCCCGGCCCACAGCAGCTCTCTGCTCCCAGACGCCATGGGAGAGAGACCCCACCACCTGGTCAGGTGGGCACTCCTGAGGCTGCAGAGCGGAAGAGACCACCAACACTGCCCACCCCTGCCCACATTCCTGGCCCAAGAGGAAACTGTATAAGGCCTCTGGGTTCCCGTGGGGGAGGGCCCAGGAGCAGCAGGATCACTGCTTCTGAGACACTGCCGGAACCTGAAGGAAACAGACCAGATAAACAGTTCTCTGCACCCAAATCCCGTGGGAGGGAGAGCTAAACCTTCAGAGAGGCAGACATGCCTGGGAAACCAGAAGAGACTGCACTCTGCACAAACATCTCGGACGCCAGATGAAAACACCAAATGCCATCTGGAACCCTGGTGCACTGAAGCTCCCGGAAACGACGGCGCAGATCTTCCTGGTTGCTGCCGCCGCAGAGAGCTACTGGGCAGCACACCCAGACTGAACTTGAGCCTCGGGACCACAGGTAAGACCAAATTTTCTGCTGCAAGAGACCTGCCTGGTGAACTCAAGACACAGGCCCACAGGAACAAATGAAGACCTGTAGAGAGGAAAAACTACACGCCCGAAAGCAGAACACTCTGTCCCCATAACAGGCTGAAAGAAAACAGGAAAACAGGTCTACAGCACTCCTGACACACAGGCTTATAGGGCAGTCTAGCCACTGTCAGAAATAGCAGAACAAAGTAACACTAGAGATAATCTGATGGCAAGAGGCAAGCGCAGGAACCCAAGCAACAGAAACCAGACTACATGGCATCATCGGAGCCCAATTCTCCCATCAAAACAAATATGGAATATCCAAACACACCAGAAAAGCAAGATCTAGTTTCAAAATCATATTTGATCATGATTCTGGAGGACTTCAAGAAAGATGTGAAGAACTACCTTAGAGAAACACAGGAAAACATTAATAAACAAGTAGAAGCCTACAGAGAAGAATCGCAAAAATGCCTGAAAGAATTCCAGGAAAACATAAATAAACAAGTAGAAGCCCATAGAGAGGAGACACAAAAATCCCAGAAAAAATTCCAGGAAAACACAATCAAACAGTTGAAAGAATTAAAAATGGAAATAGAAGCAATCAAGAAAGAGCACATGGAAACAACCCTGGATATAGAAAACCAAAAGAAGAGAAAAGGAGCTGTAGATACAAGCTTCACCAACAGAATACAAGAGATGGAAGAAAGAATCTCAGGAGCAGAAGATTCCATAGAAATCGTTGACTCAACTGTCAAAGATAATGTAAAGCAGAAAAAGCTACTGGTCCAAAATACAGGAAATCCAGGACTCAATGAGAAGATCAAACCTAAGGATAATAGGTATAGAAGAGAGTGAAGAATCCCAGCTCAAAGGACCAGTAAATATCTTCAACAAAATCATAGAAGAAAACTTCCCTAACCTAAAAAAAAAAGATACCCATAGGCATACAAGAAGCCTACAGAACTCCAAATAGATTGGACCAGAAAAGAAACACCTCCCGTCACATAATAGTCAAAACACCAAACGCACAAAATAAAGAAAGAATATTAAAAGCAGTAAGGGAAAAAGGTCAAGTAACATATGAAGGCAGACCTATCAGAATCACACCAGACTTTTCGCTAGAAACTATGAAGGCCAGAAGATCCTGGACTGATGTCATACAGACCCTAAGAGAACACAAATGCCAGCCCAGGTTACTGTACCTGCAAAACTCTCAATTAACATAGATGGAGAAACCAAGATATTCCATGACAAAACCAAATTTACACAATATTTTTCTACAAATCCAGCACTACAAAGGATACTAAATGGAAAAGCCCAACATAAGGAGGCAAGCTATACCCTAGAAGAAGCAAGAAACTAATAGTCTTGGCAACAAAACAAAGAGAATGAAAGCACAAAAACATAACCTCACATCCAAATATGAATATAACAGGAAACAATAATCACTATTCCTTAATATCTCTCAACATCAATGTCCTCAACTCCCCAATAAAAAGACATAGGTTAACAAACTGGACATGCAACAAGGACCCTGCATTCTGCTGCCTACAGGAAACACACTTCAGAGACAAAGACAGACACTACCTCAGAGTGAAAGGCTGGAAAACAACTTTCCAAGCAAATGGTCAGAAGAAGCAAGCTGGAGTAGCCATTCTAATATCAAATAAAATCAATTTCCAACTAAAAGTCATCAAAAAAGATAAGGAAGGACACTTCATATTCATCAAAGGAAAAATCCACCAAGATGAACTCGCAATCCTAAATATCTATGCCCCAAATACAAGGGCACCTACAAAAGAAACCTTACTAAAGCTCAAAACACACATTGGACCTCACACAATAATAATGGGAGATTTCAACACCCCACTCTCATCAATGGACAGATCATGGAAACAGAAATTAAACAGAGACGTAGACAGACTAAGAGAAGTCTGAGCCAAGTGGACTTAATGGATATTTATAGAACATTCTACCCTAAAGCAAAAGGATATACCTTCTTCTCAGCTCCTCATGGTACTTTCTCCAAAATTGACCATATAATTGGTCAAAAAACGGGCCTCAACAGGTACAGAAAGATAGAAATAATCCCATGCGTGCTATCGGACCAACACTGCCTAAAACTGGTCTTCAATAACAATAAGGGAAGAATGCCCACATATACGTGGAAATTGAACAATGCTCTACTCAATGATAACCTGGTCAAAGAAGAAATAAAGAAAGAAATTAAAGACTTTTTAAAACTTAATGAAAATGAAGGTACAACATACCCAAACTTATGGGACACAATGAAAGCTGTGCTAAGAGGAAAACTCATAGCGCTGAGTGCCTGCCGAAAGAAACAGGACAGAGCATATGTCAGCAGCTTGACAGCACACCTAAAAGCTCTAGAACAAAAAGAAGCAAATACACCCAGGAGGAGTAGAAGGCAGGAAATAATCAAACTCAGAGCTGTAATCAACCAAGTAGAAACAAAAAGGACCATAGAAAGAATAAACAGAACCAAAAGTTGGTTCTTTGAGAAAATCAACAAGATAGATAAACCCTTAGCCAGACTAATGAGAGGACACAGAGAGTGTGTCCAAATTAACAAAATCAGAAATGAAAAGGGAGAAATAACTACAGATTCAGAGGCAATTCAAAGAAACATCCGATCTTACTATAAAAGCCTATATTCAACAAAACTTGAAAATCTGCAGGAAATGGACAATTTCCTAGACAGATACCAGGTACCGAAGTTAAATCAGGAACAGATATACCAGTTAAACAACCCCATAACTCCTAAGGAAATAGAAGCAGTCATTAAAGTTCTCCCAACCAAAAAGAGCCGAGGTCCAGACGGGTTTAGTGCAGAATTCTATCAGACCTTCATAGAAGACCTCATACCAATATTATCCAAACTATTCCACAAAATTGAAACAGATGGAGCACTACCGAATTCCTTCTACGAAGCCACAATTACTCTTATACCTAAACCATACAAAGACCCAACAAAGAAAGAGAACTGCAGACCAATTTACCTTATGAATATCGACACAAAAATACTCGATAAAATTCTGGCAAACCGAATCCAAGAGCACATCAAAACAATCATCCACCATGATCAAGTAGGCTTCATCCCAGGCATGCAGGGATGGTTTAATATACAGAAAACCATCAACGTGATCCATTATATAAACAAATCGAAAGAACAAAACCACATGATCATTTCATTAGATGCTGAGAAACATTTAACAAAATTCAACACCGCTTCAACATAAGAGTCCTGGAAAGAATAGGAATTCAAGGCCCATACCTAAACATAGTAAAAGCCATATACAGCAAACCAGTTGCTAACATTAAACTAAATGGAGAGAAACTTGAAGCAATCCCACTAAAATCAGGGACTAGACAAGGCTGCCCACTCTCTCCCTACTTATTCAATATAGTTCTTGAATTTCTAGCCAGAGCAATCAGACAACAAAAGGAGGTCAAGGGGATACAGATCGGAAAAGAAGAAGTCAAAATATCACTATTTGCAGATGATATGATAGTATATTTAAGTTATCCCAAAAGTTCCACCAGAGAACTACTAAAGCTGATAAACAACTTCAGCAAAGTGGCTGGGTATAAAATTAACTCAAATAAATCAATAGCCTTCCTCTACACAAAAGAGAAACAAGCCGAGAAAGAAATTAGGGAAACGACACCCTTCATAATAGACCGAAATAATATAAAGTACCTCGGTGTGACTTTAACCAAGCAAGTAAAAGATCTGTACAATAAGAACTTCAAGACACTGAAGAAAGAAATTGAAGAAGACCTCAGAAGATGGAAAGATCTCCCATGCTCATGGATTGGCAGGATTAATATAGTAAAAATGGCCATTTTACCAAAAGCGATCTACAGATTCAATGCAATCCCCATCAAAATACCAATCCAATTCTTCAAAGAGTTAGACAGAACAATTTGCAAATTCATCTGGAATAACAAAAAACCCAGGATAGCTAAAACTATCCTCAACAATAAAAGGACTTTAGGGGGAGTCACTATCCCTGAACTCAAGCAGTATTACTGAGCACTAGTGATAAAAACTGCATGGTATTGGTACAGAGACAGACAGATAGACCAATGGAATTGAATTGAAGACCCAGAAATGAACCCACACACCTATGGTCACTTGATTTTTGACAAAGGAGCCAAAACCATCCAATGGAAAAAAGATAGCATTTTCAGCAAATGGTGCTGGTTCAACTGGAGGTCAACATGTAGAAGAATGCAGATCGATCCATGCTTATCACCCCATACAAAGCTTAAGTCCAAGTGGATCAAGGACCTCCACATCAAACCAGACACACTCAAACTAATAGAAGAAAAACTAGGGAAGCATCTGGAACACATGGGCACTGGAAAAAATTTCCTGAACAAAACACCAATGGCTTATGCTCTAAGATCAAGAATCGACAAATGGAATCTCATAAAACTGCAAAGCTTCTGTAAGGCAAAGGACACTGTGGTTAGGACAAAACGGCAACCAACAGATTGGGAAAAGATCTTTACCAATCCTACAACAGATAGAGGCCTTATATCCAAAATATACAAAGAACTCAAGAAGTTAGACCGCAGGGAGACAAATAACCCCATTAAAAATGGGGTTCAGAGCTAAACAAAGAATTCACAGCTGAGGAATGCCGAGTGGCTGAGAAACACCTAAAGAAATGTTCAACATCTTTAGTCATAAGGGAAATGCAAATCAAAACAACCCTGAGACTTCACCTCACACCAGTGAGAATGGCTAAGATCAAAAACTCAGGTGACAGCAGATGCTGGCGAGGATGCGGAGAAAGAGGAACACTCCTCCATTGTTGGTGGCATTGCAGACTGGTACAACCATTCTGGAAATCAGTCTGGTGGTTCCTCAGAAAATTGGACATTGAACTGCCTGAGGATCCAGCTATACCTCTCTTGGGCATATACCCAAAAGATGCCCCAACATATAAAAAAGACACGTGCTCCACTATGTTCATTGCAGCCTTATTTATAATAGCCAGAAGCTGGAAAGAACCCAGATGCCCTTCAACAGAGGAATGGATACAGAAAATGTGGTACATCTACACAATGGAATATTACTCAGCTATCAAAAACAATGCCTTTATGAAATTCGTAGGCAAATGGTTGGAACTGGGAAATATCATCCTGAGTGAGCTAACCAATCACAGAAAGACATACATGGTATGCACTCATTGATAAGTGGCTATTAGCCCAAATGCTTGAATTATCCTAGATGCCTAGAACAAATGAAACTCAAGACGGAAGATCAAAATGTGAATGTTTCACGCCTTCTCTAAAAGGGGAACAAGAATACCCTTGGCAGGGAAGAGAGAGGCAAAGATTAAAACAGAGACTGAAGGAACACTCAATCAGAGCCTGCCCCATATGTGGCCCATACATATACAGCCATCCAATTTGAGAAGATGGATGAAGCAAAGAAGTGCAAACCGACAGGAGCCGGATGTAGATCGCTCCTGAGAGACACAGCCAGAATACAGCAAATACAGAGGCGAATGCCAGCAGCAAACCACTGAACTGAGAATAGAACCCCCGTTGAAGGAATCAGAGAAAGAACTGGAAGAGCTTGAAGGGGCTCGAGACCCCATATGTACAACAATGCCAAGCAACCAGAGCTTCCAGGGACTAAGCCACTACCTAAAGACTATACATGGACTGACCCTGGACTCTGACCTCATAGGTAGCAATGAATATCCTAGTAAGAGCATCAGTGGAAGGGGAAGCCCTGGGTCCTGCTAAGACTGAACCCCCAGTGAACTAGACTGTTGGGTGGAGGGCGGCAATGGGGGAGGGTTGGGAGGGGAACACCCATAAGGAAGGGGAGGGGGGGAGGGGGATGTTTGCCGGGAAACCGGGAAAGGGAATAACATTCGAAATGTATATAAGAAATACTCAAGTTAATAAAAAAATATATATATCTAATAAAAAAAGAAAAAAATAAATAGTTATTGTTACATTTGGAAAAAAAGAAATGTCTAAAAAATGCAAAAGAAAAGAAAAAAGAAATGGCATATGAACAGGACTGAAGGCTATCTCACAAGTGCCCTATCATGATGAAAAGATATAGGCAATGGATGGGTGCTGAAGGGAAGAGAGTTAGTTTTCTCCAGAGAAATGCCACTTGAAAGACTATCCAATCCCTACTGGATATAAGACCTACAAAATGATACATGCAAACAATATTAAATGGAATCAATAGATTGTAATTATATATGCAAGCTTGTATATAAATTCTATATAAGATATTTATATATCATACATACATATAGACCTTATATTTAAATATATACAAATATAATGTTTCTAACAAAGTAATATACTCAACGTAATGTCATAATTTAACATAAACACATTAGGTTACTGCCCTTATGCAACAAGAAAGTATAAAGATTCATCCTTCTCTTCTTCCAACTATGCGTTGACCTCCAAAATACAGTTCATTGACAGGACTCTCTATGCTAACACCAAAACTAGACATGGAAAAATAAATCTAATATAATTATATATGCAATATGAAGAAAACTGTAAGTATTGATGAAAGAGAATTTGCTAGTTACTTAGACTTTTCCATGTTCATGGGCAGAAAAATATTCAACAGTTTTAGGATAATATTTTTTCTAAAATTACTTGTAGATTCAATATGATCTGAATGAGAGACCTATCAACTTATTTTATGATTACGTTGGCCTGAGTAGCAGGTTGTACCTCAATGCAAGGATCTGAAAAAGTGGTGCTAGGGCATGAGAAAGATAGAGAGTATGATAGACAATTGAGAAGATAAAATATGGGATTAAGTGGTCTTTCACAAACCTTTTCTTATGTCAAGCAAGTTTAAGAACCACAGTGCTATAGACACTACTTTTTTTTTTTTTTCTGGAGGAGGTATGGATCGCCAAGGTCAAGAGTAAGCTATATCATATAATGTTGTCAAATGGAACATGGAATAGCCTGATGACTTTGTCAGCATTATTTCTTACAGAACTCAGAGATTTCATATCCATGGTTGGCTAGGCCCTCAGTCATCTAGCATTTACTAAAAATAACTCCAAAGACATGGATATATACAAATACCATGTAGGCATTTTCTCAAATGTCTCTCCCTCTTTTTCAGTAAATCTAACTTGTTTAAAGTGGAGATAAACGTATCAATCCCATCAAGTTTCACATTGTAATAAATTTCATGAAAGTATTAGCACTAATACAATGAAAGGGGGAATGCCACATGCATTCTCACTCCAGCTCAATTTCTCAGTGCTAGTATACAAGGTACTGCTCTGTATCTGAATTTTGGAACACTGGACACTACTCCTATTTTGGAGGAATAGAATGCTGAAAGTTTTTACTTTTGTTTGCATAACATATAACTGAAGAAACTTTTAAATGTTTATTCTATGCTAAATTGCACAATTTGAGTCTATTTCAGAATTGATATACTCATGTCAAGTTTTTTATTGAGTTTGTTATTTTAAATGTCAGCAAAGAGAAAAACATGTTGACAGAAACTTATATGAGAACAAATATGAACTTGGAAATATGATGGTTTGATATCAGCTCCTTCAGTTTTAGGGTCTAAGGAAGGCATCCCAGGTGATCTTTGTAGAAGGGCTTCTCTGGGTATTCAACCCTTATCTTTTTTGTTTTCTGTGAGCTCACATAGGCCATTCATAAACAGAATCTACTGGATCATTGCTTTCTGTGGAACTTGTATAATGTTTGTGAGCATTGTAAGTATTATTCAAGATAAAGTTCATCTTTAACAGTTTTTAGTAAACGAGTCCTTTCTCTTTTTTTATTGGAAATTTCTTTATTTACATTTCAAATGTTATTTCCTTTCCTGGTTTCCTGTCTATAAGCCCCCTATCCCCTCGCCGTCCCATTCCTCTAGAAGGATGTTCCCCTATCCATCCATCCTCCCCTTCCTGCCCCCCCATGACATTCCCTTTCATTGGGGATCCAACCTTGGCAGGACCAAGGGCTTCTCCTTCCATTGGTGCCCAAAGTGGCCGTCTTCTGATACATATGCAGTTGGAGCCATGGGTCAGTCTATGGGTAGTGTTTTAGGCCCTGGAAGCTCTGGTTGGTTGGCATTGCTATTCTTACATTCCTCTTAGAAAAGACTCCTGCTTTATTTCCACAAGATGGTTGTTTGTTGTTTTGTTTTTTTTGGAGGGGTTATTTTTGTTTTGTTTTGTTCTGATTTGGTTCTGTTTTTTCTTTATTTTGCTCTGTTTTTTGTTTGTTTGCTTATTTGTTTTTGTTTTGTTTTGTTTTTTGGCTGCTTTTCATATGAATGTAGGTATACATACTTGACAAATGCTGATGTATTTTTAAGATTAGCCTTATATTTGTTCTATTTTGACAATTTATTCTTTAGTATTTTGTATTTTGTATTTAGTATTCTGTTTTTGGAGAGTTCATATATTTCAGGTGTATTGATATTTGTCTGCAGGTTATCATGGGACTTTCTGCATATTTTTAATAACTAGTTAGGCAAAAGACTTGTAATTGATCAGACAAGAAGCAAAGAAAGAAAGAAAGAAAGAAAGAAAGGAAGAAAGAGATTTATTGTGCCTCTTGAGACAAATGACCAACATGTTTTTTAATTACAATAGAATCCATTTTTATTCCCTTGTGCATCCCAAGACATTTGGGATTTTGAAAAAAAAAGTGATAAAATTAAGCCAGAACGTTAGGTACCATAAGAATTTATTAAGGAATTAAAAGTAACTGATGCTGACCTTCGATAGCCTGTGTGTGTGTGTGTGTGTGTGTGTGTGTGTGTGTGTGTGTGTGTGTGTTCTTAAGCAAGATTTCTTCTAATGGACTATAGATCAACTTTCAAAAATAAATTACAAAATTATATCTGTCCCATGGAAATTATCTTAAATTAATCTGTTTATATCAAAATTCTCCCTCATCTCCAACTGAGCAGTAACTGGAATGAATTATATCATGGAGTCTTCCCAACTGCAGCTTAAGTCATTTACAACTTATTTGGCATAGCACCTGCTGCTCATTTATATTTTAGGAAAGAAAACATACATTTTGACCATAAGGATGCAAAGAATTTTTATACCCAAGGAAAAACTCAAATATGCCAGAGTTTTGGAAGCTTAGTTTTCAGAAGGGCAGCTTCATTTCTTCTGACTCCTCATAGAAATGGTAGGTTGGAAATCACAGGGATAGAGCTCCCAGCCATGATTAGCCCTTTTCATAGTAGAAGCTTTAGTGGAGGCCCACTGTGTCTCTACACCAAGCTTCTGATATGAGCTGTAGACTTCATGTTAGCAGCAAGCAAAACATGAGCTTAACAAAAGACAGAAACTCAAATTTCAAGTATTTTCTTAGTTCTTAAGGGAATTTAAACTCTCCTAATTTTTGATAGTGCCCTTTTAGTTTTTGAAATGAGAAGCCTTGACCTAATTTTCACTTAATGTCTTTGATATTTAAATACTTTATGAAATATTTTTCCCTTTTCAAGATGAGAGTTAGAAAATAATTGGATATGATGTTGCATGTCAGTGGTTAAAAGAAAAGTAATAATATGATCCACACCATACATGCCTTAGGAAGGGCTTTTATGCATAACTATGTGAAAACTGGCATATCAGCTCAATGTCATAGCTGGTGATTATGTAGCTATTTCAATTTAAACTATGTCCAAGTTATCATTTATTTGCATTGGTATCCTAGACATATTTTACTGGCTATAAGTTCCTATATATGGAGTATCCGATCTAGAAGCTGTTATAATCAGAGGTACTCCAAATAACAGGGGCTTGATGCTTTCCTAATGGAAAAGTATGCATCCTTAAGAGAAAATCATTTGTAAGATGTGGTTTAAGCCTCTCACATTATATTTTTAATAAAATACATGTGTTACTACAGTCGATTTTTTTCCTGACAACATTTGTTTTGTATAGAAGTATATGCATTTAAAGTTTGTGGTGCTTTTTACTACATAATGTGACATTTACATACCATTTCTGACATTGAATTTCTACAAAAGTATTTGGTACAGTTGGTTGTTCACATTTATTCACATTGATGTGCCTTCTTTATACTTGTAAAGTCCTGATTTCCTTTTGTATTTCCCTCAAATTAATTTGTTTATAAATGTTTCACTTATGTCTCATCTCTTCTGAAGATATCTCAAAATAAGATTCATATTATCACTCCATGATAACATTTATCTTATTATTTCATTGTTCATGGATCCATCATTTTCTCAACTAAAATCAGATCAGGAATATTGTGATTCTTAAAGATCACTAAATGCTCGAATTACCCTAGATGCACAGAACGCATGAAACTCAAGGATGACCAAAATGTGGATGCTTCACTCCTTTAGAAGGGGAACAAGAATACCCTTGGGAGGGGTTAGGGAGGCAAAGTTTAGAACAGAGGTGAAGGAATGCCCATTCAGAGCCTGCCCCACATATGGTCCATACATATACAGCCACCAAACTAGATAAAATGGATGAATCAAAGAAGTGCAGGCTGACAGGAACCGGATGTAGATCTCTCCTGAGAGACACAGCCAGAATATAAAAAATACATAGGCAAATGCCAGCAGGAAACCACTGAACTGAGAATGGGACCCCCGTTGAAGGAGTCAGAGAAAGGACTGAAAGAGCTGAAGGGGCTCAAGACCCCATACGAACAACAATGCCAACCAACCAGAGTTTCCAGGAACTAAGCCACTACCCCAAGACCATACATGGACTGATCCTGGGCTCCAACTGCATAAGTAGCAGTAAATAGCCTAGTAAGGGCGCCAGTGGAAGGGAAAGCCCTTGGTCCTGCCAAGGCTAGACCCCCGGCGAACGGGATCCTTGGGGGGAGGGGGAAATGGAGGGAGGATTGGGAGGGGAACACACATATAGAATGGGAGGGGTAGGGGTTAGGGGGATGTTGGCATGGAAACCAGGAAATGGAATAACATTTGAAATGTAAATAAGAAATACCCAATTTAATAAAGATGGGAAAAAAGAAAAAAGAAGAATGAAGAAAAGCCAGGGACATCACTGACAACATTTAATAAAGTGGCTTTCACAAGCTGGAAAAAATATATAAATATATACATATTTTATACATATATACATATATATGTGTGTGCAAATATGTAAATATATGTACACATGTATGTGTATTATGAGTATTTTTGCATCAAGAGAGCATGGTCAGATGTGAAATCATATGAATACAAATAACATTGTACCTCTTATTTTTGTAGATTATAACAACAGTTAAAGAAAGGGAGGCAATAGACTGGTAAAACCATTCTGGAAATCAGTCTGGAGGTTCCTCAGAAAATTGGACATTGAACTACCTGAGGATCCAGCTATACCTCTCTTGGGCATATACCGACAAGGTGCCCCAACATATAAAAAAGACACGTGCTCCACTATGTTCATTGCAGCCTTATTTATAATAGCCAGAAGCTGGAAAGAACCCAGATGCCCTTCAACAGAGGAATGGATACAGATAACCTGGTACATCTACACAATGGAATATTACTCAGCTATCAAAAACAATGCCTTTATGAAATTCATAGGCAAATGGATGGAACTGGAAAATATCATCCTGAGTGAGGTAACCCAATCACAGAGAAACACACATGGTATGCACTCATTGATAAGTGGCTATTAGCCCAAATGCTTGAATTACCCTAGATGCCTAGAACAAATGAAACTCAAGAGGGATGATCAAATGTGAATGCTTCACTCCTTCTTTAAAAGGGGAACAAGAATACCCTTGGCAGGGAATAGAGAGGCAAAGATTAAAAGAGAGACAGAAGGAACACCCATTCAGAGCCTGCCCCACATGTGGCTCATACATATACAGCCATCCAATTAGACAAGATGGATGAAGCAAAGAAGTGCAGGCCGACAGGAGCCGGATGTAGATCGCTCCTGAGAGACACAGCCAGAATACAGCAAATACAGAGGCGAATGCCAGCAGCAAACCACTGAACTGAGAATAGGACCCCCGTTGAAGGAATCAGAGAAAGAACTGGAAGAGCTTGAAGGGGCTCGAGACCCCTTATGAACAATAATACCAAGCAACTAGAGCTTCCAGGGACTAAGCCACTACCTAAAGACTATACATGGACTGACCCTGGACTCTGACCTCATAGGTAGCAATGAATATCCTAGTCAGATCACCAGTGTAAGGGGAAGCCCTTGGTCCTGCTAATACTGAACCCCCAGTGAACGTGATTGTTGGGGGGAGGGCGGCAATGGGGGGAGGGTGGGGAGGGGAACACCAATAAAGAAGGTGAGGGGGAGGAATTAGGGGGATGTTTGCCCAGAAACCGGGAAAGGGAATAACATTCGAAATGTAAATAAGAAATACTCAAGTTAATAATAAAAATAAATAAAGAAAGAAAGAAAGGGAGGCAATGAATTTGAGCTATAGCAATGGGTATTAGAGAAATGAAAGGGAAAATGCAAAATGATATTATTACACTTTAATTTCAAAAAAATTAATAAGTCATAAAAGTAACACCACAGATCAATAGCATTGATGAAGATATATGTAAATGTCCTTGCTCCCACATCAAAAAACTATATGCAGTGTGTACAGAAAAACAATTATGTTGTGACCCATTGAGTATGATTTCAGGAATATAATGTCTGGTGTAACATAAATTCTTTGTAAACATAATTTTGAAAAATAAAATTGAGGTCAAGAATTAGATCACCACCCAAGGGGAAAAAAATCACTAAAAGTGACTAGTGAGATAAATCTTTATGCTGATGATTACATCCTGATATTCTTGTAACATACACTCTTCTTTAATGTTCTTGTTTTTATATATCACAGTGATATATTTCAGCTAATCGTTATTTGTCCCACACAAGGGAAAATAGCCATTTATTTATGTTATTTCATTTCTTTTAATGAGGGATAACACTCAAATCAAGTTATGAACATAAGTCTGCAGAAATTGGTCTTCACTTGAAGAGCTCATCCAGTTGACCTAAAGCTGTTTCTAAAAGGCCAAAGTTCATACTGAGTTCATTCTCTGTTCATTTCCTTGCAAAGGTCTTGTTAGTTGAACTCAACAGTAAATCAGAGGAAAACAAATTATGCTATTGATTCAGTTTGTGTAATCACTTAGGTCTTCTAGCAAAAACAGACTTATAAAGATGTTAGATAGAGAGAATTGTAGCTAAAATCTTCAGATATAACCAGAGCAATATGTTTCTCTCATATTTTCCAGTAGCTTACTGTCACATAACAATGAAACACTAATTTTTTATTACGTCTGACATGGGCTGTTATTCAGACTCATAGAATAGAGAAGTAAGACTAACACAATTTTTGAGGCTGAGTCATGAAATGCAATAAAACTTTGACCTAACACACATTTTCTAGATACTGGAATTAGTAACTCAGCCCTCAGGCAAAACACAGAAACCAAACTTTCAGAGATAATAAGCTCCTGACATAACCTTTAACTCAGCATCTGGATGTCTACATGATATATTTTTTCTATTGGATATTTCTTATTTACATTGCAAATGTTATCCTCTTTATTGGTTTCCCACCCATAAACCCCCTAACCCATCCCTCTCTTCCTCCTTCTATGAGGGTATTTCCCCACCCAACTACCTACCCCTCCCTACCTCCCTGCCCTGACATTCCCATACACTGGGGTAGGGGTTAGGGGTCCAGCCTTGGCAGAACAAATTGCTTCTCCTCCCATTGGTGCTGAAGAAGGCCATCCTCTCCTACATATGCAGGTGGAACCGTGGTTCTCTCCATGTGTACTCTTTGGGTAGGGGTTTAGACACTGGTGCATCTGGTTGTTTGGTATTGTTGTTCTTATGGGTTGCAAGCTCCTTTAGCTCATTCATTCTCTAAATCCTCCAATGCGGACCCTATTCTGAGTTCAATCATTTGCTGCTAGTATTCACCTCTGTATTTGTCACATTCTGGCTGAGCTTCTCAGGAGACAACTATATCAGGCTCCTGTTAGCATGCACTTTTTGGCTTCATCAATATTGTCTAAGTTTGCTGGTTGTAAATATATGGGCTGGATCCCCAGGTGGGGCAGGCTTTCATAGGACAATCCTTCAGTCTTTGTCTCCATATCTCCTCCTATGAATATTTTTGTTCCTCTTTGTAAGAAAGAATGAAGCATCCACACTTCGGTCATCCTTCTTCTAGAGCTTCATAAGGTCTGTAGATAATATCTTGGGTAATTTGAGTTTTAGGGCTAATATCCACCCATCAGTGAGTACATAAGATGTGTGTTATTTTGTGTTTGGGTTACCTCACTCAGGATGATATTTTCTAGTTCCATCCATTTGTCTCTAATTGTCATGAAGCCATTACTTTTAATAGCTGTGTAATATTCCACTGTCTAAATGTACCACATTTTCTGTATCCATTCCTCTATTGAGAGACATCTTGGTTCTTTCCAGAGTCTGGCTGTTGTAAATAAGGCTGCTATGAACATAGAGGAGAATGTGCCCTTGTTATATGTTGGAACATATTTTGGGTATATGCCCAGAAGTGGGATAGCTAGTTCCCCAGGTAGTACTATGTCCAATTTTCCAACCTCTATACTGATTTCCAGAGTGATTGTACCAGCTTGCAATCCCACCACCAATGAAGGAGTTTTTCTTTTTCTCAACTTTCTTGCCAGCATCTATTGTCACCTGAGTTTTTGATCTTAGCCACTCTGACTTGCAAGAGGTGGAATCTCAGGGGTGCTTTGATTTCCATTTCCCTGATGACTAAGAATTTTGAACATTTCTTTAGATACTTTTCAGCCATTTGATATTCCTCAGCTGAGAATTCTTTTTTTTTTAGCTCTGTACATCATTTTTAATAGGGATATTTGATTCTCTGAGTCTACCTTCTTGATGTGTGTGTGTGTGTGTGTGTGTGTGTGTGTGTGTGTGTGTGTTTTGAATATTAGCCCTCTATCGGATCTAGGATAGCTAAAGACCTGTTTGCCATTGTTTGCCATTTTGTCCTGAAAACAGTGCCCTTTGCCTTCCAGAAGTTTTGTAATTTTCTGAAGTCTCATTTGTTGGGAAGTCCCACACCCGCGGATCCCGGCCCCCAGCAGCTCTCTGCTCCCAGACCCGGTGAGAGAGAGACCCAAACGCCTGGTCAGGTGGGCACTCCTGAGGCTGCAGAGCGGAAGAGACCACCAACACTGCTCACCCCTGCCCACATCCCTGGCCCAAGAGGAAACTGTATAAGGCCTCTGGGCTCCCGTGGGGGAGGGCCCAGGAGCGGCAGGACACCTGCCTGAGACACCGCCTGAACCTGAAAGAAACAAACCGGATAAACAGTTCTCTGCACCCAAATCCCGTGGGAGGGAGAGCTAAACCTTCAGAGAGGCAGACAAGCCTGGGAAACCAGAAGAGACTGCTCCCTGCACACACATCTCGGACGCCAGAGGAAAAAGCCAAAGACCATCTGGAACCCTGGTGCACTGAAGCTCCCGGAAGGGGCAGCACAGGTCTTCCTGGTTGCTGCCGCTGCAGAGAGCCCCTGGGCAGCACCCCACGAGCGAACTTGAGCCTCAGGACCACAGGTAAGACCAAATTTTCTGCTGCAAGAAAGCTGCCTGGTGAACTCAAGACACAGGCCCACAGGAACAGCTGAAGACCTGTAGAGAGGAAAAACTACACGCCCGAAAGCAGAACACTCTGTCCCCATAACTGACTGAAAGAGAGGAAAACAGGTCTACAGCACTCCTGACACACAGGCTTATAGGACAGTCTAGCCACTGTCAGAAATAGCAGAACAAAGTAACACTAGAGATAATCTGATGGCGAGAGGCAAGCGCAGGAACCCAAGCAACAGAAACCAAGACTACATGCCATCATCGGAGCCCAATTCTCCCACCAAAACAAACATGGAATATCCAAACACACCAGAAAAGCAAGATCTAGTTTCAAAATCATATTTGATCATGATGCTGGAGGACTTCAAGAAAGACATGAACACACTTAGGGAAACACAGGAAAACATTAATAAACAAGTAGAAGCCTACAGAGAGGAATCGCAAAAATCCCTGAAAGAATTCCAGGAAAACACAATCAAACAGTTGAAGGAATTAAAAATGGAAATAGAAGCAATCAAGAAAGAACACATGGAAACAACCCTGGATATAGAAAACCAAAAGAAGAGACAAGGAGCTGTAGATACAAGCTTCACCAACAGAATACAAGAGATGGAAGAGAAAATCTCAGGAGCAGAAGATTCCATAGAAATCATTGACTCAACTGTCAAAGATAATGTAAAGCGGAAAAAGCTACTGGTCCAAAACATACAGGAAATCCAGGACTCAATGAGAAGATCAAACCTAAGGATAATAGGTATAGAAGAGAGTGAAGACTCCCAGCTCAAAGGACCAGTAAATATCTTCACCAAAATCATAGAAGAAAACTTCCCTAACCTAAAAAAAGAGATACCCATAGACATACAAGAAGCCTACAGAACTCCAAATAGATTGGACCAGAAAAGAAACACCTCCCGTCACATAATTGTCAAAACACCAAACGCACAAAATAAAGAAAGAATATTAAAAGCAGTAAGGGAAAAAGGTCAAGTAACATATAAAGGGAGACCTATCAGAATCACACCAGACTTCTCGCCAGAAACTATGAAGGCCAGAAGATCCTGGACTGATGTCATACAGACCCTAAGAGAACACAAATGCCAGCCCAGGTTACTGTATCCAGCAAAACTCTCAATTAACATTGATGGAGAAAACAAGATATTCCATGACAAAACCAAATTTACACAATATCTTTCTACAAATCCAGCACTACAAAGGATAATAAATGGTAAAGCCCAACATAAGGAGGCAAGCTATACCCTAGAAGAAGCAAGAAACTAATCGTCTTGGCAACAAAACAAAGAGAATGAAAGCATACAAACATAACCTCACATCCAAATATGAATATAAAGGGAAACAATAATCACTATTCCTTAATATCTCTCAATATCAATGGCCTCAACTCCCCAATAAAAAGACATAGATTAACAAACTGGATACGCAACGAGGACCCTGCATTCTGCTTCCTACAGGAAACACACCTCAGAGACAAAGACAGACACTACCTCAGAGTGAAAGGCTGGAAAACAACTTTCCAAGCAAATGGTCAGAAGAGGCAAGCTGGAGTAGCCATTCTAATATCAAATAAAATCAATTTCCAACTAAAAGTCATCAAAAAAGATAAGGAAGGACACTTCATATTCATCAAAGGAAAAATCCACCAAGATGAACTCTCAATCCTAAATATCTATGCCCCAAATACAAGGGCACCTACATACGTAAAAGAAACCTTACTAAAGCTCAAAACACACATTGGACCTCACACAATAATAGTGGGAGATTTCAACACCCCACTCTCATCAATGGACAGATCATGGAAACAGAAATTAAACAGTGATGTGGAAAGACTAAGAGAAGTCATGAGCCAAATGGACTTAACGGATATTTATAGAACATTCTATCCTAAAGCAAAAGGATATACCTTCTTCTCAGCTCCTCATGGTACTTTCTCCAAAATTGACCATATAATTGGCCAAAAAACGGGCCTCAACAGGTACAGAAAGATAGAAATAATCCCATGCGTGCTATCGGACCACCACGGCCTAAAACTGGTCTTCAATAACAATAAGGGAAGAATGCCCACATATACGGGGAAATTGAACAATGCTCTACTCAATGATAACCTGGTCAAGGAAGAAATAAAGAAAGAAATTAAAAACTTTTTAGAATTTAATGAAAATGAAGATACAACATACTCAAACTTATGGGACACAATGAAAGCTGTGCTAAGAGGAAAACTCATAGCGCTGAGTGCCTGCAGAAAGAAACAGGAAAGAGCATATGTCAGCAGCTTGACAGCACACCTAAAAGCTCTAGAACAAAAAGAAGCAAATACACCCAGGAGGAGTAGAAGGCAGGAAATAATCAAACTCAGAGCTGAAATCAACCAAGTAGAAACAAAAAGGACCATAGAAAGAATCAACAGAACCAAAAGTTGGTTCTTTGAGAAAATCAACAAGATAGATAAACCCTTAGCCAGACTAACGAGAGGACACAGAGATTGCGTCCAAATTAACAAAATCAGAAATGAAAAGGGAGACATAACTACAGATTCAGAGGAAATTCAAAAAATCATCAGATCTTACTATAAAAACCTAAATTCAACAAAATTTGAAAATCTACAGGAAATGGACAATTTCCTAGACAGATACCAGGTACCGAAGTTGAATCAGGAACAGATAAACCAGTTAAACAACCCCATAACTCCTAAGGAAACAGAAGCAGTCATTAAAGGTCTCCCAACCAAAAAGAGCCCAGGTCCAGACGGGTTTAGTGCAGAACTCTATCAAACCTTCATAGAAGACCTCATACCAATATTATCCAAACTATTCCACAAAATTGAAACAGATGGAGCCCTACCGAATTCCTTCTACGAAGCCACAATTACTCTTATACCTAAACCACACAAAGACACAACAAAGAAAGAGAACTTCAGACCAATTTCCCTTATGAATATCGACGCAAAAATACTCAATAAAATTCTGGAAAACCGAATTCAAGAGCATATCAAAACAATCATCCACCATGATCAAGTAGGCTTCATCGCAGGCATGCAGGGATGGTTTAATATAAGGAAAACCATCAACGTGATCCATTATATAAACAAACTGAAAGAACAGCACCACATGATCATTTCATTAGATGCTGAGAAAGCATTTGACAAAATTCAACACCCCTTCATGATAAAAGTCCTGGAAAGAATAGGAATTCAAGGCCCATACCTAAACATAGTAAAAGCCATATACAGCAAACCAGTTGCTAACATTAAACTAAATGGAGAGAAACTTGAAGCAATCCCACTAAAATCAGGGACTAGACAAGGCTGCCCACTCTCTCCCTACTTATTCAATATACTTCTTGAAGTTCTAGCCAGAGCAATCAGACAACAAAAGGAGATCAAGGGGAAACAGATCGGAAAAGAAGAGGTCAAAATATCATTATTTGCAGATGACATGATAGTATATTTAAGTGATCCCAAAAGTTCCACCAGAGAACTACTAAAGCTGATAAACAACTTCAGCAAAGTGGCTGGGTATAAAATTAACTCAAATAAATCAGTTGCCTTCCTCTATACAAAAGAGAAACAAGCCGAGAAAGAAATTAGGGAAACGACACCCTTCATAATAGACCCAAATAATATAAAGTACCTCGGAGTGACTTTAACCAAGCAAGTAAAAGATCTGTACAATAAGAACTTCAAGACACTGAGGAAAGAAATTGAAGAAGACCTCAGAAGATGGAAAGATCTCCCATGCTCATGGATTGGCAGGATTAATATAGTAAAAATGGCCATTTTACCAAAAGCGATCAAAATACCAATCAAAATACCAATCCAATTCTTCAAAGAGTTAGACAGAACAATTTGCAAATTCATCTGGAATAACAAAAAACCCAGGATAGCTAAAGCTTCCTCAACAATAAAAGGACTTCAGGGGGAATCACTATCCCTGAACTCAAGCAGTATTACAGAGCAATAGTGATAAAAACTGCATGGTATTGGTACAGAGACAGACAGATAGACCAATGGAATAGAATTGAAGACCCAGAAATGAACCCACACACCTATGGTCACTTGATTTTTGACAAAGGAGCCAAAACCATCCAAAGGAAAAAAGATAGCCTTTTCAGCAAATGGTGCTGGTTCAACTGGAGGGCAACATGTAGAAGAATGCAGATCGATCCATCCTTATCACCCTGTACAAAGCTTAAGTCCAAGTGGATCAAGGACCTCCACATCAAACCAGACACACTCAAACTAATAGAAGAAAAACTAGGGAAGCATCTGGAACACATGGGCACTGGAAAAAATTTCCTGAACAAATCACCAATGGCTTATGCTCTAAGATCAAGAATCGACAAATGGGATCTCATAAAACTGCAAAGCTTCTGTAAGGCAAAGGACACTGTGGTTAGGACAAAATGGCAACCAACAGATTGGGAAAAGATCTTTACCAATCCTACAACAGATAGAGGCCTTATATCCAAAATATACAAAGAACTCAAGAAGTTAGACCGCAGGGAAACAAATAACCCTATTAAAAAATGGGGTTCAGAGCTAAACAAAGAATTCACAGCTGAGGAATGCCGAATGGCTGAGAAACACCTAAAGAAATGTTCAACATCTTTAGTCATAAGGGAAATGCAAATCAAAACAACCCTGAGATTTCACCTCACACCAGTGCGATTGGCTAAGATCAAAAACTCAGGTGACAGCAGATGCTGGCGAGGATGTGGAGAAAGAGGAACACTCCTCCATTGTTGGTGGGATTGCAGACTGGTAAAACCATTCTGGAAATCAGTCTGGAGGTTCCTCAGAAAATTGGACATTGAACTGCCTGAGGATCCAGCTATACCACTCTTGAGCATATACCCAAAAGATGCCTCAACATATAAAAGAGACACGTGCTCCACTATGTTCATCGCAGCCTTATTTATAATAGCCAGAAAATGGAAAGAACCCAGATGCCCTTCAACAGAGGAATGGATACAGAAAATGTGGTACATCTACACAATGGAATATTACTCAGCTATCAAAAACAACGACTTTATGAAATTCGTAGGCAAATGGTTGGAACTGGAAAATATCATCCTGAGTGAGCTAACCCAATCACAGAAAGACATACATGGTATGCACTCATTGATAAGTGGCTATTAGCCCAAATGCTTGAATTACCCTAGATCCCTAGAACAAATGAAACTCAAGACGGATGATTAAAATGTGAATGCTTCACTCCTTCTTTAAATGAGGAAAAAGAATACCCTTGGCAGGGAAGGGAGAGGCAAAGATTAAAACAGAGACTGAAGGAACACCCATTCAGAGCCTGCCCCACATGTGGCCCATACGTATACAGCCACCCAATTAGACAAGATGGATGAAGCAAAGAAGTGCAGACCGACAGGAGCTGGATGTAGATCGCTCCTGAGAGACACAGCCAGAATACAGCAAATACAGAGGCGAATGCCAGCAGCAAACCACTGAACTGAGAATAGGTCCCCTATTGAAGGAATCAGAGAAAGAACTGGAAGAACTTGAAGGGGCTCGAGACCCCAAAAGTACAACAATGCCAAGCAACCAGAGCTTCCAGGGACTAAGCCACTACCTAAAGACTATACATGGACTGACCCTGGACTCTGACCCCATAGGTAGCAATGAATATCCTAGTAAGAGCACCAGTGGAAGGGGAAGCCCTGGGTCCTGCTAAGACTGAACCCCCAGTGAACTAGTCTATGGGGGGAGGGCGGCAATGGGGGGAGGGTTGGGAGGGGAACACCCATAAGGAAGGGGAGGGGGGAGGGGTATGTTTGCCCGGAAACCGGGAAAGGGAATAACACTCGAAATGTATATAAGAAATACTCAAGTTAATAAAAAATAAAAAAATAAAAAAAAGAAGTCTCATTTGTTGATTCTTGATCTTAGAGCATAATCCATTTGTATTCAGTTTAGGAAAATTTCCCCAATGCCCATGTGTTTGAGGCTCTTGTGCACTTTTTCTTCTATTAGTTGGAGTGTATCTGGTTTTATGTGGAGGTCCTTGATCTACTTGAATTTGAGCTTTGTACAGGGCAATAAGAATAGATCGATTTGCATTCTTTTACATGCTAACTGCCAGCACCATTTGTTGAAAATTCAGTCTTTTTTCCACTGGATGGTTTTAGCTCCTTTCTCAAATTTCAAGTGTCCATAAGTATGTGGGTTCATTTCTGGGACTTCAATTCTATTCCATTTTTCTACCTGCCTGACTCTGTACCAATACCATACAGTTTTTTATCACTATTGCTCTGTAATATAGCTTGAGGTCAGAGATTGTGATTTTCCCAGAAGTTCTTTTATTGTTGAGGGTATTTTCACTATCCTGGGTTTTTTATTCCAAATGAATTTGCAGTTTGTTCTTTCTAAGTCTATGAAGAATTGAATTGGAGTTTTGATGGGATTGCACTGAATCTGTAAATTGCTTTTGGCAAGATGGCCATTTTTACAATATTAATCCTGCCCATCCATGAGCATGAGAGTTCTTTCCATCTCCTGTGATCTTCAATTTTATTCTTCAGAGACTTGAAATTCTTGTCAAGCAGATCTTTCACTTCCTTTGTTAGTGTCACACTGGTATATTTTTTATTATTTTTGACTATTGTGAAGGGTGCTGTTTCCCTAATTTTTTTCTCTTCCTGTTTATCCTTTGAGTAGAGGAGGGCTACTCATTTGTTTGAGTTAATTCAGCCACTTTGCTGAAGTTGTTTATCAAACTTAGTAGTTCTCTGGTGGAATTTTTTGGGGTCACTTAAGTATATTATCATATCATCTGAAGTAGTGATATTTTGACTTCTTACTTTCCAATTTGTATCCCTTTGACCTCCTTTCATTGTTTGATTATTCTGGCTAGGACTTCAAGTACTACATTTTATAAGTAAGGAGAGAGTGGGCAGCCTTGTCTCATCCCTAATTTTAGTGTGATTGCTTCAAGTTTCTCCCCATTTAGTTCGATGTTGGCTACTGTTTTGTTGTATATTGCTTTTACTATGTTTAAGCATGGGCATTGAATTCCTGATCTTTCCAAGACTTTTAATGTGAAGAGGTATTGAATTTTGTCAAATTCTTTCTCAGCATCTAATGACATGTTTATGTGGTTTGTTTTTTGTTTTCTTTGAGTTTTTTTATATAGTGGATTACATGGATGGATTTACATATATTGAACCTTCCCTGCATCCCTGGCATGAAGACTACTTGACCATTATGGATGGTCATTTTAACATGTTCTTGGATTCAGTTTGTGAGAATTTTATTTGTTATTTTTGTTTCAGTAATCATAAGGAAAATAGGTCTGAAATTTTCTTTGTTGGGTCTTTGTGTGGTTTAGGCATAAGCATAGAAAGAATTAGGTAGTATTCCTTTTGTTTCTAGCTTGTGGAATAATTTGGACAGTATTGGTATGAGGTCTTCTATGAAGGTCTGATAGAATTCTCAACTAAAAACCCCTATCTGGTCCTGAGCAGCCTTTTTTTGGTTGGGAGACTTTTAACAACTGCATCTATTTCTTTAGGGGTTATAGAACTGTTTAGATGCTTTATCTGAATCTGATGTAATTTTGGTACCTGGAATCTATCTAGAAAATTGTCCATTTCATCAAGATTTTCCATGTTTTTTGAAAATAGGTTTTTTTGTAGCAAGATCTGATAATTTTTTTAAAATTTCTTCAGCTTTTGTTTTTATGTCTTCCTTTTCATATCTGCTTTTGTTAATTTGGATACTCTTTCTGTGCCCTCTGTTTAGTCTGGCTAAAGGTTTATCTATCTTGTTGATTTTCTCAAACAACCACCTCCTGCTCTTTTTGATTCTTTATATAGTTCTTATTGTTTTTATCTGGTTGCCTGAGTTTATTATTTCCTGCTCTCTACCCCTGAGTATATTTGCTTCATTTTGTTCTAGAGCTTTTAGGTGTGCTGTCAAGCTGCTAGTGTATGCTCTCTCCAGTTTCTTTATAGAGGCACTCAGGGTTATGATTTTTCCTAGTAGCACTGCTTTCATTGTATCCCATAAGTTTGGGTATGTTGTGCCTTCATTGCATGTTTATGGGCATCTCTTTCTTCAGGTTAGGGAAGTTTTCTTTTATAATTTTGTTGAAGACATTTACTGGCTTTTAAAGTTGAAAATCTACTTTCTCTTCTATACCTATTATTGTTAGATTTGATCTTCTCATTATGTCTAGCATTTCCTTGTTTTGGGCTAGGAGCTTTTTGCGTTTAGCAATTTTTTTGATGGTTGTATCAATGGTATCTTCTGCCCTGGAAATTCTCTCTTCTATCTCTTGTATTCTGTTGGTGATGCTTGTATCTATGTCTCCTGATTTCTTTCCTAAGTTTTCTATCTCTAGGTTTGTCTCCTTTTGTGATTTCTTTATATTTTCTCTCTCCATTTTTAGATCCTGGATTGTTTTATTCAATTCATTCACCTTTTTTGGTGGCGTTTTCTGTAATTCTTTAAGGGATTTTTCTGTTTCCTCTTTAAGGGCTTCTACTTGTTTACCTGTATTGTCCCATATTTCTTTAAGGGAGTTATTTCTTTCTTTTATTCCTCTCTCATCATCATGAGATGTGATTTTAAATTCAAGTCTTACTTGTCTGGTGTATTGCGATATCCAATATTTGCTTTGGTGGGAGAACTGGTCTCTGGTGATGCCAAGTATTCTTGGTTTCTGTTGCTTAGGTTCCTGTGCTTGCCTCTTGCCAAGTTGTCTCTGGTTTCAACTGGTCTTGCTGTCTCTGACAGTGGCTTGACCCTCCTGTAAGCCTGTGTGTTAGCACTTCTGGAGACCAGCTTTCTCCCAGTGGTATCTGGGCACAGAGAGCTGTGTCACAGTGTCAGCTCCAGGCTCAGGTGGAAACTGAAAGAATCCTCTCCCAGACTGCTCCTAGGTTCCTGTGTCCAGTGGTCTCCAGGCAGGTTTCTCTTGGGCCAGGAATGTGAGCAGAAGTTGTGGTCTTCCCTGTGCTTTCAGGACTGTCTGAACTTCTGAAAGTCCTGCTCTCTCCCTAGGGGATCTGGGTACAGAGATCTGTTGGGCTCAGTTAGCTCTGTGTGCAGGTGTAAACGAGAAGTAACCTGTTCCAGACTTCTCCTGGGTTCCTATGTCCTGGAGAATCTAGAAAGGTACCTTGGACCAGAAGTGGTGATCTTATCTCTGCTCTTAGGTTAGTCAGAGCTCATTGAGACTTTCAGTTCTGGACACAGGAAGAGATGGAAGGATCCTGTCCCTGACTGGTCCTAGGTTCCTGTGTACAGAGGGCTCTAGGCTGGTTCCTCTTGTGGCAGGAATGTGAGCAGAAGTGATGGTCTCCCCTGAGCTCTCAGGATTGTCAGTACTTCTGAGAGTCTAGCTCTCTTTCCCTCAGGATCTGGCACAATATTGTCTTAAGACAGCTGATATTAGCTTTTCTCGATAGACCCACTGAGTTTCAGAGCACAGTGAGTTAATTATTGTTTTTATTTTTTTAACCAGAATATAGTTTGATAACCAATAAATGAAAGCCCAACACAAGGAACAAGCATAAAAATATACAGTAAGACTAACAGTGTGATCTTGTCCTTCAAATCTTTCTTTAACTGTATTACATTAATGATCTAGTAACAGTAATAGTAGTAGTAGTAGTAGCAGCAGCAGCAGCAGCAGTAGCAACAACAGCAGCAGCAGCAGCAGTGGCAGCAGCAGCAGCAGCAGCAGCAGCAGCAGCAGCAGTAGTAGTAGTAAAATATCCTAGAAACAACTTAGTAGACAAAGAGGTGTGAAACCTCATGGTTTCAGTTTTAGGGCAGCATGGTGGGAAAGTCCTGATAGAAGAGGCATAATGTAGATGGTGACTGTGGAATCTTAAAGAAGCTAAACTCTCACCGCGGTAGGCAGGAAGCAGAGATCTGAACTAGAAGCAGAGAAGCACTATAACACCCAAATGAGTATTCACAATTAACTTACCTTCATCAGCCATGATCCCTGCTAAATATTCTACAATATTTAGATATAGTGTTAACATCAGTGAACATGTGGATGATACTTTAGGTTAAATCATAATGTGGTGTCAATATTTAGGATACTAACTCAAATCAATATTGTATATGAGAATTTTTTCCTTTTTTATAATGCCCTGAACTAACCTACCATGATACTTATGGTATTATATTTTAATTACTGATGTGGGTTTTTTCCTATACACTAGACACCATGATTCATGAGGGCAAATACTCTGAATCATTTCAGTTCTAGTGCATGGTATGAAGTGTAAGCAGAATACATATTGGGTATAGGATAAATATAGGAATGCCCATCTTAAATTTTTTTGTCCCAAGCTATGACCATCTGAGTAGAAAAAATATCCCAAATGAAAAAAACAATTCAATAACATTGACCTGTAGGTAAGCCTGGGTTATTTTCCTGATTGGGTGATGGGTGTGGAAATGTTTAGCAGTCTGTAAGCAAAAGCATTCCAGGGCAGGTGATTCTGGTATGTACAGAAAAGCAAAATGAGCAAGTCAATAAGCATTATCCCTCTATTGCCTCTGCTTCAGTTTGTGCCTCTGGTTCCTGTCTGGAGTTCCCTTCCCGTCTTTGCTCTGAGATGTCATATGACTTGGGTAATGTAAAATGAAATAAACTCCTTTCTTCCCAAGTTGCTTTTGGACATGCTGTTTCACCACAGCAATAAACTCTGATTAAAACAACCTATTTGGAGCTCCCCACCACAAGTTTTATCTTTCTAAGAACTTTTATATGTTGTCATTCATAGCTCTAGGATAGCATATTAAAAAGCAGTTGTGAAAATCACCACAGCATAACTTTACAGTTTGAACAGTTTCCACTATAATACACCAGCCCTTCAGCACATGTGGTGGGCCATTACTTTAATGTTTGCAGAAACCAATAAAATGATTATGCTGTGATAAAAATGATTTAGAAAAAGTGTATTTTTATGAAAATAAGCAAAGGTAAGTTTTTAAATATTATTCTCAAGGACTGAAATGGTGGTTAAAAATGAGTAGTGGAAATAGGGCTTTCACAAACATATATCTGAGTAGGAATGTTGCAAAACAATCAAGAATGGATTATTAGAGTCAGAATTCAATTTGAATCCTCAGATAGTACAAATTACCAGGTAAGTCACTCCCAGTGTCTCCCTTTATAATGAGTGGAATGATAGCCTTGTAAAGAGCAATTGATGGAATAAACATTCTTTAAACATGCATAATATGTGATATATGGATATGTTTAACACATAGTTGCCATGCTAATTTCCTGCTTCCCCCCAAAAATCTGAGATTAATTACTATAGCCTCTACTATACAATAGCAAAACTACTAAACTGAGAGGACAAATGAGAGAAGTGATCATCTTTTTACCATCCCATGTCTAAGTGTTACACCTACTGATCTATAGAACCTAGCTAATGCTTGCTGACCTCAAATCTAGGAGCTAGGATATAATATATTCTTGTGCACCAACATATTAATAAACAAGAAAATATTTTTAATATCCTGCAAAATGTGACAGATATGTTAAAATGAAAAACCCCTAGATGACCGTATTATGGGCACTCTTTTATTCACTAACACAGAACTGAAGAGTCAGGGGAAAACAAAGAAATGGAAGGAATGGTAACACAGAGGGAGGAGAAAGCTGAAGGAATTTAGTACTTTTGCAAAGCCACAGGAAAAACTTATTTTATGTTTATTTAAGAATAATGACACCACAAATGTTCTACCCTGTTAGATTCTTCATGTCATTCTACAGGGTGTAGAACAAAATGACAAATAGACAAGATCAGAAATGAATGTCCCCGTGATATGTCATAGTTAAAACATCAAGTATACAAAACAAGAAAATGTACTGAAAGCTACAGGAGGGAAAAACAAGACACAAATCACATATAACAGAAAAGTCATCACAGCAACAGTTGATTTCTCAGTGGAAATTTTGAAAGTAAGAAAAGCCTGGAGTAATGCATACAAGTCCAAAATATTATGACAGCTAGTGTGGACCAATATATACTGCGTATTATCCAAAAAAATATTTTCAGGTTACAAACAGCTTTAAAATTATATATGTAGCAAACCAACATAGAGAAAATACATGAAGCAATATTTCAATCTGAATAGGGAAATGTGCATATGCAAGATATGGTTGGAAAAACTATAAAGCAGTACTTAAAACAGAAAGGTACCACTAAAACCACAAACAACACCAAATATCAACAGTGTGGTGACTATGATTAACACAATGCATATCATAATAACTTTAAATATCAGTGGCAAGAATTCATTAATCAAAAGGCACAGGCATCAAGAAACAAAATTAATTTATCTGTTGTCTACAAGAAGCATATTGTACAAGATAGGGACCATGTTAGAATAAAAGGGTGGATAGAAGTAATCAAATCAAACAAGGAACCAAACCAAGCAGGTATCAATATCTTAATATCTAATATCTGAAAAAATAGACCCCAAAGTAAAGCTAATTAAAATAAACAAATAGGGATAATTCATTATAACCAAAAGAACAGTTAACTAAGAAAACATTAGAACCTTAAACATATATGCATCCAACTTTGGTGAACATAATTTAATATAAAACAAACACTATTATACTTAAAAACACATATTACAATTAACATATTAATAGTAGATTGTTTTAATAGCTATCTCACTTTCTCCAACAGGTAGGTCATCTGGAGCAAAATAAAAAGAGAAACATTAGCATTAAGTGACATGTTCAATAATTGGCCCTAGCAGTTATCTACAGAATATTATATCAGAGCAGAAAAGAATGCATACTTTACTCCGCAAAAGTTTGTCTGAAATAGACCACATTGTATGTCTATTTTAGGACATAACACAAATCTTTAAAAGTTCAAAGAGATTTAAATAATTATATATTCTGTCCATGTCACAAAACGATTTAAAACTTACAACAAAAAGAGTTCCTTGAAAAATACATAAAGTCATGGATATTTAACAGCTTACTACTAAATAATAAAAAAAAACTCAAATAAGAAATCAAGAAAGCTAGATAAATGTGCTGTAACTAATTGAAAATGATAACGCATTAGAAGAAAATATTTATAAGACATTGAACTTATAGTTCTCAGTGTTTACATAAAAAGACAGGAATATTCAGTCACGTCCGCGTCTGCTGAGTGCTATCGGTGTGAAAATCTCCCAACTGTAACACACAGTTAGCTGTCACTTCATTCTCCATGTTCCCACTGATGCTACCGTGTAGTGGTGATCGGTGTTTGTCTTAGCTTCAGACCTAGAGAGGACTCGTTGGGTTCTAATATGTATTTTTCAAAATGTATTTATGCACATTTTAAAGCAGTGTTTTTCAGACTTTGTTTAAACCTTACTCATTCTATGTGTGGATGTTTTTCCTGCATCTCTGTATGTACAACACATGCATGCTTGGCACCCGTAAAGGTCAGGAGAAGGTGTCAGATCTCCTGGAACTGGAGTTACAGGTGTTTGTGAGTCACCATGCTGGGAACTGAGTCCTACTGTCAAAAAGTGTTACTTTTTTATTTTACTGGAATTAAAGACATTTCTGACATATTTCAAATAATCTCTACCACTGAGAATGCAAACAAATGCATTCCAAAAAAAAAAGACAGGAATGAATACAAATTAATGATTTAATGATATAACTCAAAAAATCCAGAATAAACAAATACAATGCAAAACCTTTGGTAGATAAAATAAACAAAGCAGACCAGAAATTAATGAAATAGTAACAATGAAAAGTATTCAAAGAATTAATGGGTCTAATACCTGGTTCTGTGAGAGCACGAACAGGATTGAAAGATCCTTTGCTCAGCTAAATAAAGAAGAGGTCCTAAATTATCAATTCACACACACACACACACACACACACACACACACACACACACACACAGAGGAGAGGGAATCTTTCAAGTCATAGTAAAAGTATACCTAGAATAAATTTTGTTAATTCTCATCATGTACATTAAAAAATCTGAAGGGCCACAAATAAATGACTTGATGATCTAATTAAAGGTTTCAAACAAAAAGAAACTAACAAAACCAAAACCCAGTAGAGCAGTAGAAGCAGCAATCACATCAGAAATTAGTCAACCAGCTTACAGGAAAGCAATGCAAGGAATCAACAAATCTAATACCTGATTTATTTGAGAAGATAAGCAAATTAGAATGAACATTTACCTAATTAACCAAAATAAAAAAATGGATGAGTGAAATTAAATATAAATAAGAAAAAATATGATAGATATAAAAATGTGTAATATCACAAGTAAATATGTCAGAAGCATATATTCCATTAAGTTAGAAAAATCTAAAAGAAATGGACAAATTTCTAGATTCATCCAAAACCACAATGTTAAATATAGATATTAAGAACAATGTGAATAGACTCACAACAAAGGAGTTTGAAGTGGTAAATCAAATACTTCCAGGTAAAACAATCCCAGACTTGGAAGAAGTCATAGAAGACCATACTTTCAAGATGTAAAACTAATATTTTATAAATTATTTGAAAAAAATAGAAACAGAAGGAGTTCAAATCTTCAGTAGAAAAAGCACCATGAAAGAGATTTTCCTTTCTGTATCTCTACCACATTTCACACTATCAGCTTCTGGGCCCAACGTAGCTGTTCTTTCTACTTGAACATGCCAATAAAATCAGTTGGGGCTAGATATTGGGAGGTAACCACACAGCTACCAATCTTTTTCTGGCAATGGTGAAGAAAGTTGGTGAGGTTGTATTCAACCTCATAAAATATTATATTCTATGCATTTTTGTACAACATTTCATGTAATCTCTGTCTTAAAGGTTCAAAGCCATTGTGGAAAAGGAAAGGCCCATTAATTTCTCTGTCAATCTTCCATCCCATCTCAGTGCTAAGTTACTAATACCTACAGTAAGTTTCTATGGTAACACCAATCAAGAAGATTATGCATATGACAAATGAGAATGTTCTCAAGAAGAGAGCTTACTCTATCAAAACTTGTCAAAGAGAAGGGAGCATAGAAACTATCTAATTACTTCAAATACATGAAGATACTAAATGTTCTCACCATCCTTAAATAGGGAGAATTGCTCCTTTTAAACGGATAGAGTAAGTGCCAAGGAAATATTCTAAAAAGACCATTCAGCTTCATTCTGATTACATTTAATGAAAGCAGAAGCAAGAGAGTGTCTCAGACTCAGAATATAGTATAGGCAACTTACTGAAAGAATTGTAAAAGGTCCATTGTGACTGGAACATAAAATATTAGGGAATAAGGCAGGAAATTGGCTTTGGAAGTGCAGAGGATCCACATAATCCATTTTGTTCTAGTGCAGTTCTGTTAGCAAGTTTACTTCATGTTCATCTCTAATGATTTGTATTGTAGCCATTCCTAAAGGAAAAATTCCAGACATACAGAGAAATATATACAATAGGATTGAATGGTGTGATTCATGCATTACCTCAATTCCTTGTTGATTTCAATACAAGCTAGGTTTCAGACACATTGCTATAGGGTTATCTCATTTGATGTCAAGATAAGTACCATTATTACAGTCACCTTATAGAACATGAAATTAAGGCAAAATCAGAACTTTTTACATGCTCAAAATCACACTGCTTGTAAATTATAAAGCCAAGATAAGTGTAGGTATTTTCAATTTTACCTTTTATGCTTTCATCTAGTTGATTGGATAAGCTGTCTCATAGCAGAGAATAGCATCTGGAAATATTTATAGCAGTAAGTGTGTTCTGATGGTGAAAGGAAGTTGATTTTGAAAAGTTATTTTCAAAGAGAAAAACTGTTACCCTCAAAGGAGTATTGTGGACTTGTAGTATATGAATGACTGCAAAAATGATGTAAAGCTCCAAATCCCCAGTATATTTTGAAACTACTCTACAAAAAATTCAGGAGATGCGATATTAATTAAGGCTTATCCTCCTGAAAGAAAACTTTTCTTAGTTATATTCATGAAACTTTGGGAAGCAAAGTTACATTTAACTTTTTGTTCATTTGTTTTCTAAAAAGGACTTCTGAATGTCCCTTTTAGAAAATTAAAGAACTGTTTAAAAATGAACTGACATTAGTCTGGCTAAGGGTTTATCTATCTTGTTGATTTTATCAAAGAACCAACTTTTGGTTCTGTTGATTCTTTCTATTCTTTTTGTTTCTACTTGGTTGATTTCAGCTCTGAGTTTGATTATTTCCTACCTTCTACTCCTCCTGGGTGTGTTTGCTTCTTTTTGTTCTAGAGCTTTTAGGTGTGCTGTCAAGCTGCTGACATATGCTCTTTCCTGTTTCTTTCTGCAGGCACTCAGCGCTATGAGTTTTCCTCTTAGCCCAGCTTTCATTGTGTCCCATACGTTTGGGTATGTTGTACTTTCATTTTCATTAAGTTCTAAAAAGTCTTTAATTTCTTTTTTTATTTCTTCCTTGACCAGGTTATCATTGATTAGAGCATTGTTCAATTTCCACGTATATGTGGGCATTCTTCCCTTATTGTTATTGAAGACCAGTTTTAGGCAGTGGTGGTCCGATAGCACGCATGGGATTATTTCTATCTTTCTGTACCGGTTGAGGCCAATTTTTTGACCAATTATATGGTCAATTTTGGAGAAAGTACCATGAGGAGCTGAGAAGAAGGTATATCCTTTTGCTTTAGGATAGAATGTTCTATAAATATCTGTTAAGTCCATTTGGCTCATGACTTCTCTTAGTCTGTCTACGTCTCTGTTTAATTTCTGTTTCCATGATCTGTCCAGTGATGAGAGTGGGGTGTTGAACTCTCCTAATATTATTGTGTGAGGTGATATGTGTGTTTTGAGCTTTAGTAAGGTTTCTTTTATGTATGTAGGTGCCCTTGTATTTGGGGCATAGATATTTAGGATTGCGAGTTCATCTTGGTGGATTTTTCCTTTGATGAATATGAAGTGTCCTTCCTTATCTTTTTTGATGAATTTTAGTTGAAAATTGATTTTATTTTATATTAGAATGGCTACTCCCGCTTGCTTCTTCTGCCCATTTGCTTGGAAAGTTGTTTTCCAGCCTTTCACTCTAAGGTAGTGTCTGTCTTTGTCTCTGAGGTGTGTTTCCTGTAGGCGGCAGAATGCACGGTCCTCGTTGAATATCCAGTTTGTTATTCTATGTCTTTTTATTGGGGAGTTGAGGCCATTGATGTTGAGAGATATTAAGGAATAGTGATTATTGCTTCCTGTTATATTCATATTTGGATGTTAGGTTATGTTTGTGTGCTTTTCTTCTCTTTGTTTTGTTGCCAAGATGATTAGTTTCTTGCTTCTTCTAGGGTATAGCTTGCCTCCTTATGTTGGGCTTTACCATTTATTATCCTTTATAGTGCTGGATTTATAGAAAGATATTGTATAAATTTGGTTTTGTCATGGAATATCTTGGTTTCTCCATCTATGTTAATTGAGAGTTTTGCAGGATACAGTAACCTGGGATGGCATTTGTGCTCTCTTAGGGTCTGTATGACATCTGTCCAGGATCTTCTGGCTTTCATAGTTTCTGGCGAAAAGTCTGGTGTAATTCAGATAGGTCTGCCTTTATATGTTACTTGACCTTTTTCCCTTACTGCTTTTAATATTCTTTATTTTGTGCGTTTGGTGTTTTGACTATTATGTGACGGGAGGTGTTTCATTTCTGGTCCAATCTATTTGGAGTTCTGTAGGCTTCTTGTATGCCTATGGGTATCTCTTTTTTTAGGTTAGGGAAGTTTTCTTCTATGATTTTGTTGAAGATATTTACTGGTCTTTTGAGCTGGGAGTCTTCACTCTCTTCTATACCTATTATCCTTAGGTTTGATCTTCTCATTGAGTCCTGGATTTCCTGTATGTTTTGGACCAGTAGCTTTTTCTGCTTTACATTATCTTTGACAGTTGAGTCAATGATTTCTATGGAATCTTCTGCTCCTGACATTCTCTCTTTCATCTCTTGTATTCTGTTGGTAAAGCTCGTATCTACAGCTCCTTGTCTCTTCTTTTGGTTTTCAATATCCAGGGTTGTTTCCATTTGTTCTTTCTTGATTGTTTCTATTTCCATTTTTAATTCCTTCAACTGTTTGATTGTGTTTTCCTGGAATTCTTTCAGGGATTTTTGTGACTCCTCTCTAAGGGCTTCCAGTGTGTCCAAATTAACAAAATCAGAAATGAAAAGGGAGAAATAAAGACAGATTCAGAGGAAATTCAAAAAATCATCATATCTTACTACAAAAGCCTATATTCAACAAAACATGAAAATCTGCAGGAAATGGACAATTTCCTAGACAGATACCAGGTACCGAAGTTAAATCAGGAACAGATAAACAACTTAAACAACCCCATAACTCCTAAGGAAATAGAAGCAGTCATTAAAGGTCGCCAAACAAAAAAGAGCCGAAGTCCAGACGGGTTTAGTGCAGAATTCTATCAGACCTTCATAGAATACCTCGTACCAATATTATCCAAACTATTCCACAAAATTGAAACAGGTGGGGCACTACCGAATTCCTTCTATGAAGCCACAATTACTCTTATACCTAAACCACAAAAAGACCCAACAAAGAAAGAGAACTTCAGACCAATTTCCCTTATGAATATCGACGCAAAAATACTCAATAAAATTCTGGCAAACCGAATCCAAGAGCACATCAAAAGAATCATCCACCATGATCAAGTAGGCTTCATCCCAGGCATGCAGGGATGGTTTAATATACAGAAAACCATCAACGTGATCCATTATATAAACAAACTGAAAGAACAAAACCACATGATCATTTCCTTAGATGCTGAGAAAGCATTTGACAAAATTCAACACCCCTTCATGATAGAAGTCCTGGAAAGAATAGGAATTCAAGGCCCATACCTAAACATAGTAAAAGCCATATACAGGAAACCAGTTGCTAACATTAAACTAAATGGAGAGAAACTTGAAGCAATCCCACTAAAATCAGGGACTAGACAAGGCTGCCCACTCTCTCCCTACTTATTTAATACAGTTCTTGAAGTTCTAGCCAGAGCAATCAGACAACAAAAGGTCAAGGGGATACAGATGGGAAAAGAAGAAGTCAAAACATCACTATTTGCAGACGATATGATAGTATATTTAAGTGATCCCAAAAGTTCCACCAGAGAACTACTAAAGCTGATAAACAACTTCAGCAAAGTGGCTGGGTATAAAATTAACTCAAATAAATCAGTAGCTTCCTCTACACAAAAGAGAAACAAGCCGAGAAAGGAATTAGGGAAATGACACCCTTCATAATAGACCCAAATAATATAAAGTACCTCGGTGTGACTTTAACCAAGCAAGTAAAAGATTTGTACAATAAGAACTTCAAGACTCTGAAGAAAGAAACTGAAGAAGTCCTCAGATGATAGAAAGATCTCCCATGCTCATGGATTGGCAGGATTAATATAGTAAAAATGGCCATATTACCAAAACCGACTACAGATTCAATGCAATTCCCATCAAAATACCAATCCAATTCTTCAAAGAGTTAGACAGAACAATTTGAAAATTCATCTGGAATAACAAAAAACCTAGGATAGCTAAAACTATCCTCAACAATAAAAGGACTTCAGGGGGAATCACTATCCCTGAACTCAAGCAGTATTACAGAGCAATAGTGATAAAACCTGCCTGGTATAGGTATAGAAACAGACAGATAGACCAATGGAACAGAATTAAAGACCCAGAAATGAACCCACACACCTATGGGCACTTGATTTTTGACAAAGGATCCAAAACCATCAAATGGAAAAAAGATAGCCTTTTCAACAAATGGTGCTGGTTTAACTGGAGGTCAACATGCAGAAGAATGCAGATCGATCCATTCTTATCACCCTGTACAAAGCTTAAGTCCAAGTGGATCAAGGACCTCCACATCAAACCAGATACACTCAAAGTAATAGAAGAAAAACTAGGGAAGCATCTGGAACGCATGGGCACTGGAAAAAATGTCCTGAATAAAACACCAATGGCTTATGCTCTAAGATCAAGAATTGACAAATGGTATCTCTAAAACTGCAAAGCTTCTGTAAGGCAAAGGACACTGTGGTTAGGACAAAACAGCAACCAACAGATTGGGAAAAGATCTTTACCAATCCTACAATAGATAGAGGCCTTATATCCAAAATATACAAAGAACTCAAGAAGTTAGACCGCAGGGAGACAAATAACCCTATTAAAAATGGGGTTCAGAGCTAAACAAAGAATTCACAGCTGAGGAATGCCAAATGGCTGAGAAACACCTAAAGAAATGTTCAACATCTTTAGTCATAAGGGAAATGCAAATCAAAACAACCCTGAGATTTCACCTCACACCAGTGAGAATGGCTAAGATCAAAAACTCAGGTGACAGCAGATGCTGGCGAGGATGTGGAGAAAGAGGAACACTCCTTCATTGTTGGTGGGATTGCAGACTGGTACAACCATTCTGTAAATCAGTCTGGAGGTTCCTCAGAAAATTGGACACTGAACTACCTGAGGATCCAGCTATACCTCTCTTGGGCATATACCCAAAAGATGCCCCAACATATAAAAAAGACACTTTCTCCACTATGTTCATCACTGCCTTATTTGTAATAGCCAGAAGCTGGAAAGAACCCAGGTGCCCTTCATCAGAGGAATGGATACAGAAAATGTGGTACATCTACACAATGGAATATTACTCAGCTACCAAAACAACGACTTTATGAAATTCGTAGGCAAATGGTCGGAACTGGAAATTATCATCCTGAGTGAGGTAACACAATCACAGAAAAGCACACATGGTATGCACTCATTGATAAGTAGCTATTATCCCAAATGCTTGAATTACCCTAGATGCCTAGAACAAATGAAACTCAAGACGGATGATCAAAATGTGAATGCTTCACTCCTTCTTTAAAAGGCGAGCAAGAATACCCTTGGCAGGGAAGGGAGAGGCAAAGATTAAAAGAGAGACAGAAGGAATACCCATTCAGAGCCTGCCCCACATGTGGCCCATACATATACAGCCATCCAATTAGACAAGATCGATGAAGCAAAGAAGTGCAGACTGACAGGAGCCGGATGTAGATCGCTCCTGAGAGACACAGCCAGAATACAGCAAATACGGAGGCGAATGCCAGCAGCAAACCACTGAACTGAGAATAGGACCCCCGTTGAAGGAATCAGAGAAAGAACTGGAAGAGCTTGAAGGGGCTCGAGACCCCATAGGTACAACAATGCAAAGCAACCAGAGCTTCCAGGGACAAAGTCCACTACCTAAAGACGAAACATGGACTGACCCTGGACTCTGACCTCACAGTTACCAATAAATATCCTAGTTAGAGCACCAGTGGAAGGGGAAGCCCTAGGTCCTGCTAAGACTGAACCCCCAGTGAACTAGATTGTTGGGGGGAGGGCAGCAAGGGGGGGAGGATGGGGAGGGGAACGCCCATAGAGAAGGGGAGGGGGTAGGGGGATGTTTGCCTGGAAACCGGGAAAGGGAATAACACTCGAAATGTATATAAGAAATACTCAAGTTAATAAAAAAAAAAAGAGAGAAAAGAAGTCATGTAACTTCCTGGAAAAAAAATGAACTGACATCAGTACATGTATTTTTTAAAAGAATTTATTAAATACTACTATGTATGAAATATAGTGTAGAATTCTAACCAATATTTTTTAAATTTATGACTTTAGATTGGCGAAATTAGTGCAATTTTATGATTAGCTTTTAATAAATATCTCTCAGAGGGATGCGTTATCTGAGGCATAGATCTGTTTATTTTTTTGTGTGTTTGTTTTCACTGGGGAATATATTCATTGTTCTTTTAGGACAATTTTCATACACTCGTGCCAACCTAAGCTAAGAAAAATCCCCTTTTCTCTCTAGATGGGTTTGGAAGCTGAGAATTTTGATGAAATTTAATAATGCCTTCACTATTTTATTACTCTGTGTTCTCAAAAATGGATGAATTTGACTCAGGACACTTAATTTAAGTCTAGGGCCCATAATCTGCTTTTCCTAAAGCATAAAGTCTTTTTTTTCCATCTTTATTAACTTGAGTATTTCTTTTTTACATTTCAACTGTTATTCCCCTTCCCAATTTCCTGGCCAACATCCCCATAATCCCTCCCGTTCCCCTTCTCTATGGGTGTTCCCCTCCCCATGCTCCCCCCATTACCACCCTCCCCTCAACAATCACGTTCACTGGGGGTTCAGTATTGGCAAGACCAAGGGTTTCTCTTTCCCCTGGTGCTCTTACTAGGCTATTCATTGCTACCTATGCAATTGGAGCCCAGGGTCAGTCCATGTAGAGTCTTCAGGTAGTGGCTTAGTCCCTGGAAGTTCTGGTTGGTTGGCATTGCTGTTCATATGGGGTCTCAAGCCCCTTCAAGCTCTTCCAGTCCTTTCTCTGATTCCTTCAATGGGGGTCCGGTTCTCAGTTCAGTGGTTTGATGCTGGCATTCGCCTATGTATTTGCTGTATTCTGGCTGTGTCTCTCAGGAGCGATCTACATCCGGTCCCTGTTGGCCTGCACTTCTTTGCTTCATCCATCTTGTCTAATTGGGTGGCTGTATATGTATGGGCCACATGTGGGGCAGACTTTGAGTGAGTGTTCCTTCTGCCTCTGTTCTAATCTTTGCCTCCCTATGTCCTGCCAAAGGTATGCTTGTTCCCCTTTTAAGGAAGGAGTGAAGCATTCACATTTGATCATCCTTCTTGAGTTTCATGTGTTCTGTGCATCTAGGGTAATTCAAGCATTTGGGCTAATAGCCACTTATCAATGAGTGCATACCATGTGTGTTTTTCTGTGATTGGGTTACCTCACTCAGTATGATATTTTCCAGTTCCATCCATTTGCCTATGAATTTCATAAAGTCATTGTTTTTGACAGCTGAGTAATATTCCATTGTGTAGATGTACCACATTTTCTGTATCCATTCCTCTGTTGAAGGGCATCTGGGTTCTTTCCAGCTTCTGGCTATTATAAATAAGGCTGTGATGAACATAGTCGAGAAAGTGTCTTTTTTATATGTTGGGGCATCTTTTGGGTATATGCCCAAGAGAGGTATAGCTGGATCCTCAGATAGTTCAATATCCAATTTTCAGAGGAATCTCCAGACTGATTTCCAGAATGGCTGTACCAGTCTGCAATCCCACCAACAATGGAGGAGTGTTCCTCTCTCTCCACATCCTTGCCAGAATTTGCTGTCAACTGAGTTTTTGATCTTAGCCATTCTCACTGGTGTGAGATGAAATCTCAGGGTTGTTTTGATTTGCATTTCCCTTATGACTAAAGATGTTGAACATTTCTTTAGGTGTTACTCATCCATACAGCATTCCTCAGCTGTGAATTCTTTGTTTAGCTCTGAACCCAATTTTTTAATAGGGATATTTGTCTCCCTGCAATCTAACTCCATGTGTTCTTTGTATATTTTGGATGTAAGCCCTCTATCAGTTGTAGGATTGGTAAAGCTCTTTTCCCAATCTGTTGGTTGTCATTATGTCCTAACAACAGTGTCCTTTGCCTTACAGAAGCTTTGCAGTTTCATGATATCCCATTTGTTGATTCTTGATCTTAGAGCATAAGCCATTGGTATTTTGTTCAGGAAATTTTCTCCAGTGCCCACGTGTTCGAGATGCCTCTCCACTTTTTCTTCTATTAGTTTGAGTGTATCTGGTTTGATGTGGAAGTCCTTGCTCCACTTGGACTTAAGCTTTGTACAGAGTGATAAGCATGGGTCGATCTGCATTCTTCTACATGTTGACCTCCAGTTGAACCAGCACCATTTGATGAAAATGCTATGATTTTTCAATTGGATGGTTTTGGCTCATTTGTCAAAAATCAAGTGACCATAGGTGTGTAGGTTCATTTCTGGGTCTTCAATTCTATTCCAGTGGTCTATCTGTCTATCTCTGTACCAATACCATGCAGTTTTTGTCACTATTGCTCTGTAATACTGCTTGAGTTCAGGGATAGTGATTCTCCCAGAAGTCCTTTTATTGTTGAGGATAGTTTTAGCTATCCTAGGTTTTTTTCTTATTCCAGATGATTTTGGAAATTGTTCTGTCTAACTCTCTGAAGAATGTGATTGGTATTTTGATGGGGATTGCATTGAATCTGTAGATCGGTTTTGGTAATATGGCCATTTGTACTATATTAATCCTGCCAATCCATGAGCATGGGAGATCTTTCCACCTTCTGAGGTCTTCATTATTTTCTTACTTCAGAGGCTTGAATTTCTTATCATACAGATCTTATACTTGATGTTTAAAGTCACTTCGAGTTATTTTATATAACTGGGGACTATTATGAAGGGTGTCGCTTCCCTAATTTCTTTCTCGGCTTGTTTCTCTTTTGTGTAGAGGAAGGCTACTGATTTATTTGAGTTAATTTTATACCCAGCCACTTTGCTGAAGTTGTTTATCAGCTTTAGTAGTTCTCTGGTGGAACTTTTGGGATCACTTAAATATACTATCATATCATCTGCAAATAGTGATATTTTGACTTCTTCTTTTCCAATCTGTATCCCCTTTTGTTTTCTGATTGACTGGGTAGAAATTCAAGAACTATATTGAATAAATAAGGAGAGAGTGGGCAGCCTTGTCTAGTCCCTGATTATAGTAGGATTGCTTCAAGTTTCTCTCCATTGAGTTTAATATTAGCTACTGGTTTGCTATTTAACTATGTTTAGGTATGGGCCTTGAATTCCTATTCTTTCCAGGACTTTTATCATGAATGGGGTGTTGAATTTTGTCAAATGCTTTCTCAGAATCTAATGAAATGATCATGTTGTTTTGTCCTTTCAGGTTCTTTATATAATTGACTAAGGTGATGTTTTTCCATCCTTGCATGCCTGGGAAGAAGCTTACTTGATCATAGTAGATGATTATTTTGATATGCTCTTGGATTCGGTTTGCCAGAATTTTATTGAGTATTTTTGTGTCTATATATATATAAGGGAAATTGGTCTGAAATTCTCTTTCTTTGTTCAGTCTTTAGGTGGTTTAGGTATAAGAGTAATTGTGGCTTCATAGAAGGAATTTGGTAGCACTCCATCTGTTTCTATTTTGTGGAATAGTTTTGATAGTATTGGTATGAGACTTCTGCACTGAACCCAGTTGGACCTGGGCTCTTTTTGGTCGGGAGATCTTTAATAACTGCTTCTATTTCTTTAGGAGTTGTGGGGTTGTTTAAATGGTTTATCTGTTCCTGATTTAACTTCAGTACCTGGTGTCTGTCTAGGAAATTGTCCATTTCCTGCAGATTTTCAAGTTTTGTTGGATATAGGGTTTTGTAGTAGGGTCTGATAATTTTTTGAATTCCCTCTGATTCTGTAGTTATGTCTCCCTTTTCATTTCTGATTTCGTTAATTTGGACACACTCTCTGTTTCCTCTTGTTAGTCTGGCTAAGGGCTTATCTATCTTGTTGATTTTCTCAAAGAACCAACTTTTAGTTCTGTTGATTCTTTGTATGGTCCTTTTTGTTTCTACTTGGCTGATTTCAGCTCTGAGTTTGATTATTTCCTGCCTTCTAGTCCTCCTGGGTGTATTTGCTTCTTTTTGTTCTAGAGCTTTTAGGTGTGCTGTCAAGCTGCTGACATATGCTCTTTCCTGTTTCTTTCTGCAGGCACTCAGCGCTATGAGTTTTCCTCTTAGCACAGCTTTCATTGTGTCCCATAAGTTTGGGTATGTTGTATCTTCATTTTCATTAAATTCTAAAAAGTTTTTAATTTCTTTCTTTATTTCTTCCTTGACCAGGTTATCATTGATTAGAGCATTGTTCAATTCCCACGTATATGTGGGCATTCTTCCCTTATTGTTATTGAAGACCAGTTTTAGGCCGTGGTGGTCCGATAGCACGCATGGGATTATTTCTATCTTTCTGTACCTGTTGAGGCCCGTTTTTTGACCAATTATATGGTCAATTTTGGAGAAAGTACCATGAGGTGGTGAGAAGAATGTATATCTTTTTGTTTTAGAATAGAATGTTCTATAAATATCTGTTAAGTCCATTTGGTTCATGACTTCTCTTGTCTGTCTATGTCTCTGTTTAATTTCTGTTTCCATGATATGTCCGTTGATGAGAGTGGGTTTTTGAAATCTCCTACTATTATTGTGTGAGGTGCAATGTGTGCCTTTATGTATGTAGGTGCCCTTGTGTTTGGAGCATAGATATTTAGGATTGAGTGTTCATCTTGGTGGATTTTTCTTTTGATGAATATGAAGTGTCCTTCCTTATCTTTTTTGATGACTTTTAGTTGAAAATTGATTTTATTCGATATTAGAATGGCTTGCTACTCCAGCTTGCTTCTTCAGACCATTTGCTTGGAAAGTTGTTTTCCAGCCTTTCACTCTGAGTAGTGTCTGTCTTTGTCTCTGAGGTGTATTTCCTGTACGCAGATGAATGCGAGGTCCTCAAAGTCTTTATATCAGAGCAAGGATTCCAGGTTGCAGAGATGAGCAGAGTGAGGAGAAAATAGAAAATCTGACTTTTGGGATTAGCAACAACAAAGAATGAAAATGCAAATATTGCAAGATAAGAAAGATAATTCACTGAGTTTTTATTATTTTAAAATTCTGTTTGCCATTTCTTTTACTTTTGTTGTTGTGTTTTCTCTTTTTAGACAAAAACTTTGATGGGGAAAGTGAGTTTCTTATGGAAGGTGAATATCTCACTAAAAACAAATCTCTGTCTTTCTAGCTTATTACCATTATTATGATTATTATTCAAGGAAATGTAAAAGAATGAATTGTCAACTGATTCTTGTGCGTTTTCTCTGTGATTGTTTTCCAAACACTTGAACTACTCCCATTGACAGAAACATTCAGTGTTTATAGTTAGGCATGGAAAAATTTTTTAATGTCCAGTAATTGTTTTCTTTAATGTCTCCAATTCAAAATAATGCTTACAAAGTTTATAAATGTGTTGAAATTTGAATGTTTATCTCTTCTAAATTTATCTTTATAAAAGATAAAGCTATAAATAAAAATAATTATCACATTTCAACTAGGAGATATGGAAGAACTTTCATTAGGTGGAACAAAGTAAAACTGATTCAATCTTTGAAGTAGGAAAACAGAAATCTATATAGATTCTTACCTCCAGGTAACCATGATGAATGTAGTGGTAAGAAAGATCATTTTAAAAAGTCAGACAGTTCTTTATATCTTATATGCAAAAAAGTACTAAAATACTTTTATCACATGAGTACAGCAATACTCTTAGGATATGAGAGTTTTCATAAACCTCACTTTCACAGTCATGACAACTGAGGCTCAGATAGATAAACTTATCTGAGTCAACTGGGTAAAGCTAAGAGAAACAAGACCAACAGAATATATGCATATAGACATTTAGTATAAAGAATGGGTTCAGATGACTAAGGTCAGTGACAATTGTCATGTTACAATTTGCAAGCTAGAGAAAAAGTGTCAACGTGTAACTCTAGTGCGTCTGAAGGTCTGTGAACTTCAGGAGCTGATGACTCAAATGGTAGCCCAAAATTTTGAAAAGTACATTGTCTTAGTTAAGATATCCAGCAAAAAAAATGCCCTCTTATTGAGCCAGGTCATGTCTGCAGTTGACTAGATGAGATCCACCAACATAAAGAATGACAATTCATTTAATCTGGTCTGTTAATGCAAATGTTAATATAAATATCAACCCAAGTATATTAAATGCTAATTGGCTTAATCTTACAGACTTCTCAAGTTGACACATAAAATTAACTATCAGAAAGTGTTCAGTGTAAACTCCATTCTGTGCTTAAAGTTTTCTCTCCTAGAGCTATCTTTGAAGCTGTTTTTATTTGTCTTTGCTCTACATGTCAATAATAATTTATATATATACATATATATACATATATATGCATAATTTATATATATATGGGTGTGTAAGATCACATATTATATATGTGAGACAATATATAATATATATATTCATGTAGAGAAACATTATTTATATGTATATATAAATATGTGTGTATGTGTATAAATCTGTGATGTTTCTCTAAATGACTATTGCTCAAGGCACATGAGTTTTGTGTTGACATTATTTTTTAAGGCAAAATAAGGTTCAACTGTGTTATTTAACGTTTCTTTAATTTTTTTCCACTTTTTTTCCTAAAGGGCACTTTTTAAATGTCTACCACACATCTTTGACTGTTGTGCCTAAACTGAAAGTATAAATATCGGTGGCATTTAGTAGTTTGAAGCAAAGGATGCTGTTGATAGTATTCAGCCCCAGGCATCAATTTTCCAAGGTTCAGAAACTCTGCTATGGTGTATTGGTTCTTATGATACATTATGGCTTTTGTGAGATCTATGTGTACTATAAAGTGCACATAAAAATTTATACGTACAGTTTGTTTTTCTCTTTGGATTTTGGCTGACATGTCCCTCACAGAGTACATGTCAGGGGGTACTTAGCTTTCTTTCCTGAATTATGGAGACCTAATGGCTAAAAGCTAACTTCCTAGAATATATTATTTATTGTATTATGCATTAAATTTTTCTTCAAAGTATATATATATTAGCATACGACTTGAAACTGAGACACAGGTCATGTTTCTACTGCTTTAGTTGTTTCCTCTCAGTAAGGTAAACATAGTCATATGTTTATTTCTTCCTTTTATTTCCAGAGAGCAGTATCAAGGTTCATAGGCTATAATAAAGGCAATGTAGTGAAGGCTGTTATTTTTGTGATATTACATAAAAGTTATCTTCCAGACCACAGTGATGCAGCCATCACTTACTCCAATATTTCTGATAGTGACAGAGAGAATGACACTTTCAATGAATCATGTATTAGGGATTTCTCTAGAATTCAAACTGTGGGTCTGGCCCAGAATCTAGTCTTCAAAATCTAAAATTTTGCAAATACCTAATGTCTTATATTAAATACCATTTTACTTAAATTATCATGAAGTAATTGTTTCTTGTAATTCAGTGTTTATTAAATACTTCTAAGATGCACTTTTACTTGATTATTTACCAGATAGAGCTGCTGAAATGTCTTTTGCACTCTAGAATACTCATTTGTCAATTTCAATCACTGTGTTCCTTGATGATCAGCCTGTGGGGTGTGTGTCTGTGTGTGTGTGTGTGTGTGTGTGTGTGTGTGTGTGTGTGTGTGTGTGTAAGTTCAGCTTAAGTAGTTTACAAGTTGTATAAATGGCTATATGCTTTCTGTATCATCCTTAATCAGAAATTTCTCTGGAAACAAAACAGGGAATGAGAAAACATTGACTCAGATTTTGATCCTCTTCACAGCATAATTCATGAAGTTTATTCCCTACTGTACAGGGGAATTTTACCTTATTCCCTGAGGTTAAATGATTATGTAGTAGTCAAATAGCTATCATATTCAAACAGAATATTTATTTTGCTGAATATTTTGCTTCTGAAAAAAGGTTTTTCATTCTGGAGTATATATATTAAATTGATAATATTTCAAATGTTTTTGGATACTTGTAATATTGCCCCTACACTCATGGTACAGAACTAATCATATTGACTCTAATGACTACTTCTATTTCCTTAGGGGATATGGGGCTGTTTATATTGTTTATCTAATCCTGTTATAACTTGGTATTTGGTATCTGTCTAGAAATTCAGTTCATCTAGATCTTCCAGTTTTGTTGAGTATAGGCTTTTGTAGGACAATTTGTTTTTGTTTTTCTTTTTCTTCTTCTTGTTGTTTTTACTTTCTTCAGTTTCTGTTGTTATCTCTCTCTCTTTTTCATTCATGATTATGTTAATTTGGATACTGTCTCTGTGCCCTCTACCTAATTTGGCTAAGGATTAATCTATCTTGTTAATTTTCTCAAAGAATCAGGTTCTGGTTTTATTGATTCTTTGTACAGTTTTTTTTTGTTTCTAGTTGGTTGATTTCAGCCCTGAGTTTGATTATTTTTCTGCTGTCTACTCCACTTGGGTGTATTTGTTTCCTTTTGTTCTAGAGCTTTCAGACATGCTCTTGAGCTGCTAGTTTATGCTCGCTCCAGTTTCTTTATGGAGGCTATCTAAGATTTGAGCTTCCCTCTTATTACTACTTTCATTGTGTCATACAAGTGTGAATATGTTGTGCCTTTATTTTCATTAAATTCTAAAAAAAGTCTTTAATTTCTTTATTTTTTTCCCTGATGAAGTTATCATTGAGTAGTAACTGTTTAGCTTTCATGTGTAACTGGGCTTTCTGTTGGTTTTGTTGTTATTGAAGACCAATCTTAGTATCTGGTGGTCCAATAGAATACTCAGGATTAATTCAATGTTCTTATAACTGTTGAGACTTTTTGTGTCCATTTTTTACTTTCTTCAGTTTCTGTTGTCAATATATGAAAATCAATCAGCATAATCCACTATATAATGAATCTCAAAAGAATAAAATCCAAGATCATCTCATTAGATGCTGAAAAATCCTTTGACAAAATGCAATGCCTTTTCATGTTAAATGTATTAGAGAGATTAGGAATTCAAGGAACATAGCTAAACATAATAAAAGCAATATACAACAAACCAGTAGACAACATCAAACTAAATGAAGAGAAAATCAAATCAATTCCATTAAAATCAGGGACAAGACAAGTCTGCCAAATCTCCCCTTATTTATCCAGTATAGTACTCAATATTCTAGCAAGAGCTAGACAACAAAAAGGAGATCAGCGGGATACAAATTGGGGAGGAAGTAATCAAGATATCATTACTTGAGGATGATATGATACTATACATAAGTGATTCCAAAAATTCTCAGAGAACTCCAACAGTAGATAAATAACTTCAATAATCTACAGATTCAGTGCAATCCCCATCAACATTCCAACTCAATTCTTCACAGAAACAGAAAGAACAATTTCCAAATTCATCTGGAATAGTAATCAACATAGGATAGCTAAAACTATTGCCAACAATATAAAAACTATTGGAGGAAACACTATCCCTGACTTCAAGCTGTACTACAGAGCAGTAGTGATAAAAACTGCATGGTATCAGTACAGACCACAGGCTCAAAGATCAGTGGAATAAAATTGAAGACCCAGATATGAACCCACACATCTGTGGTCACTTGATCTTTGACAAAGAAGCCAAAACCATCCAGTAGAAAAATGACAGCATTTTCAACAAATGGTACTGGTTCAAATGGTGGTCATCATGTAGAAAAAAATTTGAATTCATCCACTCTTATCTCCTTGCATAAAGCTCAATTTCTAGTGGATCAAGAAACTCCACATATAACCAGATACACTGAAACTAATAGAATAGAAAGAGCAGAAGTGCTACAAACACATTGGCACAGGGGAAATTTTCCTGAACAGAATACCAATGACTCAGTGCTCTAAGATCAAAAATTGACAAATGAGACTTCATAAAATTGCAAAGCTTCTGTAAGGCAAAGAATACTGTCAATGGTTCAAAATGGCAACCCACAGATTGGGAAAAGATCTTCACTAATCCTCCATCCAATACAGTACTAATATTCAAAATATAAAAAACTCAAGAAATTAGAATCTAGAGAACCAAATAACCCTATTAAAAATTGGGGTACAGACCTAAACAAAGCATTCTCAACAAAGGAATTTCAAAAGGCTGAGAAGCATTTAAGGAAATGTTCAACATGCTCAGTCATCAGAAAAAATGCCAATCAAAACAAACCTGAGGTTTCCTCACATACAATCAGAATGGGTAAGATAAAAATCGAAGGCACTAGATGCTGGAAAGAATGTGGAGAAAAAGGAATACTCCTCCATTGCTGGTAAAATCACTCTGGAAACCAATCTAGGAGTTCCTCTGAAATTTGGAAGTAGTTCTACTTGAAGAGCCAGCTATACTACTACTGGACATATACTCTAAAGGGAATCTAATATATTACAAGGACAAATGCTTCCATCATGTTGATAGCAGCATTATTTATAATAGCCAGAAGTTGGAGACAACCCAGATGTCCTTCAACAGAATAATGGATACAGAAAATGTGGGATGTTTATTTACACAATGGATTACCACTCAGCTATTAAAACCAAGGACTTAATGAAATTCACAGGCAAATGGATGGAACTAGAAAATATCATCCTGAGTGATGTAACCCAGTCACAAAAAATCACACATGGTATATACTCTGACAAGTGGATATTAGGCCAAGAGCTCAGAATGCCCAACATACAACTCCCAGACTATATGGAGGAAGACCAGGGTGTGGAGGTTTCTGTCCTTCCTAATGGTGTGGAACAGGATGATTGACGGGGATGGAAGGAGGAGGAACCTGGGATGGAGAAAGGAGGGCAAAGATGAGAGCAGGATCATTTATTGGAGTAACATTATAGAGGTACAGAGGGTCAGGAAATTGAACAAAATATATAGCAGTGGGCGATGAGAAACTGGGGGTAGCCACTGGATATTCCCAGATGCCAAATAAGTGAAAGGCTCCCAGGAACCCATAAGGATGACTTTAGCCGAAATGCCTAGAGAAGGGGAAATAAAATCTGTAGAAATGACCTCCAGTGTTAAGCATATCCCATAGTTAAGGAATTGGGATTAAACTAAGATTATCTCAAGCTATTTAACCCAGAAATGTTCCTGTCCAAATAAAAGACAAGGACAAAAGATTGAGCAAAGACTGAAGGAAGGGCCATTCCCACCTGGGGAAACATTTTGTTAACACACTCCAAACCCAGATAATGTTGCCATTGCCAAGAGGCACTTGCTGACAGAACTGCTGTGGCTGTTCCTTGGGATGTTCTGCTACCACCCAATCAATGAAGATGTGGATGCTTGCAGTCAACCATCAGACTGAGCTCTGAGATCCCTGTGGGAATGCTGGGGGAAGGATGGGGACTGCAATACCATAGGAAAAAACAATATTGGTTGGCCAGACCATCCAGAGCTCTCAGGGACTAGACCCCCATCCAAGGAGTGTACATTGTTGGATCCATGGCTCTGGATATATATGTAGCAGAGGATGGCCTTGTCTGACATCAATGGGAGGGGAACCCCGTGGTCCTGTGGAAGTTTCATGCCCCAGAGTAAGGGGATGCTGGAGAGGTGAGGCAGGAGTGAGTGGGTAGATGGGGGAGCACCCTCAAAGAGGCAAAGGAGATGGGGGAAAGAGCAGATGGGATGGGGTTATGGAGGGGTAACTGAAAAGGGCAATATTATTTGAAATGTAAAAGAATAAAGTGATTAATAAAAATTTAAAATAAAAACAAATCCCATGGGAAAGAGAGCTGAATGCGCAGAAGTGTGGACCATCTTGAGACTGCAGGACAGATTGCCATTTCTGCCTACCTTTGAACCCATCCCTGGCCCAAGAGGAAACTGCATAGTGTTTCTGGACACAGAAATATAGGAGCAGTCAGAGGCAGGTACCTGTAGTTCCTCTCTGTGCCCGGAACTGAAATGAACCAGTCAAACAGCTCCTTGCACACAAAACCCACTGGGGAAAGAGCTGTACCCTCAGAAGTGCAGACATTCCTGAGAAATCAGAGGAGACTACCCACTGCCCACATTCACGACCAAAGAGGGAATTGCCTAGTGCCATCTGTGACCCCTGAGTGCAGGGATGTAGGAGCAACCGGGAGCAGGACTCCCCAGGTTCCTGCCTGCACCAAGAGCTGAAAGCCAGTCACCAGGAGCTCCTACACACCTTAGAGCAGAGCAATCTGTTCCCAGAACAGGCTGAAAGAAAATAGGAAAACAGGTCTACAGGAGTGTTGACACAGGCCTACAGGAGGGTAAAGCTACTATCAGAAACAGTAAGACAAGCTAACACCAGAAACAACCTGATGGAGAAAGGCAAGCGCTGGAAACTAAGCAACAGAAACCAAGAGTACTTGGCATCATCAGAGCCCAGTTTTTCCACCAAAGCAAATACTGGATATCCAAACACACCAGAAAAGCAAAATTTAGATTTAAAATCATATTTTATGATGATGATGGAGAACTTTAAGAAGGACATATATAGATCCCTTAATGAAGTGCAGGGCAATATAAGTAAACAAGTAGAAGCCCTTAGAGAGGAAATACAAAAATCCCTTAAAGAATTACAGAAAACAGCACCAAAAAGGTGAAGGAATTGAAAAAACAACCCAGATCTAATAGAAGAGATAGAAACAATAAAGATATCATAAAAAGAGAGAACCCTGCAGACAGAAAACCTAGGAAAGAGATCAGGAGCCATAGACAAAAGCATCACCAACAGAATACAATTGATACAAAAGACAAAATGTCAGGGACAGAAGAAACTATAGTAAACATTGGCACAACCTTTACATAATGTAAAATGCAAAAAGCTTCTAGCCCTAAACATCCAGGAAATCCTGGACACAATGAGAAGATCAAACCTAAGGATAATAGGTATAGAAGACAGCGAAGACTCCCAAATGAAAGGGCCAGTACATGTCATCAACAAAATTATAGAATAAAACTTCCCTAACCTAAAGAAAGAAAAGCCCATAAACATACAAGAAACCTACAAACTCCAAATAGATTGGACCAGAGGAGAAATTCCTCCAGTCACATGATAGTCAAAACACCAAATGCACAAAACAAAGACTATTAAAAGAAGTAAGGGGAAAAGGTCAAGTAACATATGAAGGCAGAGCTATAAGAATTACACCAGACTTCTCAATGAAGACTATGAAAGCCAGAAGATGGGCAAATGTCATACGAACCCTAATATAACAAAAATGCCAGCCCAGGCTACTATATCCGGCAAAACTCTCAATTAACATAGATGGAGAAACCAAGATATTCCATGACAAAACCAAATTTACTCAACATCTTTCTACAAATCCAGCCCAATAAAGGATAATAGATTGAAAACTCCAACACAAGGAAGAAAACTACACCATATAAGAAGCAAGACAGCAATCTCCTTGCAAAGAAACCAAACGAAGAGAGACACACACGCAAAATTCCACCTCTAAATAGGAAAATAACAGGAAGCAGCAACCACTATCCCTTAATATATCTAAATATCAATGGACTCAATTCTCCAATAAAAAGACATAGACTAACAGACTGGATACATAAAGAGAACCCAGAATTTTTCTGCATACAGGAAACACACCTCAGATACAAAGACAGACATTACCTCAGAGTGAAAGGCTGGAATACAACTTCCCAAGAAAATGGTCCAAAGAAACAAATTGGAGTAGCAATTCTAATATCGAATAAAATCGACTTTCAACCAAAAGTCATCAAAAAAGATAAGGAAGGACCCTTCATATTCATCAAAGGAAAAATCCACCAAGATGAACTCTCAATCCCAAATTTCTATGCTCTAAATGCACTGGCACCTATATTCATAGAAGAAACCTTACTAAATCTCAAAGCACACATTGCACCACACACAATAACAGTAGGAGATTTCAACACCTCACTCTCATCAATGGATAGATCATGGAAAGAGAAATTAAACAGAGACAGAGAGAAGCTAACAGAAGTTATGACTTAACAGATATTTATAGAACATTCCATCCTAAAACAAAAGGATATACCTTCTTCTCAGCACCTCATGGTACCTTCTACAAAACTGATCATATAATCAGTCACAAAATAGGCCTCAACAGACACAAGACAGAAATAATGCCCTGCATTCTATCATATCACCACAGACTAAGGCTGGTGTTCAATAACAACAATAATGATAGAACAATGCTCTACTCAATGATAACTTGGTCAAGGAAGAAGTAAAGAAAGACATTAAAGATTTCTTAGAATTTAATAAAAACGAAGGCACAGCATACCCAAACTAATGGGACACAATGAAAGCAGTGCTAGGAGGAAAATTCCTAACTCTGAGTGCCTGCATAAAGAAACAAGGAGAGATCATACTTCATAAGCTTGACAGCACACGTAAAACCTCTAGAACAAAAAGAATCAAATACACCAAAGAGGAGTAGAAGGAAGGAAATAATCAAACTCAGGGCTGCAATCAAACAAGGAGAAACAAAATGTACTATACAATAAATCACCAAAATCAGGGCCTGGTCCTTTATGAAAATCAGCAAGATAGATAATCTCATACCCAAACTAACCAGAGGTCACAGGGAGTATATCCAAATTAACAAAATCAGAAATGAAAAGGGAGGCATAGCAACAGATTCTGAGGAAAATTTAAAAAAATCATCAGATCCTACTACAAAAGCCTATATTCAACAAAACTAGAAATTCTGTCAGAAATGTACAATTTTCTAGAAAAATATCAGGTACTAAAGTTAAATCAGGAACAGATAAACCATCTAAACAACCACATATGAAACCTAATGAAATAGAAGCAGGTATTAAAAATCTCCCAACCAAAAAGAGCCCAGGATCAGATGGGTTTAGTGCAGAATTCTATCAGACCTTCATAGAAGACCTCATACCGACACTGTCCATATCAATCCACAAAATAGAAACAGACAGAGCACTTCCAAATTCCTTCTATGAAGCCATAATTACTCTTATAACTAAACCACACAAAGACACAACAAAGAAAGAGACTGTCAGAAAAATTTCTCTTATTAATATCAACACAAACATACTCAATAAAATTCTTGCAAATGGAATCCAAGAACACATCTAAATGATCATCCATCATGACCAAGTAGGCTTCATCCCAGGGTTGCAAGGATGGTTCAATATATGGAAATCTATCAAGTAATCCACTACATAAACAAACTCAAAGATGAAAAGCAAATAATCATTTAATTAGATGCTAAGAAACATTTGACAAAATTCAACATTCCTTCATGATAAAAGTCCTGGAAAGATCAGGAATTTAAGGCCCATATCTAAACATAGTAAAAGTAATATACAACAAACCAGTAGCTAACATCAATCTAAATGAAGAGAAATTTCAAGCAATCCCTCTAAAATCAGGGATTATGTCACTACTTATTCAATAAGTCCTAACCAGAGTAATCAGACAACAAAAGGAGGTTAAAGGGATACAAATTGGGAAAGAAGAAGTCAAAATATCACTATCTGGAGATGTTATGACAGTATACTTAAGTATCTCCAAAAGTTCCACCAGAGAACTACTAAACCTGATAAACAACTTAATCAAGGTGGCTGGGTATAAAATGAACTCAAAGAAATCAGTGGCCTTCTCAAAATATAAACAGGCTGGGAAAGAAATTAGAGAAAGGACACAATTTACAATTGTCCCCAATGATATAAAATACCTAAGTGTTACTAACCAAGCTAGTGAAATATCTGTATAACAAGAACTTCGTCTCTGAAGAAAGAAATTGAGGCAGATCTTAGAAGATAGAAAGACCTATGTTCATGAACTGGCAGGATTAATATAGTAAAAATAGCAATATACATATTTGATGCAATCCCCATCAAAATTCCAACTCAATTCTTCATAGAGATAGAAAGAGCAATTTGCAAATCCATTTGGAATAACAAAAAACCAGGATAGCAAAAATTATACTCAACAAAAAAGAACTTCTTGGAAATCACCATCCCTGACCTCAAGGAGTATTACAGAGCAATAGTGATAAAAACTGTATGGTATTGATACAGAGACAGGCAGATAGATCAGTGGTAGATAATTGAAGACCCAGAAATGAACCCACACACCTATGGTCACTTGACAAATTTGTTAAAACCATCCAATATAAAAAATGTAGCATTTTCAACAAATGGTGCTGGTTCAACTGGAGGACAGCATGTAGAAGAATGCAAATTGATCCATTTTTATTGCCCTTTATAAAGCTTCAATCCAAGTGGATCAAGGACCTCCACATCAAATTAGATACATTCAAACTAAAAGAAGAAAAAGTGAGTAAGGTCTCAAACACATGGGCAGTGGGGAAAATTTCCAGAAGAAAACACAAATGCCTTATGCTCTAAGATCAAGAATTGAAAAATAGTACCTCATAAAACTGCAAACCTTCTGTAAGGCAAAGGACACTGTCACTAGGACAAAACGGTAACCAACAGATTGGGAAAAAATTTACCAATCCTACATCTGATAGAGGGCTAATATCCAAAATATGCATAGATCTCAAGAAGTTAGACTCCATATGGGGAACAGAGTTAAACAAAGAATACTCAGCTGTGGAATATCAAATGGCTGAGAAACACACAAAGAATTATTCCATATCCTTAGTCATCGGGGAAATGCAAATCAAAACGACCCTAAGATTCAACCTCACACCAGTCAGAATTGTTAAGATCAAAAACTCAGGTGACAGCAGGTGATGTCAAGGATGAGGAAAAAGAGGAACACTCCTCCATTGTTGGTGGATTGCAAACTGGTACAAACACTCTGGAAATCAGTCTGGAGGTTCCTCAGAAAATTGGATATTCTACTACATGAGGACCCAGCTATAGCTTTCCTGGGAATATCCCCAAAATATGCTCCAACATACAACAAAGACACATGATTCTCTATGTTCATAGTTGCCTTATTTTTAATATCCAGAAGCTGGAAAGAACGACGATGCCCTTCAACAGAGGATTAGATACAGAAAATGTTGTACATCTATACAGTGGAGTACTACTCAGCTATCAAAAACAATGACTTTATGAAATTCATAGGCAAATGGATTGAACTAGAAAATATCATCTTGAGTGAGGCAACCCAATCACAGAAAAACACACATGATATGCACTCACTGATAAGTGGATATTAGCCCAAAAGCTCGAATTACCCAAGATGCAATCCACAGACCACATGAAGCTCAAGAAGAAGGATGACCAAAATGCAGATACTTCCACTCTTTCTTAAAAGGGGGAACAAAAATATTCATAGAAGGGGATATGGAGGCAAAGTTTCGAGCAGAATCTGAAGGAACAGACAGACAGTGCCTGTCCCGCATGTGCCTATATATATATCCACCAAAACTAGATAAAAATTGATGAAGCTTAGAAGTGCATGCTGACAAGTTCCTGATATAGAGCTTGCCTGAGAGGCACAGCCACAACATGTCAAATACATAAGTGAGTGCTAACAGCAAAACACTGAACTGAGAAGGGGACACCAGTTGGAGGAATTAGAGAAAGGTTTGAAAGAGCTGAAGGGACTTGCAACCCCATAAGAACAACTATGCCAACCAACCAGAGCTTTCAGGAACTAAACTGCTACCCAAAGACTATACATGGACTGAGAGTGGCCTCGTTGGGCATCAATAGATGGAGAAGCCCATTGTCCTGCCATGGTTGGACCCCCAGTACAGGGGAATATCAGGGAGGGTGAATTAGGGGGAGTGGATTGGGAAGGCAACACCCTTATAGAAGGGGAGGAGTAGGGCATAGGGGGCTTAAGGACAGGAAACCAGGAAAGTGAATAACATTTGAAATGTAAATAAAGTAATATCCAATTAAAAATTTTTAAAAAATGGGAGGGCTTTACCCTGACTTGTCTTTCTTCCACACACCAAATTTACATGTTAAAAGTCATAATCCCAAAGAAGCAATGCTGAGAACTTCAGACTATAGTTACATTTGACCTGAAGTCTTTTGAGGCATACTTAAGATTAAATGTTATTATAATGAATTTTTATCCAATGAGAATGGGGTCTTTATACTAAGATGACATTACTCCCAATACACATGTGAATGGCCAAAGAAGATTACAAGTGAGAGAGATTCTACAGAACAGCAGCCAGTATTTTTAGCTCAAGTACTAATTTCTAAAATTGTGAAAAATATAAATTCTGTTCAAGTGCTTATGGAACTTTGTCATATAATATTTGTTTGCTTTTTTTCTGGGCCTTGCTGTTGCTAGGAGACAGTGCAATAAACCATTTTTTACCTAAAGTATGGTATACCTCAGTGACTTTGCTATATTCATGCAACCAACAGAATAAAAATATCCCAGTAGATCAAGTGGGAAACTCCTCATGTTTTAGTGAAGTCCTTGATAAGTCAGTGACACTTCCTGACATAAGAATATTTCAAAATCATCACTCTGAGCTCCTCAGAATATTATCAATGATGATTGCTGAAATGCAAATAAAATAGAAAGTGGGCCAAATATACTCCCTAAACATATTTCCTTTTAATTTTAAGAAAAGAGCTGAAAAGTGCCACAGACTTCAAGGTTAATTTGCTTGCCTGTGAGTTGGCAGAGGGAGATTTTTTTTTTTGCTAAATATATGTTTTGTGTGATACGAGATGCATGAATATTGCTGCTGACTTTTTAAATCAATTTCATATTTTTTAGTGGAGTGTGCTCATATATCTTGACAGACATATGCACAAACACTTTTTGGGGGGGTGTTTGGTCAATTTTATTTATTTTTTGACACTCTTGTAATTGGCAATTCAAGGGCACATTTGCTGAGTAATTCTCCATCCACCTGTTGAAAGTCATGGGAAGAAAAAGGTTAGAAGTTGGGAACTTGGTCTTCAGGGCATACCTGTGAGTCAGAATCCCTAGCTTGTGTCTATCAGAGCAAGTTAAGTACCTGGCTAAACAAACAAAGATTCCTGCTGGTTTCTGGAAACCACATTAAAAGTTTTAGTGACAGTTAGAATCTTATCCTTCTTTAAATGAGGAAAAAGAATACCCTTGGCAGGGAAGAGAGAGGCAAAGATTAAAACAGAGACTGAAGGAACACCCATTCAGAGCCTGCCCCACATGTGGCCCATACATATACAGCAACCCAATTAGACAAGATGGATGAAGCAAAGAAGTGCAGACCGACAGGAGCCGGATGTAGATCGCTCCTGAGAGACACAGCCAGAATACAGCAAATACAGAGGCGAATGCCAGCAGCAAACCACTGAACTGAGAATAGGACCCCCGTTGAAGGAATCAGAGAAAGAACTGGAAGAGCTTGAAGGGGCTCGAGACCCCAAAAGTACAACAATGCCAAGCAACCAGAGCTTCCAGGGACTAAGCCACTACCTAAAGACTATACATGGACTGACCCTGGACTCTGACCCCATAGGTAGCAATGAATATCCTAGTAAGAGCACCAGTGGAAGGGGAAGCCCTGGGTCCTACTAAGACTGAACCCCCAGTGAACTAGTCTATGGGGGGAGGGCGGCAATGGGGGGAGGGTTGGGAGGGGAACACCCATAAGGAAGGGGAGGGGGGAGGGGGATGTTTGCCCGGAAACCGGGAAAGGGAATAACATTCGAAATGTATATAAGAAATACTCAAGTTAATAAAAAAAAAAAAAGAACTTCTCAAAGATGTTAATTTTGACTGGAAAATGACCTCACAGAAGTGTGCATAGTGAGGAAGCAGTTAGTATTAGTTCACAGGCTATGTCTTAAGAGAAAACACTATTACCAAGCATAGTTTTCCTTTTATGCCTTTAAAAATGTTAAGCAGAACATTAAAGTGATTTGTGCTTGTTGCTCTTATGCTGAATAAAGAAAAAGTCTTCCTATAAAAAAAAAAAGAATCTTAAGCTGGGCTTTCAGCTGAAATACTTGTCATCCAGTTCTACATTCTTTTGAGCCCAAAGTGACTGGACCAGGAACTCATTCATATGCAGAAACCACCAAACAATGCCTTTCATTGATGCTAGCAATTAATCAACCAGAATGACTGATTTAGATTCAAAGAGGCTTTTTGAAACATCTTCAGTTTAATCTTAACCTATTCCAGACTCTTTTGCCATCCTTCACACTCAGCTATAGTTTCTGCATTATTAATTTAGCTCTTTATTTGTGATAACTATTTTGGAGCAACCAAGGTGGCTTAATGTTTTGTTTTAAGCTGACTAGGACTTTTGCAGTAAATTAGCCTTGAGAGAGATTAGTGACTTCAGTAGGAGATGTAAGAAATGTACTAGAATCAAGCAAGACTTGCTTGCTGTATAATTTTTGTTGTTGTTGTTATTGTTGTTGTTCATTTTTTCTAAACAAATGGTATCACATGTACTCTTTGATTTTTCCTGAATGAATAAGGATCAGAGAAGAAACATATGTAACTATCGCAATGGTGTACTTCAGGATAACCTGTATGTTCAAATCATACATGCTTGTATGTGTATAGGCACAAAATCCACATACTCAAACCTATGTGAAGAAAGAAACTCAAGAGTGAGGGAACTTGTTCCTTTCTGGATCATAACAGAGTGATTCTTTCTCTGCTGTACATGTTTGAGCCATTAACCACGTTAACAGAGTTGAGCAACCACCAAGCACAGCTGCTTCCTCCCAATACTTGCTGATCCACACAATTTCTAAAGAGATCTAACAGTTGTTTGGGCTCATAAAGGACAATTGAATAGATTGGTCTAATTCTGGCTGGCATGAGAGTATAGGATTTTGACCTGTTTGGAAATGGCTGTTTTCCAAGGAGAAAGATGGTAAATAGAATATCTCCCTCCCTTTTATGGCCCACATTGGCTATATTGAAGTATTTGGAGACTTGTTTGATATTCCATTTTCCTTTCAAAGAGGCTGAGACGTTACAACTCAATTACCTCAATTACCATATGGCCATGTTTAAACATGATCTAAATAACAGGAAGCAAAAAAGCAAATGTATACTTCCTCCCCTCTCACTCCCTTCCACACAAACACATGCACACACACTTCCTAGTTAAAATGCTATCAAACTGAAAATATAGTTTTATTTCAGTGGCTTCTTAGTGCAATCTGGAAGAAACAAAGAGCAGTAAGTCATGAAGTATTTCTTGGCAATATTTATATTCTTTCCAATAGCCCTGGGGATGAACATGAGATACTAAGCATATCTTTTTACTGAGTATTGAGTACAATCTGGGCTTGGACTACTCTATTTTTAGAAAGTCCATTGTCCTCCAAAGTTGTAAAAAACTTAATTGCTTTCCCTATTGGATCTGGATCTCCTTTTTTTGTGTGTGCTTTTATTTTTATTTATTCCATTAGGATCACAAAATCAAGAAAAAGGCTTTGTTTTGGTCTGCCTTTGATCAAAATTAATCAGGCTTCTCTGAACCTTTCTCTCAGGTGGGCCTTGCCTTTAGTTTTACATTACTCACCAGTAGCAATAATCCTAAGAATACAGTTTGAAGGAAATTCTATATACTAACTATATAATCATCTTCTATACTGGATTTTGTTAGATTCCTTTATCCAGAACCATGTGACTTTTGATGTCTTACCTTGATAATTTCCAGTTTGATATCCAGCTTATTATGTTTCTTGGCTATAATGTCCCCTAACCTTTATTTTCTTTGGTACCTATCATGGAGTGGCTTCACTCTCTTATACTACAATATCTTGAGTAAACTTTTTCATTACCATTTAATATTTGAATAACTATTTCTTTAAAACCATCAGGATTTTAATTTTCAGAAAATTGGATTTTATAAGAGTAGAGATAGTTCTGAATAATTAAATACCACTAAATAAATTCTAAATATCTAGCTTATAGGGTTAAGATAATCTAAACACTATTTCTATTGCCCCTTGAAAAAAATGCACACCACAGTGACAGACACTTGCAGCCAACCATTGGACAGATAATGGGGTCCCCAGTGAAGGAGTTAGACAATGAACTGAAGAAGCTAAAGAAGTTTGTAACCCCATAGGATGAACAACAATATCAACCAACCAGACACCCCAGCACTCCCAGGGACTAAATCACCAACCTAAGAGTACACAAGGATCAACTCATGGCTCCAGATGCATATGTAGCAGATGGTATTGATGGGTATCAATGGGAGTAGAACCCCTTGGTCCTGTGAAGGCTCAATGCGCCAATGTAGGGGAATGCCGGGGCAGGAAGGCAGGAGGGAGTGGGAGGATGGGGGGAGCACCCCCTCATAGAAGCAGGGGGAGGGAGGTTGGGATAGGGGGTTTCCAAAGGGTAAGCCAGGAAAAGGAATAACATTTGAAATGTAAATAAAAAATCCAATTAGTATATATTTTTTTCATCAAAATTGATTTAGCTTTTTCAGGGTTTTTTATACTTCCTTGTCCCATTTTCTTTTGTATTTTCTTCTGCCCAAATTTAAAGCCCCTTCTCCCTTTACATGACCTCCCTTACTGGCCTCTTAAGCCCTACCCGCTAGTACCATTTTTTAAATTATTATTACTTTTATTCTTTTACAGTCCAGTCATTACCCCTATTCTGGTCCACCTTCCCACAGTTCCTACTATCATTTCTCCATCCTCTTCCATCTCCAAGAGGATGCACCTCTACCTGGCCTCCCCACTACCTGTGGCCTCAAGTATATTGAGGATTAGGTGCATTTTCGCTCACTGAGGCCACACTAGGCAGTCCTCTGCTGTATATGTATCAGGGACCTTAGACTAGCTAGAGTATGGTGCCCCATTGATCGCTCAGTATCTGAGAGGTCTCAGGGGTCTAGGATAATTGAAACTGCTGATTTCATATGGGGTTGCCCTCCTCCTTAAATTCTTCCAGTCTTTCCCTAGTTCAACCACAGGGTTTCCAGACTTCAGTCCATTGGTTGCATGTAAATATCTGCATCTGTCTCAGTCAGCAGTTTGTTGGTTCTCTCAGAGGGCAGCCATGCTAGGCTCCTGTCTGTAAGCACACCATAGCATCAATAATAGTGTCAGTCCTTGGAGCCTCCTGTTGAGATGGATCCCAAGTTGGATTGGTCACTGGAATGCCTTTCCCTCAGGCTCTTTTCCATTTTTGTCCCTGCAGTTCTTTTTAGAAAGGAATTATTTTGGGTCAGAGTTTTTGACTGTGAGCTGGCAGCCCCATTCCTCCACTTGATGCCCTATCTTTCTACTGAAGGTGGACTCTATAAGTTCCCTCTCCCCACTGTTGGGCATTTCATCTAAGGTCACTACTTTTGAGCCCTGAGAATCTTTCACTTCTCAAATATCTGGTACATTCAAGAAACCTCTCCCTTCTCCCACCGCCAGAGACTGCATATTTCCATTCATTTTGCTGGGTCTCAGGTTTTGTCTCCTGCCCTCTCCCCCACCAAATACTTTATCACATTCCTCTTTTCCTTTTCCCCTATCTTCTACACATGTTCTTCCCTCCTTCTTCTTCCTTTGCTTTATTCTCCTTCCCAAGTGGTATTGAAGCATCTGCACTTGGGCCTTTTAGCTTGTTAACCTTGAATTCTGTAGATTGTATCCTAGGTACTCTGTACTTTTTTGACTAATATCCACTTATTAACAAGTACATATTATGCATGTCTTTGGAGTCTTAAGTCACCCAACTCAGAATGATATTTTCTAATTCCATCCATTTGCCTGCAAAACTCATGATGTCCTATTTCTTAATAGCTGAGTAGTATTCCATCCCATTGTGTAAATGAACTACATATTCTGTATTCATTCTTCCATTATGGGGCATTGGGTTGTTTTCAGCTTCTGGTTTTCACAAATAAGGCCACTATGTTCATAGTGGAGCACATGCCCCTGTGATATGGTGGGGCATCTTTTAGGTATATGCCCAAGAGTGGTATAATTGGGTTTTCAAGGTGGGCCTCTGTGCTGGAGGCATTCTATGGAGATCTATAGTCTAGCTAGATGCACAGGTTCAGTTGAAGGGGAGAGAACTCGGTCAGGAAGGGGAATAGCTTTTGCTTCCTCTGCTGCTGGAGCTGCTCTGCCTCCATTTATGCCTCTACCATAGGTCTTCAGACAGAGCTGAGCCAGCAGGAGACTGACTAGCTGGCCAGGGGTGTAGGGGAGCTTCTGGGGGCAATTTTAGGAGAGCAGATCTCTTCCCCAAGTAGCGGTGTTATAGCTCCTATGACAGAAGCTCTCAGTCAATGGAATAATTCCTGTACACTTTTAATCCTTCTGAATAGGACTCGTTATCATCATCATCATCATCATCATCATTATTTATTGGATTTTTATTGATATTTCAAATGTTATTCCCTTTCCTGGTTTCCCAGACATAAGCCCCTATTCCCCTCCCCTCCCCTTCTTCTATAAGGGTGTTCCCCTCCCCAACCGACACTCCTTCCCACCCCTGGCATTCTCCTACACTGGGGAGTTCAGCCTTGGCAAGACCAAGGACTTCTCCTTCCATTGGTGCCCAACAAGGTTTATGGTTAAGATGAAAAACTTTCCAAGCTGTGGCAGAGCATGAGACATATGGCTAACCGTGGTCTGGATGATGATTATAACATGGTGCATGAAAGGATAATGTATGGTGAAGAAAGGAAGAATGTTATTTTAAATATTATGATTCAGACAACCTCTTATACCAGTATCTATATATGCCACATATATATCAATATTCATGTATTTCGTGGAAATGAAGCTAATCATAATAAAAACTTAAGATTCAAACTGGTTTGAGATTATAATTATATATCTCCCTTCCATTTTCTCCCTTAAAGCCCTCTGATATGTTCTTCCCCCCATCAATTTCAAATTCATGACCTCTTTTTCATTAACTGTTATTACATATATGTTGATATATACACATATGTTTATAAATATAACTTGTTAAACTATTAGGAGGAATAATTAGGGATGGTGATTCCCCCAGAAATTCTTTTATTGTTGAGAATAGTTTTTGCTATCCAGGGCTTTTTTGTTTTTCCAAATGAACTTGCAAAATTGCTCTTTCTATGTCTATGAAAAATTGAGTTGGAATTTTGAGGGGGATTGCATTGAACTTGTGGATTGATTTTGGCAAGATGGCCAATTTTACTATATTAATCCTGCCAATCCATGAGCATGGGAGATCTTTCCATCTTCTGACTTCAAGATGTAAAACAGAGCAATCATGATAAAAACTGAGACAGTTTTGTCCTGGTACAGAGACAGGAAGGTAGATCAATGGAACAAAAGTAAAGACCCAGAAATGAATCCACACACCTATGGTCACTTGCTCATTGACAAAGGAACTAAAACATTCCAATAGAAAAAAAGACAGTATTTTCAATAAATGGTGCTAGTTCAACTAGAGGTAGGTATGTAGAAGAATGCAAATTGATCCATTCTTATTGCCCTTTACAAAGCCCAATTCCTAGTGGATCAAAGACCTCCATATAAAACCAGATATACTGAAACTAATAGAAGAGAAAGTTGGGAAGAGCCTTGAACAAATAGACACAGAGGAAATTTTCCTAAACAAAACACCAATGGCTTATACTCAAAGATCAAGAATTGACAATGGGACCTCAGAAAATTTTAAAGCCTTTGTAAGGCAGAAGACACTGTCAATAGGACAAAACAGCAATCACCAGGTTGTGAAAATCTTTACCAATCCAACATCTGATATAGAGCTAATATCTAATATATACAAAGAACTCAAGAAGTTAGATTCAGAGAACCAAAGAACCCTATTAAAATGTGGTACAGAGCTTAACAAAGTATTATCAACTGAGGAATGTAGAATGGCTGTAAAACACCTAAAGTAATGTTCAACATCCTTAGTCATCACAGAAATATAAATCAAAACAACACCAAGATTCCACCTTACACCATGGTGGGATTGCAGGCTGGTACAACCATGTGGGAAATCAGTATGCAGTTCCTCAGAAACTTGGACATAGTGCTACCTGAGGACCTAGCTATACCAATCCTGGGCATATACCCAAAAGATGCCCCAACATATAACAATGATACATGCTCTACTATGTTCTTCCTAGCTTAATTTATAATAGTCAGAAGTTGGAAAGGACCCAGATGACCTTCAAGAGAAGAATGGATACAGAAAATGGGATACATTTACACAATACAGATTAAGATGCTTGCAGGTAATGATCAGACTGAGCAGGGGACACCTCTGGAGGAGTTAGAAAAGGACTGAAGGAACTAAAGCAGTTTGCAATGTCATTAGAAGAACAATATCAACCAACCAGACTCCCAGAGCACCCAGGGACTAAACCACCAACCAAAGAGTACAGATGGGGGTACCCATGGCTCCAGGTGAATATGTAGCAGAAGATAGCATTGTCTGGCATCAATAGGAGGAGAAGACCTTGTTCCTGTGAAGGCTATTTTCCCCAGTGTAGGGCAATGTCAGCATTTTGAGGTAGGGATGGGTGGGTGGGAGGGGGAGAATCCTTATAGAAGCAAGGGAAGGTGGTATGGAAGAGGGGAGAACCAGGAAAGAGAATGATATTTGAAATGTAAATACATAAACTATCCAACAAAATAAAAGAGGGATAATTAATGGTCTGTGGTCAGAGAACACATGGATCTCTCACTTGCAAATTACTCTAAAGATATGTTATAGAAATTACTAAACAGAAGGTGATACTTTTAATCCATAATTTGACATATATGTGCTTCAAAAATAGGTGTGTGTGTGTGTGTGTGTGTGTGTGTGTGTGTGTGTGTGTGTGTATGTAACATGATAGTTCTAAGTTACATTTTTATAATTGTATTACCTGGTTGGTCAAAGAGAACTAAGGTCACAGTAAGGCTGAATAGGCATCCAAAGCAAGCTCTTTAAGGAAATACCTACAAAATTATGCAAGTGCCAGGACTTCTCCTGTGTCTTGAACCTCCAGTGTAGGGGACTGTCAGAGCAGGGAGAGAGGAAGGGGTGTGTGGATTGGTTGGTGAACACCCTTACAGAATATGGGGGAGGGGAGATGGGATAAGGAGTTTATGGATGGGAAACCAGGAAAGGGGATAACATTTGAAATGTAAATAAAAATATTCAATAAAAAAGATTAAGCTTCAAGAAGCAATAAAGAATATTTGATATGGGGTCTTTGAATGGACAGCAGGACTTTTAGTGCTCTGTCTTTTGATTTTTCTTTCAGTTCTTCTAAGTGAAGTAGTAATTCTGAAGGGACATCTGTGGAACTATGTAGAAATTGAAGGTTGTGTTCTAAAATAAAATTTATTTTTAAAGCAATATATAGATGAACTATTTTTACTTTGATTATATCAGTAGTTGCTAGTTTAATTGAGTTTTTTTAATAGCATTCCTGTAGAAATCTCTTTGAAGATATTTGTAGCAATATTGCTAAGGACATTATTTCTCCTAGACCATCATATGCTTCCAGACTAATAATTTTAGAATTTAATAATAAAAAGTTTTCTGTATTATTATGTTTTTTGTTCCTTAATTGTCTATATCTTTTTCTTCATTGACTTTGAGGATTATCAATTTAAATTTGAAGCATACAGATCACACAAGTAAATGCTAGTTAGTCAATCATTTAGCCTTCTTTATCTTAGGACTGGTTATCTATCTTTTACGTAAGACTTTAAAAGTATAATTATCAACCCTGATTTCTATTTTTAAAAGGCACCTAAAATTGATTTAGTATTTCTCCTGAGTCACTTGTAATAAGACCTTATTTTTTTTTCATTCTTAGGGAATAATTCAGCAAGACTTTTCTGATGCTCACAGTTTATTACCCATATTTTACAGATACAGAATTGAGACATGAAATAGTTAAATAATTTTACCGAGATCATACACCTAGTAATGACAGAGCCACAGTTATAACTCAGAATCATAATTATACATTAATAGTTTCAGCTAAAATCTACACAACTGTATTAGCCAGGGTCCTGTGAAAGAGAAGAACTTATCAATAAATACACACACACACACACACACACACACACACACACACACACAACCATTTACAGAATTCAGGCCAGGTCATAACACTAGGAAGGCTTAAAAAATCTATACTTGTTCAATTTTAGAGGGCTGATAGACCATAAAGCATATCTGGCACCAAAGGCCTAGATTATTTCTGGCTATCTGGGTTTCATTTACATTGGAATCTTGAAGAAGTTGCTCTAATATTGGCAAGCAAATTTAGTACCAACAAATGAATAAATGTATTAGTGCAAATGAAAGCAAGCGGGCAAAAGATAGTTTCCCTCTTCTATATACACAGAGGTTGCTTCCCACATTTAGGGTGGCCCTTCTTGATTCAAATTATCTAATCAGAAAAATTCCTCACAGAAGGGCCCAAAAGCTTTTGTTTCACTTGTTTGAAGATACAGTCAAGATTAAGTATATTTTGCGGGTTGGGGATTTAGTTCAGTGGTAGAGCGCTTGCCTAGCAAGTGCAAGACCCTGGATTCAATCCTCAGCTCCGAAAAAAAAAAGTAGGTTGCAAAGATTAAGTATAATTTAATGTGTACTGATTTCACCTTTGTTTCTATGTCTTTATATACACTGTCTTAAATACCTGATGAAGAACCCATTCATATATAAATCTGTTGCAATTTTCTTCTAACTACTTTGTACTTAAAATTGAAGAGCCCTTAAGAACTCCAAACATCTTTCTGTTATAAACTTTTCAGTAAATTTATTCCAAATAAATTTAGATATATTAAACAGTTCTAAGAATTATCTGTTTATATTTATTGTATTTTCTTTAACATTTTATGTGTTTTTATAATTTTTGAAAACTCTTTCCTTTCCTCTGCACCTTTTTTTTGTAATTTCCTTTGAAGAGGTCAAGCATAGTCATGTAGTCCAGTGGCCTTAAACTCTCAATTGAGCCCACTTGGCCTCAGTCTCCTAATTCTTGAATTATAGTATATACTTTCATGCTTGGCCAGTTCTTGGGTATATTAATGTGTATCTAAAATATAATGAAATTTCTTCTGTGTGATTGTCAAATTCAAGGACTTTCCTTTATATAGTGCTAATGCTCTAATGTAAAGTCAATATTCCATTTTACTAGATGCCACAAATCACATTTATGAAAGTCTCTCTTCCTATTTTCTTGTTCCCTCATTCATTTTCTTTGTTGTCTTCTCTTTCTTTTGTCCTTTCTGTCTATCTTCTGTTTGTCTGTACAACTGCCTATCTGCTGGGCATTTAGTCTGTCTCCCCAGGGTCCACTTGAGGACCATATTGGGGACTTGGCCTCCATGCATTATGATTTGCTTTCAGGATAAAATATTCCCAAAACTACTCACCTCTACTAGGTATATCAGCCTTCCTCTAGTTTACAACCTTAAAGTGTTTCACTTTTCCTAACCTATATATATTATGAATTAGCATGAAAAGAAAATGAAATATTACTAGCCAGCAATGAAATTTTTTTCCCATCCAGTTTTTTTTCCCAAACGATTTTATCTTGTTCCTTTCAAGAATTTAAAAACTCTGAGAAGAAATATAGACAGGGAAGTCAAAGTTAGTTTTTTTTAATATTACTAGAATTTTATGATCAACATAACAAGATATAATTGTTCTAAAAGGTGATGACTACAATATCAGACAACATGAAAATGACCTCTTATCTTTATCAACCACAATTTCAAACACCGTAAGAGAGGTGTCTGTAGTGTAGGTACAGAGAACCGATAAGGAACACCTGTAATACAATAATTTCTTTTTTTTTTTTATTAACTTGAGTATTTCTTATTTACATTTCGAGTGTTATTCCCTTTCCCGGTTTCCTGGCAATCATCCTCCTAATCCCTACTCCTCCCCTTCTTTATGAGTGTTCCCCTCCCCATCCTCCCCCTATTGCCGCCCTCCCCCCAACAATCACGTTCACTGGGGGTTCAGTCTTAGCAGGACAAAGGGCATCCCCTTCCACTGGTGATCTTACTAGAATATTCATTGCTACCTATGAGGTCAAAGTCCAGAGTTCAGGGTCAGTCCATGCATAGTCTTTAGGTAGTGGCTTAGTCCCTGGAAGCTCTGGTTGCTTGGCATTGTTGTTCCTTAAGGGGTCTCGAGCCCCTTCAATCTCTTCCAGTTCTTTCTCTGATTCCTTCAACGGGGGTCCCGTTCTCAGTTCAGTGGTTTGCTGCTGGCATTCGCCTCTGTATTTGCTGTATTCTGGCTGTGTCTCTCAGGAGCGATCTACATCCGGCTCCTGTCCGCCTGCACTTCTTTGCTTCATCCATCTTGTCTAATTGGATGGCTGTATATGTATGAGCCACATGTGGGGCAGGCTCTGAATGGGTGTTCCTTCTGTCTCTCTTTTAATCTTTGCCTCTCTATTCCCTGCCAAGGGTATTCTTGTTCCCCTTTTAAAGAAGGAGTGAAGCATTCACATTTTGATCATCCTTCTTGAGTTTCATTTGTTCTAGGGATCTAGGGTAATTCAAGCATTTGGGCTAATAGCCACTTATCAATGAGTGCATACCATGTGTGTTTTTCTGTGATTGGGTTACCTCACTCAGGAGGATATTTTCCAGTTCCAACCATTTGCCTATGAATTTCATAAAGGCATTGTTTTTGATAGCTGAGTAATATTCCATTGTGTAGATGTACCACATTTTCTGTATCCATTCCTCTGTTGAAGGGCATCTGGGTTCTTTCCAGCTTCTGGCTATTATAAATAAGGCTGCGATGAACATAGTGGAGCACGTGTCTTTTTTATATGTTGGGGCATCTTTTGGGTATATGCCCAAGAGTGGTATAGCTGGATCCTCAGGCAGTTCAATGTCCAATTTTCTGAGGAACCTCCAGACTGATTTCCAGAATGGTTGTACCAGTCTGCAATCCCACCAACAATGGAGGAGTGTTCCTCTTTCTCCACATCCTCCCCAGCATTTGCTGTCACCTGAGTTTTTGATCTTAGCCATTCTCACTGGTGTGAGGTAAAATCTCAGGGTTGTTTTGATTTGCATTTCCCTTATGACTAAAATGTTGAACATTTCTTTAGGTGTTTCTCAGCCATTCGGCATTCCTCAGCTGTGAATTCTTTGTTTAGCTCTGAACCCCATTTTTTAATAGGGTTATTTGTTTCCCTGCGGTCTAACTTCTTGAGTTCTTTGTATATTTTGGATATAAGGCCTCTATCTGTTGTAGGATTGGTACAGATCTTTTCCCAATCTGTTGGTTGTCGTTTTGTCCTAACCACGGTGTCCTTTGCCTTACAGAAGCTTTGCAGTTTTATGAGATCCCATTTGTCAATTCTTGATCTTAGAGCATAAGCCATTGGTGTTTTCAAAGTTAGTTTTAATTTCTTCTCTCCTTTCTACTTGTAAACTTTCTAAGCAATTCTACAACTGTGATTGCTTTGGCCCTAAAGTTGTATAAGACCGGGAAAGCCAAAAGCAGAGGAGTGCATTTTTGAGACCCAGTATGTTACTGAGTAGGAGGGTTTCAGAGTGTGAGATTCTGAGAGTGAATACATGTAACACATCACAGGGAATTTTAATAAATCACCAAATCAGCACATCTTTGAGACAAATATAACTGTATTTGAAATTTTATGTTCTAATTTTGCAACAGTCCAGAAAAGCCCAAATGTTCCCAAGTAAAGCATGTGGCCATTTAAGTTAGTTGCTAGATTGTGTTTCTCAGGATGTTTCAATGCATTTATTCATGTGTGCCCACTGAGTTAGAGGTGGGCATAATACAGGAATCAGTCCATCAATTTTTCATTTCTCTTCTTCCTGCGAAGCCGTATTTTCTATTCATGAGATTATTTTGATGCTTTAAGAATGTATTTGGGATTGTTTAACTGAGTAATTTAAATAGTCTTTATTTTAAAATGTCTTCTCCATCAGTTAGTTGAATATTTTAACACTCTAATTTTAAGGTTCTCTCCTTCCACCTCCAATCTTCATTTCAAATATTTAATGGTCTATAAATATTTAGAAAGTTCTAATGAAGCATGCTATTTAAAGCAGAACTATAGGGAAGTCTGCTATTATGGCCCATAATTTATCACTGTGAGTTAAGATACATGAATATTGAATTATCTTAAATGAAGTCTATACTGATAATTTCATTATATTCCTGAACAATCTTACCAGCTGATGAAGGAAAAATCTTCTCACACTGTGGGTATATTATTAGACTCTCAAATGTTGACTTGGACTACTGATAATAGGGAAAGCAAGGAAGGGCTTTGTTAAAACTGTATCATATAAAAAACTAAGACTATGATTTGTAATAATTATTTCTAACACAATAAGTTGGCCTCTGTTTTTCTTATAAACATTTCACTTACAGTTCCAGTGTGTGAACGCTCATGAACATGGGGAGACAGTATGGTGGTGACTTGGGGATCTAGAGGTAAACAAATCCACCTAATATCTGTTACAAAGGCTTTTTGGTCCTGAAGTTTTATCTTTCGGTAACTAAACACCTTCATCTTCAATATGCTATACTAAATGAGATATTTATTTTCCTCCCATAATCAATATGCAATCTTGAGAAATATAAGACCCTTGACTGAAACATTTTTTTTCTTTTTTTTTTTTTCTTTTTTCTTTTTTTCGGAGCTGGGGACCAAACCCAGGGCCTTGTGCTCGGTAGGCAAGCGCTCTTTCGCTGAGCTAAATCCCCAACCCCTGACTGAAATTTTTTAATGTGTAATTCTTTATTGTTTTTAGCTGGTGATTTTCCTTTTCTGAGTATACTTACTGTTTTTTTTTTCTTTTCTTGTTTTTTGAGGCAGGGTCTCAAAATGCAGCCTAATGGGACATTAGTGCTTGATGTTCATACCTCAAAGTCCTGTGTGCTGAAATTATTATTCCCAAAGCTATACTGAAATTAATGTTGGTTTACTGTTCAGTTTTCTACCTGTATGCTAGGGTAAGTTTTAAAATTAGCCTAAAATACCATATAAAAAGATAGATGCATAACATACATCTTTGGTATTTTATTTAAATTTTAATTTAAAATTACTTTATATAAATTATTTATTTTATGTACATCCCAAATGTTTCCCATCACTGTCTCCTCTCACAGAGTTCTTCCTCCCATCCTCTTTTTTACCTCTGACAGAGTTAGGGTTTCATTTCTGTGAACAGATACCATGACCAATACAAGTTTCATAAAGGACAACATTTAATTGGGGCTGGCTTACAGGTTCAGAGGTCCAGTTCATTATCATCAAGTCAAGAGCATGGTAGCATCCAGGCAGGCACGGTAAAGAAGGAGCTGAGAGTTCTACATTTTTATCTAAAGGAACCCAGGAACAGACTGGACATCCTCAGGCAGCTAGGAGGAGGGTCTTCAAGCCTACCCCAACAGTAACACACTTCCTCCAACAAGACCACATCTACTTATAATGCCACGCATTTGGCTGAGCATATGCAAACCATCACATTCCACTCCCTGGTCCCCACAGGCTTGTTTAAACACACAAGTCTATGGGCCCTACCTAAACATAGCATAATCCAAAACACATTCAGTCAAACCTCAAAAATCCCCATAGTCTATAGCCATCTCAACAATGTTAAAAGTCCAAAGTTCAAGGTCTCTTTTAAGAGTCACCCAATCAAGGGGAACAAGAATACCCTTGGCAGGGAAGAGAGAGGCAAAGATTAAAAGAGAGACTGAAGGAACTCCCATTCAGAGCCTGCCCCACATGTGGCCATACATGGAAATGCAGAGTTTGGAGTTTCCCTAACTGGTTTTCTGTCTTGATTTGGGGATTACAGTTAAGTGATTGGGTGACTCTTTTTTTTTTAATTTATTTAATACTTAATAATAATTCTTTGGTTTCTGGGCAAACATCCCCCTCCCCCCTCCCTACATATACAGCCACCCAATTAGACAAGATGGATGAAGGAAAGAAGTGCAGACCGACAGGAGCCGGATGTAGATCTCTCCTGAGAGACACAGCCAGAATACAGCAAATACAGAGGCGAATGCCAGCAGCAAACCACTGAACTGAGAATAGGACCCCTGTTGAAGGAATCAGAGAAAGAACTGGAAGAGCTTGAAGGGGCTCGAGACCCCATATGTACAACAATGCCAAGCAACCAGAGCTTCCAGGGACTAAGCCACTACCTAAAGACTATGCATGGACTGACCCTGGACTCTGACCTCATAGGTAGCAATGGATATCCTAGTAAGAGCACCAGTGGAAGGGGAAGCCCTGGGTCCTGTTAAGACTGAACCCCCAGTGAAGTAGATTGCTGGGGGAGGGAGGCAATGGGGGGAGGGTTGGGAGGGGAACACCCATAAGGAAGGGGAGGGGGGAGGGGGATGTTTGCCCAGAAACCAAAGAATTATTATTAAGTATTAAATAAATTAAAAAAAAAAAGAGTCACCCAATCACTTAACTGTAATCCCCAAATCAAGACAGAAAACCAGTTAGGGAAACTCCAAACTCTGCATTTCCATGTCTGGTGTCAAAGCAGTCTTCAAATTTCCAACTCCATTTTCATTTTCATTCACGGCAACAGACTTCTTTCTCCTGGGCTGGTTCCATGCCTAGTTAGAAGCTTTCCTTAGCAGATATCCTAAGGCTCTGGCATCTTGTTGTGGTTTGCCCTGGAGTTATCTGTATTTTGATGCTAATTCTACTGCCCCAAGGACAGCTGCCTAGTCACTACTCAGGACTCAGGTGACTTCACCAGAATGTTCTCCCCATTGAATTTGTAAAATACAAGTGGGGGGCAGGTAAAGGATAGAAGGAGGCCTGTCATTGGATGAGAAGGAAGGATGGGTGGGAGAGAAGTTTGAAGGAAGAAGAGGAGACTGGAAAGGAAAGGAGGAAAGACACAGGAGGGAGAGGGAGAGAAGCCATGGCAGGTGATGTTAAGATTCAACTCTGTGTATTTACAGGTCGTTATTAATATTCTTAAGGGATTGATGGTACTGGGCTTTTTATGTTTAGGTGGGCATTTATATCTTACCAATTTGATCTCAGGTTATTGTGTTGTGTGGTCTTTCATGTGTAGATTTAAGTGTAATGGAGTGTGGGGCAGCTGGTCTGGGCCACCTTGGAGTTAGGATGTGTGTTTCTGGCATGGAAACCTGCCTTGGGAACTAGAAAGGTAGAGAGATTGCTGCCAGACTCAGAGTTCTTTGGCCCTGTGATAGGGGATGGAGCAGAGCAGGGAAAATGCTTTGCTGACTGAGAATTAAGATATCCAGCAGATATCTTGGGGCATTGAGGTGTGGGACCTAAGTGGGGTAAAAGACAACCATACTTTTTTAAATTTTTTTATATTTTTACAACAACAGCATCTCAAAAATCTTGGGGTCATCAAGGCAACTTCAATGTTACAGCTTGTGGTTTCAGTGTCTGGGATCCTCCAAAGAGTTAAGCTCTTAGTGTAGCACTCTAAGCTCAGGTTGATCTACCACTGCTGCTGCTGTTCTTGGTGATCATACCATGGTACTGACATCTCCACTACCTTGAGGTCTTCTGTTGCAAATAGGCTTCACCAGTAGACCCTCATATGCTCTCTTCATGGTGCTAAGCCTCAAATACTTTGCATGACCACTTCAGTCCTGGGCTATTTATTGCAACTAAGGCAGGACCATCGCCAATAGCCTTCCATGGCCTCTCATAGTGCCAAGCCTCAGTTGTTCTTCATGACCTCACCATGCCTTCAAAACCAGTATCACCTGGGGTGACTCTTACATGATACCAAGTACAGCAGTAGCACAAGCTACAACCTTGACTATATCTGGAACACAGCTTCTATGTGCTCTCAGAAAATACTTTCCAGAAATTTTCACCTCTGTGATGCTGACCTCTTAAAATCACCACTAAACTCTTATCTCCAGCTAACTAACCAGCATCAATTTTCCCAGTATTCCTTTTTATTATGGACTCTTAAGTCAGAGACAGATGGCCAAAGCTATGGAGTTCTGCTGCTTGCTGGCGCTGGAACATGGCCTCCTTGTTTAATTATATTACCACTAGCTTTCTGTTTTCCATCTCTTTCATTGCTTAAGCTTGGCTGTCCTGGAACTTGCTCTTTAGACTAACTTTGAACTCTCAAGATGTGCATTCCTATCTCCTAAGCACTGGAATTAAAGATGTGGTCTACCAAGCCTGGATATAAGTTTCTTTTCACCTAGAACTTGCTCTGTTCTAAGCTGGCCTTGAACTCAGATCTGCTTGTCTCTGCCTCCTGGGATTAAAGGTTTGTACTAAGTAGTCTGGAGCTAACTTAGCTGAGAGGGATCTTGCTCCAAGGTCATTACTCCCTTAATTCAATTTAATATCCTTGAACACAGGATTCAGTTCCATTTGACTTCCTGGTGTTCCTTTAAAACCATATATTTTTGTATGTTTCCTTTCTTACCTTGCTCCTTTTCATTAAAATGTTCTTCATATCAGTGAACTTCAATAACCATACAACAGAACTTATACCAGGCTGTTTTGAAACTTCCCTTTTCAAAGCAATTCATCTAAATCTCTTTACCTTAGCCTCAAGCAGACTCTTTAGACCGTGGCACTAAGTAACCACATTTTGCCCCAAAATACCACAAAACAGTCTCTAAGACACATACTAAAATTCTTTTTCACTGAACCATCTTGGCCAGGTCTGAACAGTTCAAATGACTCTCAGTAGCAAAGTCTTTTATATTTCTACTAGGATAGTCAATTAAGTCCTATTTAAAGCATCCTACTACTTTCCAAATCCAAAATCCCAAAGTCCACATTCTTCCAAACAGAAGCCTGGTCAGGTCCATCATAGCAATAACCCACTTCTGGTAGCAACTTCTGTCATAGTTAAGGTTTTATTGCTGTGAACAGACACAATGACCAATGTGAGTTTTATAAAGGACAATATTTAATTTGGACTGGCTTTCAGGTTCAGAGATCCAGTTCATTATCATCAAAGTGGGAGCATGGCAGCATCCAGGCCAGCATGGTTCAGGAGGAGTTGAGAGTTTTGCATCTTTTTCTGAATCCAGAAAAAGACTGGTCATCCCCAGGCAGCTAGGAAGAGGGTCTCCTATACCCACAATGACATGCTTCCTCCAACAAGGCCACACCTTCTAATGATGTTGCTTAGTTGGCCCAGCATATGCAAGTCATCACAGAGGGGGCCCTTCTATACACCCCCACCCACCCTCAGCCATCAAGCCTTTACAGGATGAGACACATACTCTCCCACTGAGGGTGGAGAAGGTAGTCCTCTGCTACATAAGTGCCAGGAGCTTTGGACTACCCTGTGTATGTCCTTTGGTTTTTGGCTCAATCTCAGAGAGCTCCCAGTGGTCCAAGTTAGCTGACACTATTGATCTCTTGTGGGGTTTCCATCCCCTTCAGTTTCCTCAGTCTTTACCCTAGTTCTTCCCAGAGGCCCCTGACCTGTATCCCATGCTTCGTTATGGATATCTGCATCTGTCTCAGTCAGCTGCTAGGTAGAGCCTCTCAGAGGACAGCCATGCTAGGCTCCTGTATGTAAACACAACAACACATCAGTAATAGTATCAGAGATTTGTGGCTTGTCCATGGTATTGATCTCAAGTTGGGTTGGTCACTGGTTGGCCATTCCTTCAGTCTTTGTGCCATTTTTATCCCTTCATTTTTTTCACACAGGAGAAATTTTGAGTGAAAATTTTTGTAGGTAGTTTTCTAACCCTATACATCTACTGAGAGTCCAGTCTAGCTACTGGAGGTGGTCTCTTGAAGTTTCATAACCCTACTCTTGCTCATTTTGGCTAATATCCACCTGCATTGAGTCCTGGGAGCCTTCTTATAAATGCATATTATCCAAAAAGTACAAAATATCTATGATACATCTCACAGACCCAAAGAAGTTAAAAAAGAAGAAAAGCCCAAGTGACTATGCTTAATTCCCACTTAGAAGCAGGAACAAAATAGTCATAGGAGGCAGAAGTAGGGACCTGGGTGAAAGAGGGGAGGGAAGGAGAAGAGAGGGCTGGATCAGGTATTGCAAGAGACAGGACAATAGCCCAATGGGTCAGAAAAATAAATGTAAATATACTTCCGTTGGGGGTGACAGATAGGGGGAATTTCTAGAAAGTCCCAGAGACATGGAATAGGGCAGCCTTTAGTGTTAAAAATTATTATAAAATAGTGCATTTATTCAAATATCCTTTGCTATTAGCTTTATTTTAAAATTGGCTCTTAGCTTCTGTACCTTTGTGAAATACCATATGAAGGGGCTATAGTTGACCTCAGATAGCATATAAACCTTATTTGAAGTACTAACTCAGGGGTTTAGTGAAGAGCAGGAATGCTGAGGTTGTCTGAGTGAAAAGAAAAGTACTTTGTGCTTTCATTTACTGACTCTGAATCAAACTATCATTAAATGTCCTTCTTAAATGCAGCCTTCTTCTAATTATCTGTCTAACAAATAGGCATTATTAATTTGCTTGCCCAAATATAGCTTCAGAAATCACCGTTGACTTCACTGCTTTTTTAGTCTCCCATTAACAATTAATCTCTAAGCTCTATCTTTTTTCCATTAGTTCATGACTGACCTCTTAATCCAAGTCACTAATATCTTTCCCCTGAACTCTGTTTAACAATACATTTTTCAACAGGTAGACCAAATACTTGCTTAGAGTACTAATGGATGAAGGACACAATTTTTACCTCACTCACTTAAGAATAGAAAAGGGAATAGAAAATATAGGAAAAAAGATCATCGCTCATATGTACTGTGTCACTCAAAGCTTTGATAAAGCTGTATGTATCTTCATATAATTGTTTAATTATTTTCTATTTTTTCATGTATATGGAACTTTATTATCTTTTTATTTAATATTTTTTATTTACATTTGAAACTTTATTCCCTTTCTCAGTTTCCCATCCTTAAGCCCCCTCTCCAATTTCCAACTCTTCTTTTATGAGGGTGTTCCCCCAACTATCAAACTACCTATTATTGCCTCCCCATCCTGACATTCACCTACACTGGGGGATCCAGCCTTGGCAAGACCAAAGGCTTGTCCCATTGGTGCCCAACAAGACCATCCTCTGCTACATATGCAGCTGGAGCCATGGGTCTGCCCATGTGTACTCTTTGAATGGTGGTTTACTCCCTTGGAGCTCTGGTTGGTTGGTATTGTTGTTCTTATGGAGCTGCAAATACCTACAACTCCTTCAATCCTTTTTGTAACACCCATTGTCAATTCAATGGTTAGCTTCGAGCATTCCCCTCTGTATTTGTCATGCTATATAAGGATCCAGTCAGCAAGCACTTCTTGGCATCAGGAATATGGTCTAAGTTTGGTGGCTGTAGGTATATGGAATGGATCCTCAGGTGGGGCAGTCTCTGGATGGCCTTTCCTTCGGTCTCTCCTCCAAACTTTGTCTCCATTTCTCCTTCTATGAATATTTTTGTTCTCCCTTCTAAGAGGGACTGAAGCATCCTCACTTTGTTTTTCTAACTTCTTGAGCTTCATGTGGTCTGTGCATTGTATCATGAGTTTTGAGCTAATACCCACTTTTTAGTGTGTGCATATCATGTACTTTTTGGTGATTGGGTTACCTCATCAAGGATGAAATTTTCTCGTTCCATCCATTTGCCTATTAATTTCATGAAGTCATTGTTTTAGATAGCTGAGTAGCACTCCATTGTATGGATGTATTACATTTTCAGTATCCATCCCTCTGTTGAGGAATCTGATTTTTTCCAGCATCCGGCTATTATAAATTAGCCTGCTATGAACATAGTAGAGCATGTGTCTTACTTATATATTGGATCATCATTTAGGTATATGCCCACGAGTGGTACAGCTGTTTCCTCAGGTAGCACAATGTCCAATTTCTGAGGAACATCCAAACTGATTTCCAGAGTGGTTGTATCAGCTTGCAATCCCACCAACAATAGAGGAGTGTTCCTCTTTCTCTACATTCTTGCCAGCAACTGTTGCCACCTGGCTATTGTAAGGCAGAATCTCAGGGTTGTTTTGATTTGAATTTCTCTGTACACCACTTTATAATAGGTTTATTTGATTCTCTGGAGTTTAACTTCTTGATTATATATTGGCTATTAGTCCTCTAACAAATGTAGGATTTGTAAAGACACGTCCTAATCTGTTGGTTGTTGTTTTGTCCTATTGACACTATCTTTTGCCTTACAAAAGCTTTACAAGTTCATGAAGTCCCATTTGTAGATTCTTGATTTTAGAGCATAAGTCAATGGTGTTCTATTCAGGAATTTTTCCCCAGTGCCCATGAGTTAGAGGCCCTTCCTCGCTTTTTCTTCTATTAGAGTGTATCTCATTTTATGTGGAGTTCTTTGATCCACTTGGTCTTAAGCTTTGTACTGGGCAGTAAGAATGGATCAATTTGTATTCTTCTACATGCTGACCTCCAGTTGAACCTGCACCATTGGTTGAAAATGCTATCTTTTTTCCACTGGATGGTTTCAGCTCCTTTTTCAAGGATCAAGTGACCACAGGAGCGTGAGTTCATTTCTGGGTCTTCCATTCTATTCCACTGATCTAACTGCTGGTCACTGTGCTGGAGCCAAGTAGTCTTGGTTTCTGTTGCTTAGGTTTCTGCACTTGCCTCTCACCATCTGGTTGTCTCTGGTGTTAGCTGGTCTGGGTGTCTTTGACAGTGGCTTGACTCTCCTATAAGTCTATGTGCCAGCCGTCCTGGAGACCACCTTTCTCTCAGTAGGATCTGGGTACAGAGATCTGTGGGACCTGGTCAGCTCTGGGCACAGGCAGAAACTGGAAGGATCCTGTCCCAGACTGCTCCTAGTTTCCTGTGTCCTGAAGGCTCCAGTCAGGTCCCTTGGAGCAGAAGTGGTGGTCTTACCTCTGTTTCCAGGTGTGTCAGTGCTCCTGGACACTGGCGTTCAGTTCTGGATGCAGGTGGTAGTATCCTGTCCCTGACTGCTCCTAGTTTCTAATGTCTAAAGGGCGGGTTCCTCTTGGCCAGGAATGTGAGCAGAAGTGGTGGTCTCTTCTGTGCTCTCCCTCCACCACAGAATCTGGGTACAGAGAGCTGTGGGTCCAGGACAGTTCTCGGTGCAAATCCTTATTTCTGTTAAAAGCAATTTTATTTTGCTCTTAGTTGTATGTTGGATAGTTTGAGTGAGGCATGCATGGACTGTTTAGGGAATAGTATTCCAAAGAACCAATTGCAATCTGTTCTTGACTTTTTTTCAATGTTATTATTTGAACACAAAACTTAATCAGCTAATTTTTCCAGTTGCTATTGTTCTTAAGTGAAAACTAGGATCATTGGTTACATTTCTTGCCTCATGTCTTATGATAGTTTCCTGTACTATTTTGGATCCCCGGTGTTATTGCTGTCAATTGCTTTAAATGCTACATGCAGTGATTTCTTTCTTTCCTTGTCAATGTATTCTGTTTATTGTCTGCCACTTTTCTAATGTGACTTGTGTTACTTGTTTCAACATGAGCAGGTCCTACCTGCATATTTTTATTCTAACCTTCAAAAGATCAAATATTACTGAATTTTCCTTTAGTATCACCCATGCTAATGACAGGTTTGTCAATATGACTCATATCTGGCTTATAGACAGGACATTAAATCATTAGTTTGACATTGTTTTAGGAATATCATCCTAACACATAGGTGGGTAAGAGGGATGTCCCTACAGATTCATGTGGTCCAGGATTATCGGATAATGCAAAGTGGATAAATTCTCTAAACCAGTTGTTACATTCATTTTTCCCTTGATTCAATTTCAGCAATTGATGAGAAATAAAAAAATTATATACATTCATTTCTTTGGGCTAGCTAAGTAAGTCCACACAATCCTACACTGCCACAGTCAAGTCAGCAGATATAGCATGAGTCATAGACTGAGTGTCCCAGGATAATTTGTCTACCCATTGCTACACCATCCCCTTCTATAGATACCCACAGGAGTCACAGGAGTCATCCAGCATGGCACTAAACTACAAGTCCTTCATACCACAAACAACTTGCTTGCTAAGCTAGATCCTACATACCATTCTTCAGGGTCTAGCAGGTGAAAACAAATGATTCTTATTTTCAAACACCCTCCCAAACCCTCAAAATTTAGTTTCATCCAAGATGCAGAACTCTAGATGAGATGATCACTTGAAAGTGCATAACAAAACCTTGAGCTTCCCCTAAATCCTAACCAGTCCACTCCCAATCTATAGATTCCCCCCCATGTCATAAACAATCTTGCCAACCATTTCCTTGCTGCATATCCTTCTTCAGTGTCTAGCCAGGTGAATTTGCCTGATTTTCCTTCTCCTCAAACTCACCACAATCAGAAAATTGAGCCATCAAACATAGGATTGGACAATGATGCAAATCTGATATACCAACCCAGTCACCTTAGTCACTTGACTTTATTGTACCTAAACCAAAGCCAATTTCTGGGTTTAACCTGATCTTCACAGCCCCTCTTTTGCCCTAATCTACTCTGCCAATATCAGACACAGAATTAACAAATGAAGTCCACTTGCCTAAATATCACAGCAAAAATTACCTAATACTTGAAAGATTAAGTCAATATCTCATCCAGAATCCTTATTCCTAATGAGCATTATGTACTGAAACCAAGGATATAAAAATTTAAAACTATCACAAACTTCATCAAAAATTACGAGAAATTTAAAGACAATACATAGAAACAATTCACTAAATGAATGAACTCATAGAATAACCTAAGATGATAAATGCCTGAGTAATGTCTAATATAGCCTAAACATAAGGCACATGGTTAAGACGATACATGATTGTAGAATAAAATTTAATGAATAGACAGGGTGTTGGTTTAAAAGTCATAGTCCCCATAGATGCACATGTATAAATTCTTGCTCCATTGAATGTGACACTATTAACAGGTATGGTCTTGTTGGAGGAAGTATATTTCTGTGGAGTTGGGCTTTGAGGACTCATATGCTCAAGATAGAAGTACCATGGCTTTTTTTCTGCTGACTGCAGGTTAAGATGTAGAAGTTTCAATCCTTCTCTAGCACCACATATTAATGTTCACTCTTCCATGTTGCCATTGTTCTTGCCATATTAATAATGGAATAAACCTCTGAAACTATAAACAAGCCCCAATCAAGTGATTCCCTTTATTAGCGTTGTCTGGTCATGGTATTTCTTCACAACAATAGAAACCTAAACTAAGACAGAAGTTGGTAGCAGGGACTGAGGTATTGCTACAACTTGTCTGATGATGTTTTTGTTTGGAGAAATGTTGACTTACAAACTTGAGGTTGAAAAAGTACTGGAATGCTGAACACTCAGGAGTGCAGACATCTTGAGCTCCCAGGACAGACTGCCACCTCTGCACACTTCTGCCCACATCCCTGAGCCAAGGCGAAACTACACAGTGCCTCTGTACACAGGGATATAGAAACAGACAGCCGCAGGTAACCAGGATTCCAGTCTGCACCCAGGACCGAACTGAACTGGCCAAAGAACTCCCTCCACCTAAATCCTGTGGGGGCAAGAGCTGGACCCTAAGAAGTGTAGATATTCCTTAGAAGTCAAAGGAGACTACCCTTTGCGCATAGTCCAGACCCAAGAGGGAATCACATAGTGCCAAATGTGCCACCCAGATACAAGGACCTAGAACCAATCAGGGGCAGGACCTTTGATTCCTGCCCATGCCTGGAGCTGAAACAGTCTCCAGGAGCATTGGCACACTTGAAATCAGAGCACCTGTTCTCAGAAAAGACTGAAAGAAAACAGGAAAAGAGTTCTACAGGAGTGCTGACACAGAGGCCTACAGCAGGGTCAAGTCACTCTCAGAAACAGCAAGACAAGCAAACACCAGAGACAACCTAATGGTTAGAGGCAAGCACAGGAAACTAAGCAGCAGAAACCAAGACTACTTGAAATCATCAGAGCCCAGTTCTCCTACCAAAGAGAATAATGGATATCCAAACACACCAGAAAAGCAAGATTTAGATTTAAAAATCACATTTTTTGATAATGATGGAGGACTTTCAGAAAGACATAAAGAACTCCCTTAAAGAAATGCTGAAAGGGGTTGGAGATTTAGCTCATCGGTAGAGCACTTGCCTAGGAAGCGCAAGGCCCTGGGTTCGGTCCCCAGCTCCGGAAAAAAAAAAAGAAATGCTGAAAAACACAAGTAAACAAGTAGAAGAAACACATAAATTCCTGAAAGAATTACAGGTAAACACAATCAAACAGGTGAAGGAATTGAAAATGGAAATAGAAACAATAAAGAAAGCACAAAGGGAGACAACCCTGGATATAGAAAACCTAAGGAAGAGACAGGGAGCCATAGATACAAGTATCACCAACAGAATGCAAGAGATAGAAGAGAGAATCTCAAGGGCAGAAGATACCATAAAAAACATTGACACAACTATCAAAGATAATGTAAAAGGTAAAAAGCCCTTAGCCCAAAACATACAGGAAATCCAGGACAAAGTGAGAATATCAAACCTAAGGATAATAGGTATAAAAGAAAGTGAAGACTCCCAACTCAAAGGGACAGTAAATATCTTCAACAAAATTGTAGAAGAAAACTTTGCTAAACTAAAGAAACAGATGCCCATAAACTTACAAGAAGCCCACAGAACTGCAAATAGATTGGACCAGAAGACAAATTCCTCCTGTCACATAATAGTTAAAATACCAAATACACAAAACAAAGAAAGAATATTAAAAGCTGTAATAGAAAATGGTCAAGTGACATATAAAGGCAAACCTATAAGAATTACACCAGACTTCTCACCAGAGACTATGAAAGCTAGAAGATCCTGGACAGATGTCATACACACCCTAAGAGAACACAAATGTCAGCCCAGGTTACTGTACCCAGCAAAACTTTCAATTAACATAGATAGAGAAACCAAGATATTCTATGACAAAACCAAATTTACACAATATCGTTCTACAAATCCAGCCCTACGAAGGATAATAAATGGAAAACTCCAACACAGGGAGAGAAACTACAACATACAGAAAGCAAGACACTCAGAGAAAAAGACACTAAGAGTAAATGACTGGAAAACAGCTTTCTAAGCAAAGGGCCTGACGAAACAAGCTGTAGTTGCCATTCTAATATCAGAGAAAATTGACTTTCCACCAAAAGTCATTAGAAAAGGTAAGGAAGGATACTTCATATTCTTCAAAGGAAAAATCCACCAAGATGAACTCTCAATCCTAAATATCTATGCTCCAAATGCAAGGACACCTACATTCATAAAAGAAACCTTACTAAAGCTCAAAGCCAACATTGCACCTCACATGATAAAAGTAGGATATTTCAACACCCCACTCTCATCAATGGACAGTCATGGAAACAGAAATTAAACAGAAACGTAGAGAAACTAACAGAAGTTATGAACCAAATGAGTTGAACAGATATTTATAGAACATTCCATCCTAAATCAAAAGGATATACCTTCTTCTCAGTACCTCATGCAACCTTCTCCAAAATTGACCATATAATCGGTCACAGAACAGGCCTGAACAGATAAAGGAAGATAGAAATAATCCCATGCATACTATCAGATCACCACGCACTAAGTCTGGTCTTCAATAACAAAATTAATGACAGAAAGCCCACAAAGGCATGGAAGTTAAACAGTGCTCTACTCAATGACAACTTTGTTAAGGAATAAATACAGAAAGAAATTAAAGACATCTTACAATGTAATGAAAATGAAGGTACAAAATTCCCAAATTATTGGACACAATGAAAGCGGTACTAAGAAGAAAACTCATAATTCTGAGTGCCTGAAAAAAGGAACAGGAGAGAGCATAAGTCACAGCTTGATAGAACATCTAAAAGCTCTAGAACAAAAAGAAATAAATAAACCCAAGAGGAGTAGAAGGCAGGAAATAATCAACCTCAGGGCTGAAATCAACCAAGTAGAAATGAAAAGGACTATACGAAGAATCGACAGAACCAAAAGCTGGTTCTTTGAGAAAATCAACAATATAGATAAACCCTTAGCCAGACTAACCAGAGGGCACAGAGTGTGTGTCCAAATTAACAATATCAGAAATGAAAAGGGAAACATAACAACAGAATCTGAAGAAATTAAAAAAATCATCAGATCCTACTACAAAAGACTATGCTCAACGAAACTGGAAATTTTGGAGGAAATGGACAATTTTCTAGACAGATACCAGGTACCAAAGTTAAATCAGGAACAGATAAACCATCTAAACAACCCCATAACTCATAAAGAAATAGAAGCAGTTATTAAAAGTCTCCAAACCAACCAGAGCCCAGGACCAGATGGGTTTAGTGCAGAATTCTATCAGACTTTCATAGAAGACCTCATAGCAATACTGTCCAAACTATTCATCAAAATAGAAACAGACAGAGAACTACCAAATTCCTTCTACAAAGCCACAATTACTCTTATACAGAAATCACACAAAGACCCAACAAAGAAAGAAATTCAGGCTAATTTCCCTTATGAATATTGATGCAAAAATACCCTATAAAATTATTGCAAATTGAATCCAAGAACACATCAAAATAATCGTCTCTCATGATCAAGTAGACTTCATCCCAGGGACGCAGGGATGGTTTAATTTAAGAAAATCCATCAATGCAATCCACTATATAAACAATCTCAAAGATAAGAAACACACAATCATTTCATTAGATACTGAGAAAGCATTTGACAAAATTCAACACGCCTTCATGATAAAAGTCCTGGAAAGATCAAGAATTTAAGGCCCATATATAAATATACTAATAGAAATATACAGCAAACCAGTAGCTAACATCAACCTAAATGGAGAGAAACATGAAGCAACCCCACTAAAATCAGTGACTAGACAAGGCTGCCCACTCTCTCCCTACTTATTCAGTATAGTATTCGAAGCCCTAGCCAGAGCAGTCAGGAACAGAGGTCAAAGGAATACAAATTCGAATGGAATAAATCAAAACATCACTATTTTCAGGTTATATGATAGTGTACTTAAGTAACCCCAAAAGTTCCACCAGAAAACTACTTAACCTGATAAACAACTTCAGCAAATTGTCAGGGTATAAAATTAACTCAAACAAATCAGTACTCTTCCTCTATTCAAAAGACAAACAGGCTGAGAAAAAAATTAGGGAAATGACACCCTTCACAATAGTCCCAAATAATATAAAATATCTTGGTGTGATTTTAACCAAGCAAGTGAAAGATCTGTATGACAAGAACTTCAAGTCTCTGAAGAAAGAAATTGAGGAAGATCTCAGAAGATGGAAAGATCTTCCATAATCATGGATTGGCAGGATTAATATAGTAAAGATGGCCATTGTGCCAAAAGCAATCTACAGATTGCCATCAAAATTCCTACTCAATTCTTAATAGAGATAGAAAGAGCAATTTGCAAATTCATTTGGAACAGCCAAAAAACCCCAGGATAGATAAAACTATAATCAACAATAAAAGAACTTCTGGGGGAATCACCATCCCTGACTTCAATCAGTATTACAGTGCAATGGTCACAAAAACTATATGGTATTGGTACAGAGACAGGCAAATAGATCAGTGGAACAGAATTGAAGACCCAAAAATGAACCTACACACCTATGGTCACTTGATCTTTGACAAAGGAGCAAAAACCATCCAATGGAAGAAAGATAGCAAAGGGTGCTGGTTCAACTGGAGGTCAGTATGTACAAGAATGCAAATTAACCCATTCTCATCACCATGTACAAAGCTTAAGTCCAAGTGGATTAAGGATGTCCACATCAAACCAGATATACCCTAACTAATAGAAGAAAAAGTGGAAAAGAGTCTTGAACACGTGGGCACTGGGGAAATTTTCCTGAACAAAATACAATGGCTTATGCTCTAAGATTAAGAATAGAGAAATGGGACCTCATAAAATTGCAAAGCTTCTATAAGGCAAAAGACATTGTCATTAGGAAAAAATGGCAATCAACATATTGGGAAAAATCGTAACCAATCCTATATCTGATAAACGGCTAATATCCAAAATATACAAAGAACTCAAGAAGTTAGACTCTACAGAGTTAAATAACCCTATGGGGTACAGAGCTAAACAAAACATTCTCATCTGAGGATTATCAAATGGCCAGAAATCACCTAAAGAAATGTTCAACACCCTTAGTCATCAGGGAAATGCAAATCAAAACAATACTGAGATTTCACCTCACACCAGTGAGAATGGCTAAGATCAAAAATTCAGGAGACAGCATATGCTGGCGAGGATGTGGAGAAAGAACAGTCCTCCATTGTTGGTGGGATTGCAAACTGGTACAACCACTTTGAAAATCAGTCTGGAGGTTACATTCCACTAACTGAAGACCCAGCTATACCTCTCTTGGGCATATACCCAAAATATGCTCCAGCATAAAACAAAGACACATGCTCCACTATGTTCATAGCAGATTTATTTACAATAGCCAAAATCTGGAAAGTACCCGTATACCCTTCAACAGAGGAATGGATTCAAAAAATATGGTACATCTACACAATGGAGTACTACTCAGCTATCAAAAACAATGACTTCGTGAAATTCATAGGCAAATGGAATGAACTAGAAAATATCATCCTGAGTGAGCTAATTCAATAACAGAAAAACACACCTGGTAGCAGTCATTGATAAATAGATATTAGCCAAAAAGCTCGATTTACCCAAGATGGAATCCACAGACCACAGGAAGCTCAAGAAGAAAGATGACCAAAATGTGGATGCTCTCACTCCTTAAAAGGGGAAAAATGTACATGGGAAGGGATATGGAAGCAAAGTTTAGAGCAGCGACTCAGGGAGTGGCCATTCAGAGCCTGCCCCACATGTGACCCAAAGATATATAGCCACCAAAACTAGATAAGATGGGTGAGGCTAAAAAAAATGCATGCAGAAAGGGAGCGAAGTTGGATCTCTCCTGAGAGACACATCCAGAGCATTCCAAAAAAGGTCAATGCTAGTAACAAACCACTGAATTGAGATTGCAACCCCATAAGGAAAACAATGCCAACCAACAAGAGCTTCCAGAGACTAAACCACTACCGAAAGTTTATACGTGGACTGACCCAGGACTCCAACTGCATATGTAGCAGAGAACAGCCTTGTTGGGGCACCAGTGGAAGGGAAAGCCCTTTGTCTTGCCAAGTTTGGACCCCCAGTACAGGGGAATATGGGGTGGGCAGTAAGGGGGATGTATGGGGCAAATACCTGTATGGGGGAGGGGGAGGGAATGGGGTATAAGGAGAGGAGACCAGGAAATGGAATAACATTTGAAATATAAGTAAAGAAATATCTCTTATAAAAAATTTTTAAAAAGTGATGGGATGCCTTAAGCACTGCTTAATGGATCACTCTAGTAGAAACATGGAAGATAGTGGTGCTGAGCATGATTCAAAATGTGAGAGACTGGATCAAGATGTTGGAGAGGAGCAGAATTTTAGTATGTTGTCTAGAGATAGTTCTTGCATTATTTTGATGATGAATGTGGCTGATTTTTAGCCCTATCTGGAGAGTCAACTTTAGACTAATGTGAAGAGATTTGGAAGGATTCTATTGGCAGAAGAAATCTCAAAATAGCCTAGTCTTGACTTTGTTATGTAGTTATTACTGTTCACTCATATGAAGATATATAATGAAATGGAGAAAGCTAAACAAGGAAAATACAACACATTATGTCATGGTATGGTGGTACATGCCTTTAATTCTAGTACTCAGAAGGCGGATGCTGGTAGATGTCTAAATTCAAGGTCAGTCTGATCTCAAGAGAAAATTTATGGACAGCCATGCTAATGCAGTGAAGGAAACTATTAAATTGCTGAAGATGTAATTGAGTGAATGTATTAAGTTCCAGGCCAGCTAGCAATAGAATTTGTCACCTTTGGCTACATAGTTCAAGCTTTAGAGTAGAAAAGACTATGGACTCTTCCTTCTTGACTAAGGAAACCTGCTATGACCAGGTTTGTGGCAAGGATGTTCTTGCATGGATGCCCATAGGGGCCATTGTGTGAGGCTAGGAAGTGTATCCTGGATCGGCCTGGAGATACAAGATGATGGAGATGCCAAAGCTATGTGATACCGTTGAGAAGAGCTGCTAACAGGGAGTAAAAACAGCCTGAGAAAAGTGTATTGTAGTCAACAAAGCTGAAATGAGTAGGAGATATGAAGAGTACTTTGATATCAGATATGGAGATGCTGAATTTTTAGTATGTCCTGCTGGTTTTTGGTCTTGCTTTGATTCAGTATTTAATCATTGCGCTCTCCCAAAGACAGCTTTGACAACACAAGGCAGACCCAGGCAGACAGCATGGTATGGAAATGGGAATTATGGTTAGTGCTAATAGCAGGTGAAGGAGGCTGATAGTCATGGGTGATGTATGGAGTCAGAACTACTGGATGGAACAAAACTTAATTATCTCGGGCTGGCAAGAAACTCTGAACTCTTTTAACTTTTACAAGGCTCATGAGAAAGGAAAGGATAAAAAGAAGGTGATGAATAGGTGAATACACACACACACACACACACACACACACACACACAGACACACACTCTGGCTGAATTCATCACCTATTCAATCAATTTCATGTGTACATGTGAATACTTATATACATAATATAACTACACATATATGTATGCACATACATGTAGACAGGCCGACATATACACATACAGAAATATTTTACATTATCCTTGTATATAAAATATTGCCCAAAAAGGAAGTTACTGAAGGATGTCAATAATAGGTTCAAAGCAGTGTTTACAACCTCATTATAAGTTAAAAGTAACAATTTCAAATGGCCTTGCTTTATCATAATGCACACTTATGGCTTCATCCTTGAACCTGACCTAGAATGAATCGCTTTCTTGATCACAAGTCTGCCCCAAGCTTAATTCTCTTCTCAGTGCAATTTATGATAGTTCATTGTATTCCTTATTCTTCAGCCTTTGTTTACTATTCCATTAGGAGGGGGCACACCTTATTCTTGATTCTAAATTTATTACATCCTTCTGGCAAACAACTAAAACCAACTCCTTACAATTTCTTCCTAAATTATTTTAATCAAATTACAAATTCTATAAAGCCATTAATTAATCTAAACAGCATTAATTCATGAAAATTCATATCCATGTTTATCTGCAGAAATATTCCCCGAGAGGCTAGGCTATCACTGAGGATGTAACCCACAAGGCAATAGGCAGTGAGGATCTCCTCATCCACTCACACCACAGACTATTCAATGAGGGGTGTGGGAATGACCAATCCAAGAAAGCACATCAGTAGCAAGGAGCAATGCTGGATGAAGACTCTGGGACTATGCCTCATCACAGTGAACCCACCACAGGCAAGCAAGATGCTAGGAACATCTCCAGGAAGCTTATTTGCCCATTGCACCTCTTCCTGAATGGATTCCACCAAATTTCCCTTTCCTACCTTTTAAAATTTTAATCAATATATTTATTGTGTCATTATATGTTGGATATATGTGTTCTTCTTTTTTATTTTGATTTTACAGGAGATAACAGTTAAGAGATTGTATGAATCTCAGAAGAGACTTTGAAATTTGAACTTTTAAACAAGTTTGAAACTGTTATATATTATGTGGACATTTTATTGGATATTTTATTTATTTACATTTCAAATATTAGCCTCTTTCTTAGTCTCCCCTCTGGAAACCACCTATCTCATCTCTCCTCCACCTGCTTCTATGAGGGTGCTCCCCCACCCATCCACCCACTCCTGTCTTTCTGACCTAGGGTACTGCTACATTGGGGCATTTAGTCTTCACAGGACCAAGGGCCTCTCCTTCTATTGATGCAAGACAAGATCATCCCCTGCTACATATGTGGCTGGAGCTAAGAGAGGCTCGATGTGCAATCTTTGGTTGGTGGTTTAGTCCCTGGGAGCTTGGGGGGTCTGGTTGGTTGATATTGTTGTTCTTTCTATGGGGCTGCAAACCGCTTCAGCTTCTTCAGTCCTTTCTTTAATTCCTCCATTGGGGCCCAGTGCTTGGTTCAATAGTTGACTGAGAGCGTCCACCTCTGTATTTGTCAGGCGCTGGCAGAGCCTCTCAGGAGACAGTTGTATCAGGCTCCTGTCAGCAAGAACTTCTTGGCATCTGCAACAGTGTTTGTGTTTGGTGTTGACTTTTGGAGTTGAACTAGATGCATTTCTGCATTATGACATGGCTACAAGCCTATGGAAGCCAGAGGGTGGTATATGGTTGTTTTAAAGGGAATCCCAATCGATCCCTATGTGTTAATGTTTGGCCAACATGGATTGGCGTAATTAAATATGACCTTTTGGAGTAGTTGTGGCCTTATTGAAAGAGGTGTGTAACATGGGCTTCATTGTCTCACATGCTCAAGATAGCCCTTGTGTGATATTTTCCTACATATTAGGATGTAGAATGCTTAGCTTCTCTCACACATGTCTGCCTCCATGGTGCACTGTTTCTCTCCATCAAATAATAGAATAAACTCCTAAAACTGTAAGCTATTCCCAATTGAATGGTTTCCTTTATAAGAGTTCCATGGGCATGGTATGTCTGGTTAGCAATAGAAACTCCAACTAAGACAGTAGAAACATTGAATAAGATCAAACTTAAATGAAGATGCAATTAAACGACTGAATAACCCAACTACAAAATTGAAATGAAAGTTTTGCAAGTAAAATAAATCAAAGAGAAGATAGCTAAAATAAGGCCATGATAAGAAAACATAGGAAAGGTGTATACAGAAAATGTGAGATACATCAAACTGTAGAAATAAACGGGGATGAGGAATCCTAGTTCAATGCCATGCAATAGATCCTCAATAATATTATAAAAAATTATGAAACTAAGGAATAGCATATCATACAGGTGTGTTTTACCACACAAAACCCCAAAATACTTGAGAGCAGCAAAACAAATACAGATGGAATATCATAGTTAAAACACCAAATATATAAAACAAAGAGTATTTTGAAAACAGCAAGAGGAAGAATCCAAGTCACACATCTAAAAACAATATAAAGCAAAGCAAGCAAGCAAACAAACAAACAGAAAACAATGAGAACACTTGATTTCTCAAAAAAATGCATAAAAACCAAATGAGGATGAGTCAGTATTTAAATTTTGCTAAAAGAACATTATGGCCAATGTAGATGAATATATGCAGTAAAATTATTTACTATATTGAGAAGAGAGAAAAGTCCCCTATACATGGTCAGCCTAAAATAATTTTTGTCTAACCAACTAAGCCTGAAGAAAATACAAGCAATATTATCAATGAAATAGAATCACCATTGATTTCTTTGATTTCTAGATTTCTTGAGTTTTGTATTGATTTCTTTAATTATATTTCATTAATGTTTTCTTGATTTTTATTATTGATTTCACCAAATTCATTCTATTTATACTTGTTTTAATGTTATGCTGTGTTAATGTTTTGTATAACAATTTTTGAAGAAAATTCATACAATATAGTTGAGTAAATGTTTCCACTCTGTCATCTACTCCCTTATATTACCCACCACTACGCTTCCAATTCTATGCCTCCTTTCTCCCTCTTTTTAGAAACAAATGGACAAAAATATTTAAATGAATTATAATAATTAAAATAAGGTAACATAATTAAGTCATTTATTTTTGTTCCTGGTTTGATTTCTACTGTTTTTAATTTTTGAGAAGATTAAAAACATCAAGAGAAAATAATGTACATGCAAGAAACTAGGAAACAGACATGAGAAGAAGATATATGGAGAAGGATTTAGGATCAAATGAACAGAATCAGAAATTATAATAGACATTAAAGAATTATGAAATACTATAAAAATACTTAGAAAACCTATATTTCACTAAGTTGTGGTGACAAACTTCACTAAGTTTGTGGTACAAAAAAATGGATGGATTTCTAGATTCAGCCAAATCACCAAATTTAAGCAAAAATAAAATCAGCAACATTTGAAGAGAATGAATTAGTAATTTAATTGCTTTCCATCTAAAAATATGTTTCAAGGCCAGATGGATTCACAACATGATACTAACAGGCTCTCAAGATCTATAACTAACACCTTTATAACCATTCAAAAATTAATTAAAAACAAATTCCTTTAAAATTGACTACAACCTGGGTCTAGAAAAAAGAAATCTTTACAACATCAGAAAATCTGATGGTGCATCAATGCAGTGATGACACAAAAGGAGATATATTTTCTAATTGAACAGATTTGAATATTTAATGCAAGTAGACATAATTTCAGCAATTAATACATTAATACATGATGCCATGTATTTAACTATAATGAAATAAAATTAACATCAACAAGAGATAAATTTTGGGTAATCATATCTCAAATGAAGATTAAATAACTCATAACTGAATATAAATCAGTCAAAGAAGATATTTAATATCAAAATATAAAGTTCCAACTGTTTAAATGAATCCAGTATCACTGTAATGCTAAAATTAGGTAAAAATACAAAACAAACAAAAACATAGAAGGCAATATCTGGGATGAAAGTAGATTCAAAATTTTTTAACAAAATAATTACAAACCAAATACATAAAACCAAAATCTTACCCAACATTATTTAAAAATTCATGGATGGTTCAGCATAGGCAAGTAAATATATGTAATAAACAATATAAATAGAGTTAATGCAAAAATAATGATATGATCATAGATGCCCAAAAGATTTGAAAAAATTCAAATTCTATTTGAAAACTTTAAGATACATATCTATTCTATAGAAATAAAATTCATATATACATTTATGTATCTATCTATCTATATATATAATGTTATTCCCTTTGCCCCTCTCCCGTACTCCTCTCCATTCCCCTGCTTCTATTTTATTAAAAGTTTTATTATAAAAGTATTAGAGAATATAAAGAGAACTCGCCTCATTCAAATAAAAGTTATATATGAGAAAGCCATAGTCAACATAATCATAAATGAAGAAAAACTTGAAGCACTATCATTGCAGAATTTCCTAGACAGAGCAGCTACTACCCAATTATTTTCAATATTGTGCTCAAAGTACTAATTGGTTCACTAAGGCATGAGAAAAAAATTAAAGGAATACAAATAGAAAAAGAAGATGTTGATTTATTTCTATTTGTAGATAACAAGATGTTATGCATAAGAGATACCAAAATTCTAAAATAAAACTTAATAGAACAAATAAGAATTTTAGCAAGATGGCAGGATACAAAATCAACTTATATTAATCAATTCTGTACAACAACAACAAAGTAAAAAAATCATGGGTACATTCTTATTAATAACAGCCTAAAAATAAATAAAACAGGAATCAATCCAATCAAGAAAATGTAGTATCCTGCAAGAAAAACTTTGAATCTCTATAGATTTGGTAAAGAAATTTGCAAATGGAAAGACAACCCATGCTAATAGGTTGGGAGAAATAACGTTGTAAAAATTGCTAATCCACAAATAGTCCTTTCCAGATTCAAGTGATTGAAATAAAAATCATCTCATTCTTCACAGAAATATAAAACCTTTATTAAAATTTATATGGAATCACAAAGACCCCATGTAACCAAAACAATCATGACTAAAAAAAAAGAACAGTGTGGATGGATCCCTCTAAATCAAAACTTAAGATATATCACAAAGTCATAGTAATAAAAGCAATGCAATGATGCCACAAAACTAGATATATTATCTAATTGACCATATTTGAATATCTAAATGCAAATAGCCATAACTTCAGCAATTTAATTCTCAACAGAAATGACAAGAACATATATTGGAGAAAACAATGTAACTTCAACAAAGAATGCTGAGAAAACTGAATATTAACATGTAGAATAATGAAATCTAACCTATGTCTGTCACCTTGAACAAATTCCAACTCTAAATATATTTTGAAATGTAAATAAAAAATATCCAATAAAAAAAGAAAAAAGTAATAAAAAGTATATTGAAGATCTTAACGTAAAATCTGAAACACTAGGAAGTATGAAAAGTTCTAGACAACATTATACTTGTCACTGATGTATGATAAATTTTCTTAATAGAACTCTATTTGTCAAAGAATTAATGATAATAATTCACAAGCAGTACCTGACAAAACTAAAAATCTTAAGCTAAATAAACAATGAATTGAATGAAGATGAAGCCCATTGATAGAGAATCCTTGCCATATATTCGAGCAAGATAAAATCAATATTCACAATATTTGAAGAATTCAAAAACAAAGAGTCACAAAACAAGAAATGAAAATGGATAAGAACTGGCAAAAAACATCTTCATCTCTAATAATAACAAAATGCAATTCAAAAGTAACTTTATCCTTTCTTATTACTCCAACAAGAATAGCAAATATCATCAAAATAAATGACAACAAATACTGTAGAGAATCTTTGAAAAGGGAAGTCTCATTTAATGTAGTGGGATAGTGGATTCTTAATTAGATTGGTTGCTCTAAAAATAAATATGGAGAATCCTCGAAAATCACAAACTAAATCTGTTATCATCCAGCCAAACCACTTCTTTGGCATATGCCCAAAGACTTGATGCCTGAGCCCACTGATGAGTGGGAAGCCATGTTCATTGTTCTCTATTCACAACAGCTAGGAAATAAAAACAACTTAATGTTCTCCCAAGTGATAAGTGTGTAAACAAAATGTGGAATATATAGCTGTCTCCTGAGAGGCTCTCCCAGAGCCTGACCAATACAGATGTGGATGCTCTTAGCCAACCATTTGACTGAGCATGTGGACCCTAATGGAGTAGTTAGGGGAAGGACTGAAGGAGCTGAAGGGGATTGCAACCCCATAGGAAGAACAACAGTATCAACCAACCAGACTCCCCAGAGCTCCTGGAGACTAAACCACCAACCAGAGCAAAGCCATGGACCCATGGCTCCAGCTGCATATGTAGCAGAGGATGGCATTGTCTGGCATTAATGAGATGGAGAGGCTCTTGGTCTTATGAAGCCTCAATGCTCTAGTGTAGGGGTATACTGGGTTGGGAAGAATGAAGTGGGTGGGTTGGTGGGGGTGCACCCTCATAGAGGCAGCGGAAGGGGGGATGGGATAGGGGTTTTTGGAGGGAAACCAAGAAGGGTAATAACATTTGAAATATAAATAAATAAAATAACCAGTAAAAATTTTTAAAAAGAAAAGAAAATGTGGTACGTAAACCCTATGGAATACTATTCAGCTATATAAACCCTATGGAATACTACTTTAAAGAAAATAAAACAAACTTTTCAGGTAAACAGGTAGAAACTAGAAAAAAAAGATCCAGGGTCAGGTAACCTTGAAGCACTTAGAGAAATGCAATATATATTTTCTTATACAATGCTCTAGCTCCAAATCTGTGAATGGAAAAACATGTTCTAGAATTGTGACACATACCTGGAAATTAAAAAAAGAGAGAGACACATTTCAGTGAGAGAAGTTCTGGTTCAGAGAGGAATAGAAGACCATAGGTGCTCTAAGGAGGAAGATAAGAAAAGTATGTAAGGGCTCTAATTTGGGAAGCTTGGTAGATAAAATTGAGGAAATAGGATAATAAAATGAATGAAAGATTCTGTAAAATTCATAAGAAATTATAGTATGAACTACCTAAAAACTTCTATATTACATGTAAGTCAAATTATAAATATGCATTTATAGCTTAAACAAAACTTTCTTATATGGCCAGACCATCTAACAAAAAAACATCAAGCATGAGAAGGTTTCTTATGACATGTTGATCAGAGTTGGTCAGGAAATTTCCAAAACAATATAGGCTACCTTAATGGCCCTCGAATGCTCCCCAGAGGTGGAAGTTATGTCTCTATTCCTGAAGACACCATTGACTTCAAACACAATAAATATCCAGTGGTCACTGAGCTGTATCTGACCTGAAAGTCCCCCTAATTATGATTTGCATCTATGTTGCCAAAAGTTTGTGTGTAAGCTTCCAAGAAAGGTATATAAACAGCAGTCATACCAACTATAATGTCTATGAAAAACAATGATGGTCATGATACTATGATAACCCTAAAGGTGCTACTCTAGTGGTGTGCATACTTTAAATATAACCCACAGCTCTCTGATTGGACTTACGATGCTTAATAAAAAGGAAACCATACCTTGGCACTAGAAACATAGTCAACTACCTATGATAAGTAAACTCATGCACCTTGGAAGAGAAGCTACAACTACTACTTATTAAACTGGCATACTCAACAAATAGTGTAAATATTTGTCCTTACATGTACAGATATGTCTGTTTTTCACTCTTCATCAAGGAAACTTCTCTTTGTACCAGACAAAGATCATTACAGAAAACTATCAATGAAAATACAGTTGTTAAACCTAGTCCCAACTGATATGTTTGCAACCAAACTACTCTACCTAAGGACAAAAGATCATTCTGGAAGGTTGCATAGAAAGAATGTAAAAACCAGAGGAACAGGAAGTTGCTATAAAATGTTGTCTCTTAGAAATATAAAAGAATCTACTCCCATAAACTCTTAAAACACAACATCCTAAATAAAACATGAACAAGGAAAACATGAATACTTACACTAATATGGAAACATGAAAGATCAAGAAGAATCAGCCCTAAAGAAAGAACTATAGGTAACTAACAAATGATAAGAGGGTGGAAAAGTCTTTCTCAGGGAAATGAATATCAATAGGTTTTCTAGTACCAAATGGTCAGCTCTCAAAACATTAATGTATTAATATCATTATAAGGAGTGATACAGTATTTATGTATTTAAGAATACACACAAACACAGCAAAAATTAATAAAAAAGAAGATATTAATTTAAAAAAGAACAGCATAGATATTCCATGGTAAGAAATATTAAGACATAGTGTGGAATGGAAACTGATCAAAAGGCCACACAGAGACTGCCACACCTGGGGATACTTTCCATATATAGACACCAAACCCAGACACTATTGCGAATGCCAAGACGTGCATGCTAACAGGAGCCTGATATATTTGTCTCCTGAGAGGCCATGCTAGAGTCTGACAAATATAGATGCGGATGCTCACAGCCAACCGTTGGACTGAGCACAGGGCCCCCAGTGGAGAAGTTAGAGAAAGGACTGAAGGAGCTGAAGGGGTTTACAACCCATAGGAAGAACAACAACATCAATCAACCAGACCCTGCAGAACTCCTAGGGACTAAACCACCAATCAAAGAGTACACATGGAGGTCTTCCATAGCTCCAGCCATATATGTTGCAAAGGATGTACTTGTTCGACATCAATGGGAAGAGGGACCCTTAGTCCTGGGAAGGCTCGATGCCCCCAGCATAGGGAAACTTCAGGGCAGGGAGGCTGGAGTCGGTGGTGACTGGGGGAGCACCCTCATTGAAAAAGGGGGAGGAGGATGGGATAGAGGATTTCCAGAGAGGAAACCAGAAAAGGGGATAGTATTTGAAATGTAAATGAATAAAATATCCAATAAAAATGAAAAAAATTAAAAAGATATTACATGGTAGTATTTTGTGGAAGGAAAGGGACAGGGAAATAACATAATTATATTAAAATTCCAAAATATTAAAATGTACATTTAAAAGACAGTTATTTAAAATATAGTTGCTGAGTGATTCAAATTTTACTTCCGAAAGGATTGGTGTTGAGTAAAAATTTTTTTAAAAATTAAGTTGTTTCTGGAAAACCATCCTAATGACTTTAGTCTTGTAATTATCGACATTTCCTCATACTTCTAATGAGTTTTTCTACAGCATTACCTTGAAGCAAATCAAATGACTGCTTTAAAATATTTCTCATGCATAATGAGTATTTTAATGATTATTGCTTATATTATTCAGATTTTCCAATTGGGGTTTTGTTAAATTTATTGATGAGCCACTGCTTTTCTTATCTTTATCTTACAGAAGGCACATTTTTATCGAGTTCCGTCCAAATATTTCCAGTTAATATTTTACATTTTCATGCCATTATATCACAGAAAGAGTTGCATTTATTAAGATTATGCTTTGGTTTTCTAGACATTAAAGCCTCTCAGGATAACAATATTAGCACTTAGGTTAGTGTATCTTTGACTTTCATGACTGTCTGAATCTGACCACTAGCTGGTCAAACCATATGACAAGGCTGTCCTGGTAAATGGACTCCAGTGCTTTCAACTTGTAAGTCACGGGAAAATTTGGAAGTGTGTGTGAAACTTAAGGAAGGTTGAAACGAAGTTAATTTTGAAAATGGACACACTGGAAATGCAAATATCATGGAATAATTGAATGGTGGAAATAAATACTGTAATTTTTCACCATCATTTGAGCCTTCGCTTTATAAAAATGCTTAAATAAAATATTTCTTGCACTTTTATGTCCCCTTTTAGTAATGCTGAAGAGGAAAAATTTCTAGTTAGATAAGAGTCGCATTTAGTTTTATTAAGATAAAATGACATTTAAAATTTTTGAATTTTGTCAAAGTATAAATAAATGTTAAAACTGAACATCTCAGAAGGATTTGGATTAAAAGTAATAAATCTCCCATCAATACCTACATAAAAACCCTATTCTTGAAACAATATTTTAAAAATATTCACAAAATCATTTCAACAGCAAAATACATAATAGGTTGTCTAAAAGACATATGTGATTTTTCTAAAAAAATGAAAATGTAATGATATTGTAGCATGAATTTGACTCTAAAGCTTAATAAATTACTTTTCCTTCGTCTTGGGTTTCTTTTATTTCCCACTATGACAACAAACTGTTTTACTTTTTTTATTGGATATTTTATTTATTTACATTTCAAATGTTATCCCCTTTCCCGGTTTCCTCTCTGGAAGTTCCCTGTCCTATCCTCCCTCCCCCTTCTTCTATGAGGATGCTCCCACACCTACCCACTCCAACCTCCCTGCCCTGGCATTCCCCAACAGTGGGGCATGGAGCCTTCACAGGTCCAAGGACCTCAACTCCCATTGATTCCCTACAAGCCCGTCCTCTGCTACATATGTAGCTGGAGCCATGGGTCCCTCCATGTGTACTCTTTGATTGATGGTTTAGTCCTTGACAGCTCTGAGGTATATGGTTGGTTGATATTGTTATTCTTCCTATGGGCTGCAAACCCCTTCAGCTCTTCCAGTCCTTTTTCTTTTCTTTTCTTTTCTTTCTTTTTTTTTTCCGGAGCTGGGGACTGAACCCAGGGCCTTGCGCTTCCTAGGCAAGCGCTCTACCACTGAGCTAAATCCCCAACCCCCCAGTCCTTTTTCTAACTCTTCCAATGGGGACTCCATGTTTAGTCCAGTGATTGGCTGTGAGCATCTGCATCTGTATTTGTCAGGCTCTGGCAGAGACTCTCAAGAGACAGCTTTATCAGGTTCCTGTCAGCAAGTACTTCTTAGTATCTGCAATAGTGTCTGGGTTTGGTGTCTGAATATGGAAAGGTGTGGTGGGGTGTGGTGGGGAGAAAGCAGTCTCTGGATGGCCTTTCCTTCAGTCTCTGCACCACACTTTGTCTCCCATTCCCTCCTTGAGTTCTTCTTCTTTATCTATTCCTATTATTTGTAGAATTGCTCACTCAGTGTCACAGATTTCCTGTGTATTTTCTTGCAGGAGTTTTAGAGTCAATGTTTTGTTTCTTGAGGTATTCATTTCTCTACCTTATTGTCAGTGTCTGAGGTTCTCTCTTCATTTGTTTTTATTCTGTTGGTCAAAGTTGCTTTTGAGTTTCCTGTTTGACTTCCTAGATTTTTCATTTCTATTTTTTACTCATTTGGGATTTTCTTTATATTCATTCTATTTCCTCTTGCAATTCTAGAAATACTTTCTTATTTTCATTTATGTTTGTTTTTTCATAGGTTTATTTAAAAGATTAATTTTCTTTTAAAGAAGTTCTAACACATTCATAAAATCTACTTTGAAGTTTTTGTCTTGTGCTTCAGTAACATTGCATTTCTCAGGGTCTACTGTGGTAGAGTTATTGGGCTTTAGCAGAGACACATTGTCTTGGCTGTTATTGTTGTATTTTTATATGGGCATCTCGGAATCTGCTAAGAAAAACTTCAAGTGCTCTCCCAGGTGTTTTCACTTGGGCTTTTAGTTAGAATGCATTGCTTAGTACTGAAAACTAATAATTAGGGATGTAGGTAGGCTTTATAGGGGTGTGGGTATCTACAGGAGGATAGAAATCAGGGTAGGATGCCACCTAGGAATGGACATATAAAGAAAAGGCCATGCATGTCTGCTACAGATCTAGGATTGAGATTGGATAATTGGGTTTAGAGGAGAGGTAGAAGAGTAAAAAACTGAATATTGCATATATACTTTCCTAACCTGATCAAGCACTAAGAATTTAATATTTAAATTACTATTTTGATTCTTGAAAATTTAATTTATATATGATAGTAGCCAGGAAAAATGCATAGAGAAAAGAAAACAAGTAAGTTTGGAAGCACCAGAAGCGATGAGTATGTGAGCATGTTGAAAGTATAAAATCAGCATTATCAGGAAAAATGATCAACACACAGGGGCTACCTCTGAGTCTGAAGTTTTATCCTCCTAGAGTATATATCAGAGGCTAGAAAATAGATTGATTGTTTAAAAATAAATACTGATAGTATAAGAAATTTGAGAATAGTGATAGTCTAAGGACTCATCAGCATGGAGGGCCTGAGCTAACATTTAAGTACACTATATTTGATTCTTTCTCTCTATATTTCACTTGAATGGATGATCTAGCTGACACTATATTCAGTCTTCCTGATGGCAGTAGGTCCATGCAAATGTGAACAATTTGCCAAGAGAGCATACATTTCCTAGATAAAATGTGAATTGTCACTGAAAGTCTTATATCTGAGTTTCGTCATGCTGGAATACATTTGGTAAATGTCCTGTAAAGTAACAGAACAATTCTAGACACAATTTGTGTCTCTGGATGCTTCTGAAGAGCAATGTATACCACCTCACATAAGAATGAAAAAAGTCTTAAAAAAAGAAAGGGACAGCTGCCTAAACATTTACATAACATTTCCAAGTGCCCTGTAGAAATTGAAAGGAGGGTACAATTAGGATAAGAGAAAGAAGAATATAGCATATATCTTACCTCATGACTGGACTGCAATTATAGGCACATATCTAAGTCTAAATGTGCCCACTAAAGTCTCAGTCACAGTGAATTGCACCAGAGACCTATGATTGGAAATAGAGCTAAGAGTAGTTTAGTACGAAAAGAATGTATACAGGCTGGAAACCAGGAAAAGCTGATTAGTTGAGCAAGTGATCTGGGAGAAATAGCTTCTCAAAGATGGTTTTCAATACAATATCTCTAAATTATTGGGAGTAACAAAGACTATATATAAACCTCGTTTAATAGGTAAGGGTCTTCTGGGTGAGTATACATTATTGGTCTGTGTCCAGGTGCTGAGAATTACAGGAAAATAAATTGCAAGACATGATTGGTGTACATGACCTTATAAAAAGAGGAAGTTAAATTTGTAATCTGTTTACCACCCTATGTGACTACTACAAGAATAGCAGAGTTGGGGGTTGTACATGCTGTGTGCTGTAAAATGCAGGCCTAGAGCAAGGAAGGAAGAATGCTAACTCCTGCTTGTCTCAGGACAAAATTGTCAGGGTTTGGAAATATCTCAACATCACCTTTGCTCTGGAGTGATGGCTTCCCTAATTGCATGGCTTTGCTGTCCCACAACTAGCTTATTTCATATGTTAATCTTTGTGTCCCCATTTTTAGTCCTTATTCTCAATTAAAAGTGACTTTTTGGGATTGGGGATTTAGCTCAGTTGTAGAGCGCTTGCCTAGCAAGCACAAGGCCCTGGGTTCGGCTCCCAGCTCTGAAAAAAAAGAAAAGAAAAAAAAAGTGACTTTTTTTGCTCATTTTCATTAAATTGGGTTTTTGTTATTTACATTTCCAAAGTTATTCCATTTCCTGGTTTCTTGGCCATCAGCCTCCTAACCCCTTCCCCTCCCCTTCTATAAGGGTGTTCCCCTCCCCATGCTATCCCCCCTTACCAGCCCCCACAACAATCCGCTACACTGGGGGTACAACCTTGGCAGTACCAAGGTCTTCCCCTTCCACTGGTACCCCAACAAGGCTATTCTCTGTTACATATACAGTTGGAGCCCTGTCAGTCCATGTATAGTCTTTGGGTAGTGGTTTAGTCCCTGGAAGCTCTGGTTGGTTGGCATTGTTGTTCTTATGGGGTTGCAAGCCCCTTCAGCTCTTTCAGCCCGTTCTCTAATTCCTGAAGCTAAGAAGTACATGCTGACAGGAATCGAATATACATCTCTCCTGAGACACAGCCAGAATATGTCAAAAACAAAGTGACTTCTCTAAAGAAAGCCCCATGACTTTTGTTGTTGTTATTTGTTTTTCTTAGCTCCTTATTATAACTTATCTAATAACATTAGTTGAATTGTTAATGAATCCATGGATAGATGGATAAACTAGAGAGCTTCTGTTATTATTTTCACATGATGCTACCTATAACCTAGGTCCTTCATTTGCCCTTTTGGAAGTCTGAGTCAGCAACTTCTGATCATACTGGAACATTTTCATTCATTTTTATATATTTGGTGCTTAGGAAAGAGTCCAGGTCACAAAAGCATTCAATGTGTGTTAATGGTTGAATAATGAAAGAGTTTGCTTACTATTCAAAGTGATTCTTGCTCCTCAATATTTTGCCTAGAAAGATGTTTGGGATTTTGTGTTCCAGTCAGTGATATGAGAACAGAAGTTGCAGCTACTCTCTTCACTAGAACACTGTTCCTGAAGTTAAAATGAAGAATGATGGAGAATAGGACGATACTCTGTACATATCACCAAGCAAAAGTCAGGAGCTACCATCAGTGTTTTCTTCAATACTCCAGAAGGTGTTAGTGATAAAAGAATAAGTGTAAAAAAATCTCTTCTACTATGTGAGAGCATCACCTGCCAATAAAATCCTTTCTGTATATTAGCTTAGGTAGGAACCTGGAAATTTCAATATAGTGAGAAGATTTTGGGAGAGAGAAAAGCATGGAAGATTCAATTGCTGCATGTAACTGTCGACCATGTAACCAGCCACAGGGTAGGACTTAAAAAAAATAAAAAATAAAAATCAAGGGATAATTAAGTTATAAGCTAGTTGGGGAACAGAGCCAAAGCTATGGACTTAAGCATTTTTTTCATATATAAGAAGTCTCAGACTCATTATTCTGGGAAAAAAGTGGACAGGTGAAAAAGCATGAAATTATAAATGGATTTACTTACAAAACAGTGTCTAAAGTGATAGGTTATGCAACTTAAAGCCTGAGAAGTCCTAAGTGAAAGGCAGTGAAAAGTCAGCCATAAGCATGCTAGTCAGACAGGATGCCTGGTTTGTTTAAGAAAGAAGTCATTAAACGCCATTTTATTAAAAAAAATAACATACAAATTTATTTTTTAAAAACACACTTGGCTACTTAATATAATGGATAAGGCAGCAATTGGCACCTGGGTGTGTTACGTGGGTATCTCTATGCCCCAGTGTGAAGACGCAGCTCTGGGCTTGAGTAGTGGCACAGACTGAGATTTGAAACAGGAAGTCAGATCTCACATGGAATTTAGAACAGAAGGAAGGGATAGCCTAACTGTGCTGTTGAAAGGAAGTCACCACTTCACAGGGAGTTCTGAATACCATGAAGCACTCCACACCTGCCACTCCCTCTCCTCACCTTGGGAAAACATTCCTATTCTTTGTTCCTTTCCTTTGCACCAGAAACTGCCTATCCTTAATTCTCAAGTACTAGGATACTAAGAAATAAGTTCAAAACCACCAAGGATATGAACTTTGAAGTCATTGGGGGCAGATGTCTTGGTTACTCCCTCCCTCCTTTTACTGATTCTTTGTGAATTTCACATCATGCATCCCAGTTCCACTCCTTTCCCATCACTCTATACCCACACTCTGTCCTTGCAACCTCCTCTCAAAGAAAAAGAAAAATCTCACTGTGGAAGTGTATCATGGTATGGCTCACAGAATTCCCTTTTATTCAAACAACTTTACTTGCAAAAGTTCGTCATTGGTCTGGTTCGATGCCTCTGGCTTCTGCTTCCTTATCAAAACTAGATCCTGACAAGGACTCCTCTTGGATATTCTGTTGTTGCCTTTTTTCAGGAAAATCATGCAGCCTTGGATCTGCAGGACAAGTCCCTTCACATGCCCCAGCAGTTCATAGATAAGGTAGATATTGGTAGGGGTCAACTCATAACTCGGTTATGGGCTTGGGTGGTAGCTGAGCTAGTCAGTCTGCCTGCTCTCCTGCTCCTGCACCCTCAGGGTTAACTATTCTACTTTGCCTAGGTGATAGATAGGACCAGCTCTCCTGACTGCAGAAGCCAGCGAGCAACAGAACAAGTCTCCCAGGCCCACACCATCAAGAACAGCTCTCCAGTATTGCTGTATGATAAACCCTATTTTTTAATAGGGTGATTTGGCTCTCTGGAGTCTAACTTCTTGAGTTCTTTGTATATTTTAGATATTATCCCTCTATCAGTTGTAGGATTGGTAAAGATCTTTCTCAATCTCTTGATTGACATTTTGTCCAAGTGACAGTGTCCTTTGCCTTACAGAAGCTTGGCAGTTTTATGAGGTGCCATTTGTCGATTCTTGATCTTAGAGCATGAGTCATTGGTGTTTTGTTCAGGAAATTTTCCCCAGTGCCCATGTGTTCCAACATACAACGAAGACTCATGCTCCTAGTAGCCTTACTTATAATAGCCAGAAGCTGGAAAGAACCCATATGCCCTTCAACAGAGGAATGGATTTAAAAAATGTGGTAAATCTACACAATGGAATACTACTCAGCAATCAAAAACAATGACTTCATGAAATTCATAGGCAAATGGAATGAACTAGAAAATAAAATTCTGAGTGAGGTAACCCAATCAGAGAAAAACACACATGGTATGCATTCATTGATAAATTGAAATTAGCCCAAAAATTTAATTACCTAAAATGCAATCCACTGATCAAAGGAAGCTCAAGAAGGATGACCAAAATGCAGATGCTTCCACTCCTTCTTAAAAGGGGGAACAAAAATATCCATAGGAGGAAATATGGAGGCAAAGTTTAGAGCAGAGACAGAAGGAGCGGACATTCAGAGCCTGCCCAACATGTGTCCCATATATATACAGCCACCAAAACTAAATAAAATTGATGGAGCTAAGATATGCATGCTGAAAGGGACGGGATATAGATCTCTCCTGAGAGGCACAACCAGAGCATGTCAAATACAAAGGTGAATGCAAGCAGCAAACCACTGAACTGAGAACGGAACATCATTTAAAGGAATTAGAGGAAGGATTGAAAGACCTGAGGGCTCTTACAACCCCATAAGAACAACAATGCCGGGGCTGGAGAGATGGCTCAGTGGTTAAGAGCACTGACTGCTCTTCCAGAGGTCCTGAGTTCAAACCCCAGCAACCACATGGTGGCTCACAACCATCTGTAATGAGATCTGATGTCCTCTTCTGGTGTGTCTGACAGTGGGTATGATAAATAAATAAATCTTTAAAAAAAAAAAAGAACAACAATGCCAACCAACCAGATCTTCCAGGGACTAAGCCTCTGCCCAAAGACTATACATGGACTGACTGAGGGCTTCAACTGCATGTGTAACAAAGAATAGCCTTGAACAAGGTAACACCAGAGAAACCTGATGGCGAGAGGCAAGAGTAAGAAACCAAGCAACAGAAAGCAAGACTACATGGCATCATCAGAGCCCAATTCTCCCACCAAAGCAAACACTGACTATCCAAACACATCAGAAAAGCAAGATCTAGATTTAAAATCATATTTGATCATGATGCTGGAGGACTTCAAGAAAGACATGAAGAACTCCCTTAGAGAAATGCAGGAAAACATAAATAAACAAGTAGAAGCCTATCGAGAGGAATCACAAAAATCCATGAAAGAATTCCAGGAGAACACAATCAAACAGTTGAAGGAATTAAAAATAAATAGAAGCAATCAAGAAAGAATACATGGAAACAAACCTGGATATAGAAAACCAAAAGAAGAGACAAGGAGCTGTAGATACGAGCTTCACCAACACAATACAAGAGATGGAAGAGAGAATCTCAGGAGCAGAAGATTCCATAGAAATCATTGACTCAACTGTCAAAGATAATGTAAAACGGAAAAAGGTACTGGTCCAAAACATACAGGAAATCCAGGACTCAATGAGAAGATCAAACCTAAGGATAATAAGTATAGAAGAGAGTGAAGACTCCCAGCTCAAAGGACCAGTAAATGTCTTCAACAAAATCATAGAAGAAAACTTCCCTAACCTAAAAAAAGAGATACCCATAGGCATACAAGAAACCTACAGAACTCCAAATAGATTAGACCAGAAAAGAAACACCTCCTGTCACATAACAGTCAAAACACCAAACGCACAAAATAAAGAAAGAATATTAAAAGCAGTAAGGGAAAAACGTCAAGTAACATATAAAGGCAGACCTATCAGAATCACACCAGACTTTTCGCCAGAAACTATGAAGGCCAGAAGATCCTGGACAGATGTCATACGGAACCTAAGAGAACACAAATGCCAGCCCAGGTTACTGTATCCTGCAAAACTCTCAATTAACATAGATGGAGAAACCAAGATATTCCATGACAAAACCAAATTTACACAATATCTTTCTACAAATCTAGCACTACAAAGGATAATAAATGGTAAAGCCCAACATAAGGAGGCAAGCTACACCCTAGAAGAAGCAAGAAACTAATCTTCTTGGCAACAAAACAAAGAGAAGTAAAGCACACAAACATAATCTCACATCCAAATATGAATATAACAGGAAGCAATAATCACTGTTCCTTAATATCTCTCAACATCAATGGCCTCAACTCCCCAATAAAAAGACATAGATTAACAAATTGGATACGCAATGAGGACCCTGCATTCCGCCGCCTACAGGAAACACACCTCAGAGACAAAGACAGACACTACCTCGGAGTGAAAGGCTGGAAAACAACTTTCTTAGCAAATGGTTAGAAGAAGCAATTGGAGTAGTCATTCTAACATCAAATAAAATCAATTTTCAATTAAAAGTCATCAAAAAAGATAAGGAAGGACACTTCATATTCATCAAAGAAAAAATCCACCAAGATGAACTCTCAATCCTAAATATCTATGCTCCAAATACAAGGGCACCTATATACATAAAAGAAACCTAACTAAAGCTCCAAGCACACTTTTCACCTCACACAATAATGGTAGGAGATTTCAACACCCCACTCTCATTAATGGACAGATCATGGAAATAGAAATTAAACAGAAACATAGCAGACTTAGAGAAGTCATGAACCAAACAGACTTAACCGATATTTATATAATATTCTATCCTAAAGCAAAAGGATATACATTCTTCTCACCACCTCATGGTACTTTCTCCTAAATTGACCATATAATTGGTGATAAAACAAGCCTCAACAGATACAGAAAAAAAGAAATAATCCCATGCGTCCTATCAGACCATCACAGGCTAAAGCTGGTCTTCAATAACAATAAGGGAAGAATGCCCACATATGCATGGAAGTTGAACAATGATCTATTCAATGATAACCTGGTCAAGGACAAAATAAAGAAAGAAATTAAAGACTTCTTAAAATTTAATGAAAATGAAGGTACAACATACCCAAACTCATGGGACACAATGAAAGCTGTGCTAAGAGGAAAACTCATAGCTCTGAGTGCCTGCAGAAAGAAACAGGAGAGAACATATGTCACCAGCTTGACAGCACACCTAAAAGCTCTAGAACAAAAAGAAGCAAATGCACCCAGGAGGAGTAGAAGGCAGGAAATAATCAAACTCAGAGATGAAATCAACAAGAAGAAAGAAAAAGGACCATAGAAAGAACCAACAGAACCAAAAGTTGGTACTTTGAGAAAATCAACAAGATAGATAAATCCTTAGCCAGACAAACGAGAGGACACAGAGAGTGTGTCCAAATTAACAACATCAGAAATGAAAAGGGAGACATAACTACAGAATCAGCAGAAATTCAAAAAATCATCAGATCCTACTACAAAATCCTATATTCAACAAAACTTGAAAATCTGCAGGAAATGGACAATTTCCTAGACAGATACCAGGTACTGAAGTTAAATCAAGAACAGAAAAACCATTTAAACAACCCTATAACTCCAAACAAAATAGAACGAGTTGATAAAGGTCTCCCAACTAAAAAGAGCCCAGTTCAAGAAGGGTTTAATGCAGAATTCTATGAGACATTGATAGAAGACCTCATACCAATACTATCCAAAATATTCCACAAAATTGAAACAGATAGACCACTACCGAATTCCTTCTATGAAGCCACAATTACTCTTATACCTAAACCACAAAAAGACCGAACAAAGAAAAAGAACTTCAGACCAATTTCCCTTATGAATATTGACACAAAAATACCCAATAAAATTCTGGCAAACCAAATCCAAGAGCACATCAAAACAATCATCCACCATGATCAAGTAGGCTTCATCCCAGGTATGCAGGGATGGTTTAATATACAGAAAACCATCCACGTGATCCATTATATAAACAAACTGAAAGAACAAAACCTCATGGTCATTTCATTAGATGCTGAGAAAGCATTTGACAAAATTCAACACCCCTTCATAATAAAAGTCCTGGAAAGAATAGGAATTCAAGGCCCATACCTAAACATAGTAAAAGCCATATACAGCAAACCAGTCGCTAACATTAAACTACATGGAGAGAAACTTGAAGCAATCCCACTAAAATCAGAGACTAGACAAGGCTGCCCACTCTCTCTCTACTTATTCAATATAGTTCTTGACGTTCTAGCCAGAGCAATCAGACAACAAAAGGAGATCAAGTGGATATAAATTGGTCAAGAAGAAGTCAGAATATCACTATTTGCAGATGATATGGTAGTATATTTATGTGATCCCAAAAGTTTCACCAGAGAACTACTAAAACTGATCAACAACTTCAGCAAATTGGCTGGGTATAAAATTAACTCAAATAAATCAGTAGCCTTCCTCTACACAAAAGAGAAACAAGCTGAGAAAGAAATTAGGGAAACGACACCCTTCATAATAGTCCCAAATAATAAAAAAATACCTCGGTGTGACTTTAAACAAACAAGTGAAAGGTCTAGAACTTCAAGACTCTGAAAAAAGAAATTGAAGATCTCAGAAGATGTAGAGATCTCCCATGTTCACGGATTTGCAGGATTAATATAGTAATAAATGGCCATTTTACCAACAGCGATCTACAGATTCAATGCAATCCCCATCAAAATATCAATCCAATTCTTCAGAGAGTTAGACAGAACAATTTGCAATTTCATGTGGAATAACAAAAAACCCAGGATAGCTAAAACTATCCTCAACCATAGAAGATCTTCTGGGGGAATCACTATCCGTGAACTCAAGCAGTATTACAGAGCAATAGTGATAAAAACTGCATGGTCGTGGTGTAGAGACAGACAGATAGACAAGTGGAATGGAAGTGAAGACCCAGAAATTAAACCACATACCTATGGTCTCTTGATTTTTGACAAAGGAGCCATAACCATCCAATGAAAAAAAGATAGCATTTTCAGCAAATGGTGCTGGTTCAACTGGAGGTCAACATGTAGAAGAATGCATATCAATCCATGTTTATCACCCTGTACAAAGCTTAAGTCCAAGTGGATCAAGGACCTCCACATCAAACCAGATACAGTCAAAGTAATAAAAGAAAAAGTGAGGAAGCTTCTCGAACACATGGGCACTAGAGAAAATTTCCCAAACAAAATACCAATGGCTTATGCTCTAAGATCAAGAATCAACAATTGGGACCTCATAAAACTGCAAAGCTTCTGTAAGGCAAAGGACACTGTTGTTAGGACAAAACAGCAACCAACAGATTGGGAAAAGATCTTTACCAATCCTACAACAGACAGAAGGCTTATATCCAAAATATACAAAGAACTCAAGAATTTAGACCGCAGGGAGTCAAATAATCCTATTACAAAATGGGGTTCAGAGCTAAACAAAGAATTCACAGCTGAGGAATGCTGAATGACTTAGAAACACCTAAAGAAATGTTCATCATCTTTAGTCATAATGGAAATGCAAATCAAAACAACCCTGAGATTTCACCTCACACCAGTGAGAATGGCTAAGATCAAAAACTCAGGTGACAACAAATACTGGCGAGGATGTGGAGAAAGAGGAACACTCCTCAATTGTTGGTGGGATTGCAGACTGGTAAAACCATTCTGGAAATCAGTCTGGAGGTTCCTCAGAAAATTGGACATTGGACGGCCTGAGGACCCAGCTATACCACTCTTGGGCATATACCCAAAAGATGCCCCAACATATAACAAAGACACGTGCTCCACTATGTTCATCGCAGCCTTATTTATAATAGCCAGAAGCTGGAAAGAACCCAGATGCCCTTCAACAGAGGAATGGATACAGAAAATGTGGTACATCGACACAATGGAATATTACTCAGCTATCAAAAACAATGACTTTAGGAAATGCCTAGGCAAATGGATGGAACTGGAAAATAACATCCTGAGTGAGGTAACCCAATCAAAGAAAAACACACATGGTATGCACTCATTGATAAGTGGCTATTGGCCCAAATGCTTGAATTACCCTTGATGCACAGAACACATGAAACTCAAGAAGGATGACCAAAATGTGAATGTTTCATTCCTTCTTTAAAAGGGGAACAAGAATACCCTGGCAGGGAATAGGAAGGCAAATTTAGAACAGAGGCAGAAGGAACACCCATTCAGAGTCTGCCCCACATGTGGCCCATACATTTATAGCCACCCAATTAGATTAGATGTATGAAGCAAAGAAGTTCAGGCTGACAGGAACCGAATGTAGATTTCTGCTAAGAGACACAGCCAGAATACAGCAAATACATAGCAAATGCCAGCAGCAAACCACTGAACTGAGAATAGGACCCCCGTTGAAGGAATCAGAGAAAGGACTGGAAGAGCTTGAAGGGTCTCAAGACCCCATATGAACAACAATTCCAACCAACCAGAGCTTCCAGGGACTAAGCCACTACCCAAAGACTATACATGGACTGACCCTGGGCTCCAACCTCATAGGTAGCAATTAATACCCTAGTAAGAGCACCAGTGGAAGGGGAAACCCTTGGTCCTGCCAAGACTGAACCCCTAGTGAACGTGATTGTTGTGGGGAGGGTGGTAATGCGGGGAGGTTTGCGAGGGGAACACCCATATGGAAGGGGAGGGGGAGGGGTTAGAGGGGATGTTGGCCCAGAAACCGGGAAAGGGAATAACATTTGAAATCTAAATAAGAAATGCCCAATTTAATAAAGATGGAGAAATCAAAAGAATCTCCTGTCTTGGGCTCCAACTGCATATGTAGCAGTGGATAGCATTTTTGGGCAGCAGTGGAAGGGGAAGCCCTTGATCCTGCCAAGGTTGTAGGGGAATGTTGGGTGGGAGTGGTAAGGGGATGAATGGGAAGGTACATCCTTATGTGGGGGGAAGGGGATAGGGGACTTATGACAGAAAACTGGGAAAGGGAACAACATTTGAAATGTAAATAAAGAAACATGTCTAATAAAAGAATCTCCTGTCTTAAGTTTTTGTAAACAATTCTTAACATTTATTCTCTGCCTTATCACCTAATGGCTGGAAAGAAGAGAGAACACAGAATGATTTCTGCAGTCAAGGGAGGTAGAAAGAGAAAAGAGTAAGACCAGTTAGCCATAAGGAAGAAAAATGAAGAGTTCAGCTGGAGAATGGGAGGCCCTAAGTGTATGTATTCTGGGAAGTTTGACTGGGAGGTAGGCATATTACCTGAGTGATTAAAATAGATAATTGACTTCCCAGGTATTGACGTTAAACTATAAATAAATTTTGGTTGCTTTGTTTTGGCGAACTAGCTAGGATGAAGTAAAGTATATGCTGTATTAATTTACAATGTATAGTTATATTAAAATTACAATTTACAAGTATGCTGTCCAAACTGTACAAACAAGATATAAATTATAGGAATGTCGACTGCCAAGCTTTACCTAGACAAGGTAAGTAGTCCTTCATATTTTCTGCTTCACCAAAGGTCTGTCCAATATTCTGAACCACAAGGCTGAAGATAGATGTATGTCACACACAGAAAAATCTTGGATGACTCTTGAGACAGCTAACTCCTTTATCATTTCTATAGTTTTATAAACTGCTTGCCTGCCCTTCTGGCATATTCAGATAATATTTCTTCCCTCTTAAGGCTCTGATGGGGTTGCAAACTAAATAGTTATAGCCCACAATTAAATTCAAGTTGTTTAGGATTTAAGAAGATATTCTTAAGTCTAAGAAAATACTTTTTAGGTTTGTAGAAAAAACTCGGATAGAAATTCATTTAGGTACAGAACTATGAACTCACAAAGGTATGATAAATAATAGAATACTTTTCCAAGGTTGCCAAATACATATGGACTAGACATTATGAACGTAATCTATTCTGATAGTTTCCATAATTGTTATTCTACATAATTAATTATTGTAATAAAATGAGCCTTTATGAACTAAAAAGAGGGAATTAAGAGAGAAACTCTTGTACTGTATGGTTCCATTAATTAACTGATTTTGACCTATTATTTTAGGCAGGAAGTAGGGAGGTGGTAGTTCTGCTACAGTGAGAAGATTCAGGGAGATAGACGAGGGAGACTTGCCCTAGATGTAAAAGAAGGTCACATGAAGCAGAAGATAAGGTAGCCAGTCACATAGCATGACTTAGAATAAAATAAGCGGGTAAGTAAGTTATGAACTAGTTAGGAAGCTGACACAAACCTATTGGCCTATCTTTATTCATATATTAAAAGGCTCTTTGTCTTTATTCTGGGAACAAATGAATAGATGAATAAAAAATAAGGCTACAGATAGATTTATCTACAAAGAAGTGTTCAACAGAGAGAATTTCATAACTTCGCAAAACTTAATCAAGTTATAGATCCAGTCCTTTCTCTACTAACATCTTTGTTTATAAGCAGTAAGTTTCATGATAAGATTAAATCTTGGTATTACATATAATTTCAGGAAGAGCCTTGTCTGACTTGTGGCTTTTGTTCTAATTTTTGCTCATTAGATCTAAGGTTCACACCACTAAGGCAACTTATGATAGCTTTTGAATAGATTCGGGATGGGATTGGCTGTTACTTGAGTTATCCTTGTGACTAGAAGGTTGTCACTGTGAACTTAACTGATGACCTCTAGAGAAGGAGAAATATACAAAATTAAGTTAACTGGAAATAGCTTATGATTTAATCCATCATTCCTATGTGAGTGTTTCTGTGGAAATCACTAAACTGTAGGGTTTTGAGAGCTTTTAGGATGTTGAAATTATAGTAGTGCTAGGAGAATGCTGTTTCCCAACTCCTTAAGAACAGAAGCTTCTATTCTCAGGACCATTCTCCACCTTATTTAATAAAATTTATCATCTGGTTGTTCGTGTGCTTGTCAAAATTCCCTGTACAATACAGTGGTGATACTATGCTGCATTTCCCAGTGTTTTGAGCCTTTATAGAAAATTATTGAATATGAAGAAAAAGCCAAGGTTACTGTAAGTTTGTAGCCCATTCAGATAAAGTTTTGAGTAACCTAGTGACCCACTACTTTCAGTGTCTAAAGCAATTTCATGGACTAAGGTTTTAAAAGTGAGACCTGTGTTAATGTTTGTTAGTAGTGGATTTGAATTATATAGTAGGACATGCAGATGGTTATCTGAAGAGAATTAGAGAACTGGATGGCATGGAAATATTTACAGTTTGTTTCAAAAATATGACAAGTGGAGAATTTTTTTCATTTATACACAGAGTTGACTCAGATAACCCCTATTTATCTCTCCATTTCTAGTCTTCTTTCTAGGTAGTCAAGATCAAGTCCAAATTATGTAATATAGGATTCATTATTTTTATCCTACTTGCTTTGAGTGTGGCCTGTCCTAAGCCTGTAGTGATGACTTCCTTCATATAGTCATCCTACTTTGGGAAATTTAACTACATCATTTCTCCTTATATTCCCTTGGGTCATAGTGATATTATCTTCCCATTCCAGGCTAATACCATTTAATTTTGGGTTCCACTCAATCTTTTAAGTATCTTCTAATATCAAAATTCCATTACAAATGATATTTATTTAAGAAACACACACACAGAGTCTATCACACCATTGTATTTCTCATTAGATATTTCATATTATCTTAGTGTGAATATTAATTATTCCTTGATTTCTGCTTTTTAAATTATCAGTCCTTTAGACATGGGTTAAAAAAATAACTTCTATTTTCTACTATCCACAGCACTTATCTTACTGCATAAATAGTGGTGAGATATATATATATATATATATATATATATATATATGTGTGTGTGTGTGTGTGTGTGTGTGTGTGTGTGTGTGTGTGTATGCACTTTCTGCATAAATCTAGAGAGAAATAGACTTCTCTGAATGGGCTAGCTCAAATTGGATAGATATAAGTAGTTTTGAGCTCAGAACTGAACGGAAGTTGATAACATTAACAAAAAATCTGCCCTAGTTAGTAAAATCTGTACTTGAGGGAGGAACTGGAAGAGTGAGGGGGTTTGGTGGCCCTGTTTAATTTAATTGTCTGCCTTTTCCTTCTATATTTATTTTGCATACAGTTTGTTCTTCCTTTACACTTTGAATCTGTTCATCTCTTGCCATCATATTTCTCTTAATCTATTTTAATACACGGTCTATAGTCCATTTTAATACTAAATCATGAGATTACTTCCTTTTAAATTATTAGTCAAGTCTTTCCTCTCCCGAAGAGCTTTATCATAGCAATTCCAAATGCTAATATAGCATCTTCTCCCCAATTGTTATGAATCAACAAGAAGAAATTTTAATCAGAATGCATAAAATGCAGAGAGCCAAAATATAAAGAATCATCAATGGCATATATGGTCAAAGCTTTCCTGATGGCCTAAATAAATTATTTAAGCTGGAAAACAATGAAATTGTAAATTGTTCTTTATCAGTATCTCAAAGTTGTGAAGACAGAGCTTAAAGCATATAGTGACAGTTAATTGAAATGAATCAGAAATTAAGATGTGGTTACTCAAAAGTTGGGCTAACCAGGATAGGTAACCTTGATATTTTAACATTGGAAAGTGAGGCTATTGTTACATTGAGTAATCAGGAAAATCAGAGTTCAATGGAAAGTAAAATTAAATGTAAGTCACAACTGAATTTCTATTTAGTAACTGTAATCATTGCTTAGGCTACTTTATTTATTTATTTATTTATTTATTTATTTATTTATTTATTTATTTTATTAACTTGAGTATTTCTTATTTACATTTCGAGGTTATTCCCTTTCCCGGTTTCCGGGCAAACATCCCCCTAATCCCTCCCCCTCCCCTTCCTTATGGGTGTTCCCTTCCCCACCCTCTGCCCGTTGCCTCCCTCCCCCCAACAATCAAATGGGTTCAATCTTAGCAGGACCAAGGCCTTCCCCTTTCACTGGTGATCTTACTAGGATATTCATTGCTACCTATGTGGTCAGAGTCCAGGGTCAGTCCATGTATAGTCTTTAGGTACTGGCTTAGTCCCTGGAAGCTCTAGTTGCTTGGCATTGTTGTTTATAAGGGGTCTCGATCCCCTTCAAGCTCTTCCAGTTCTTTCTCTGATTCCTTCAATGGGGGTCCTATTCTCAGTTCAGTGGTTTGATGCTGGCATTCGCCTCTGTGTTTGCTGTATTCTGGCTGTGTCTCTCAGGAGAGATCTACATCTGGCTCCTGTAGGCCTGCACTTCTTTGCTTCATCCATCTTCTCTAATTGGATGGCTGTATATGTATGGGCCACATGTGGGGCAGGCTCTGAATGGGTATTCCTTTTGTGTCTGTTTTAATCTTTGCCTCTCTATTCCCTGCCAAGGGTATTCTTGTTCCCCTTTTAAAGAAGGAGTGAAGCATTCACATTTTGATCATCCGTCTTGAGTTTCATTTGTTCTAGGGATCTAGGGTAATTCAAGCATTTGGGCTAATAGCCACTTATCAATGAGTACATACCATGTGTGTTTTTCTGTCATTGGGTTACCTCACTCAGGATGATATATTCCAGTTCCAACCATTTGTCTATGAATTTCATAAAGGCATTGTTTTTGATAGCTGAGTAATATTCCATTGTGTAGATGTACCACATTTTCTGTATCCATTCCTCTGTTGAAGGGCATCTGGGTTCTTTCCAGCTTCTGGCTATTATAAATAAGGCTGCTATGAACATGCTAGGCTATTTTTTAAGACTCAAATTATTGGACAGTACCAACTATTTCACAATAAATATCATGTGCACTGAGCAAATATAATCGCATGATCTTGGTTTTCAGGTTTTTGCCTATCCCAAATCTACATCTGAGATATCAGAGTTGTTACCTCTTTAATTTTTTCCCTTGTTTAGAAAGTTCAGAGATTTTAGCTCTTAAGTTACATCCTTGATTTTGTACAAAGCTGTGTTTTATGTTGTTGAATGTGGAAATAGCAATTTATTTGTTTAGTTTTTGGATTCTTGGGAAGCTAAAGTTAAAAAAACAGGAATGCATATATAACATATAAATATATATATATATAGTATATATATATAATTATACAAACTGAGTAGGTTAAACTTATGAATATATATTATATACATATGTAAATATGCATGTGTTAACAATAAATGAAAGAAGAGTCCATGAATTTGAAGGAGAATGTAGAGAGGAGTACATATAACGGTTTGTAGAGAGAAAAGGGAGGGGAGAAATGTATTATATTATAAACACAAATAATTTGTCAGATGTATAAAAAGCAATAAAGAGCTTGAAATGGAAATGCAATCATGTAAAGATAGTGCTATTCTCAAAAATCATTGGCTTTTAATCAAGAAGCAAAAGTCTGTACACATTATACCACCATATGAGGTTTTGGTCAGAGAGGCCTCAGAGGTCCTTCAAGAGAATAAATATTACCTTTGCTATGTTGCTCACCACAATTATATGGTAAGACCCTATTGTTGAAATCTCATAATTTCATTACTGACCACTGAGAAATCAAGATGGAATTGAATTGTAAGCTCTACCTCTCTTCTGGCCAGTATTATATTTCAGGGTGGTGCTTTTCTGACTGCTAAAATAAAATAATTCTTAAACAGATAGTTCTAGATGATGCATATACTGAGCCTTCAGGCAATATGTGCCCACTGGCACAATGATATTACAGATACTAGAGATCATTTTGTAATTAGATTTCAAGCTCCTGAATAGAAGGCAACATCCACATGGTAAAATAAACCTGCTTAAAATCCTAAATTCAGAGTGGACGCAAGCCAAAGAAAGGAACATATAGAAATGTTAAAAATTAAATTATTTGCTTTAGGTGTTTTAAATATGCCAATGTTAAAAACCAAATACTGAAAGTATTAATAGATCAATAAACTTTTCTTAGTTATCCTTCAATCACAGGAATAAAGGTTAACATGGAAGATTTCAAATAATCATAGTCTCATTCTTGTTACTATATCCGTTCATGCATTCATTAACTAAATCAGATAACTCTGCCTTCTTACAATTTGTTCTTCAGTGGAATTTAGGTTGCATGTTCCATTTACCAAAGTTCTTTCATAAAAATACAGCATAGATTTTCTACCATTATACTCCCTGCTATTCTATATCAAATTTCTAGAATATTTTAAAATTAGTTGCCAATTGAAATTAATATACTCATGAATTCATTCATGAAGTTGGAACATATTTGTTGCACCTGTATAGTCTGTCAGAGATTGTGAAGGAAAAAAAATACAAAATCAAATAGGATAAAAGTTATTTTCAATGTGTCTTGTTTTTACAGGTGGAAAAAATAACCATCATCATTTCCACATATTATTTTTTATATATCTTCAAGTCAGCTTTATTTTCTATTTTGTACAGGGACACATTTTTCTTAGAATCTGAAGGTGTTCTGATAGAGGTAACCAAAGGACATAGATAAGCAAATAAGTAAATAAGTAAATAAATAAATAAATAAATAAATAAATAAATAAATAAATAAAATGAGAAGATATTTTGGGTATAGCTTGACAGTCTCTAGATAAATCCCTAGAAAAGTGTCTGTTACTATATTGAAAAATTCAGCAATGACATTTTGATAGTGTCTATCATGCAAAGAAAAGATGTTATTATTTTTCATCATTTCTATTAATGGGTGATATATATTTCAAATTACATAGACTTTAAAAATGTCCATGTCTAGCTTTGGAAAAAAAACTGTTTAAAACTTATTTTACTTTTGGGGAATATAATATAATTACTTTATGTTTCCTCTTACTTTCCTCCTTCCAAAACCTCTCAGTATAACCTTCCTTGATTTTTCAAATCCATAGTCTTTTCTGAAATTCCTGGGAGACACAATCTCACAACATACTCTGTGTTCTATTAGTTTTTACAATCTTTGTATGCCATCTTCCAAGATGATGCCAGATGCTGAGTTGTGGAAGCTGTATTGTGGATATATGTAGTGGTAAATATTTTAAAAAGAATGTACCAACCCATGTTTTTGCCAGCTCTTAATCAACAAAGCATCTCAACCCAACACCCTAAGTTTCCAATTTCCATTTCATGGTGTCACCAATTTCCTTTCCACTCTTTGACACCAGCAGCAGCTGCCCTTTTGCAACTCTTTGTTGTGAACTCTGTTCACAGTCCCAGCACCTGCCCACTGTGATTATAGTCACAACTCCCAGTAACCCGTTAAAATCAACTCAATAAGCTTGTAACTTACCAATCAGATTTATAGCAGTAAATCCTCACTGTGCAAAAATCCATATAATAAATTCTGAATTTAATATTAATTAATATTAATATAAACTTCCTGCCTAGAAAGGGAAAATTGTCCTATAACCCATCCCTATGAAATATTCATAACTACCTGTAGCCCCAATACCTTCTCTTTCCCCTTCTATTGCTCCCCTACACCTCAGCTACAGAAGTCCCAATTTACATTCCTCCTTTCTAAAGTTGAAACCACCTACTAGTGATCAGTTGATCCTCATCTGTATCTTTAATTTCAGAAGTATATTTTTTGTGAAGTTGTGTGTGCCAGTGTAATGGTGAATTTATATTAGAATATTATCAGTGTGACAAAACAGAAGACCTCTTGTTTAAAATGCAAGAAATTTGGACCCTTTGGAAATATAGGTAGTATATTAATTAAATTAATTAATTATATTAATTAAATGTATTTATTTATTTAATTATATTAATTAAATTTAATTGATACATCAATTAAATGATGTATCAACCAAAAAATAATAATGATATACATAGGTGAAAAATAAAACTGTCAAATGATCCAGAATGATCTCTTTTGGGAATGCAGGGTGAGTATTCCTAGTCTGAAGATACGAGTGACTTGAAATAATGTCAGTGTCAGATACATAAAATGGAATGGTTTTTTACGCCTGTATGAAGCAGGGGAAATTTGAAGTTCTTGGTCAACTAATAAATATTTTAAATATGAAAAACCAGAGAACTGTATTGTAATCAGTATATTCTACATCTCAAATACTTAAAGCTGCAAATTTTATATAGCATATTTTCAAGAAAAATTTAAATGATATATAATATGCCTAGTATAGTTCCAAAGTAAACTGGTAAAAATTACATACAAATTCTGCAAACCATTCATATGTTCAGATTTGATGCACAGCAAGAAATGGCTAACATGAGGCAAACTCTATTGGATTTTGGAGATTTTTGGTCTCATGATGCTTTGTCTTAATATTTGGACACTTTGTTTCTATTCTCCAAGATTTTTAGTGTGAGTTTTACCCATTTTCTGTGTTTGTCAATGTGTGTATCTCTGTATCTGTATATGTTTTTTGTGCAATTCTTTTTTGGCTCCTTGTTTTTCTACTCATTTATTTTGTTCTATTTATATTTGATTGTTTTTATTTCATCTTTTCTCTTTCTTTTTTAAAGATTCTTGCTTGTTTTCTAATGAGAGAATACAAAAAAGGTTGTGTATTTGGGTGGGGAGCTAGGGAAGACATGGAAGGTGTTGGAAAGGGGAACCATAATGAGAATCTACTTTATAAACATCTATTTCCCATTAAATTATAATACCAATAAAATTGACAAGCATGACTTCCCAATAGCAAACTAAATGTAAGAGGATGCACACAACTTTGTTGAATAACTAGAAATCCAAGTCAGGACTTGAGTCAACATCTACCCTGCTCTATTCTACTCATCTTAATAAAAATGACTGGAAGTTCTGAATATCTGTCTTTTTAATGAAAATTTCATTGCTATAAGAGTTGAGCAATGATAACTTATGAGCCATAAATAAATATCAGTGTGGACTTGATGAGCAATATAGTGATGAAGATCATCTGGGTAGGATGTAAAGGAGAAATTAAAGGTAAATCAACAAAGCAGGAACATCCTTCAAAGGAGCTTTTGAAATGGACTTTTAAGTCTTTCCTTCAGTGATTCATAGGGACAGAAATTTCACAATTTGTAAAGAGAGTAAATGTTTTAAAAAAGAACATTTTATTAAGCTCAATACATGCCACTGGAATTCCTTACTTGAGAGAAAAAAGAAAATGAAGTACAAAAACATGCCTGAAAATGAATGACAGAGACAACCAGTTTAATCTGTCCATGGTCTCTGGTTAAAATATTCTCTTGCCTCTGACAGCAATAAGAGAAAATTTAGAATCTGCAATTTCAAGGTCTTCATATCAGTGTTTTGCGGATTGACAGGGAACTGTATAACTCTGGAATGCCTCTAAATATCTTTGGTAAACCTTCAATAGTCTCAGGATTTCTATCTTTCTATAGGTCACCAAGACTCATCTTGCTGTATCTACTTTACTTATTTATGTTATTAACACTAGAAGCCCAGGATTCCCTGCTATGTTGTAAAGTCTACTACGATTCACAAAACTATTATCTGCCCATAATTTTATCATAATTGTATTTTCCTTGCTGTATTTTATCTGTACTATTTATTCATAGATATTTTATAATAAATTTGGTCTGAATTTGGTTTTATTTTTTGGTTTTTATTTTTTATTTACTTTGGTCTACAATTTTCCCCAATAAGCAATTTGATAAACGGGTAAATGTTCAATAATATTTGAGAAATAAAAAAAAAGAATAACATTAATGTCCTTGTATAATGTGGCAGAGATTATGTTAGAGAAACATTAAGAAATTGTATTAGGTCAACCTCACACCAGTCAGAATGACTAAGATAAAATCTTAGGTGATGCCAGATACTTGCAAGGATGTGGAGAAAGAGGAACAATCCTCCATTGTTGGTGGGATTGCAAACTGGTACAACCACTCTGGAAATCAGCCTGGAGTTTCCTCAGAAAATTGGACATTTCACTATCTGAGGACCCAGCTATACCTCTCCTGGGCATATACCCAAAAGATGCTCCAACATACAACAAAGACACATGCTCCACTATGTTCATAGCAGCCTTATTTATAATAGCCAGAAGTTGTAAAGAATCCAGATGCCCTTCAACAGAGGAATGGATTAAAAAAAATGTGGTACATCTACACAATGGAGTACTACTCAGCTATCAACAATGACTTCATTAAATTCATAGGCAAATGGAATGAACTAGAAAATATCATCCTGAGTGAGTTAGCTCAATCACAGAAAAACACACTTGATATGCACTCATTGATAATTGGATATTAGCCCAAAAGATAGAATTACCCAAGATGCAATCCACAGACCACAGGAAGCTCAAAAAGAAGGATGACCAAAATGCAGATGCTCCCACTACTTCTTTACAGGGGAAAAATACCCATAGGAAGGGATATAGAAGCAAAATTTAGAGTAGCTACTGAAGGAATGGCCATCAGAGTCTGCCCCACATATGGCCCATATATATACAGCCACTAAAACTAGGTAAGATTAATGAAGCTGAAAAATGCATGCTGAAAGGGACCAGATATAGATCTCTTGTGAAAGACACATCCAGAGCATGTCCAATACAGAGATCAATGCTAGCAGCAAACCACTGAACTCAGAACAGGACCCCCTTGAGGGGAATTAGAGGAAGGATTGAAAGAGTTGAAGGAACTTGCAACCCCATAAGAACAACAATGCCAACCAAACAGAGCTTCCAAGGACTAAACTACTACCCAAAGCCTGACTCAGGGCTCCAACTGCATATGTAGCTGACAACAGACTTGTTGGGGTACCAGTGGAAGGGGAAGCCCTTGGTCCTTCCAAGGTTGGACCCCTGTGCAGGGGAATATGGGGAGCAGTAAGGGGGGGATGGGGGAATACCCGTATGGAGGAATGGGAGGGGATAGGGGGTCTTATGAACAGGAAACCGGGAAAGGGAATAACATTTGAAATGTAAGTAAAGAAATATATCTAATAAAACAAGACATTTTATTGGGAATCAACTGGTTTAAATATCTCCCTTGAAGAATTTTGTGGACTAGTGGAAATCATATTACTCTCAGGCAGTGTCTTAGAAAGTGGGTTAGAGTGAAGCACTTATAATGTATCTTAGTTTTCTCTCATACACACCAATGGATATTTTAAAACTTCTCTGGCCTACTACTCTTAGACTAGGATAGATGATTCTGGTTGTGACCAATGGGATGTACATGGAAGTGTTATGTTTTAATTTTAGATTGTAACAAGTATTTCAACTTTAAATGTAGCAATCAGAGAACTATTTTTTCTTCTCTATCATGCCTTAAAACACAACATAGTCCAGACAATTCAGATGGGGGTTAACAGATACTGCATTAGTTCAGATTGATATGGAAATTAAAGGGATCATTGCCATAGGGAGGCACCTAACTTACAACAGATTTTTGTCTGAGGAGAAAATAACTTTCTGTTATATTATATCAGTTGGTAAGAAGCTGAGCTTTCAAACAAGTTTATTTTTCAGTATAATCTATGCTATTTTGATTAATGAAAGTACTGTAGAAGATATCATCTTTCTTGCAGTCAAATTTATAGCCTATATCTTGACACAAGCTTTAGGATTAGAAAAGAGCATTTACAAGTAAAAATATCTTCCAAGACCTGGGAACCTGCAAGATAACGTTGTAGATTTACAGGAGAAAAGAGATACATAAATTTCACAAATAGATGTTGTGTATTTTCTTCTGTGACTTTAGGGTGAAACATGAAATGAATGAAAGCTATTAGAAAGGTTGATGAATTAGACCATTCATAACAGTAATTTGTCTTGGAATAATATAAATTAAAAGGGTTCCCTTTCTATTATTTTACCCACCCTGAAGTTAGGCATAAAGATTAATTATCTCATCCCTGAAGATGAGATGCCAAAGCCACAGAGGTCATGATTCCTACTCTGAAGAAAACTATGTTCACCACTATAAAGAAAAGCTAAGTAGTTCTTATTAGTTATACGGATTTTAAGAATAAGGTAATGGAATCCTTGGAATTCTGGAGAAATCTAAGAGTTATTTCTGTAGATGAGTGTGCTACCTTGACCTTGAAGAATGTGGGGGCCTTCAGGCTCTTTAATAATTTACTGGACTGATTAAGAACTAGACACAATCTATTCAATTTGTCAACAACATTCTTCACACTCTTATCTAATTTTCAGGAAACAGGCTCAGGAATGTTTGATATGCATCCAAGACACAAAACAGAGAAAGATATAACACAGATTTCCTTCCTATGAAATTTTAGTCATGAAGCAATGGTTTTGAGATAGAGAGATGCTGAATGAATTGTTGAGATCAATGGTTATTTAGAGTGAATATTTCCCAACAGATATTGATGCTTTTGTTTTCATTTTTCTAGTTTTGATAAAGAATTATATAGTCTGTAAACACTTTCAAATAATTGAGCCTTGCAGACATTCATTTTTCTGACTGGGTAAACTCTTGTCTTTCCTAAATATGAGTTCACATTTCAGATTTTTATTTATATAAATATACAAGGAAATTATAATAAGCAAAAATACTCCAAATTTATCCACATAGACCTTCAGCCTTCCTGGGATGAAGATTACACTTAGGTACTGGGAACATGAATGATCTTTAACAGAAACCTAAATAGTTACTTCTAGCATTTAGGAATTTCAGCCACATATTTTCATATTATATAGATTAAGCTTTTGACTATTAGTCAAGGTTCTGAAGGAAGTCATATGGTATGTTCAAATGGTTAACTGAAGGTAATTTAATGTAAAAGCCTTTGTGAATCCAATGGTATAAGAAGCCTTTTCAATGACAGCAGAATTTAGTAACATTATGAAACCACTGTCATGTCTTGACTTTCAATGACAATTAAAAAGAATAGTAGTACCAGAAATGATAAGAGCTAAAGCTATGCCGATGTAATAGCTCTTCAAAGATACTCAAGCTCTAGTCATGAAAATATATGGACCTGTTAAGTTAAATAGTCAAAAATTAAATAAATGAAATAGAAAGATAAAAAGAAGAGAAAAAAGAAAAGACATTCAGTAATTGGAATTAAAGTTGATGACCTTGTATTGAAATAAGGTCATTATTACTAATTATCAAGAAGGATTTTTCTAATCACCAAGCTTCTTAAAGTAGAATATGTTTCCTCTGCTATTGTCAGAAAGAGATATGATAAAGGAGGATAGGTCAAAGAGATATGATATGATATTGCTGGCTTTGAAGATGAAGAGGGACCTTAACAAAAGAATATGGGAAAGTTTTAAAATCTGGAAGCTGCAAGAAGATTCTATTTTAGCCTCACTAGTGTGAAATGTACCCTTGACAACAGTGCAGTTTTAATCCCCTGAGATTTATGTCAATTACAACCTATGAAATTATAAGGAAGGTAATTTATTCTTTAAATTTCTGGTCTTTATAGTAATTTGTAGGAAAATAACTTATATAACAGGCTACCTAATATTACCTGTGATTTTATACAAAAGCTGGAAGCCACTGACCAACAATATTCTGTCTCTGGCTTTCTAAGGTGCCGCCAGTGTCCCCCATGAGCTAAACTCATTATATGGGAGCTTAAGGAAAGACTAAACTGAGTAATGCAATTTGTATCTATTAACTTTGAAAGTTTAGAATCTGGCAGAAATGAATGGAGAGTAGCTCTAAGGTGGTAAATAGAAATATCCCACCATAAATGTCAAGTTTGAAGGTAAAAGCTTTAAATGGATATGAGTTTAATTTGATTTCATTCATTGTCATAGTAGGGAGCATATGAGGAATATTGTCAAGTACCTTGCTGCAGGCTTCATGCTGGCTTAATTTAATATATTTTTATCTAATAGGGGTAGATGTATAAATGTATTCACTTGATTTTTTCAATCAATGTAAATCATCACTCAGCAAATCTATTTGAAAGGTTTGCTATTCGTTAGGCACAAATTAATAAGTGAGAGTTAGGATACAGTATATATAGACACAGCTTTTGCTCTGAAAGAATCTAAATTATGCAGGGTACTGCTGGAGTTGAATATGATAGAAAGACAGGTGTCTATAACCACTCAAAATTCATCTACTCAGGCTCTCTACATGTATTTGTGAAGGGAGGGTAGTCAAGAGAATGAACAATGTGTTCACAGAGCAGTGTGTTTAAGTTGTTCTTGCAATGTGTGTAGTTAGAGCCTTAGAAATAAAACAGCATCAAATAAGGGAAAATGAGATTAGCAAATGGAAGTCTGAAAGCCTTGGCATTTAGGGACAATAAGAAACTCTCTATAGAATATAGAATACACAGGGCATATGATAAAGTGAGATGAGAGTTTAAGGCATTCTAGCGTAAGGCAGATTATAGTCTGGAAAGTGTGTGTGTGTGTGTGTGTGTGTGTGTGTGTGTGTGTGTGTTTACATGCAATTTTTAGTATAGTTTAAAACAAGCTTAGTATAGGAAAATAATTGTATGGTTTTTAATAACATTGTATGTGTTATAAATACCTTTAAAACAATAAAAAAGTAAATTTGAAACAAATAATTGTCCTCATAACATAAATGTTCTCGTATTTTAAAGTTATTCCTTCATGGCTCTATACATTTATGGCCATGACCATTTATTTATGGAATTTTAAATATAAAAATGCAATTCTTAACAAAAATGATCAAAATACATATTCTTCTGAGATATGCCTGCTTTTTGGTGCTGACTATTTTTCCTGTCTCCTAGAGCAAATAAAAACAGGACACTTAGATACCTAGAGAGTCCTGTTCACAGGCAGATAACTTACATCTTTATATTCTGCTTTCAAAACATCAATGGTATCACCAGAACTAGCAGGCTGACTCACCACTTGACTGGTCTCACACAAATATACTGTGGAATAATGAAGAAAAAAATATTTTCTTGTAAAGCGTAGTTAGGAGAAAAAATGAAATGAGTGGTTTCTCCATTCTGTCAGAACACCTGTTTCCTTGGTGTGTGTCAGAGTAACAACTTTCCCTCTATTCAAACTCTTCACAGGGAAAATGAGCTAGATAGTGCATAAAAGATGTCTTTACTATCACAGACTTTCTACCTAATGTTACATTATTTGCACACTGAAATACTGTAGAAACAACACACTATTTTCGCAAAAACCTCAGCAGCTAAACAAGCAAGAGAAAATGCAACATGGAAATTGCAAACACACTCCAGCTCCAATTCAAGAAGCTTTGGGATAAAAAGCTAAAAAGTACATACTGAAAGGGACTGGATATAGATCTCTCATGAGAGACACATCCACAGCGTGTCCAATACAGAGGTCAATGCTAGCAGCAAACCACCGAACTGAGAATCGAACCTCCTTGGGAGGAATTAGAGGAAGGATTGAAAGAGGAGAAGAATGCCCACCAACCAGAATTTCCAGGGACTAAACCACTCCCGAAAGACTATACATGGACTGACCCAGGGCTCCAACTGCATATGTGGCAGAGAATAGCCTTGTTGGGGCACCAGTGGAAGGGGAAACCCTTGGTCCTGCCAAGGGTGGACCCCCAGTGCAGAGGAATATGGGGGGAGGGCAATAAGGGAGATGTATATGTGGAATACCTGCATGGGGGAGGGGAGGGGAGGGAATGGGGCTTATGGACAGGAAACTGGGAAGGGAAGTAACATTTGAAATATAAGTAAAGAAATATATCTAATAAAAATTTTAAAAAAATAAAAAAGAAATATTTTTCAAATACAAAATAGGGGGAGTGGATACAATATTTCAGAGAGACAATTTGAAAGTCTTGTGAAATGAAAACAACAAAAAAAGAGTTATGTAAACTAAAACTGGATAATGGCTACTATAGGAGTCTTGGTTATAGAACATTCACTTATTTAGTTTTAACAATGGAAAAAGACTTGAAATAATAATAGAACTCAAGAAACTATAAAGAAGGGAAATTATAATATAGAGAGTTATAGCAAAACACAGTTGAAAAAAGAAAGGGGAATAATGGAAAGGAAGGCTTAGTTTGGGAGAGTGAAGAAAGGGTACCATGCAGGAGGGGTTGGGAAAAGAATGGCACTGAGGAAATTTTAAAGAGAAACATGGAAGCCTATTATCACTCATGAACAACTCCTCCTCATATTGTATTTTTAATTAAAAAATATTGATTGTGAATTTCACATCATGCATGCCACTTACCTCCCCATCCCTTCATATGTGCTGTATACTCTTTTAACTTCCTCTCTCAAAAGAATATAAAAAAGGAAGAACTATCACCTTGAACACTTTGATGTGTCATAGCATGCCACACAATATACCCTTTTGCCTATATAATTTTGCTAGCAAATGTTCATTGGATTGAGATATTAGTCTGGTCTGAAGCCTCTGACTCTGCCACACTATCAATACTGGAACCTCTCTGGGATACCTCTTATAACATATCTCATTGTTATCTTGTACCACAGAGATTCTTCGGATTTGAACATGCAGTAACAACCTCTTCGTGTGTTTTAGCTGTTCATAGTTGGGGTGGATGTTAGGGTCAGACAAGTCATAGCCCTAGGTCTGGAGATGTAGTCAAGTAACTCTGTACATGGTGGAAAATGCTCCTGCATAAAGCCATAGGTTGATCAATTTAAGGACCAACATATCAAGGGTTTCCACAGACACCCATATTAATACAGATTATTGTCCTGACAGTTGCTTATCCACCAGAATGTGATAGTGAGCTCCTATTTCTTTAGGCACAACACATAATTTTCACAAGACATGGATAAAGAGTTGATACTGACCAAAACTGTCCTTTCTACTGTCTTGCTTTCATGGTTTCAGAAGGTATTATGATGACCATCTTGGAAAGAAAACTTGTCAATGACTTTAAATTCCGAATAGAAACTGAGTTGCATGGTTCCAATAGTACCATGAATATTCTTAGATAAACAACTGATTTATGGTTGAATTTAAGGCCTGCTGCATTGAAACATATAGCTGGTATTATAAATCTGGACCAGTACCCAAAAACGGGACACCCATAAACTTAAAGAATTACTCCACTGCTATTATTTTACTAAAAGGACATAGTATAAAATTCCCTGTAAATTTATTTATTTTCTATCCTCATAGATTACTGCAGCTCCCAAGCCTTCTTAGAAAACATCCTTTGTGCAGTATGTGTATTGTACTTAACGCCTAAACTATCAACTGGTCAAAATGCAGAAAACATGTCAGTTGATTACTTAGCCACAAACATCTGATGTACCACACCCCTTCCCCTAAAGGTCAGGAGTATTGCAGAATGCGATAGGAGTTATAGTGTGCAAAATAAGTTTAAAAAGAGAGATCATCGAGGTCCAGAGAAAAACACTACTTTTTGGCTACTTTGAGATGATAGTACCCACGAACTCACAGGAGCTACGGTTGCCCTCCCAAGATCAAGCTAGGTGACATTTCAACATGAAGGTGAGGAGCTCATGAAAAATCACCCCATCTGAGGAACTATTGACTGTTGATGGCTACTTGAGGAGGAAGAATAAATCTTTAAATGAATAGGCCCTTGTATGTTGAACATATTCAAGTGAACTGCCTACACCCATAAGCATATTGGTAACTCAAATTTGACTTGGTAGGCTAATGTACATTAAAAACACAGGAATTAGGGAGAGAGGGGTGAGATCTGGACCAAGTTCCTAGGTGGATTTGAGTGTGAATATTGTTAAAATACTTATAAATATATACAAAATTCTTTGATAATTAATAAAGGTATTGTATATGTGTCATAAAGTTTGCTGTTACAGCTAACAAGATCATAGAGAGGTGATCTGGAAAATGTATGAAGTATTCTGTTCTGTGTGTGCAAAACATGCATGTATATTGTTGTTAGAAATACAGAAACATAGTGTTAAGGAAAGTCTGAGAAGCAATAATACAGCCCTTTGGAGTCTACATATTAATCATTGAGACATGTTTTAAAGCAGACTGTGAAACACCAGAGGTATGGTTTACAGAATGGGCATACCATAGGTATGCTTACTAATGAATTTTTTTACATAGTAGAGAGAAACACAGAAATTGAAAAATAGTAATGAAAATGACTTGCCAGAAGGAACCAATAGATATCTAAATAATAGTGTTCACATCACAGTAACTATATACTTGATTGAAGTGAAATAAAAATTTATGAGTAAATGTGAATATTTTTACTAGTCACTGACCTGATTTATTTTTTATTTATTTTGGCTAGTTGATAATATACTTCTTTCTTCTTTGTGAAGCTCTTTATTTTTTGTAGTTGTGTAGCTATATCAGTTTATTCAATCTTTAAGAGTTGTGAAATAATTAAAAACAAAACACTGCATACTGGGACTAAAAACACATCTTATTAAATTAAGAAAAATAAACTCATTTTATTTATTCTACCTGGCCATAATGTTATAAAGCTTAAAATCTGTACCAAATGAATAGGTGGTGATTAAACAAACTAAGGGGGGTTAAAGAACACATTACTGAATGCTGATTACAAAGGAGAAGCAAAAACATTATTTAAAAAATAATATTTTTTTAAATTCTGAAATTAAATGAAAGTAAAAACAAAATACAAAAAAAAAAAAACCCTAGAACACATTAAAGGCGTCCATTAGGTGAGAAAATTATGTTTCTGAGCTTTGGCATTTAAAGAAAAGAAAGACCATTAATAATGATGTAATGATGAAATTCCAAAAATTTGAAATATAAGAACAATTCAAATTCCAAACTCATAAATGGAAAGAAATAACAAAAATCAGAACAGGAAGTATTTAAACAGAACCCAAGACAATAATACAAAAAAAAAATATGAGAGCTTATTCATTGAATGGCTTATCACAGCTGTGCCATCTGAACTGGCCTAGTCTAAAAAAGGCCAAATTATTGCATCAGACACAAAATTAAAAAAAGAAGTCCACATGAACAGCTCAAACGCAACAACAATGGCCAAAACCAAATGCCGCACATCAAGCTCACTCTTTCTACATATGTTTTCCCTAATGAAAACTATTGATATGAGCTTAAGGACACAGAATTTAGAAAAACAGTCAAAAATGTCACCAAATATTAGTGACCATAGGTGTGTGGGATCATTTCTGGCGCTTCAATTCTATTCCATTGATCTACCTGCGTGTCTCTGTACCAATACCATACAGTTTTTATCACTACTGCTCTGTAATACAGCTCGTAATCAGGGATGGTGATTCCCCCAGAAGTTTTTTATTGTTAAGAATAGTTTTTGCTATCTTGGGTTTTTGGTTATTCCAAATGGATTTTCAAATTGCTCTTTCTAACACTATGAAGAATTGAGTTGGAATTTTCATGGGAATTGCATTGAATCTGTAGATTGCTTTAGGTAAGATGGCCATTTTTATTATCTTAATCCTGCCAATCCATAAGCATGGAAGATCTTTTCAACTATTGAGGTCTTCTTCGATTTGTTTTCAGAGATTTGAAGTTCTTGTCATACAGATCTTTCACTTGCTTGGTTAGGGTCATGCCAAGATATTTTCTTTTTTTTTTTGTTTTTATTACTTTTTAAAAAATGTTTCATTATAAATTTCTTTATTAATATTTCAAAGGTTATTCCCCTTCCCAGTGTCCTGTCCATAAGTCCCCATTCCCACCCCTCCCGCTCCCCTATACGGGTGTCCCCCCTATACATTTCTCTTACTGCCCTTCCATTATTTGTAAGTATTGTAAAGGGTCCTGTTTCCTGAATTTCTTTCTTAGCTTGTTTATCCTTTAAGTAGAGGAAGGCTACTGATTTGTTTGAGTTAATTTTATATTCAGCCATTTTGCTGAAGTTGTTTATTAGCATAGGAATTCTCTGGTGGAATTTTTTGGGTGCTTTTGTCCTTCTTAGAAGGGGGAACAAAATACTCACAGGAGGTAGAGGGTGGGAGGGATTTGGGAGGAAAAGAGGACTGGGAGGGAAAAGGGGAAAAAGGATCCTGTGTGGGAAGAGATAGGGATAATATACAGAGGGTCAGGAAAGTCAACAAAGGTGTAGCAATGGAGAATTGGGAACTGGAGGTAGACAACAGAAAGCCCCAGATGCAAGCAAGCAAACAAGAGAAAGCAAGAGGCTCCCGCGACCTAATGGGGATGAGTTTAGCTAAAATCTCCAACAAAGGGGAAAGAGAATCTGTTGAGACCATATCCAGAGGTTAGGCAAGGCCGGCGGTCTGGGGATAGGGCCACCAATTCTTCTTCATATTTTTAACCCAGAATTGCTCCTGTCTAAAAGAAATAAGGAAACAAAGTGTGGAGCAGACTGAAGGAAAGGTCATCCAGAGACTACCACACCTAGGGATTCATCCCATATATAGACACCTAACTCAGACACTATTGCCCATGCCAAGAAGTGCTTGCTGACAGTAGCCTGATATAGCTATCTTCTGAGAGTCTCTGCCAGAGCCTGACAAATACATTTGTGGATGCTCACAGTCAACCATTGGACTGAGCATGCGGATCCCAATGGAGGAGTTAGAGAAAGGACAGAAGGAGCTGAAGGGGGTTGCAGCCCCATAGGAAGAACAACAATAGTAACCAATCAGAGCCCTGCCTCCCTCCACCCCACTCCATGATCCCAGGAACTAAACCACCAACCAAACGTACACATGGAGAGACCCATGGCTCCAGCTACATATGTAGGAGAGGATGTCCTTGTCTGGCATCAATGGGAGGAGAGGTGATTGGTCCTGTGAAGGTTCGATGCGTCAGTGTAGGAGACTGCCAGGGCAGTTTGGTGGAAGTGAGTATGTGCTGGGGGAGCACACACATAGAAGCAGGACAAGGGGGGATGGCATAAAAGGTTTGTGGAGGAGAAAACAGAAAAGTGGATAATATTTAAAATGTAATAAAATATCCAATAAAATAAAATTAAATTAACAGTCTTACCATAAAATGTCAACAAAGAATTGAAGAAATTTATTGAAGATGCAAATTGAAATCAAAACAGTTAACAATAAAAACTTTAGTGATACCTAGGAAAATATAAACACACACTCAAATGAAATAAGGAAAATAACACAGAATTTGGAAACTGAATTCAATAAATAGAACATTGAAAAATACAGGAAGAACTGAAGACAGAATTGAAAATTTTAGCATCTCAATAAGAAAATCCAATGAAATTTCTTACAAATAGAATGAATGGAAGAGACGATATAATATCAGGACTCAGAGATGAAGTCAAAAATCTAGATGAAATAAGTAAAGAATCTAAACAATTAAAAAACACAAGAAAATGTCACGTATTAATGGGGAACAATATTTAAGATAAAATCTTTGAAAGATAGGTATAGAAGATGCAGAAGTATCCCAGTGGAATGAAATAAAAAATTGCTAAAATTGTTAATGAAATCTACCTCAAACTAAGGAAGTTATATCTATACAAATCAAGACATACACAGAACTCAAACTGGACAGCACAAAAAAGAAAACACAGAACACCCTAGAATCTATCATAGTGAAACCCCTAATTATACAGAGCAATAAAAAATTATCAAGATCTGCAAGCAAAAAAATGCAAGTGTAAGGTCAGATATATTCATAACAGACTTCTACCGAACTTTGGAAAAATTTACGGCCAGACTTTTTAAAATTATACAGAAAGAGAACAGGACAGGAGGGGAGGGAGGGAGGGAAGGATAGAGAGAGAGGAAAAAGCAGAAAAGCGAAGAGAACAGAAGAGAAGAGAAGAATCATCTGCAAACTCATTTTATGAAATTAGTATTACTCTAATACCCAAACAAGGTAAAAATATAACAACAACAAAATCAAACATATACCGTAAGAGATAATCTATGTCACTATACATATAAGAGAAGATTGAGAATCTGAATATACAAATAACTAAAAAATTGGGATCAAAGAAAAAATGAACCCCTAAAAATGTTGGGCTAGGAATGTAAACAAAATTTTCAATAGAAAAATTAAAATGGTTCAGGAATGCTTCAAAAGCTATTTGACATCCTTAGCAATTAAGGAAATGCAAATTTAAAAACTGTGGGATTTCATCTCACTCCAGATAGAATGGCTAATATTAACGAAGCAAAGGACAACTGCCTTTGAGGTTGTGGAGAATGGGAAGCCTCATTCACTGTTGCTAGCCATTCTGGAAATCAGTACAGAGAATCTTCAAAAAACTTAAATAAATTTATCATGATTTGCCTATACCTCCACCTAGCATATGTCCGAAAGACTAGACAGAAGTTTGCTCAGTAATGTTTATTGCTACCGTATTCACAAGAGCCAAGAAATGAAAATAGCCTGAATGTCTTTCAAAATATGAAATGATAATGAAATTTGGATACATTTACAAAATATTATAGTGTTTTTCTGTAAAGAAATATGCAACCATGAAGTTTTCAGGTAAATTAGTAGACCTAAAAAGATAATATTAGGGGTTGGAGATTTAGCCCAGTGATAGAACGCTTGCCTAGTAAGCGCAAGGCCCTGGGTTAGCTCCAAAAAAAAAAAAAAAAAAAAAATCCCATCAAAATACCAATCCAATTCTTCAAAGAGTTAGACAGAACAATTTGCAAATTCATCTGGAATAACAAAAAACCCAGGATAGCTAAAGCTATCCTCAACAATAAAAGGACATCAGGAGGAATCACTATCCCTGAACTCAAGCAGTATTACAGAGCAATAGTGATAAACACTGCATGGTATTGGTACAGAGACAGACAAATAGACCAATGGAATAGAATTGAAGACCCAGAAATGAACCCACACACCTATGGTCACTTGATTTTTGACAAAGGAGCCAAAACCATCCAATGGAAAAAAGATAGCATTTTCAGCAAATGGTGCTGGTTCAACTGGATGGCAACATGTAGAAGAATGCAGATCGATCCATGCTTATCACCCTGTACAAAGCTTAAGTCCAAGTGGATCAAGGACCTCCACATCAAACCAGACACACTCAAACTAATAGAAGAAAAACTAGGGAAGCATCTGGAACACATGGGCACTGGAAAAAATTTCCTGAACAAAACACCAATGGCTTACGCTCTAAGATCAAGAATCGACAAATGGGATCTCATAAAACTGCAAAGCTTCTGTAAGGCAAAGGACACTGTGGTTAGGACAAAACGGCAACCAACAGATTGGGAAAAGATCTTTACCAATCCTACAACAGATAGAGGCCTTATATCCAAAATATACAAAGAACTCAAGAAGTTAGACCGCAGGGAAACAAATAACCCTATTAAAAATGGGGTTCAGAGCTAAACAAAGAATTCACAGCTGAGGAATGCCGAATGGCTGAGAAACACCTAAAGAAATGTTCAACATCTTTAGTCATAAGGGAAATGCAAATCAAAACAACCCTGAGATTTCACCTCACACCAGTGAGAATGGCTAAGATCAAAAACTCAGGTGACAGCAGATGCTGGCGAGGATGTGGAGAAAGAGGAACACTCCTCCATTGTTGGTGGGATTGCAGACTGGTACAACCATTCTGGAAATCAGTCTGGAGGTTCCTCAGAAAATTGGACATTGAACTGCATGAGGATCCAGCTATACCTCTCTTGGGCATATACCCAAAAGATTCCTCAACATACAAAAGAGACACGTGCTCCACTATGTTCATCACAGCCTTATTTATAATAGCCAGAAACTGGAAAGAACCCAGATTCCCTTCAACAGAGGAATGGATTCAGAAAATGTGGTACATCTACACAATGGAATATTACTCAGCTATCAAAAACAACGAGTTTATGAAATTCGTAGGCAAATGGTTGGAACTGGAAAATATCATCCTGAGTGAGCTAACCCATTCACAGAAAGACATACATGGTATGCACTCATTGATAAGTGGCTATTAGCCCAAATGCTTGAATTACCCTAGATCCCTAGAACAAACGAAACTCAAGATGGATGATCAAAATGTGAATGCTTCACTCCTTCTTTAAATGAGGAAAAAGAATACCCTTGGCAGGGAAGGGAGAGGCAAAGATTAAAACAGATACTGAAGGAACACCCATTCAGAGCCTGCCCCACATATGACCCATACATATACAGCCACCCAATTAGAGAAGATGGACGAAGCAAAGAAGTGCAGGCCTACAGGAACCGGATGTAGATCGCTCCTGAGAGACACAGCCAGAATACAGCAAATACAGAGGCGAATGCCAGCAGCAAACCACTGAACTGAGAATAGGCCCCAGTTGAAGGAATCAGAGAAAGAACTGGAAGAGCTTGAAGGGGCTCGAGACCCCAAAAGTACAACAATGTCAAGCAACCAGAGCTTCCAGGGACTAAGCCACTACCTAAAGACTATACATGGACTGACCCTGGACTCTGACCCCATAGGTAGCAATGAATATCCTAGTAAGAGCACCAGTGGAAGGGGAAGCCCTGGGTCCTGCTAAGACTGAACCCCCAGTGAACTAGACTGGTGGGGGGAGGGCGGCAATGGGGGGAGGGTTGGGAGGGGAACACCCATAAGGAAAGGGAGGGGGGAGGGGGATGTTTGCCCGGAAACCGGGAAAGGGAATAACACTTGAAATGTATATAAGAAATACTCAAGTTAAAAAAAAATGTAAAAAAAAAATGCTGTTACTGTGAATGAATACCTGTTTATTCATTATGGATAACACTGTGAAAGTTGCTATAAATTGATAAGTAAATAAACAGAAAAAAAAGATAATATTAAGCGAGGTATTCTAAACCCAGAAAAACAAAATTTTATGTTCTCTTTCATCTGTAGTTCATACCTCTAATTCCTCAGATATAAAAATAAAACATGGAGCAACCACAGAAACGAGAAAGTATAAAAAGATTCTAAGTGTGGTATCAATGTAGGAGGGGAGTAACAGGATATAAATGATAATGAGTAGAAAATTGTCAAGTGTGTGTTTTTTTTAATGGGGAGGTAAATAGAATGTCAATACAGAAGATGAAGGAGGAGTAAGAGACAAATACCGAGGTTGTCTCAAAAAACTCATTATTTTATATTTATTTAAAATTCTTCACATGATACGAATAATGTATACACACATATACACCCATGTGCGTACTCAATTGCACACGCACACACACACACACACACACACACAAACACACACATGCAGACAGACATATTTGGGGTTTGTTTTATATACTGTATTTTCAAACTCTGTACCCAGAGTTCTGGTTGATGTCTGGATTTTGTTATTGTCACTATTATGAAGAATTTCCTGATTTACTCAGTATCTTGTAAAATATTGTTCTGCATCATCTTCTGATTGGTCAATAAAGAGCTGATCAACCTATTAGATGGACAGGAGAGTATAAGGCAGGACTTCTATGTCTTGAAGGAGAAAAAGGGGTTTAGGTGGGCTGAGGAGTCACCATATGGACACACATGAAGAACACGGCTGCAGTGAGGTCAACATGGAAAGTAAAGAGGCACATAATTGGACAGTAGTCTGCAAAGTAAGCAAGACCAGCAAAGGCTGCTTGGAATAGCTCGGAACCTTCCTAGCTATAGTGTTGAAGCTTATTATAACTTTATTAGGCCCTTGTGCCATTTTATTTGGGAGCAAAGGGAGCATAGATAAGCCCCAAATTATTTTACACACACACACAGATACACACACACACCAAGAGAGACAGAGACAGACAGACAGACAGCAGATATATATGTATATGTATATGTGTATGTGTATGTATATGTATATGTATATGTATATGTATATGTATATGTGTATGTGTATGTGTATGTGTATGTATATGTATACGTATACGTATACGTATACGTATACGTATATGTATACGTATACGTATATGTATACACACATATATGGGAATTTTATAGCAACGCTCTGGCCAATAACTCCAAAAGTGAATACCATACTCCAATTGGACCCTTACAGTGACACACCCTCCCATGATTCATACACAAACAAAATCATGAATATTCAGTAGCAGGTATGAGAAACCTCCTTCCAAGATTTATGTCAGAGGATTCCAAGAGATTCCCCCAAACAATTACTGTTAACCTTGCTTGCCTTACAATATTTGAAATTAAATCTTTAGTGATAAACACAACACATAAGGGTAAATAATTTTTTTTTTGGTTCTTTTTTTCGGAGCTGGGGACCAAACCCAGGGCCTTGCGCTTCCTAGGCAAGCGCTCTACCACTGAGCTAAATCCCCAACCCTAAGGGTAGATAATTTTAAGGAATCAAGTTGGATTTGGCATGATAACCTCCTCCCTGAACACTAGCTCTCATAACATAAGGATCTGTACTAGTTGACAGCAGAGAAAAGCAATCCATAGTCTCATGCAGCTCTGATGCCTACAAACTACCACAGTGGATAGAAAGGCAAGATATCCGCAGAGATACAGTAGGTACAACATACCTTGGAGATAAGCAATAACAGTTATTTGGTCTTATGTCCACTTTAATCAGAGGAAACTCATGCCTAGTACTATAACTCTAGCCAACAATTCACCTCTAATGAGGCCATGGATCACCTAATGCAGCAGTTTCCTTAAACCAGTATTATTTCTAAATGAAGCTAAATATTTATCTTCTTACCCACAGATAAGTGTAGTTCTCAATACTTATCAAAGAAGCATAATTTTTCCCCATCAGATTGAGACTAAAACATAAATCTACAACTTGTGTACAAACAGAGATTAAATGACCATGGAATGTCTGGCTGCAACTAACATCTACAGTAAAGCTTCTACATCTAATGCTCAGGAAGCATCATGGTAGCTGGATAGGAAAAATGTAAAATCTAAAGCACCAAGATATCTTCTATGCGATGAAAAGTAAGCTCACACAATGAAAACTCAAAATATGCTTTTCTTAATAAGACCTACACATGAGTGGGTATAGTGGGCTGATTGAGGCAACTCACAAAAAGACCCACACTTAGATGAAGAGCTATAAGCATATAATGACTGCTGAGAGAGTAAGAATTTGTCTTCCCCTGGAATATGCCCACTAATTGGTTATTTCATACCAAACATTGAGCAGTTAAAACATGTGCATATGCCCAACACTCAGTGATATCATTGTGTGTGTGTGTGTGTGTGTGTGTGTGTGTGTGTGTGTGTAAAACAATAATTAAATAATAAAAAACAATCCCTCCATCCCGCCAGATCCTGTGTCCTGTGCATCCTTCTTAGGGTTTAGTATAATAAATGTAGTTCTCACCTCAAATCAAGGAAACTTCTTTGTGCAACAGATGGAAATCATTACAGAAATCACAAGCAATCATTTTACAAAGTTGTGGAGCACAGTTCAAAGGGTACATCTACAATACAATTCCTGCACATAAAGCTCTGGGATCACTGTGAAAGGTGTGGAAACATTTTAAAGCCAGAGAAACAGAGCTTGCTATGTGATTTTGTCTGGTTGGTATGTCAGAAGCAGTATGATTGTTTGGCACTACGTACACAAGGACAGCATATATATATATATATATATATATATATATATATATATATATATATATGAAATTTTATGTGCCTTGCTTGCATTCATGTTCTATCTTTCAGCTCATGCATGTTTACACTATTGCTTTAGAATTATTATGATCTAAGAATGAATTAAAATATCTTCCCAATGTTTTATAGCATTTACAGGTGCTGTGGTAATGAGGTGTTCTTGGAAACTCTATACATTCCCTTGCTTATCAGAATCTTGGCTACCTTCCATGGTATGCACATTTTTTTCTAAAGTTGTTACTATTCTGGGGGAAGGCTCTTTTCCTTTCAAGATTTCATGTGTAATTCCTGCTGACTTTAACCCAGATGAAGTTACTGACCACATCTGCGAAAATAATACCAAGGGTTTTTTTTTATTATTTATATGTATCAGAGCAATTTCCATGAGATATCTGACATATAACAGCTTTACCAGCCTTTACTTAATTCAGAGAAAGTGGTACTAGGTGTTCTCCAACTTTCAGTTTTAATCATTTGAGACAGACTCTTGTGCGAGATTACCCTGGCTGTCTTCACTAAGCAACGATCTTTGGCAGAAGTTGTTTAGGATCTGATGATAGCCATGGGTACAACTTACTTCGTTCAGACCAAACATGGTCTCATTTTCATGAAATTAGTAAAATATCACTTTATTTAAATTAAAAATGGCATACTTGTCAATTCATATTTCAGTATATGAGCAGTATATAAGCAAGTATTGCAGAATTTTTATTCTTTAATATTTTTATTACTAATTTCTTTTTAGAATTTTTATCTTCTGAGAACTCCATACAATATATTTTGATCATGTTATTTCACTTTCCCAGCTGCCACTGATTATCCCCCACCTCGCTACTTCTCAACTTCATGTCCATTTTCTCTGTTAAAACCCCAAAGTTATCATTAGGAACTATGAGGTAAAACCCTTAGAAACACAAATGGCTTACACCTTCTTAGTTTATTGGCAATAGACTCCTCCCAAATATTAGAGGTTACTGAAAATTCTATTAATTATTCTCCACAAACTGACTATAAGGCACCAGTATATTATAGAATTGGAGACATCAAACTAATGTAAAAATAGAAAGGTCATCCCTACTAATTAATATTCATAGTGCTGAAAAGAAAATACTATTAGGAAGAAGAAATCAGTTTTATCCATTAAAATGACATTTGGCATACCAACCCTCCTCCAGAGGACACCTCATGTTCAGGAGTAGTAGACCAACACAAAACATACTGAATGTATTTTGTGGGTTTATGTTGTTGTTGTTGTTGTTGTTGTTGTCATTGTCATCATTGTTATGGTTTAGTGCATGTAGGTATTTTGTTTTATTTTCTTTTTAGAGAAAGAAAAAAGGAGAATATGAAGACTATGAAGTTGGTGGGTAGGGAGGTGAAGAGGATCTTGGAGCAATTAAAGGCAAGCAAAGACTATGATCAAAATATATTGTGTTAAAGTTTAGAAATTGATTTTGAAATAAAATAAAATAGAAGAATACATAATGATATAGGTATCCCATTTGGAGATGAACATTGCATAGTCCCTTATTCTCTTACATTAATGATCAGACACAGAACAAAAACCTTTCTCTGATGGCGTCTGACAGTTTCAGTAATCTAAGAGTAAAGAAATACAAATACAATGGGCAATTTGTTACTATCTCCCTTTAGTAAGAGTGGTATTTTGAATAGGAAAGGCCCCCATAGACTCAAATATTTGAATTGATGGTCAGCAGAGAGTTGTACTGTTAGAAGTTTTGCATTGTTGGAAGAAATGTGTCACTTAGGGGTGGACTTTGATGTTTCAATCCAGGCTCTGTAGCTCGTTTTCTTGCTGCTATCCTCTAGTCTCTCATATAGAACTCTCAGTTCCTTCTCTAGTACCACATCTGCCTGTACACCACTGAACTTCCTGTCATGGTGATAATTGACTATAACCCTATGCATTTAGTTGTTTATTTTATCAAAGGGAATTAATGTTTTATAAGTCTACACTAATTTGTGGATTTAAATGGATAGTCAGTGACTTGGAAACAACACAGTGAGAAATTTCGTATTGAGTAGTTAGAAAATAAAATATGTCTACTCATTTGCCTCTTATCACCTGTGTCAGTCAAGAGGGTCATGAGATCAGATTAGTTGGCCTTGCCCCTTTTAAGCATCAGCTGCTTGAGAGAGTGGGCTCTGAACCTCCCCTGGCCAGCACAGTATTGCTAATCCTGGTCAAGATGGCATGGGTAAACCAGCCCTGAGGTCAAAGGTGAGATTGCCTCACCATTTACCTGATTTGGAATGGTGTGGGGGTGGGGATGATGTCTCCCAACCCTACTTCTCACCACCTCTGGCAACTGGAAGATCTGGCCCAAAGGACAGGAGAACGGGAGAGCTAGCTCTGCCTCCATTACTGGCAGTAACACTCAGGAGAGCAGGCCCTGAACCTTGCCTGAGCTACAATGGTGCTGGCCTTGATGGCAAAGCACAGGTGAGCCAGCCCCTGACGTGTGAGAGCAGGAGAGCTGGTCCACCCTCTCACAGTCTGCAGCAGCAGGAAGAGTACACTACCTCACCATGAGTGGGCAGAAGAGTGAAGCTGGCTCTGGAGGTGGCTGAGCTGCCTTGAGGGCATGAGAATGGGAAGGCTGAAGCTGTCTCTTGACAATGGAAGTATTGGGAGGCCTAGCAGGAGCATTATCTGAGAGCTTTTCCTGGTCATACAGGTAAGGGAGAGCCAGAGGGCTGACCAGCTCAGCTACAACCCAGGCCTAGATCTCAGTCTCTGCTTTGGCCTACTTCCAAATTGATATAATCTGTGAATAGGTCAGAGTCAGGAAAGAGACGGTCCTGCAGAGTCAAATCTGCAGGATCTCCAAAGAGAACCCTCAGCAAAGGTGAGTCTTAATAATCAAGGAAAAGTCAATCTATGCTGCAGATTTTAATTGTTTTTTTTCCCATACTAGGCATTTTCTTGCCTAGTAGCCTAATGTTCAAGGTGACCAGAGTGACAAGAAAAAGGATCATGATCCTCCATTAGTATGTATTCTTTCAGCAAGTATCCTGATTGTCATGGACACTTGCTAAACTAGTCAGAGTTTAGTCCTGAATTTATATTCAATTAATCTTCAATTACTACTAACTGACCAATGTGGTATTAGAAGTAAGGGACATTAAGTACTCAATATGTTGCTATTTCTGAAAGAAGATACCAGTTATTTATACTAAAGTATTTAGATGCAATGGCAACGTCTACTGAATGAACAAGATACATATTATGAATCCCAAACTTGCCATTCCTGTCACTATTCATATATTTTCAAAATGTCTTATTGAATGTCATGGGCCTTTTACAAAATATTTTGACCCATGAAAATTATTCAGCATCAGATATATTGGTCATATTATAATATCAATCTTGTAGAATCAATTAACCTTATAACATCATCAATTATATTTAAATATTTGGTGGTGACATCACACCAGGCATTACATAAACTGAGTTGTACTTTGTTCTCCCAATAAGAAATGCATAGTTCTATTTCTTCTCAACTTGAGATTTATTGGTCTATGATTTAAAGAATGGAGATGAAAGTTGGGGCTATGTGGGTGAAATGTGTGAGTGTTTAAAAATGTATCTTCTTACAGAGGACCAGTGTTTTTTCTCAGCTCTTATGTGGTGACTCATAACTACCTGTAATTCCAGCTCCAGAGGATCAAATGCCCTCTTCTAGACCCCACAGTCACCCGTATTCACACACAGAGATCCACACACTGACTCACATTTACATATATACTTTTAAACAGTCTTTAAAAAATCATAATGTTTGACCCGTCACAAAAATTATCCCATGGCAAAGCTTTGCACAATTTTGACATTGCCAATTTATGAGTTTTAGTGCGAAAGATGGATATTTTCACTAGAGAAAACTATGATTCACACCAGTAAAATTTGTATATGTATTCAATTTGAACACTTCTTAGAATTATTCAGATGTAAACAGTCAAAGTGGAGCTTGTGACATTATGGAAGTAATTGAACCTATGCAGGAGAAAATAGGCTCCTCCTACAAAACACATCAGACAGAAGTCTATGCGGAAAGTCGATGCTTTCTTTAGTGATCTTAATATTCTCTCATGTTCTGGTAAAGTAAACACGAAACTATAACAATCTATGGAGGGAGTACACAGATAATAAAGAAAAAAGGTGTATATGGTGTGTGTGTGTGTGTGTGTCTGAATAGCTGCTTCTTGATTACAGTAACATTTGAGGTACCCTGAAGAATAGTGAAGATTACTTTCTATAATGCAAATAGATCTTACTTGATCAACAATTTGACTAGAAGAAAAGGCTTATTAATGGAAATTCCTGCACAGCTGGTATCATATACCTATAATGCCTAAGGTTTAGAACAATAAACTTGTGAATTTGAAACATGCCTGGGCTACAGAGTCAGGTCCTGACTTAAAAACAAAGCAGGACTCAGAATTTAGTTTGCATATTGATTATTCTGTGTCTCTGGCTGTTTGTCTTATTTTTGTTTCATATTGCTATGATAAAGTACTATATGAAAATCAATGTATTGGAGGACAATTTTATTTTTGCTCAAAATCCAGGTTACAGATCATCATAGCAGGGGAGTTAAAGCAACAGAGTTTAGACTGATATGGCCATATTGATCCATAATCAGAATAGAGCAATAAACATGCATACTTTCACTCAGCTCACACTCAACATTTCAGTCTTGCACAGGTTAGGATCCTTTTCCCAGGGAATGGTACCAGATACTGAGAGTGTCTTCCAGCTTCTAATAACATAATCAAGATAATCCTCCACAGACAGACAAGTCTGATCTAGGCAATTATTCACTGAGACTCTCTACCCAGATGTTTCAAGACTGGACCAAGTTACCAAGGGAAACTACCCATCACAGTCTTCAGATGCACATCTTCGAACTTATCATCCTTCACAGTCTTGTGAGACTATTCCTTATAAAGACAATCTATTTATTTTATATTATCTAACCATGTATAATCTATCAATCATATATATTGTGTTTTGTGTGTGTGTGTGTGTAATTTATAATATTTCTTTTCTGGAAAATTCTGATTAGTTTATCAAGTGTCTATGACAGTCAGAAGCTTGCTAAAGAAATATATAATAGCAAACACAAAATAGATATTTTTTCTTTCTTTTAGAAATTTACTGTGCCACAGAGAACAACATTTTCATGGCCTTACCTTTTTCTCATGATATTATTCACAAATGCCTTCACAGTTAAGAAATTTGTATTTGTAAGATGTGGGATCCCACGTCAGATGAGGGATGGTAGAACACTTTCCATACCCTAGACAGCTCTCAGAACAGCTCTCAGAAAGCATGGCAGGAATGACTGTACTTAATACCCAAATCAGACTTGAGCCTACTCAGCCAGAGACAAAGTCCTCTTCATGATAAAGCTAGTTAGGCCTCTGTTTCCCTACCACAGAACTGGCTTATTAGAAATGATGTGACCATCAGTCTGATAATCTGTCCGGTAGCTCCCTTTCCCTTTTGCAATACCTCATCCCTTTTCAATTTTCCTCCTGCTCATCCCTCATTCCAGCTATATAATCTAGCCCTTCTATTTCACTAAATGATCTGCCCTCTGACACAGTCTCCCTGGTTGTTTATGCCCAGTATAATCGTTGTTGCCCGAGACCCTGCTCTCCATCTCCTCCTCAGCTCCTCTGCATCTTAAGACAGCAAGTATGTAATGGCCAATCCATGATGGAAACCCACTGCAAGAATAGAAAAGAGAATTTCTTCTAGTAGTTTATGACAGAACACAATTGTAAAAATATGATTTTTTCTTGAGGGAATGGCAACACCTTTATGAGGACTGCTTCTTGCTTTTTTAGTTGTACACATCTTGTCCCATCTCTCTATACAATCTGGATTGTGCTCTTAGTGCAATTTTGAGTTTTTCCCTTTTATACAATTTTAATAGGTCCAGCAGGAGTAAATCAAATGTTTACCATGGCATATCATCCCTTAAATAGTGTCTGTATCTATTCCTATACATTACAATTACCCAAGGAGAAAATACTATTCATGAGGTGTGGTATCTCTGTAAGTTTGACATGTGGTCATGAACTTCAGTAGAAATAAATAATAGTTATTTCTAATATCACCAACTCTCCTAGTTCTACTTATTACTTGTGTATCTTCTTTAGCAAGTAACTGAAGAGCTGAATTATGTATGTATGTTTTGAAAACCTTTCTCTCTAGAGCATCTTCCAAATGTATTTGTGAATCCAGTTATGAATTTCTCTTCATATCAATAATTGTTTTACAACATTGGTAATATGGCCTCTTACCAGTGTAACTGTGTGTCCATATCTAGTAGAATAACTCCCTCACACCATTTTATTGAAATATGGTTCTTGATGTAAATGGTATTAGCACTATGGTGACTTCAGTGAAAATGGTAATAAAAGGAGTGACAGGCCAAAGCAAGTATTCAAAAATGTAGCTACACAGCCATAAACTTACAAAGAAAGGGAATTATGGACTACAGCAAGTTTTTTCAAATATAATGGCATGTTGATAGCAAAAGTATATGAACCTGATTCATTATTAATTTTCTGTACACACAGGTTACAGGAGTTTGTTTTACTTTCCTCAGTTGCTTATCTATATGTATTTGAGTGAAAAGTCTTAATGACTACTAAAAAAGTACAGGAAGCACGCTAATAAGAAATCAGGTAAATTCAGTTGGCTGGCAGAATGCCATCTGGGAGATTATGTGGAAGGCTCAGCCCCAATGTATGTCATATCGCAATCAAAGCTCCTACTGCTGGAAATCACAATGTGTCTGATCTCAGGATATCAGAGGAGCTGCCAAAAACACCTTCCATATTATTTAGCAAGATGCAGGACTAGTGATAGCAATTACTTTCTTTGAAAATTCTTACAAGAAAACAGAGAAGAAGACCCACAACAATGTTGGTAGAAGCACCAATGAGACAGATGTTAAAAGTGCTGCTGAAACAAAGCATGTGGGGAATCTTTGAACAGTGCTCACTTTTAAGAACATTAAGATTCCAACTTATATCGAGAGTATATCTTCTCATACAATAACCACATGTAAATCAAGGAATATTCAGCATAAGAAAAAGGAAGAGAATGACTCTATCTAAATGCAGAGATGTAAATCGTTTTATCCATATGTATGAAGTATCAACAGTTGTGCTAGCTCTTAGGAGAAAAAGAATGCATATGAAGCCAGAAGACAGAAATCATGATAATATTTTATATTCTTTCTGTATCTCAACACCCATGCAAAACACTCCAAACATCTTAAAATCTAGCCATTATTTCATATATGAGTGACTGACAAATGTCAGGAATTTTCTTTTATTTCTTGATGTTACACACTTCTCTAATGTTGTTCTTGAACATTTACAGATGACCTAGTGAATAGAACTTAATTGCCATATGCTAAAGTCTTTCTTTATAAAACACCTCACTGCAAAGGCCTCGTCTTCTCTATATATGACTAGTGTTATCTCTGGTCTTATTAAAAACTAGATATTGACATATCCAGTCTTCCTTTGAGTGAATCTTCTTCAGGTGCAAATACATATTCATCAATTAAAGAACGTGGATGGAAAAAATAATTATAGGATGAAAAGTAGTAGATATCAATATGATCAAATAGTAATAATTTATTATGAAAAATACTCTCACAAATACTCTCATTAAATACTTCTACTTTAATATGAACTATTTCTTACTTCCTTGTGTTTATATAAAATATTACATTTAACTAAAGGCAAATCTTTCATTTCTTGTATCTTTTCTGCTTATCTATCTCAAATATACTAGTTAATATTGATATGCCATATTCAGTTAGTGAATTACTGCCTACTTTAAATATGCGCTTACATTGACTAAATCATCCAAGAATTTAAAATTAGATTTCCTTGTAAATAAATACGTATGTTTCATTTTTTCTAGACTCAGCATTTAATGAAAGGCTTCAGGATTCCTGGAAAGCATTCTCCCAGAACGGTCTTGCATTCCTGCCTTAAGACTGTAATAAAATGCTATGACTTGGATCATTTGTAAAGAACAGAAACTAATTCATAATCTGTGATTATGAAGACTGGGAAATTTAGGGCCAACATGTCAGCAGATTTTGTATTTGTTCAGGATTTTTTCATTTTCACACATTGGCAGGTGCAAGCTAGTTGTAGTGGTTTGAATAAGAATGGTTCCCATTGGTTCATGAATTCAAATGGTTCCCAGTTAGTTTATTGGTTAGAAAAGATTAGGAGTTAGTCTTATTGAAGAAGATAAATTACTGGTGCTAGATTTTTGTCAATCTTGTTTTCTCCCTTTCTCTGCTTTCTACCTGCATATCAAGATGTAAGCTCTGTTACTGCTCCAACTCCATGTCTGCCTGCCGGCCTGCTGTCATGCACCATGCCCTAGTAAACATGGAATAATCCTTGGAAACTATAAGCAGACCCCATCCCATGGTGCTTTTCCTCACAGCCATGGAGCAGTGCTGCTTACTAGGCTGCTTGCAGAGCTTGTTCATGTACTCTCCAATTTCCTAAGCACCACCAGCGCAGGGTAATGCCACTCACAGTGGGCTAGGCCCATGTCATTAGTCATTGATCTAGAGAATGTTTCATAGATTTCATCTTGAGCCAATCTAATGGGAGAACTTTTTCAACTGAAGTCCTCTGGTATCAGATGACCCTGACTCTTGTCAAGTTGATAAAAACTAGGCAGAACAATGGGAGACTCTAAAAAAGTGAACTTATCTTTCATATTTTACTGGAAAATATCAAAGAAATAATTGAGGGATGTAGAGGTTATTTCAAAATTTTCATCAATTCTTTGTAGATGTCATATTATGTACCAGTCCCATTCATCTCCCAATTCCTTGATACCCACTTTTTGCCCTTGCAACCTCTCCAACAAAATAAGCTGCACGCACACACATGTATGCTTGCATACACACAGACACAGACACACAGACACACACACACACACACACACATACACACACAGAGCTAAGTATAGAAACATTATTGTTGAAATAGTAGCTTGTCATAGTGTGTCCCACAGCATATACCTCTGTACACACAAATGTTCATTGCAATGAGTCAGTGGTCTGATTTTGAGATCTTTGTCTTTTGTGACACCATAAATATTAATTCCTCATAGGGCCTCCTTTTGGATATCCTGATGTTGCCTTGTGTCATGGAGATCTTACAACTTTGGATTAGCAGAAATTGTCCTTTTGTAAGTTACAATTAACAGATGATATAGACTTTGGGGTGGACCAACTCAGAGCCCTAGATCTGGGCCTAGGTGGTAATCAAACTGGTCACATCGGACTCTCCCTTATCCATGCCACCAGGGTGAATGCCCCGCTACTGCTCCAGGTAGGAAACCAACACAGTGCTGCTATCAGCAAGAGGCAGTGCCCACTCTCCCACAAGCCTGGCATTTGGTGGGCCATGTTTCTTAACTTCATACTTTTAGATCTGACTTGCCAGATTCTTTCACCATCTGGGCCTACTCTGGAGACACAAGCGTGGAGAGGAATAGCATGATATATGAAGTGGAAGTTTCTAGTACTTTTGGAGACTCTGTTGTATCATGTAATACTTTTGACTGTCTTATAAGAGGGTGTGTTTTTGTTGAATAAGACACATGCAAGGATATATTGCTGAGAACAGACACATTATATTTTTCTGGAAGTTGCCTGGAAAAAGAACAGGTGATATTTGCTAGAGTGGACACTTGAGAGGACAGGTGATGTTTGGAAAGGATATAAATATAATCCAAAAGATAGAGGATACTGCTGTGTGATATTGGTTTGCCTTGCCACTCTTTGATGGTCTTCCTTGGTCTTTACTGACACTGGTCTTCTCTGGCAAAACTGTGTGGCATTGATTTACCATGCCATTGTTTTCTGGTCATTATTTGCATGAACTTCATAGAGAGATACACACCAAAGAACTTCTAATGGTGTTCTGGTTGCTTCTTGTTGCTTCTGTGGACTTGGGCCTATAAGCAGAGGCTTACGTTTCTTCGGGATTGAACTGCTGTTACTGATTCATGAATGCTGTGAGCAAGTAGATCAAGATACCACTGCTGATTCATGTGAACCAAGATTGGATTCACCTCACTGAACTATTTCTAAACAGGTCCACATACTCCTTTGCTTTATTAACCTTTCCTTTCTACTACCTATGGGAGGTGATAGACTAGAAGGGAGGTTAAAGCATTTAAGAACACTTAACAAAGTGGTTTTAAAAAATATAAACCTACAGGTGTAAGTGGCCAGCTCTGTCACTTGGAGCTATGGTGAGGTCCCAGCCCAAGTTGCCACTGGGTCCACACTGTCTATGCACCAACAGAGTTTAAATGAGAGGAGGGGAATAAAGATGAAGGAGAGGAGCTGTGACAACTGTACTTTAGTATATATGTAAATACCATAAAGAATCAGTAACTGTGTACTAATAAAAATAAAATATGTATTTAAAAAAGAAAAGAAAAAAGATAGGACAGTTTTATGGCCATTTGTAATAAAATCTCTCAGCAAACTCAAAATCAATAAGATGTGCTGAGTCTGATTTATGACAGATAGAAAAAGTCTATTACAGACATCATATTCAATGGTAAAAGCTTTCATGCTTCTTATAGAAGGCCATGAATATCACTTTTCTTAACATATTATTGGAGGTTTCTAGTCAGAGAAATGAAGCAAGTAAAGGAAAAGAAAAGATAACATATGGAAAAAAAGATGAGATTAAATTTCCCTTTTGATCATGAATGTGGCAACTACAAAAAACCCACAGAATAGCTATAAGAATCAAAACGACAGAAAGTTTTCAAAATAGAAGATTAATTAACAAATATCAACTCAAAATTAAATTAAATAATAAGTTAGTTAACAATAACATTAAAATTGTTAGGAATAAACTAACATGACACATAAAATGTAAATCCTGAAAGTTGACATATATTGCAAAGGGAAATGGAAGAAGCCTTTGAAATATATGTACCTCAGTGTACTCCATATTTCTAGTTTAAAACTCACTGTTGTAAGACAACCAGTCTTCCTTAAATTGAACTAGATAGATGAGCTATCCCAAGGGATTTTTTTAATTAATTAATTAATTAATTAATTTTTACACTCCAAGATTTTATTCCCCTCCTGGTCTACTCCCCAAGAGTTCCACATACCTCCACCCTTCAACCAAACTTCCCCAATTCCCCTGTCTCTACAAGGATGTCTCTCCCAACGCACCAGACCTCTAAACTTTGTGGGACCTTCAGTCTCTTGAGGATTAGGTACATCCTCAATGACTCAACCCTTACCTGGAAGTCCTCTGCTGTATATGTGGTGGAGGCCTCATCTCAGTTGGTGTATGCTCTCTGGTTGGTGATCCAGTATCTGAGAGATCTCGGGGGTCTAGGTTAATTGAGATTGCTTGTCCTTTTATACAGTTTCCTTTTTCCTTAGCTTCCTCTAGCTTTTCCCTAATTCAACCAGAGGGGTCAGCAGCTTCTGTTCAACGGCAGGGTGCACATATCTGTATCTAACTCTTTCAGCTGCTTATTGGGTCTTTTGGAGAGCAGTCACAGTAGGTCCCTTTTTGTGAATGCCTCACAACTTCAGTAATGGCATCAAGTCTTAGGGCCTCCCCTTGAGCTGGAACCCACTTTGGACCTGGTGTTGGACTTTCTTTCCCTCAGGCTCTTCTCCATTCCATCTCTGCATTTCTTTCAGACAGGAAGAATTATAGGTTAGAGCTTAATCTGTGAGATAGCAACCCCATCATTTACTTGATGCCCTGTCTTTATGCTGTAGGTGGAGTCAATAAGTCCCTTCTCCCCTCTGTAGCGTATTTATCTAGGGTTCCCCCATTTGAGTCCTGAGAGTCTCTTACTTCCCAGGTCTCTGGTACATTCTAGAGGGTCTTCCCAACATCTTTCCTCCCAAGGTCGCCTGTTTTCATTCTTTCTGGTGGTTCTCAGGGCTTCAGTCTTTCCCCTCCACCCAATACAAGATCATGTTTCCCTATACCCCCAACCCCATCCCCTTTCCGTCCTTTGTCCTTCCCTCCCTCCCCCCCCCCGCTTGTGGTTGCTCTCTTCTTCCTCCCAAGTAGAACTGAGGCATCCTCACTTGGGCCCTTCAGCTTGTTGACCTTCCTGAGTTCTGTGGACTAGATCTTCAGTAGTCTGTACTTTATTTTTTTTTAATATCCACTTATTAGTGAGAACATACCATGTATGTCCTTTTGGGTTTGAGTTACTTCACTCAGGATAACATTTTCTAGTTCCATCCACTTGCCTGAAAACTCAGGATGTCCTCGTTCTTAATAACTGAGTAATATTCCATCATGTAAATGAACCACATTTTCTGTATCCACTCTTCTGTCATGGGACATCATGTGATAGCCAGCTTATGGCTATCACAAATAAGACCAATATGAGCACAGTGGAACATGTGCTCTTGTGGCATGGTGGGACATCTTTGGGATATATTCCAAAGATTAGTATTTCTGGATCTTTAAGTTGGTCTATTTCCAATTTTTGGAGGAACTTCCAAATTGATTTCCAAAGTGGTTGTACCAGTTTGCAATACCAACAGCAATGGAGGAATATTCTTCTTCTTTTTTTTATTAACTTGAGTATTTCTTATATATATTTCTAGTGTTATTCCCTTTCCCGGTTTCCGGGCAAAGATCCCCCTATTCCCTCCCCCTCCCCTTCTTTGTGGGTTTTCCCCTCCCCATCATCCCCCCATTGCCTCCCTCCCCCAGCAATCTAGTTCACTGGGGGTTCAGTCTTAGCAGGACCCAGGGCTTCCCCTTCCACTGGTGATCTTACTAGGATATTCATTGCTACCTATGAGGTCAGAGTCCAGAGTCAGTCTATGTATAGTCTTTAGGTAGTGGCTTAGTCCCTGGAAGCTCTGGTTGCTTGGCATTGTTGTACATATGGGGTTTCGAGCCCCTTCAAGCTCTTCCAGTTCTTTCTTTTTTTTCTGATAATTAAATTTTTTTTACATTATTTTTATTAACTTGAGTATTTCTTATATACATTTCGAGTGTTATTCCCTTTCCCGGTATCCGGGCAAACATCCCCCTCCCCCCTCCCCTTCCTTATGGGTGTTCCCCTCCCAACCCTCCCCCCATTGCCGCCCTCCCCCCACCAGTCTAGTTCACTGGGGGTTCAGTCTTAGCAGGACCCAGGGCTTCCCCTTCCACTGGTGCTCTTACTAGGATATTCATTGCTACCTATGAGGTCAGAGTCCAGGGTCAGTCCATGTATAGTCTTTGGGTAGTGGCTTAGTCCCTGGAAGCTCTGGTTGCTTGGCATTGTTGTACATATGGGGTCTCGAGCCCCTTCAAGCTCTTCCAGTTCTTTCTCTGATTCCTTCAACGGGGGTCCTATTCTCAGTTCAGTGGTTTGCTGCTGGCATTCGCCTCTGTATTTGCTGTATTCTGGCTGTGTCTCTCAGGAGCGATCTACATCCGGCTCCTGTCGGTCTGCACTTCTTTGCTTCATCCATCTTGTCTAATTGGGTGGCTGTATATGTATGGGCCACATGTGGGGCAGACTCTGAATGGGTGTTCCTTCAGTCTCTGTTTTAATCTTTGCCTCTCTCTTCCCTGCCAAGGGTATTCTTGTTCCCCTTTTAAAGAAGGAGTGAAGCATTCACATTTTGATCATCCATCTTGAGTTTCATTTGTTCTAGGCATCTAGGGTAATTCAAGCATTTGGGCTAATAGCCACTTATCAATGAGTGCATACCATGTATGTCTTTCTGTGATTGGGTTAGCTCACTCAGGATGATATTTTCCAGTTCCAACCATTTACATTTCTGTATATTAAACCATCCCTGCATACCTGGGATGAAGCCTACTTGATCGTGGTGAATGATGGTTTTGCTGTGTTCTTGGATTCGGTTTGCAAGAATTTGTTTGAATATTTTTGCATCAATATTCATAAGCGTGATTCATCTGAAGTTCTCTTTCTTGATTGGGTCCTTCTGTGGTTTAGGTATCAGAGTAATTGTGGCTTCATAGAATGAATTAGGTAATGTTCCTTTGGTTTCTATTTTACGGAATAGTTTGATGAATATTGGTATCAGGATTTCTTTGAAGGTCTGGTAGAATTGTAAACTAAATTCATTTGGCTGGTCTTTTTTTGGGGGGTGGTTTTTCGAGGTTTTTTTTTTTTGGAGGTTTTTAATGACTTCTTCTATTTTCTTTTGGGATAGGGACCTGTTTAGAAAGTTTCCCTGCTCTTGATTTTCCAGTTTTCTTTTTTTTTTCTTTTTCTTTTTTTTATTATTAACTTGAGTATTTCTTATATATATTTCGAGTGTTATTCCCTTTCCCAGTTCCCGGGCAAACATCCCCCTCCCCCCTTGCCTTCCTTATGGGTGTTCCCCTCCCCATCCTCCCCCCCATTGCTGCTCTCCCCCCAACAGTCTAGTTCACTGGGGGTTCAGTCTTAGCAGGACCCAGGGCTTCCCCTTCCACTGGTGCTCTTACTAGGATATTCATTGCTACCTATGGGGTCAGAGTCCAGGGTCAGTCCATGTATAGTATTTACGTAGTGGCTTAGTCCCTGGAAGCTCTGGTTGCTTGGCATTGTTGTACATATGGGGTCTCGAGCCCCTTCAAGCTCTTCCAGTTCTTTCTCTGATTCCTTCAACGGGGGTCCTATTCTCAGTTCAGTGGTTTGCTACTGGCATTCGCCTCTGTGTTTGCTGTATTCTGGCTGTGTCTCTCAGGAGCGATCTACATCCGGCTCCTGTTGGTCTGCACTTCTTTGCTTCATCCATCTTTTCTTGAATATACGCTTGTGTAGTATGATCTGATGACTTTTGATTCCCTCCATTTCTGTTGTTATGTCTCCATTTCTGTTATGTTATTCTCAACAAGATAGATAAACCCCAAGAGCCTTTTAAAAATATAGAGGCAAAAATAAAAGCAGCATAATTTTTTAAATAAGCAAAGTATTTATACTAACAGACTTAAAAATTTCTTATAAAGTTAAAGTAATAAAATAAGTTTGTTTTGGTATTACTATAATAATTAAATACAAATAAGTAGAAGATTAGAGTGTATAAAATCACCAATGAGAAAACTCAGAAAAAAATGAAGATCTGTCAAGGAAAAAAATCAAATGATAAATTTTTGTTTCCAAATGAAATCTTGATATCTTCTATTTTGATCACTTCTAAAAAGAGAACAGAATCATGCAAAATCACTTAATGACTAACTGCTATTCAAATTTCAGGTACAATGTTTAAGCAGAAATTAGAGGGACAGAAGATTTTAATATGCTGCCAAGGTCCATCAGTTACATGTTGTCATAGTTGAGAAAAAGAAGTCTCTCTTATAAATCTTCCACAGAATCAAGGGTATAAAGAAAGTCATATTAAAGTGAGGAAGTGGCCCAGTAAGTAAGTGCTTACTACATAAATGTGAAAATCTGGATTCAAGTTTCCAGAAGACATGGCAAGACTGATATGGTTATAGACATTGGTAGTTACAGAGTTTCTGAGGCAAGATGGATGCTAGAAACATGCAAATCTCTCTAACCCTTCAGTCCTGCAAACCTAGAGTATGAAGTAGTGAACAACAAAAAAAGAAGTCTATTTAAAGCCAGATGGAAGATGAAAATGGACAATTAAGTTGTCTTTTAATCTCCACTTGAGTAATGTGGGGGTTCGTGTGATCTCATGTTATTATACATGAATGCAGATACACACATGCACACACACACACACACACACACACACAAACACACACACGCACACAAATACTGTATTTAAAAACACATAGAACAAGAAGAGCAAAAACTGTTTTCATCAAATGTATTTTTGCATCAGGAAAAAACAATTTTTTCATTATATTCAATTCCAAAATGTGCCTTCAAAATAACCATCCAAATTATGGAGAATCTCCTCCTATGCATGGAAGCTTTCAGATGTCTATGTCCTTACGATAATTCTTACCAGTTGCTGATTGTATCATTACATCAAAGAGGTAAGAAATAGGTGATAATATTGCTCAAGTGCTTCTGTTATTAAAATTTAAAATAATATATAGACTGAGAGAGTAACAGGTTCCACTTATTTGACCTTACATATTTACATTACCTTGGATATATTTGAACTTTTGAATCCTATGATGGAAATACATTGTAAGATTTTTCAAGGAAACAACTAATTTGTGTAAATATTTATTTCTGTTGTGTAATGAAATTAGAAGCCTATTACCTATTAGAGTCAAATATCTTCTTTTTCCTTGTAGGTTTCACAAAGATTTTTTTAAAACAGTTATTGCTAGTGTTGTATCAACTAAACTGATTCCAAAGTAGCCATTTCAAAAACTTTCTTAAAACATCTATTTCCTATATGCTGCTCTAAAGATTCTGTGAGCTTATAGAGTTTGGGAAACTGTTTTTAAATAGCTCATAAGTTGATACTTATAGGTGGATCTTATGAACTGCAAAGTAGTAAGTACTCATGAAAGGATTTTAGTGAAAGGTGGAAAGTTGTTAGACAAGAATATTTAGGAAAATTAAACTGCATCATCGCCCAAATGAATTCCTCTTATCAAAACTGCCAGATATGTTGAATTAGCTCCAAAGATAAATTTTATGTGACAAACTATTTTTCAACTGCTTACTTTCTTATTACATATATACTATACATACAAACATAAATACCTATACATACATACATTCATACATACAAGCATACATACATATATATACATACATATACATACATAAATACATACATTCATACAAACGTACATGCATACATACATACATACATACATACATACATACATACATAAATACATGTGTACAACCTTCAGGGAAGGCGGATGGAAACACAGTGATACGAAGAAAATAATACTTTTCACACTATAAACAAAGATTCAATTAGGTTTTTCTCTGTTTTCCCTAACTGTATAACAGATTAACAAGTAAACTGTAAATACACAGGCAGTAACTAATTGATGCAATCATATCATCATGTAATCCCCAAAGGTCTGATTTTATACCCCACATCTGCAGTTAGCATTTGTTGGCAGTTGAACTTTATAATAATAAATTTTGTTTTGTTCCAGATAGGCAAGATTAACTATAAATAAGGCTTAACTAGTGCTACAATCAAATATCTAAGATGCTTAATTAAGATTTTTCACATTTCCTGTGGTTAATGTAACATAGAACTGAAAATACAAAAAACAAAACTCTTTGAGTGTTCTCCTATCAGTCTCCAGAAATAGAGAAATGGTAGAGAGAGAGAGAGAGAGAGAGAGAGAGAGAGAGAGAGAGACAGACAGAGAGACAGAGAGAGACAGAGAGGAAGAGAGAGACAGAGACAGAGACAGAGAGAGACAGACAAAGACAGAGACAAAGACAGACAGAGAAATGGTTCCTCTCGGGGAAAAGGAATGTAGCTAAAATTGGTGTTGAGAGAAAGACATTTTGAATATGAATGAGATCTTGGCTGGCACAAAATAGATCTGAATGAATAACTTGAACATTGAATTTCATTTAGCTAATTTAAGGTAGCCATGCTTTTTATGTTTTTTTAGACATCATAATAGCACTTAAATTTTGCCGAAAAATACCAAAGTCAACAGAAAATTTGCTTTTAAATTTTCACTCTTAAGTGACTTCATTTTGGACAAGGTATAGGTTTCTTTCATGGTTGCAGTACATTGAAAAAGAAACTCAATCCTATTGAATTTTGAGTTTCTAGAAGAATTAGCACACAGCTTATCTTCTAGACCATGGATCTGCAGCTTTTACCATTTTGAATTTTCTCTCTGTCTTACAAAATGACTTCCTAGGCCAACAACCATGGAGTGTACAGGGAGGGATCCATGGCTCCAGATACATATGTAGCAGAGGATGGCCTTGTCTGACATCAATGGGAGGGAAGGCCCTTGGTCCTGTTGAGGTTTGATGCCCCAGCATAGGGGGATGCTGGAATGATGGGGCTGGAGTGTGTGGGTAGGGAAGCACCCCCATAGATGTAAAGGAGAGGAGAAATGATGGATGGAAATGGAGGGGGATTGTGGAGGCATGCACGTATGAGCAAAAGGTTGCACAATCAACTAGAAGACTATTTGTTTCAAGCCTGCATTCCTGTCCCAATTTTGGACACCCCCTTTAGCTAGAGCCCCGAAGTGTTATCTGTCTGGGTTACGTGCCATTGTCTACACCCTAATTGCTACACAGGGAGCCAAGACTTCCACCACCAACTCCATCTACCTCCTCACATACCCTAGCTCAGTCATTCCCTGCCATTTATATCTGGCCCTTTCTCTAGACATAAACACAAGACTCAAGTGATCAACTCAGTCCATTACAAGGCTCCCAAAACACTCAATAAAATTATTGCAAACCAAATCAAAGAACACAACAAAACAATCATCCATCATGATCAAGTAGGCTTCATCCCAGGTATGCAGGGATGGTTTAATATACAGAAATGCATCAATGTAATTCACTATATAAACAAACTGAAAGATAAAAACCACATTATCATTTCATTAGATGCTGAGAAAGCACTTGACAAAATTCAACACCCCTTCATGAGAAAAGTCCTGGAAAGGACAGGAATTCAAGGCCCATACGTAAACGTAGTAAAGGCCATATACAACAAACCAGTAACTAACATTAAATGAAATGGAGAGAAAATTGAAGCAATCCCATTAAAATCAGGGAATAGACAAGGCTGCCCACACTCTCCCTACTTACTCAATATAATTGTCAAAGTCCTAGCCAGAGCAGTCAGACAACAAAAGGAGATCAAAGGGATACAGATTGGAAAGGAAGAAGTCAAAATATCACTATTTGCAGATGATATGATAGTATATATGTAAGCGATCCCAAAAGTTCCACCAGAGAACTACTAAACCTGATAAACACCTTCAGCAAAGTGGCTATGTATAAAATTAACTCAAATAAATCAGTAGCCTTCCTCTACACAAAAGAGAAACAAGCCGAGAAAGAAATTAGGGAAACGACACCCTTCATAATAGACCCAAATAATATAAAGTGCCTTGGTGTGACTTTAACCAAGCAAGTAAAAGATTTGTACAATAAGAACTTCAAGACTCTGAAGAAAGAAATTGAAGAAGACCTCAGAAGATGGAAAGATCTCCCATGCTCACGGATTGGCAGGATTAATGTAGTTAAAATGGCCATTTTACCAAAAGCAATCTACAGACTCAATGCAATCCCCATCAAAATTCTAATCCAATTCTTCAGAGAGTTAGACAGAACAATTTGCAAATTCATGTGGAATAACAAAAAACCCAGGATAGCTAAAACTATCCTCAACAATAAAAGGACTTCAGGGGGAATCACTATCCCTGAACTCAAGCAGTATTACAGAGCAATAATGATAAAAAACTGTATGGTATTGGTACAGAGACAGTCAGATAGACAAGTGGAATAGAATTGAAGACCCAGAAATGAACCCACACACTTATGGTCACTTGATTTTTGACAAGGGAGCCAAAACCATCCAATGAAAAAATGATAGCATTTTCAGCAAATGGTGCTGGCTCAACTGGAGGTCAAGATGTAGAAGAATGCAGATCAATCCATTCTTACCACCCTGTACAAAGCTTAAGTCCAAGTGGATCAAGGACCTCCACATCAAACCAGATACACTCAAACTAATAGAAGAAAAAGTGGGGATGAATCTTGAACACATGGTCACTGGAGAAAATTTCCTGAACAAAACACCAATGGCTTATGCTCTAAGGTCGAGAATCGAAAAATAGGATCTCAAAAAACTACAAAGCTTCTGTAAGGGAAAGGACACTTTTGTTAGGACAAAACGGCAAACAACAGATTGGGAAAAGATCTTTACCAATCCTACAACTGGTAGAGGGCTTATATCCAAAATATACAAAGAATTCATGAAGTTACACTGCAGGGAGACAAATAACCTTATTAAAAAGGGGATTCAGAGCTAAAAGAATTCACTGCTGAGGAATGCAGAATGGCTGAGAAGCACCTAAAGAAATGTTCAGCATCTTTAGTCACAAGGGAAATGCAAATCAAAACAACCCACGGATTCCACCTCACACCAGGCCGAATGACTAATATCAAAAACTCCATAAACAGGAGATGCTGGCAAGGATGTGGAAAAAAAGGAACACTCCTCCATTGTTGGTTGGATTGCAGACTGGTACAACCATTATGAAAATCAGTCTGGAGGTTCCTCAGAAAACTGGACATTGCACTACCTGAGGACCGAGCTACACCTCTCTTGGGCATATACCCAAAAGATGCTCCAACAAATAATAAGGACACATGCTCCACTATGTTTATAGCAGCCTTATTTATAATAATCAGAAGCTAGAAAGAACCCAGATGCTCTTCAACAGAGGAATGGATACAGAAAATGTGGTACATCTACATAATGGTATACTACTCTGTTATCAAAAACAATGACTTTATTAAATTCATAGGCAAATTGATGGAACTGGAAAATATCATCCTGAGTGAGGTAACCCAATCACACAAAAACACATATGGTATGAACTCATTGTTAAGTGGATATTAGCCCAAATGCTCGAATTACCCTAGATGCACAGAACACATGAAACTCAAGAAGGATGACCAAAATGCGAATGCTTCACTACTTCTTTAAAGGGGGAACAAGAATACCCTTGGGAGGGAATAGTGAGGCAAAGTTTAGAACAGAGGCTGAAGGAACACCCATTCAGCACCTGCCCCACATGTGGCCCATATATAAACAGCCACCAAACTAGATAAGATGGATGAAGCAAAGAAGTGCAAGCTGACAGGAACCAGATGTAGATCTCTCCTGAGAGACACAGTCAGAATATGGCAAATACATAGGCAAGTGCCAGCAGCAAACCACTGAACTGAGAATGGGACCCCAGTTGAAGGAATCAGAGAAGGGAATGAAAGAGCTTGAAGGGGTTCGAGACCCCATATGAATAACAATGCCAACCAACCAGAGCTTCCAGAGACTAAGCCACTACCCAAAGACTATACATGGACTGACCTTGGGCTCCAATCTCATAGGTAGCAATGAATAGCCTAGGAAGTGCACCAGTGGAAGTGTAAGACCTTGGTCCTGTCAAGACTGAACCCCCAGTGAATGGGATTGTTGGGGGTAGGGTTGTAATGAGGGAAGGATGGGGAGGGGACCACCTTTATAGAAGGAGAGGTGTAGGGGTTAGGGGGATGTTGTCCTGGAAACCAGGAAAGGTAATAACAATTGAAATGTAAATGAGAAATACCTAATTTAATAAAGATGGAGAAAAAAAAAGAAAAAGATATTTGAAGCAAATAAAGTAACAAGCAGGCATAGATAGTATTGGAAAAAGTCTTTATTTTTTAATTACTTTATTTATTTACATTTCAAAATTTATCTCCTTTTCCAGTCCCCCTCCATGAATTCCAAACGGCTTCCCCTTCCCTTCACCTCTAAGAGTGTGCTCCCGCCCCCACACAGCCACTTCTGCCTCACCTCTCTAGCACTGACCTTCAAACCTTCACAGGACCAAGGCTCCCACTGAGGCCAGCTAAAGCAGTTCCCTGCTACACCTCGTATTGCAGGCATCATAGACCAGCCTGTGTATGCTCTTTGGTTGGTGGGTTCATCCCTTGGATCTTGAGGAGTCCAGATATTTAATATTGTTGTTCTTTCTACAGGGTTCCAATCCCATTCATTTCCTTTCTGTCTTTCCCTTAACTCTTCCAATGGGGTCCTGGGCTCAGTCCAGTGGCTGGCTATAATTATCTGCATCTGTCTTAGGTGTTGGCAGAGCCTCTCAGAAGACAGCTAAGTGAGGCTCCTGTCTGCAAACATATCTGGATATCAGCAATAGTGTTGGGGTTTGGCGTCAGCTAATGAGATGCATCCCAAGGTGAAGTGGTCTCTGGATGGTTTTTCCTTCAGTCTCTGCTCAATTATTTTGTCTTCACATTTTCTTTAGTCAAGAACAGTTCTGGGTTAATAATATTGAATGAGTGGGTGGCACCATCCCACAACTGGAGGCAGTCTCCATCTACTCTATTCAAGGTGAACTTCTCAGCTCTCCTTGCTGCTGGATATTTCAGCTAATGCCATCCCCACTGGGTCTTGGGAGTCTCCCACATCCTTGGTGTCTGGGTCTTTCTAATGGTTCCACCCATTCCACACCCTACACTGCTGCATATTTATATTCATTCTCCTGTCCCTCTGGGCTTCTCTCCTGCCTCCCCCAATACCTGATTCTGCCTGCTTTCTCTTCTCCCCCTCTCCTTTCCCACTCTGGTGTCCCTCCCTCTGCTTGCCATGATTCATTTTTTCCCTGAGGAATTGAGGTATCCACATTTGGGCCTTCTTTCTTGCTAAGCTTCATATTGTCTGTGTGTTGTTTCATGAGTATTCTGAACTTTTTGGCTAATATCCGCTTATCAGTGAGAGCAGACCATGTATTTGCTTTTGTCTCTGGGTTGGTTCACTTAGGACAATATTTTCTAGTTACATCCTGACATCTAGTTACATCTAGTTACATCAGTTGCCTGAAAAAATAACTCAAAACAACAAAAGAACTTCTGGAGGAATCATCATCCCTGACCTCAAAGCTATATTACAGAGCAATAGTTATAAAAACCACATTAAAACACGGGTAGAGAGTAAAGAGAGAATTTTCAACTGAGGACTATAAAATGGCCGAGAAGCACCTAAAGAAAATTTCAAACTCCTTAGTCTTTGGGAAATGCAAATCCAAACGACCCTGGGATTCCACCTTATACCAATCATAATAGCTAAGGTCAAAAACTCTGGTGACCGAAGATGTTAGGTAAGATTTGAAGAAATATGAGCACTCCTTTATTGCTGGTGGGATTGCAAGCTGTTACAATCAATCTGGCAGTTCCTCAGAAAATTGGAAATAGTTCTTCCTGAAGAACCAGCTATAACATGCCTGGGTATGTGCCCAAAACATCCTCCACCATATCACAAGGACATGTGCTCCACTGTCATAGCAGATTTATTTATAATAGCCAGAAGCTGGAAAACAACCCAAATGTCCTTTAAAGGAAGAATGGATACAGAAATGTGCTGGTACATTTACACAGTGGAATACTATTCAGCTGTGAAAACAGTCTTTAAAAACAAAGAGAAAATGAGTTAAAAGATATGTAAAGAGATGTTTCATACTCACAAAAATTAAAAAAAAGAGCAGTAGGACTCTACAATCAGAAATATTTATATTCCAAACCTAAGGCCAGCAAATTTCATAGAAGAATAGAAATAGTTTTAAAAGCATGAATTAATTTCTTTCTCACTAAAAGATCATTCAGTAAAATATCTAGAGAAACTTTGAATTTAAGTGACATCAAAAACAAAATGGAACTAAGAGATATAGTTAGAACATTGCCCCCAAACACTAAAGAGCACAGGAACTTCTCAATAATTCATGAAGCTTTCTTCAAAGTAGACCATATGTTAGGGCATAAAGACGATCTCAAAAATATGAGAAAATTGATATCCCTACCAGACCATCATGGACAAAAGCTTCATTCTAATAGGAAAAATGAGCCCTATTATGTATGTCCAGCCTCATCTTTAGCTCAGTAGTTGACTTACAGATTCCTGAACTCCCACCTTACCTTCACTGACTGGAGACTCAGTCAATTCCAGTATGCAGTTTCCAAATATCGGGCTGTTCTCCTTCTTGTAGACCCTCTCAATCCTCCTTTGTAACTCATCTCCATTTCCTTTTGTCAACTGTCAATACCTAGAAACGCTTTCTACCTAGGATTTCCAGTGAATGTACCTGTCAATGAGTCAGGTAGATGATTCACTATTCTTTCTGTGTATTACATTTACCATCTCTCTAGTCTAATCCTGAATTCCAAAATAACCTGATTGGAGGTTCACATCCTCTCACCTCAAATTTATTCACTGGAAACTCCAGCCTTCACGACAGATACAGGCCTCATTCAGCCTTTTCATCTTCATCTCTCCAGATTATTCCTTGCGTATTTCAATCAACTTGCTAGATTTCCTCTCTCTATTATTCTTCCAGCTCCTGGGACTGCTCTCTCTTGGTTTAGACCATAGCTTCTTAGCTAGTTCCTGAAGCATTTCTCAGCCTTTCTCCTTGGTCACTGCTATTTTTCTTTGCCACCCACTGGTCTGCAGAGGAAATCTCTATCAGACAACACATACCCTCCATATTTTCCAAAGATCCTGAGAGTACAAAAGAAACAAAAATGGAATACCCACACAACAAAGACAGTTCCAGATATAAACATATAGAATTACACCAATATGTTCAACTCTAGGTGCTGAGACACCAGTTGAAAAACACAAACACTAAGATCTGAGACAACATGCCTCCACTAGAACCCAGTAACACTACCACAGTATGTTGTTTTTAAAATAAAATGAAGACTGTGAGATGCTGTGGTGAAATCTTCCTAGGTCATAGAAGTGCCCAACTGACATTCTTACTCCTCCAGCATCCCAGAAGGATAGATCTATTTCTCCTACTCCACATTATCTTAAATACCTGTCAACACAAATAAATACCTTCTTTTCTCTTTCTTGGGTTTTATTGTGTTCCTTCCCTGTCAATTGATTATTTGCTCCCCTGTTGACCTATCATTGAGTAATTTTATCTCTTGTTTACAGAAAGCTCTTGGGTTAAAGTCATGTGCTAGGGCTGAGCCACACCACAAGTACTTGTTTATAATCAGAAAGCTCTTGTGTTTTTTGTTCATAATCTCAGGGTTCACAATGTGATCAAATAACCTGCAACAGTAGTAGGCCCTGAAAAGTGCAATATAGCTTAAGGTAGAGAGAATATTGAAAGCACTAAATATTAATACATTCAAGCACCTTAAAAAGGATATGGATAATTCCCATGATGAAGTAGAATGAGATAATAAAACAGTTCAAACCATGAAAACAAAATAGAATCACTAAAGAACACTCAGAGAGAGATAAAACTTGAAAACTTTGGGAAGTCAAGCAAAAACATCTAGGTAAGCCTTGTCAACAGAACATGAAAGATAGAAGGGAGAAAGAATCTCAATTACTTCAGACAAGATAGAAGTAATAGGTATTTCAGTCAAATGAAATAAAAGAAAACAAACAAAAACAGGTACCAAAACTATCAGCGGAATTGGGGACAATATTTTCAGACCAAATCCACAAATAATAGGAATAAAATAATAAGAGTTTATAAATAGAATCTCATGAAAGTGAAAAGCTTCTATTTAGCAAAGGATACCATCATTCAAAGTAACAGGCTATAGAAAAGAAAAAAATTTCTACCAATTATACATCTAATATAGAATTAGCATGCAAAATATATTAAGAAATAAATAAAACTTGAACATCAAAAAAGTACCCAATTAAAAAATGGGATATAGAACTAAGCAGAGATCTCAAAAGATAAAATACAATTAGCCAGCCATGGGAATTTGGAAGTGTGGGGCATGCATGGCAACAGCCAACCATAGGAACTGAGTAAGCTGGGAGGAGAGAAAAATTTCAGAGCTCTGAGTCAGATAGTCTGCTAGGCTGAGAACAGGTCAGCCTGTCTGCTGTGTCTGGCGATATTGTAGAATGCCTTTTTATCATTTCACACTAAAATTGTTTATGTTTGTGGGGTGTGTCCTTCTCATTTGATTTTGCTATGAAATTATTAATTTTTTTGTTGTCTTTGGTGTAGTTACCTTCCTTCTGTTGCAATTTTCCTTCTAGTATCTTCTGTAGGGCTGGATTTGTGGAAATATATTGTTTAAATTTGGTTTTGTTATGAAATATCTTGTTTTCTCCATCTATGGTGATTGAAAATTTTGCTGAGTATAGTTGTCTGATCTAACATCTGTGGTCTCCTAGGTTATCCAGGGCCTTTTGGCTTTTAGAATCTTTGTTGAGAAGTCACATGTAATTCTGATGTTTGCCTTTGTATGTTACTTTGTCTTTTCACCTTGCATCTTTTAATATTCTTTCTGTTTTGTTTTGCTTTATATGTTTAGTTCTTTGATTATTATGTGGTGGGAAAAGGTTTTGTTCTTCTCCAACCTATTTACTGTTATGTAAACTTCCTGTACATTTATAGTCATCTTTTTCTTTAGGTTAGAAAAAAATTTCTTCTATGATTTTGTTGAAGATATTTTCTGTGTTGTTAATTTCAGATTTTTCTACTTATAGTTGATCTTTTTCATATCGCAAATTTCCTGGATGTTTTGTGTTATAAATATTTTTTGTTTTTTTTTTTAATCTAACAGTGCTTTAAAAAAAGCAGATGGGTGAGGTCTTAGGATTCCCATTGCTATGAGTGCACAACATGACAAAGGCAACTCTTTTTTTTTTTAATTGGATATTTTTATTTACAATTCAAATGTTATTCCCTTTCCAGTTTCCCATCCATAAGCCCCCTATCCGATCCCCCTCCCCTTCTTCTATACTGGTCTTTCCCCTCCCCAACCACTCCCCCTTTCTCCCTCCCTGCCAATACATTCTCTCCTGCCAGGGTTTGGGAGTCCAACCTTGGCAGGACCAAGTGTTTTTCCTCCCATTGGTGCCCAACAAAGCCATCCTTTGCTACATATGCTACTGGAGCCATAGGTCTGTCCATGTGTAGTTTTGGGGTAGTGGTTTAGTCCCTGGGAGTTCTGGTCGGTTGGTATTGTTGTTCTTATGGGGTTGCAAACCCCTTCAGCTCTTTCAATCCTCTAACTCCTTAACCAGGGCCCCGTTCTCAGTTCAATAGTTGCTACTAGCATTTGCCTCTGTATTGTTTTGTGTTATAAATATTTTATATTTGGTATTTCCTTTGATAAAGGTATAATGTTATATTGTTTGTGCCTGATAATCTCTTCCACCTCTTGTATTGTATTAATGATGTTTGAGTCTACATTTTGGCTTCTTTTTCCATGGTTTTTCATTTCCAGGACTGCAACTATTTGTGTCTTCTTTATTGCTTCTCTTTTCATTGTCAGGTCTTGAACACATTTATTCACTTTATCTGACTGATTGTATTCTCTCTTTATCTGACTGATTTTATTTTCTTGTATTTCTTTGTATTTATTTGCTTCTTCTTTACAGGCCTCTACCTATTTGATAGTATTTTCCTATATTTCTTTAAGGGATTTATTTATTTCCTCTTTAAAGACCTCTATCATATTCATAAGACCTGATTTAAGGTCTTGCTCTTCATATATATTATGATATTCTGATCTTGCTATAGCCTATCAAGAGTTGGGCTCTGGTATTACCTTGACTTTTGTTGTCTCTGGTGTTGGCTGCCTTTTAGTTCCTAGAGATAGCTGGTTAGCTTCTGGGGCTGCAGATAGAGATGATAGTTCATAATGGCAGCAGGCCTTCAGGAAAACAAGAAGAGCCAGTTACTTGTCTTGCCTGTCTCAGGTGGCAGCAGGCCTCCATGGAGGTAGGCTGAGTTGAGGCCTGGGAAGTGTAGTGCAGATCCTAGATTGCAGGTAGAGTTATAGATCCGAAGATCCATGGCTTTGAAGTATAAACATATTTTTATTTATTTTATTAATTGGTCCATTCATTTATATCTCAAATGATATCCCAATTCCAGATTAACCCTCCCATCCCTCATCTTCCTCCCCTCTTCTTTGCCTGTTTGAGTGTGTTGCAAACATATTTTTAAAAAACTTATACATAAAATTTAATAACTACCATGTTGTACTTAAATCAACAAGGTTCTACAAAGTCAAGAATAATTACCTTAACTCAACTCTTTGCCATTTTCTTAAATTGTGTTTCCTCCTCTAGTCATTAGAGATAGATCATCATTCAATTTATTTTCCACAAATTCATCCAATTAGGATAGGGTACATGATTAAGGGATAGATTCTTAAGCATTTCCATTCAATTTTATTACCTAAAAAACATTTTTGAATTGCCCTTTGTTCTGCCCACCTCTGTTCTCCGTACTCTATTAGTATAAAACTGAAGGATTATATTTTAGTTTTCTAAGAATTCCTAACAAATATTTTGAATTATTTACTGATTATCTGTTAAACTGCAGTCATGAAGCTGAGATTCAAAAAGCCTCTAAATAAACGCTTTGTGGATAATCAGAAGATCCATTTATTCAACCAGAAGCTTGTAAATTCATAGATATATTGAAAGGATTGACAGAAGCTAAGTAAAGTCATCAGTTTCAGAATTACATCTGGATGGAGGAAATTTTATTTACAAGTTATTGTTTGTTTGTTTGTATTTGTTTGTTTGAATTGCAGGAGTAACTCAGTGTTTAAGACACCATTTGTATAAAAATTTCCTCCAAGATGAACACCTTCCATTTTGGAGGGAAAATTCTTAAAAGAAAATGTTTACAGGGAGGCAAAACAATTTTATAGTTTTACAAGAAATGAAATATTGCAGAGAAACTCATTAGAACAGGAAGTTAACAACTCAAAATACCTTCAGCAAGTCCCTGAAACTGATCAAATTCTTAGACCCCCTCTCCTGAAGAGTATTTAAGCAGAAATGATGGCAGAGATTCAGTCTCAGACAAGCCAAGCTACATAGAAAACATGTAGAGAAGCTTAGCCACCTGAAAGCATCAAAGACAAATTTAGCAACTGGATAAAAGAAACACAGGTCCAGCAAGCAGCCTGAAAGAAACAGTGAGTAGCCAAAGTGCCTACTGCAAACAAAGACAAGCTATGATGCCTAGAAGAAGCTCAGAACAACTGTGTCATCTGGAAAAGACTCTGATTTGTTGTACCATCTGAACTCTTTATCTTTGGTAATTTATTTTTGGTCTCTAACTGCAATGAGTACACTTGCAAGGTTCATGCCCCTCTCCCAGAAATGTCTGTAGCACAACTCCAGAACTTATAAGTTGTATTGAGTTCGTTCATCCAAATAACAATAATATGTTTGTATTTATCCATTCAGGTGTTCAGGCTCCTTTTTATGGCTAAAGGAAGGCACTGTTTTTCCATCATTTATTAGTAGAAAGACACCAAGAACATGAATAAAGGATTAGGCTTCATAGATGTTTTTCTATTATTAATCCAGCCACATTTTCACTTGAGGATGGAAAGTAGGAATCTAAAATGCATGCCAAACCTGGATGCTACAAGAACATAAGAAGGCACAAAGAGGATTATTTAAAATACTGTGGATGGGAGTCAGAAACTATACTAAAGACACCATATAGAAGACAAAGTAAGTCCTCCACCATTGAAATAAAAAGAATGACTCTTTTCTAGACTGATAATTCCAGGCATAACTGGAACTGAACTAGTTTGACAGTTTTTGATGATGGAAAATGTTAAGTATGGGTTTCAATGAGTTACACATTTGTATTTATAATGGTAATGTTTTAATTCTTTTTATTGATTGATTTTTCCAACCTAATATCTGCTATCTCCTCCCAAGTTCCCTGTCAAACAGCTTTTGCCCATTCCCCTCTCTCCTTCTATGAGAAGGGAGAGGGTACTCCTGTGCATCACTCTGTCCTGGCACACCAGGTCACTGTAGGACTAGACACATCCTCTCCCACAGAGGCTAGATAAGGGGGGGGCAGTTAGTGGAATGGCATCCATAATCAGGCAAAAAGTCTAGGGACCACCCCTCTACAGTTGATAGAGGACCCACATGAAGACCAAGTTGCAAATCTGCTACATATGTGCAGAGGGCATAGGTCTAGCCCATGTTTTCTCTTGGTTGGTGATTCAGTAGCTGGGAGCTCCCAATTGTCAAGGTTGGTTGACACCATTAATCTTCTTGTGTAGTCCCTGTCCTCCTCAGGTCCCTCAATCCTTCTCCATCTCTTCAATAAGATTCCCTGTGCTCTGTCTAATGTTTGGTTGTTGGTGTCTGCATCTGTTTCCACTGTTGAGTGGAGCCTCTCATGAGACAGATATTCAAGGTTCTTGTCTGAAAGCATAACAGTATATTGTCAGGGATTGGATGTTGCCCATAGATTAGTCTCAATTTGGGCCAATCATCAGTTGACCTTTCCTTCAGTCTCTATTCCATCTTTTGTCCCTACACATCATACAGGCAGGACACATTTTGAGTGGAAGATTTTATGGGTGGGTTGTTGTCCTTGTCCTATAGTCTGACATGCATAGCTAAAGATTATTGACACTTCAGGCTCAATATTGTAATAAATTTTATTTACTATTTGAATATATATATTCAAATATATATATATACATATATATATATATATATAATTTCATGCACATTGACAATTCTACTCTCTCTCCTTAAACTCCCCTCAGGTAATCTTTAGTATGCACACTCCTGCCTTCATGTCTTCCTTCTATTTTCTTAACTAAATAACTTATATAACTAAATATAATTTCTAACTAAAAATTTTAATAACAGCTAAAACAGTCACTAATTTTGTTGGTTTGGTTTTATGTAATTCTTATGCATGTACATATAGGTGCTATGATTTACTGAGCTTAATGGCCATATGATATCTAGAAATCAATTTTACACGTCACTTCACTCTATTATCCTACTCTTACTATTGTTAGTATCCCCTCTTTTACAGTGTTGTCTAAACATTGGGAGGTAGTGATGTAGATGTTCAATTTGAAGTTGAGCCCTCAACAGTCACTTATTCTCAGGATCTCAAACATAGGAATCTCTTCTTTAACTGCAACTCACTAGGTAAAGAAATCTCTGACAAGACTGTGACCATTAACCTATGAGTGTAAATATAAGTATTTAGGTGGTGGTTTGACATGTTCATTAAAAAAAACTATAGCAGTATATTCTCCCATGTGTCCTAGAAACTCTGTAACCATGGGCATTTGCCAATTGTTATATTACCAAAAATTCCCTCTGTGTAACAGGCTGCAAAGCCAATCAAAAATCAGTTTTTTTACCCAACAACATCTATGCCATGTTTGTACTAGTGGCATGGTACATTTGGTTAATATTGTTAAATTCAGTTAATGACTGAGTAATACAATAATGATTTTCTTTTTTTTCTTTTGACAGCAACGTAGATAGCATCTTTTAGTATTTCAAAAATTAGCCAGAAGAGAAGAAGTATATAGTTTGCTTGCTCTATTTTCTGCAAACAAAATGTGTTGTGCCTTTAGTTAAGAATTATCTGAATAATATGGTGTTTTAGATTATAATATTTTTAAATCACTTTTCATTTTCCTGCTCTTTTCGAAAACATCTAACATGTACACTTGCTCTCTCGAATCCATGGCCTCTTTTTCTTTTATGTATATACACACATATATGTAGGTAATGGTTTGACATGTCCACTTAGAAAAACACTGTATTAGATTTTCCTCTATGGCCTAGGAGCTCTATGACTATGTATATGTATATGTAGTTATTATATAGATAGATGCATATATGTATATAATATATATAACCATATAATATATGGCACAGAGATTTTTATTAGATATCCAAGTATTCTGAGATAAGCATTGTCCACATATGAAGAATACTGTGGTTGAAACTCTCTTTAATTAGCTGGCTTTCTTTATCTGGGATAAAACAGGAATGCTGTGATATGTATGATTTTCTGAGGATATACATCATCAAACAGTTTCATATTTCCTGGTTCTTGAAGGCTAAAAGAATTCACTGGTATTCCTTTTTCATACCCAATATTCAATAAGCTGTAAATATTTTTATATGTACTATTAGTACATATGCAATTGATATGTACTAAAGAACCCATTGATCAATAAACAAACACTATCTAATAAGATCTGTTTCTCAGAAACCTCTCTGAAACCCTCTAGGAGTCATAACAAAACTTCAATGACAGTAACAGGTGCCTCTTCATAGACTATAAACATCTTCACATCACAATTATTTAGAAAACAGATAAGAAATGTAGTGTGTTCCAAATTTATAGAAAGTTTTGTAACAAATAACTTCCTGGTCACATATTTTCAGAACTTCACTCTGAGTCCTGTTTGGTAGCATTTTCCATGAGTATACTTTAAAGGAAAGATGCTTAATGTGACTGGTAAGTTAATATAATAAATATAATATAATAAATTAAAGTCGAATTTTGAACTTTCAGTTATATTCCATTTTAATGGAGTAGCCTAGGTTAATTCTAATTTACATTGTATATGTGTCTTATTACTTTAACTCAGTGAAATACGTTTTGTGAAAAGAGTGAAGCTTTCCAGACTGAGACCATAAATCAAGAACCATCAGGTGACAGCTTAAGCCAAATGCCAATATGGCCTCTGGATGAAAATAAATAACCCCTAGGATATCACTTCTAGAAGCCTTGTGGGTTATTGTCTATGACTTGAATGGATCACACTGTCTTAGCTACAGAAGAATCAAGAAGGGTAAGTGTCCTGATTGATTTATTTTGAGCTTGACACAATTTAGACTCATTTGATAAGAACTGAGAAAATACCACTAGCAACTTTACCTGTGGACAAGCCTGTGGTACATTTTCTAGACTGACAATTGATATGGAAAGGCTCAGCTAACTGTGAGCAGTGCTAACCCTTATCTGGTGGTTCTGGGATCTATTTAAAAAAAAAAACAAGCTGAGAAAGTCATGGGGATCAAACCAATAAACAGCAAAAACAGCAACTACTGTCAATGGCTTCTGCATCAACCTGACCTTAAGGTTTCTACTCTGAATTCCTTAGGAATTGAATTATAAGCTGCAAAATTAAATAGACCTTTGTCTCTACAAGTTGATTTTAGCCATTCGCAACATTAGAAATCCTAAGTTGTGAGGTACTGTAGTGACAGACCTGGCTGTGTGTTTTTGGAAGCATTTCTGTGTAATTTGAAATATGGATGGAAAAGCTATTGAGTATTCAGAGAATAATAATGTGTTGTGGGAACTAAGAAGATAAATATGAGAAATATAAATTACGAAGTTCCAGGTTGGGAAATTTGCAACCCTCTTCAAAACTGTGTTGAATACATTCAACGGTTTGAATTGCGAATCTATGGTGTCTGGAGCTAAAAAGTTGGTTAACATATAACCAGCACTACTAAAGTACATCCTTTGCTTTACTCAGAAAATTGGCACGAATTGGCTAGAACTAAGGTGTTACTGATAATTAGAGAGAGACAGGTATCATTGAAGTTTGTACATTTGGTAACATTTCCTAATGGTCATCACAGAGAACCTAAGCTCAAGATGGAACAAAGGATACATCTCCTGCTGGGTTCTGAACTTGGGAAGGTGGAGGAGTTTTTTGGGTGCTACTGATGTTGATCACATGAAGGGATCATGGTAGAGAACAGGAGTTTGGCACCTTTTGACAATCCTGGAGTTGCTAAAAAAGAAGCCAGGTTAAACTTTTGGTGAAAAAAATAACCTCAATTTTAATAGAAGACTTAAGACTGAAGGGGTCATAGAAAGAAGTTGAGCCTGGCACCACATATCAGGGCACAGTCCCTGAAGAGGTCTAATAGAAACTTCTGGTGATTGTCTAATCCACTTACAGAAACACTTATGGAGACCAGAAGTTCATGGAAGGATCTCAGACACCAAAGTACCAAATTTTTTATATTGTAGGAATTTAGTTTTTTATCTCATTTGATTATGTCTATGTACTGATTCTTCCCTATTGGAATAAGAAGGTGAGGGACTTGTTTTTTTATTTTAAAAGATTCCATAACTGGGAAAATTTGAACCATTAAAGAGAGACCTTTCCTTTTGGCTTTATAATGATTTAGATATTTTAAGAATGTTTTGATATTTTAAAAAGATTTTGAATATCTTTAGATAGCTATTGAACATTTTAAAGAGACTTTGAACATTGAAAGAAACAGGTTATTTTAATGAAAGTGAAACTTTGACCATCCAAATCTATTCCCACGCCTCCTCTGTCTCCTCCAGGGTATAGCCTGATGATTAAATCCTGACCCAAAATGATATTTGTTTTTCTATGTTACCATGAATACAGTCATGGCCCCAAAGCCAGTGTTTTGGCCAAGTCTGACCACCTGAACCTTTCAGTAGCGAACTGCCAATAGGTTTCTCTGAAGTCCCAAATCCTATGCTCTGTCTTATTCCCATTGTATCTTTCAGTGCTTATGCAACATCCAGGCTGCCATTGAGACATGACCTACCCCCACAGAGTCATGAGACTCTTTGTGCATCCTTTCCTAACCTAATCCTTACCCAGACTTTCCATGTCCTCCTTCACAGTCAATTTTGATGAGTCCCGCAGAACTCTTCATCCATACCTGTTTATAATCCACCAGATTTACCTTAGGGTCCTTAACTAATATACAATGTTGGTCTTCTACTCTCAAACATGCTTGTCATATTTATCTAACTTGACACCCCCAGTTTGAAACAAGAATATCCTGTAAATCATCACAATCTTCAATGCCTACTGCTTTCATCGACACAATATCCAACCTTTAGACCCAACCTATCTCACATATACTCCCTTTCCATACCTCATGCTCCATCCATAACAAACTTAAAAATAACAAAGTCCACCTGCCCAGATGGATTGTATTTCAAGAATACCAGCAATGTGAAAAATTAAGCCAGTACCTTCTCTCCAAAACTTAGTGCTCCTTAAGCGATACATGTCAATATCAATTAGCTAGATAAACTCCAGGAAAAAAATTAAAAGAGCAATCATAAACCTATTCAAAGAATTCTAGAAGTTTAAGGAATACACAAAGAAAAAGAAAAAGCTCAATGAAATCAAGGAGTAGAGCTAAAGGAGTATAAGTGATTGAGTGATACCTAAAAGAACACAAACTTAGGATGATAGAAATGTTAAAAACAATCTAGGATGTGAAAACAGAATTCAATAAACTGAGAGAAACATTGAAGAGAACTCAAGCTGAAATGAAGATAGAGTTAAAACAGAACAAAGAAAAAATAAAACCCAACTAGAATATGCAAAGGAAACATACCAATTAAAAGGAATCAAGCAGAAGAAAGAACATTAGCTATCAAAAGTAAAATAAAGAACACAGACAAAATAATCAAGGAACATAATTAATGTAAAACAAAACAAAAACATAGAAAATAGACATGCAAAAACTACGAGACTCCATGAAAACAAAAACAAAAACAACACAAACAACAACCAAACCATCAGATTTTGGTCAGAAATAAGGGAGAAAAATCCCAAGTCAATGTCATAGACCATATCTTTAAGAAGATTGTAGAACAAACTTTCTCGAATTAAGGAAATATGCTTTCATGCAGATACAAGAAGCACAGAGGGGGGAAAAAGCCACATAGATGAGACGGGAAAAGAAAATTCCAACATCATGTCATAGTTTAAAAACTAAGTATACAGAACAAAGAAAGTATATTGAAAGCTTCAAGAGAAAAAAATGTAAGCCACATCTAAAAGAAAATCTTTCAGTATAACAGCTGATGTTTCAATGGAAATTTTGAAAGCCAGAAGATCCTGAAGCAATGCATTCCAAGTCGTTAAAGACCAAAAACCTATAAATTATATACCCTAAAATTATATATCCTAAAATTATATACCCACACAACTATCTGCCACTATTGAAGGAAAATTTTTTCTGCAACATAAAAAGGGCTTTTAAAAATGTATATCCAACAAAGTTATATACAGACAGCTGTATTTTAAGCTGACGAGAAAAGTGAGCAGGGAAGAGGGGGTTTGGGAAGAAACACAAAACCACAATTACTGAAATAGAAATTATTATTCCAAATGCAAACATCAACAAATATCAAAACACAATGACAATTTACATGCATTTTAATAATAATTGTAAATTTCAATGTTCTCAATTCTCTAATCAAAGACAAAGACCAACTAAATGGATTAAGGAACAAAATGCACAAATCTACTGCCTACAAGGAAAAAAATCTTAATTTTAAAGATAGGAACCAACTTAGAGTAAAACAATGGGCAAATGTATTCTAATTAAATAGGACCAGAAAGCAAAGAGGCATCCTTATCTTTATGTCTGAAAAAAATTATATAGTAAAAAAAATCAGAAGAGATAAACAAGGACATTTTACTCTAGTAAAGGGAATAGCTAAAAGATATGTTCTAAATTTATATATAAAAAATTCTGGGGTAAACAAATTCTTAAAATAATTTTAGCACTGGAATTAAAGGTACAAATTAACAACAATTCAGTGATAGTGATTTCAAGATCCAACTTTTTCTAGGAAAACTGATCTGGACAAGAAGCAAGGAAACATCAAAATTAAATAGCATCATATATCAAATAGACTTAATAGATATTAATTGAATATTCTATCCAAAGAATATACATTTTACTGAGTAGTTCTTAGAAATTTTTCTAAAGCTGACCACATTCTTTACAAATTCAAAGATATTGAAAGAATTCCTTTTATTCTATCTGAACATAACACAGTAAAATTTAAATTGGACAAACAAAAATTCTCAATAAAATTCTTGCGAAGCAAATCCAAGTACACATCAAAACGATCATCCATCATGATCACGTAAGCTTCACCCCAGGGATGCAGGGATGGTTTAATATACAAAAATCCACCAATGTAATCCACTATATAAATAAACTCAAAGATAAGAACCACATGGTCATTTCATTTGATGCTGAGTGAGCATTTGACAAAATTCAATACCCCTTCATGATAAAAGTCCTGGAAAGATCAGAAACTCAAGGCACATACCTAAACATAGTAAAAGCCATATACAGCAAACCAGAAGCTATTATTAAACTAAATGGACAGAAACTTGAAACAATCCCACTAAAATCAGCGACTAGACAAGGCTGCCCACTCTCTCCCTACTTATTCAATACAGTACTCGAAGTCCTAGCCAGAGCAATCAGACAGCGAAAGGAGGTCAATCACCCTGGACAAAGCTTAAGTCCAAGTGGATCAAGGGCATCCATATCAAACCAGATATACTCAAACTAATAGAAGAAAAAGTGGGAAATAGTCTTAACACATGGGCACTGGTAAAAATTTCCAGAAGAAAACACCAATAGCTCATATTCTAAAATCAAGAATCGACAAATGGGACCTCATAAAACTGCAAAGCTTCTGTAAGGGAAAAGACACTGTCATTAGGACAAAACAGCAACCAACAGATTTGGAAAGGATCTTTACCAATCCTCCATCTGATAGAGGGCCAATATCAAAAATATACAAGAACTCAAGAAGTTAGACACAAGAGAGACAAATAACCTTATTAAAAATGGCATACAGAGCTAAACAAAACATTCTCAGCTGAGGATTATCAAATGGCCAAAAAGCTCATAAAGAAATGTTCAACATCCTTAGTCATCACGGAAATGCAAATCAAAACAACCCTAAGATTCTACCTCACACCAGTCAGAATGGCTAAGATCATGAAAGACATGTCAAGTATGTCATACATTATTTTATTTTATTGAGCCTACATAAGGAAAGGGAACTTAAAGTATAGTAGGTAAAAGGTCATTAGTAAAGTTGTAAACAAAATGTGCTTTGTTTTTCTTGAATGATATCATAAGATCCCCCATCACCACCTGCTTTGTTGTTAGGTAGATGTTACCAAAGGGAATCTCTACATAACATTTTCACAATGGGATCAGGTATACATCTCTCACAGAGTAAAATTAACTTCCACATTGTTTCAAGGTCTCAATTTGGCCTGTGAAAACTTACACCATTTTAAAAAACTGGTCTTTTTGAAGGGAAGATCCAAATGCTGTGTGTGTGTGTGTGTGTGTGTGTGTGTGTGTGTGTATTATATATTCGCACTGGTGTTTTGATAAGACAAAATGATTATAGGTTATATATTCAAACAGAATTGTATACATTCTCTATTGGAGACATCTTTTTATATTTTCATGTGTTTTTCACAAGAGTCTTCCACTGTACAAGCTGAAAATCCTCAGCTTCTGCACTTATAAAGCAAGATCTATTGTGTTTCCTCACACCATAGACAAACTTATCTGAGACTGGCTGAGCTAATGATCTTCTGCTTGGTAGATCAGGTTTGTAAGGAACAAATTAAGCAGATAATTCATTATTTCTACTCTAAGATGACTTCCTTCAATTTCAGGCTCATGTTTACTGAGTGACATATTTTACACAGAAATAAAGAATTACAGAATTTGAGACTGTTATACAAAAAGCAGAAACAAAAGACAAATGACCTGCATATTACACACAGACATTTAATTCATGTGATTATTTAATAAAATATGTAAAATAAATGAAATAAATCTTAAAATGTTTTTATACTCTTGATTGTATATTAGACACAAAATATCTAATTGAACATACTTACTGACTCAGACAAGACACCAGCCAGTGCTGTAGCATTTTACTTAGCCCAAACCCAACTGCAGAGTAAAGGGAAGGCAAGACAGATTAAAGAGCCTCATAACCTATTTTGTCTCCTGCTTGCTTTTCATCTCTTCCTTTCACAAATTTTAATCTGAAAACTAGGATTAATTCACTTATTTTTCTTATAAATCCTCTGAATACAATGATCTCTGATAGAAAATTGCTTTCTGGAAGTTGCTTTATTTTCTTCTGATGCTTTTCATTCATTCAGTCAGGGGCAACTTCTCCTTTAGCCATCTTTGCAGGTTTATGCTAACTTCCCACTGGTAGGAAAAGGTGTGATTGAAAAATTCTGTAATGTAGCATACACAGATTCAGTTATAAAGTTGTCCTTGAGCCAATACACAAAAATTCAATGTTACTTAATATTTGTAGAAAGACATACATCAAACAGATTATACACCATGACCAAGTTGAATTTATCCAAGAAATGCAGACATAATTCAATATACACAAGTCAGTAAATGTAATAAATCAGTGAAATAGCCCTGAAGATATAAATAACATGATTATATCGAAAACATCATCATATCAATAAATATAGCAAAACCTTTGGACAAAATCCAACATGGCTTCACAATGAAAGTCCTAGGAAATATAAGGGTAGATGAAAAACACCTCAACACCATTAAAAAATATATATAAAAACTCATGGCCAATATCATCTTAAATAAATAAAGGCTTGAAGCAATCCCACTTTAGTCGATATGAAGCCAGGGATGTATTGTAGCTACACTATTGTTTGATATTCTCCTGGAAGTACAAGTGGGAGACAAAGGCAAGAACAGGAAACTAAGGAAATACTAACAGAGAAAGACATAAATCTCTATTTGCAGATGTCATTATAGTTAGAGATCTCCCAAAATTTTAGATATTGCAAACAAATTTAACAATATAGCAGAATGCAGAATCAACGTTCACATATTAAGTATACATTAGCCCAAAAGTTCCAATTACCGAAAACACAATCTACAGACCACATGAAGGTCAAGAAGAAGAACAACCAAAGTGTGAATGCTTCAGCCATTCTTAAAAGGAGGAACAAAAATATTCACAGGAGGGGATATGAAGACAAAGTGGACTGAAGGAATGGCCATTCAGAGCCTGCCCCATCTGGGGATCCAGCCCATCTATATACAGCCACCAAACCTAGACAATATTTATGAAGCCAAGAAGTGCATGCTGCCAAGAGCCTGATATAGCTTTCTTCTGAGGGGCTCAGCCAGAGCATGACAAATATAGAGGTGAATGCTAGCAGTAAACCATTGAACTGAGAATGGGGTCTCTATTGGAGGAGTCAAAGAAAGGATTGAAGGAGCTGAAGGGGTTTGCAACCCCATAAGAACAACAATACCAACTAACCAGAGCTCCAACTACCCAAAGACTACACATGGGCAGAGCCATGGCTGCAGCTGCATATGTAACAGAGGATGGCCTTGTTGGGCACCAATGGGAGGAGAAGCACTTGGTCCTGCCAAGACTGGACACCTCAGTGTAGGGAAATATCAGGGCAGGGCAGGGAAGGGAGGATGTTCTGGGAGGAGGGATAACCTCATAGAAGAAGGAGGAGGGAGATGGGAATAGGCTTATAGATGGGAAACTGGGAAAGGGAATACCACTTGAAATGTAAAAATTTTCCAATAAAAAACAAAGCCAAAAAAAAACCCCAAAACAAAAAACATGTTTTAGAAACCACAGTGTTAGTACACTGGAAATCGCATAATTGTGATGATAATGATGATGGTGATGATGGTGATGATGATGGTGGTGATGGTGATGGTGGTGGTGGTGGTGGTGGTGGTGGTGGTGGTGGTGATGATGATGATGATGATGATGATGATGATGATGATGATAAATGTGTTTTGTATGGTGGCAACAGGAACTAGACACTACTTACGGCACGATAGTTTCCTTTGATCCTAAGAGGTGTCTTCAATAAAGTATCCTGGCTTCTCCTCAAAAACAAACAAACAAAAATTCTCTACACTGAAAGTTTTAAACCTCTGAAAATAAGATACATGCATTAGAAAATGAAAGAAAGCATGTTTAGATATTTAATATCCATTTAATAAAATGAGCATGAACTAAACCTGACATGGATTGTGACATTTCAAATATAGAAGCTTTGTTGTATTGACAATAACATTGAACATGTCCTTATCAAGAGAATTTCTGGAAATAGAAGAAAGTCGTTTCAGTGTTCCAGCTAGGTGGAGTGAATACAGATATTTGTCACTGTTTTCTTCTGAAAGTCTTTATTAGTGACTATAAGAAACACAAACCAAAACCGAAAAGACACCAGGGCAGTGGAAGTAATTGCACAGAAAAAAACGTCCATAAGGTTTTGAGTTGAGGAACAAGTATGTCTGTTCTGGGAAGACAACATAGTCACACGAAACTCAGAATGGAGAGCAAAGAGGAGGGAGCCAGAGCTACGGGAACACTTTAGTGAAGTTTCACAAACTAAGTCTGGCATTAGATGGAAGCCAGTAAGTAGGCTTTATTAAAAGTATGCATGAACAGTTGTAAAAACAGCAGCCTACTTTTGTGTTCTTGGTAGTGTGGGTCTATGTCTCCCAACCCAAATAGAAGATGCAGGCTTGAACATTTAGAGAAAATTTTATCTGGTGTATTAGTCAATTTTCTTCCTGCTATGACAAATTTAAAATGAGAAAATAGTTATTGGCTTCAGTGGTTGCAGTTCCACAGGTCTAGTGAAATATAACACGTTACATTAAGACTAGGCAGAATTCCTCACATCAAGGCTGGATGAGGCAACCCAGTAGGAAGAAAAGAATCTCAAGTGCAAGCAAAATTGTCCACCCCCACTGTTGGAATTACCGCAAAAATACCAAATGCAATGTATAAATAGATGAGCTATCTCAGACCCATAGAGGATTTGTCTCTTTGGTCTCTGTGCTCCCCTACTTAACTGAGTCTTCTGTGTGTTGTATTCTCATGGACTTTATGAATAAGAGGGGTTGAAAAACACCAGGGAAAGTTTTTAACTTAAATTTTCAAGATCATGAGTTCTTCAGGGATAGTGTCAGAGACACCATGGTGCTTCTGCAGAGGCTGATACAAATGTACCATGCAGATACAGACATGGTGAAGAGTCAGACTAACAGATAGGCCTCCCTGGCAAGGTTCATTTTAAACAGTTTAAGTTGAAGAAATTTTGTCTTACAAAACATTCCCATTAGGCAAAGAAAAAAGGAACACAAAACAATTTATTTTATTCTGTTTTAGTGAGAATTTCATTTAGTAACGATTGCTTTTAATGGAAAATGTAATTTAAGAAAAAAATTAGGGAAAAAGTTAATAACTTATGACACGAAAGAGAAAGACTAGAAAGGTATTACAAGTAACCTATAAAACCCTGATAGAAAATCATTCCGCTCAACTACTACAAAGCAATTGAAGCAATACACAATTCTACCCACGAAAATAATTATTTTGCTGATTATCAGAGCTATGCCTTGAACTGCTTTATGTATCCTAGTATTTTTCTCTATCCACCAGGATTCATTTGTCTGCTGATATCACCACTATTTCACTCATTCACTCACCACATTCTTCTGTGTGTTAAGAGACAGGGTTTAATAAAGAAGAGAGAGAGAGAAAGAGAGAGAGAGAGAGAGAGAGAGAGAGAGAGAGAGAGAGTGGAAGGGAGGGAAGAGGGAGGGAGAGGGAGAGAAAACAGAGAATGAAAGATGAAGGGAAGGAGAGCGGGAGAAAAATCTTAACTTTCAGAATAATGATGTCTCTTGAAAACTGATTCTTACACTCCTTTATATACACAATCAATTGAACAGGTAGAACAAGTAAGTCACTATATTCTTAAAGGTCAGCTATAATTTACTTGGTTTAACCTAGTTATATGCAATCACCACTGTGATAAATTTTAGTTAAAGAAATCTTCAGTCCCATCAGAGAAATTAGGTTGAAGCCTAAAGACTTCACAACCTAAAGAAGAAAGGAGACTTCTAATCAAGTGACAGAATCTATATATTTTGTTTTGAATATTTTTATTTCTATTAAAGTTATAGTTGTTTTTGTTGCAGTGTACAACTTATTGGATATATGCTGTATTTTTTGAATATTTCTCCAAATCAAGGTGTGTGACTATATAATCCAAAAACTAATCTAAACTTTATCCAACTCATGTGTCTGAGATTATGTAATATTTACTATACTGACCTATACTGATGATCCAGTCTAGCCATTTACAGTTATTCATGTATCTAGAACTTCTAATAACAAACTTCACCCACATATCAGGCAAGTGCATGGGATTTGTTGATAAACAAATAAGTTAGTAATTATGCTGTACAAAATTTTCAATATAGTGCAATAAGGCTGTCTTCATGTTACTAAACTCACATGTAAAAATAGACTTTATATCAGAACTCATGTGAACTCACAACATTCAACTATTCAATATACCCCTCCACTCTCAACCACCCTTCCCATCACAGAACTATTCTACTTCATGGAGCTTGGCCATTAAAATCAAAATGTGTAATACAAGATCCATTCCACATACATTTCTATTAGTCACCCCACACATGAATCTCCCTGAAAACACATGGAGTCTAACCCACCACTCCAAATAAGGACCTCCAGATCCAATCCATATTGTAAGATACTGAGATGCCCTGAAATGTAACATCCTGTACTCTTGACTCCAAACAAAAATTTTACCTCTAGCCTCTACCACGACTGTCTCTATTTGAGTGTGATGAGGCATCATGTGTCCCACATCCACAGAAAACTGCCTATTTGCATTATGACCCTAAGCCCCATTGCTGAAGGACTGCTTGCAGAAGGAGGAAGGAGCTGAGGGGATATGGATTCAGATATTAAGATTCTTCTTTGCACATAGTTACAGGTTGTCATGACTACTTTTAAGGGATGGGTGTGTACAGTAGTTTGTGTGGTCTAGATAGGCAAATTATATCTTATTAATTGGATCAGAGGATATTGTGTGGTGGGATCTTTCATGTGACAACTTAATTAAGTTCAAGAGAGTATATTGTGGCGGGATTCACTGGGCACCCACGAAATTGGAATGTGTATGCCTGGCGTGGTAACAACCCTCCCTGGGAACTAGTTGAGCAAATAGATTGCCACGGGCTGGAGAGTAGCCATCCACTGTTTGAGATGGATGGAGCTGTGAGTGAGGGCAGGATGCCATGGATCGCAAACTGCCTGGGTCAGAGGGAGCCAAGGAAAGTGCTGAATGGTACACATGGGAACTGTTCCACCATTTTTGATTTTTACCACAACAGGTAACTCTAACCAAGCAAATAAAAGATCTGTATGAGAATAGCTTCAAGTCTCTCAGGAAAGAAATCAAAGAAGATCTCAGAAAATGGAGAAATCTCCCATGCCCATGTATTGGCAGAATTAACCTACTAAAAATTAGTAGGCCACCATAATAATCTACAGATTCATCACAATCCCCATGGAAATCCAAACACAATTCTTCAAAGACATGGAAAGTGCAATTCTCAAATTCATCTAGAAAGGCAAAAAAAACAAGAATAGCAAAGAACAATTTTAAACAAAAAGAGAACTGCTGGGAAAAACACCAACCTTGACCTCATGCTATTCTATGCAGTGATAAAAATTGCATGATATTGGTACAGATATTGGTACATGGTATTGGTACACTGATTAATGGAATAGAATTGAAGACACAAAAATAAAACCACACACATATGGACACTTGATCTTTGACAAAGAAGCCACAAATATATAATGAAAAGAGAAGGTATTTTCTATAAATGGTGCTGGTCTAACTGACTGAATGTAGAAAAGTGAAAATAGAGCATATTTGTCACCTTCCACAAAGCTCAAGTCCAAGTGAACCAACGACCTCAACATAAAACAGTGAATCTAATAGAAGAGAAAGTGGGCAAGAGCCTTGAACTCATTGGCATAGGGGGAAATTTCCTAAACAGAACTCTAATGGCTCATGCTATAATATCAAGAATTGACAAATGGGACCTTAGAAAACTGGAAAGCTTCTTCTGTAAGGCAAAGGACAAAGGCAATATGTCAAATTGGCAAACTACAGATTGGGAAATAAAGCTTCACTAACCCCAGGTTCAATAAAATGCTAATACCATATATATATATATATAACTTTTGTTAACTGCCAAAAATCCAAACTACCCAATCAAAAAATGGAATATAGAATGAAACAGAGAATTCACCACATAAGAATCTCAAACAAAAAGTACCTAAAGAAATGTTCAAGTTCCTTAGTAATCAGGGAAATGCAAATCAAAGTGACCTTAAGATTCCACTGGATATCAATAAGAATGGCTAAGCTCAAGACTCAGGTGACAGCATATGTTAGTGAGGATGTAGAGAAAGAGGAACACTCCTCCATTGCTTATGGAATTGCAAACTGATACAACCACTCTGGAAATCAATCTGGAGGTTCCTAAGAAAATTAGAAATAGAAATACCTGAAGGCCCAGCTTTACTGCTCTTGGGAATATACCCAAAGAATGACCTACTGTACCACAGGGGTATGTGTTCCACCATGTTCATAGCAGCCTTGTCTGTGACAGCCAAAACTAGAAACAACCCAGACATCCCACAACAGAAGAATGGATACAGAACATGTGGTTCATTTATATAATGGAATACTACTCAGCTATTAAGAAGGAGGAAATCTTGACCTTTGCAGGCAAATGTATGGACCTAGAAAATATCATCCTGAGTGAGGTAACTCAGACCCAAAAGTACATGCATAGTATATACTCACCAATAAGTGGATATTAGCCAAAAAGTACAGAATACAGAAGACACAGACCTCTGAACTCAAAAAGATTACCAAGCAGAGGGAAGGATGAGTCAATTCTACTTGGGAAGGAGAAGAAATCAATCACAGGAGGGAGGAGAGAGGAAAGGATTTGTTTGCGAAAGTGGTGAGAAGAACATGAACAGGTATTGGGTGAGAGAAGAGGACTGAAGGCCTGAGCCCAGCAGAAAAAATGGAAACAGCCAACTTCAGGAAGTAAGAGGTGGAGGGATCTGGTAGAATGTACCAGAGACATGGGAGGTAAGAGACTATCAGGACTCAAAGAAGGGACCTTAGATGAAATTCCCTACAGTGAGGAGAGGGAACTTGTATTCTACCTCCAGTAGAAAAACAGGGCACCAAGTGCGAGGTAGGGTTGCCATTTCACAGTCAAAACTGTGACCCATAGTTGTTCTGTCTGAAATAACTGAAGGTATAAAAATGGAGACGAGCCTGAGAAAAAGGTGGTCCAGTGACAGGCCGAAAGTGGGATCAAACTCAAGAGGAGGACCCAAGACCTGATATTATTACTTAGGTTATGGACTGCTCACAAAAAGGGACCTAGCAAGACTGCCCTCTGAAATACCCAACAAGCATCTTAAAGACTCAGAGGCAGATATTGACACATAAGCAATGGACAAAAGCTGGTGAACCCTGTGGTTGAATTAGGGAAAAACTAGAAGAAGCTGAGTAGAAGGGTGAGTCTGTAGGAGGACCATGGAGAAAGGAAGGGAATAAAATCTGCAGTGCAAAAGAAAAAGAATAAACAAAATTTTAGGAAAAAAATCCAAACAAAAATTCCAGAGAAAAGTCGGACTAAAAGGTTGGAATTAATTGAAGAAAACAAAGGTAAATGATGGATTATCAAGTCAAAGAAAATATTGAATATAGAAAAAGAAAAAACTAAAAATGAAAAACCCAGAAAATATGAGATGGCATAGAAGGAAAATTACACAAGTTGTAGGTATAGAAGAAGGAGAAGAAACAAGACATTTAAGTAAAAAATGACTCCACAGAAAATATTTTCAATAAGAACATAGAAGAAAAATTACAAATCTAAAGAAAATATGCTGATTGAATTTCAAGAGACATAGCAACATCAAATAAGACCAGATAAGTAACTCTCACTTCATATAATAATGCCAGCAGTAATTGTACAAAATAAAAAAGGGAATATAGAAAGTAGCAAGAGAGAATGATGGAAGATATATTTAAAGTCGGGACCATTAGAATAATGTATAGCTTTCAGTGGAGATTTTGAAAGACAAAAGACCTAGACTGGTATTTCTAAAGAACTTCAAATGCCAATACAAACTATTCTGCCAAGAACTCCCAGGTGAAAAAAAAATTTCAGGACAAAAAATAAAACTGAGGGATTTATATCAACTTCTACAGAGAATATTGGACAGAATAGTTTGGTTTAAAGACAACATTAAACATATTCAAGAGGCATATATTCCTTGAATTGTAAACCAAAAGAGTATAAGAAAACACTGCAAAAAATGAAGAATTAATAAACAATTTAATAATAACTCTGGATATTATCAGAAGAACAAGTGGGAAAAAGCTTCAAACACATAGGCACAGGGGAAATTTTCCTAAAGAGAACATCAATGACTTATGCTCTAAGGTCAATAATTAATAAATGGGACCTCATAAAATTGTAAAGCTTCTGTAAGGCAAAGGACAGTCAATAGGCCAAAACAGCAACCAACAGATTGGCAAAGAATCTTTACCAATTCTACATCTGATAGGGCTAATATCTAATATATACACAGAACTAAAGAAGTTAGACTCCATAGAATCAAATAATCCTATTAAAATGATGCACAGAGCTAAACAAAGAATTCTCAACTGAGGATGGTTACCAAATGGCTGAGAAGCACCTAAAGAAATGTTCAACATCTTTAGTCATCATGGAAATAACAACAACCCTGAGATTCCATTTCCCACCAGTAAGAATGACTAAGTTAAAAGATTCGGATTACAGTATATGCTGGTGAGGATATGGAGAATTGGGAATACTCCTCCATTGTTGGTGAGAATGCAAGCTGGTACAACCACTGTGGAAATGGTGGTACCTCAGAAAATTGGACATAGTACTACCTGAAGACACAGCTATACAACTCCTGGGCATACACCCAAAAGATGCTCCAACATACAAAAAGGACACATGCTCCATCATGTTCAGAGCAGACTTATTTATAATAGCCAGAAGCTGAAAAGAACCCAGAGGTCCTTCTACAGAGTAATGGATACAGAAAATGTGGTGCATTTACACAATGGAGTACTACTCCGCTATTAAAAACAATGACTACATGAAATTCTTCGGTAAATGGATGGAACTGGAAAATGTCATCTTGAGTGAGGTAACCTAGTCACAAAAGAACACACATGATATCCACTCACTGATAAGTGGATATTAGCCCAAAAGCTTGGAATACCTAAGAAAAATTTCACAGATCATATGAAGCTCAAGAATAAAGACCAAATTTTGCATGCTTCAGTACTTCTTAGAAGGGAAAACAAAATATTCGCGGGAGGAAATATAGCACAAAGCATGGAACTGAGACAAACAGTGGAACAGGGACTGAAGAAAAGGTCATCCAGAGACTGCTCCACCTGGGGATCTATCCCATATGCAACCACCAAACAGTAACTATTGCTGATGCCAAGAAGTGTTTGCTGACATGAACCAGATATAGATTCTCCTCATAGGCTCTGCCAGAGCCTTACTGATACAGATGAGGATAGTTGGAGTTTACCATTGGACTGAGCTTGGTGTCCCCAATGGAGGAGTTAGAGAAAGGACTGAAGAAGTTGAAGGGGTTTCCAACACCATAGGAAGAACAACAATGTCAACCAACCAGACCTCGCAGAGTTCACAGGGACTAAACCACCAGCTGATGAGTACACATGGAGGGCTCAGCAGCATATGTAGCAGAGGATGACATTGTCCAGCATCAATAGGAGGAAAAGCCCTTGATCCTGTGAATGCTTGTTTCCCCAATGTAGTGGAATGCCATGGCGTTGAGGTGGGAGTGGTTAAGAATCGGGGGAGGGGGAGCAGGTATGGGAGAAGGGGAAAAGGCAATAACGTTTGAAATGTAAATACATAAAATATATCCAAGATAAATAAAATTTTAAAAACTAAAGAATTAATAAACATTTTAAATAATAACTCTGAATATTCTCAGTAGCAATTTACTTTTAAAAATAAACTTTATGAAGTAAAACTCATTAATAGATACCAAATTAAGGTGAAGGAATAGAAAAATTTGTTCCAACTAAATAGAAAAAGAACTGGTAGATTATCTAATATATAGCGAAATCAATTTCTAACAAAATCTAGTGAAAAGAAAAGGAAGAAAATTTCATATTTAGTTAGAACGAAGCTACCAGGAAGACATTACTATTTACAATATCACACACAAAACCCTAAGATATACAGTGTAATGGGGAAAATGCTATTAAACCTAAAATGACAGGTATACTTACTATAGCAGAGTGACATTTAGTGACCTCAAAATCATTACCATGTTTAATAACCAAAATGATTGTGACATCCATAAAATATACATGTATATCAAGAAGAAAGCCCAAGATGTAAACCTCTGGAGCTCCTTGAGATGTCAGAAAGAAAGAAGGGCAAACATGAGAATATAAAATGTTTAGTCACTGATAGATAAAGACATCAGATGAGAATGCATCATCCTAAGAGCACAGCCACACTGTAAGGACAGATTCATCATGGTCAAGTCAACTGGTTTAGAATCATTGTAGAAACACATTTCTAGGTATATCTACAAATGTGGTTTCAGTAAGCTTTTCCTAGGGAAGACCCACTTTGAGTGTGGATGTCACCCCATGGGGTGAGGGACACAAAATGTACAAAAATATAACAACAAGGGGCGAATCAGCATTTGCCTCCTTTGACTTCCTGACTGTGAACTCAATGTGACCGTCAGCAGGATGCTTCTGCCTTCCTTCTTACCCCTCTAAGGTGGAATATACCTAAGAACAGTAGGCCAACATAAGCCTACCATTAAAATGTTTCTTCTTAGGGATTTGTTTGAAACAACAACAAGAAAAGTGTTTAGTACAGGAAATTGGTACCAAGGTTTGGGGTCCTGACCATCAAGTTATAGGAATTCTATGGAAGAATCTGGACTATCAGACAAGAGACACCATAGAAATCTTCAAGCAGAGCTTAATGGCCATTATAGGGGTACTTTGGAAAACTAGAATGTTGAATTAACTGTGGACAGTGGAGGTCAAAGTCATGAGATTTTGTCACTGGGACAGGAGGTGAGATATTATATAAATATTTGTGCCCTTCCTGTTGAAAATCAAGCTATTAAACAACAGATTCCAGGAAGCTTTTGAGTCTGAGGACACTTCCTTGTTTAGACCAGGTTAAAATGTTAAACGTCTACATGGCCGTCTAGGAGAGGGTCTATCCTAGTTGTTTGTCCGTCACTCTAATAAAAAACTCTGAAATAAAAGGACTTAGACAGAGAAAGGGCTTATTTCACTTTTTCCAGGTCACAGGCTATTACTGAAAGAAGCCAGGGTAAGGACTAAAAACAGGAGACTGAAGACAGGATATACAGAGGAATGATGCTTGCTGGGCAACTTTCTTTCTCGTTCACTTACTTTCTTATGCAACCCAGAACTATTTGACCAATGATACCACTGCACAAGCTGTTCCCCCTTTCATAATTTAAAAATTCCCTGATGACTAAGGATGTGGAAATTTTCTTTTAGTTTTTCTCAGCCATTCAAGATTCTTCTGTTGAGAATTTTCTGTTTATCTCTATACCCCATTTTTAATTGGGACAATTGGATTTTTATGAGTCTAACTTCTTGAGTTCTTTATATATTTTGGACATGAGTCCTCTACCAGATGTCAGGTTAATAAAGATCTTTTCCCACTATGTAGGCTGCTTTTTGTCCTATTGACAATGTCCTTTGCCTTACAGAAGCTTTTCAGTTTTATGAGGTACCATTAATCAATTGCTGATCTTAGAACCTGAGCCTTTGGTTTCTGTTGAGGGAATTTTCTCCTGTGACAACGCATTCAAAGCTTTTCCCCAAATTCTGTTCTGTTAGATTCACAGTATTCTGGTTTATGTTGAGGACCTTGATCCTCTTGGACTTAAGGTGCGTGCAGGATGATAAATATGGATCTATTAGCATACTTCTTCATGCAAACTGCCAGTTAGTCCAGCACCATTTGTTGAAGATGCTTTCTTTTCTTTTTTCCACTGTAAGGTATTGGCTTCTTTGTCAAGAATCAAGTATCTCTACTTGTGGGTTTATCTCAGGGTCTTCAACTCTGCTCTGTTGATCAAACATTCTCGGTATCAAAACTATAATGTTTTTTATAATTTTATTTTACTTTGATATTTTATGTATTTACATTTCAAATGTTATCCCCTTCTCCCCAATCCCATACTCCCTCCCACCTCTACCTGATTCTATGAGGATGCTCTGACTCCCACTCGCCCACTCCTACCTAAACTCCCTAGCGTTCCCCTACCCTGGAGAAACAAGCCTTCACAGGACCAAGGGCTTTTCCTCCCACTGATGACAGACAATGCCATCCTCTCTCACCTATATGGCTGAGTCACAGATCCCTCCATGTAGACTCATTGGTTGGTGGTTTAGTCCCTGGGAGCTCTGGTGGGGTTTGGTGTATTGATATTGTTATTCTTCCTATGGTGTTACAAACCCCTTCAGCTCTTTCAATCTTATTTCTAACTCCTCCATTGGGGTCCCCTTATTCAGTCCAATGGTTAGCTGCAACCATACTCATCTGTATCAGTAGGGCTCTGGCAGAGCCTCTCAGGACACACCCATATCTGACTCCTGTCAGCAAGAATTTCTTGGTATAAGAAATAGTGACTGGGTTTAGTAACTCCATATGGGATGGATCCCCAGGTGGGGCAGTCTCTGGATGACCTTTTCTTCAATGCCTGTTCCACTTTTTGTCCCTGTATTTCCTCCCATGGCTATTCTGTTCTCCCTTCTAAGAAGGAATGAAGCATTCACATTTTGGTCTTCCTTCTTCTGTGGCTTCAAATGATCTGTGAATTTTTTCTTAGGTATTGCAAGCTTTAGGGCTAATATCCACTTATCTGCAAGTGCATACCATGTGTGTTCTTTTGTGAGTAGGTTACCTCACTCAAGATGACATTTTCTAGTTCCATCCATTTGCTAAGAATTTCATGTATTCATTGTTTTTAATAGCTGAATTTACTCCATTGTGTAAATGCACCATATTTTCTGTATCCATTGTTCTGTTGAAGGACATCTGGGTTCTTTCCAGCTTCTGGCTATTATAACTAAGGCTGCTGTGAACATAGTGGAGCATGTGTCCTTGTTATAAGTTGGAGCTACTTCTGGGTGCATGCCTAGGAGTTGTATAGCTGCATCGCCAGGTAGTATTATGTCAAATTTTCTAAGAAACTATCAGACTGATTTCCACAGTGATTGTACCAGCTTGTAATCCAATCAACAATGGAGGAGTGTTCCTCTTTCTACACATCCACCCTGGCATCTACTGTCACCTAAGTTTTTGATCTTAGCCATTCTGACTGGTTTGAGGTGATATCTCAGGGTCATTTTGACTGGCATTTTCCTGATGACTAAGGATGCTGAACCCATATTATGTGTTTCTCAAATATTTGGTGTTTATCAGTTGAGAATTCTTTGTTCAGCTGTATACCCCATTTTTTAATAGAATTATTTCATTCTATGTTTCTAACTTCTTTAGTTCTTTGTATGTATTAGATGTTAGACCTCTATCAAATGTAGGACTGGTAAAGATCTTTTCCCAATCTGCTAGTTGCTGTTTTGTCTTAATGACAGTGTCCTTTGTGCTACAGAAGCTTTGCAATTTTATGAGGTCCCAATTGTCAATTCATGATCTTAGAACATAGCCCAATGTTTTGTTCAGAAAAATTTCCCCAGTGCTCATGTGTTCTAGGCTCTTCCCCATTTTTTTCTAATAATTGGAGTGTATTTGGTTTTATGTGGAGGACCTTGATCCACTTGAACTTGACCTTTATACAGAGCAATAAGAATGGGTTAATTTACATTCCTCTACATGATGACCTTCAGTTCAACTAGCATCATTTTTTGAAAATGCTGACTTTGTGTATGCTGACAGGAGCCGGATATAGCTGTCTCCTGAGAGGCACAGCCAGAGCATGTCAAATACAGAGATGAATGCTAGCAGCAAACCATTGAACTGAGAATAGGATCCCTGTTGGAGAAATCAGAGAAAGGATTGAAAAAGCTGAAGGTGTCTGCAACCCCTTAAGAACAACAATGCCAACCAACCAGAGCTCTCAGAGACTAAACTACTACCCAAACACTATACCTTGACTGACCTATGGCTCTAGCTGCAAATGTAGCAGAGGATGGCCTTGTTGGGCCCCAGTGGAAGGAGAAGTCCTTGGTCCTGCTAAGGCTGGACCCTGAAGTGTAGGGGTATGTCCTAGGGCTAGGAAGGTGGTTGGGGATGGGAGCACCCTTATAGAAGAAGGGGAGGAGGATGGGATTGGGGGGCTTATGTCGGGAAAGGGAATAACATCTGATATGTAAATATTAAAATATCCAATAAAAAAAAGAAAAAGAAAATGCTGACTTTTTTCCATTTGATAGTTTTAGCTCCTTTGTCAAAGATCAAGTGACCATGGGTATGTGGGTTCATTTCTGGGTCTTCAATTTTATCCATTGATCAACCAGCCTGTCTCTCTACCAATACCATGCAGTTTTTATCAATATTGCTCTGTAATACAGATTGATGTCAGGGATGGTGATTCCCCTAGAAGTTCTTTTATTGTTGAGAATATTTTTTGGTATCTTTTTTTTATTTTTCAAGTAAATCTGCAAATTCTCACTCTGCCCTCTCGTTAGTCTGGCTAAGGTTTTATCTATCTTGTTGATTTTCTCAAAGAACCAGTTCCTGCTTCTGTTGATTCCATTTGGTTCATTTCAGCTCTGAATTTGATTATTTTCTGCCATCTACTCCTCTTGTGTGAATTGCTTCTTTTTGTTCTAGAGCTTTCAGTTGTGCTGTCAAGCTGCTAATGTATCCTCTCTCCAATTTCTTTGGAGGAACTCAGAGCTATGAGTTTTCCTCTTAGCAATGCTTTCATTGTGTCCCATAAATTTGAGTATGCTATGCCTTCATTTTCATTAAATTCTAAAAAAGTCTTTAATTTCTACCTTGACCAAGTTTTCATTGAGTAGAACATTGTTTAGCTTCCATGTGTATGGGAGCTTTTTGTATTTTTTTTCCTATTGAAGACCAGCCTTAGTCCATGTTGATCTGATAGAAAGCATGGCCTTATTTCAATCTTCTTGTATCTGTAGTGGCCTGTTTTGTGACCGATTAGATAGTCAGTTTTGGAGAAGTTAATTTGAGGTGCTGAGAAGACGGTATATTCCTTTGTTTGAGGATGAAATGTTCTATAAATATCTGTTTATCTGTTAAATCCATTTGGTTCATAACTTCTGTTAGTTTCACTGTGTCTTCCTTTAGTTTCTGTTTCCATGATCTAGCCATTAATCAAAGTGGTGTGATGAAGTCTCCTATTATTGTGTGTGGTACAATGTATGCTTTGAGCTTTACTAAAGTTTCTTTTATGATTGTGGGTACCCTTTCATTTGAAGCATATATGTAAAAAATTGAGAGTTTTTCTAGGTAGATTAATTTCTTTGATGATTATAAAGTGTCCTTCCTTATGTTTTTTTGATAACTTTTGGTTGAAAATCAATTTTATTTGATATTAGAATGGCTACGCCAGCTTGTTTCTTGGGAGTAGTTCCTTGAAAAAAATTTTCCCAGCCTTTTACTCTTAGGTAGTATCTTTCTTTGTCACTGGGGTGTCTTTTCTGTATGCAGCAAAATGTCAGGTCCTGTTTACATATCCAGTCTGTTAGTTTATCTTTTTATTGAGGGAGGGGGAATTGAATACATTGATGTTAAGAGATATTTGGGACCAACGAGCTTTGTTTCCTATTATCTTGGTTGATAGAGATGGAATTATGTTTGTGTGGCTATTTTCTTTTGGGTTTGTTTCAAGAAGATTTCTTTCTTGCTTTTTTCTAGGGTATACTCCTTGTATTGGAGTTTTCCATCTATTATCCTTTGTAAGACTTGATTTATGGAAAGATATTGTGTAAATTTGGTCTTGTTACGGAATATCTTGGTTTCTCCGTCTATGCTAATTGAGAGTTTTGCTGAATATGGAAGCCTGGGCTGGCATTTGTATTCTCTTGGGGTCTGTATGACATCTGTTAAGGATCTTCTAGCTTTCATAGTCTCTGTTGAGAAGTCTGGTGCAATTCTTAGGTTTGATCTTCTCATTGTGTACTGGATTTCCTGGACATTTTTGGTTAAGATCTTTCTGCTTTTTGCATTTTCTTTGCCTATTGTATCTATGTTTTCTATGGGATATTCTGCCCCTGAAAGTCTCTCTTCAATTTCTACATTCTCTTGATGATGCTTCCATCTATGATTCCTGATCTCTTTCTTACGTTTTCTATTTCCATGGTTGTCTTCTTTGTGATTTCTTTATTGTTTCTATTTATATTTTTAGATTCTGGATTTTTTAAATTACTTCACCTGTTTTGTTCTGTTTTCCTTTAATTCTGTAACAGATTTTTGTGTTTCCTCTTTAAGTGTTTCTCTTCTTCACCTGTTTTGTCCTATATTTCTCTAGGGAGTTATTTATGTCTTTCTTGAAGTTCTCTATCATCATCATGAGATGTGATTTTTAAATCCAAATCTTGCTTTTCTGGAGTGTTACGATATCCAGTATTTTGCTTTGGTGGGAGAACTGGGTTCTGATGGTGCCAAGTTGTCTTGATTTCTGTTGCTTGGGTTCTTGCTCTTGCCTCTGGACATCTGTTTATCTCTGATGTTAGTTGGTCTTGCTGTCTCTGAATGGAGTTTTTCTCTCCTGTGGCCTGTGAGCCTGTGATATTTGGAGTGAAAGAGCTCCTGACAGACCAACTCTCTGTCAGCAAGTTTTATGTCCAAGAGCTGTTGGACAGCCCCTGCTCTGAGTACAGATGGAGACCAGAAATGTTCTATCCTACGCTTCCCTGTGATTCACACAGCCTCTCTGCTCCCGGGGTGTCTCTCTTCAACAGTCAATGGGGAGAAATGAGTCCTTAGGTGTGGGCTGTGGGCCTAGAAGTGAGAGTGCTCTTGGCAGACCTGTTCTCTGCAGATAGGTTTTGTATCCGAGGGTTGTGGAACAGTCGTGCCTCTAGGAGCTGGGGGACAACCACTATGTGGTTTTTATCACTATTGCTCTGTTGTACAGCTTGAGATCATGGTTACTGATTCCTCCAGAAGTTCTTTACTTGTTCCAGATTGATTTGTCTATACTGGGTTTTTTGTTTTTCCATATAAAGCTGAGAATTGCTCTTTCTATCACTGTGAAGAATTGAGTTGGAATTTTGATAGGGATTTCATTGAATCTGTAGAGTGCTTTTGTTAAGATGGCCATTGTATTATGTTAATTCTACAGATCCATGAGCATGGGAGATTTTTCCGTCTTCTGAGATCTCCTTTGATTTCTTTCTTTGGAGGCTTGAAATTCTTGTGATACAAATCTTTGACTTGCTTGGTTACAGTTATATAAAGATATTTTATATTATTTGTTGTTATTGTCAAAGGTACTGTTTCTCTACCTTCTGTATCAGCCCATTTATTATTTGTATAAAGGTAGGCTCCTGAGTTCTTTGAGTTAATTTTATATACATTTTGCTCAAATTGTTTATCAGCTATAAATGTTCTCTGATGGAAATGTGGGGGTCTCATATGTATACTATTATATTATCCTTGAGTAATGATACTTTGATATCTTCATTTCTAATTTGTATCCACTTGGTCTACCTTTGTCATCTTTTTAAAGCTCTTTTTTATTTCCCCTCCGGAGCTGAGGATCGAACCCAGGGCCTTGCGCTTGCTAGGCAAGCGCTCTACCACTGAGCTAAATCCCCAACCCTACCTTTGTCATCTTATTGTTCTAGTAGAACTCCAAGTACTGTATTGAATAGTTAGGAAGTGAGTGGGCACCTTTATCTTGTCCCTGATTTTATTGGGATTGCTTCAAATTCTCTCCATTTAATCTCAAGTCGACTGTTGGTTTGCTGTATATTGTTCTTGTTAATTTTAGGTGTGTGTCTTGCATCTCTGATCTCTCAGAAGACTTTTCCATGAAGGGGTGTTGGATTTTGTCAGAGACTTTTTCAGCAACTAATGAGATGATCATGTGACTTTTGTTCATCTGTAAGATGAAGCCTACTTGATCATAGTAAAGGATGTACTTACTGATAAGTGGATATTACCCAAAAAGTACAGAATACCCATAACATACCCTGAAGGCCTTAAGAAGTTAAACCACAGGGAAGGCTCAAATGAGGATGCTTAAATCCTACTTAAATGGAAGAACATAATAATCATGGAAGGTGAGGGAATGAAGTGCCCTGGGTGGGAAAGGGGAAGAATCAGGAAAAGGGACAGGGTCAAGTATAAGAGGAGGCATGAGCGAGTTCCATAGGGCCAGTACAATGAATGTAAATATGTATCTGCCTGGGTTATGGAGAACCTCTAGATAGTCTCAGAGACCTGGTATGAGGGAGGGTCCTAGGACTCAATATGGGTGAACTTACATTAATACACAGGGAGATGGAACTTGAAGAATCCATATCTATTAGTCAGACAGGAACTTCAGAGGAGGAATAGGGACACCAACCCACCTTCAAATCTTTCCTCCCAAAATTGTTCCTGTTTCAAATAAATGCAGGGACACAAAATGGAACAGAGACTGAAGGTATGGATGAACAGTGACAGGCCCAACTGAAGATAAATCTCCAAGGAAGGCACCACTCCATGGCATGATTACTAATGCTATGTTGTGCTTGTATAATGAACTCTAGCATAGCTGACCTCTGAGAATCTCTACCAGTAGCTGACTAAGTCAGATGCAAATCCCCACAGCTAAGTATTGGGCTGAGGTTACAGACCCCTATGGAAGAGTTAGGAGAAGGATTGAAGGAACTAAAGGGGATGGCAACCCATAGAAAGACAAACAATGTCAGCTAACCAGAACTGCTGGGAGCAGCCAAAGACTAATCCACGGACCATACAGCATAAATGGCTGATCCTTGGGACCAGGCACACATGTAGAAGATGAATGCCTTGTCTGGCCTCAGTGGGAAAGAATTGGCATAGTCTTGTAAAGACGTGATATGCCAACATGGAGGGATATAGGGGAGAGGTCCCTCTTAAAGGTGAGGGAAGGTTGGATGAGGGATGGGGTAAGTACTCTGCAAGGGGGTAACATGGGGAGGCAGCATTTGAGGTGTAAATAAATAAAATACATAATTAATAAAAATTTATCACAGATGTGGCAATAACCTAACTTGAAAAATAAAGATGATTACTTCAATGAGATTCTTTTTCCCCCCTAAATGATTCTAGTCTGTCAGGCTGAGAGATAATGTTAATTAAGATAAAGACTTAATGGGAATCAGCTTTGTTTATAATTGGGCCATGGATGAAACATACAGAAAAAATGTGTGAAATTGGGAGTTTAGAAATAGAGTAGTTTGAAATGAAAAGAAGAGCATGGTGCGAATGAGTGTTTGACTCCTAAAGTTATTGCTGTTACAGTTGAAGAGCCCAGAGGAGGCAGAATATTGAATGATTTATTGATTATGTCCACATTATAAGAAAATGTGAAAAGTGTGAACCTAACAGGAAAACTATGAGGTAGAAGAAAATCCTTACTGGATTTAAAAATGTGACTGGCACCAGTTCAATGTAGGTGTAAGTATCTGTATCTGTCTCATTCAACTGCTATTTGGGCCTCTTGGAGTGCAGCCATGCTAAGTTCCCGATTGTAAGTACATCACGTAATCAGTAATAATGTTAGGCCTTGGAGTCTCCCCTTGAGATGGATCTCAAGTTGGACCAGTCATTGGACATTCTTTGTTCCTGTAGTTCTTGTAGACAGGAACAATTCTGGATCAGAGATTTTGACTATGGGATGGCAACCCCATCCTTCCAATTGATGCCCTGTCCTTCTACTGGAGATAGACTCTATGAGTTCCCTTTCCCCACTCTTAGGCATTTCCAATCCCAGAGGAAGACCAGCAGTCTCAGATAACCCAGACTGCTGAGATCTCTCCGACACTGAGCCAAAAACTAGGTGGTCCCTGGCACATATATAGCAGAGGACTTCCTGATGTGGCCTCAATCAGAGATGTGCCTAACCCTAAGAGACTAGAGGTCCCATGGAATGAGAATGGGGGACATCCTCTTGGAGAGAGAGGGAATGATGAATGGGATGAGAAGCTGTGGGAGGGCAGAATAAGTGTTGGGTAAAGACTGGACTGCAGAGGGTGGACCAGGAGGGGGATAAAATCTGGAGGGTAAAAAAAAAGACAGAGATTAAATAAACTTTTTTAAAATGTGCAAAAGGAAAGAAAAGTAATTTTAAAAAGTGACTGGCAATGGCATATGATATGGCTCCTCCTCCTCCTTCTCCTCCTCCTTCACCTCCTCCTGCTCCTCCTTCTTCTTCATCTTCTTCTTCACCTTCTTTTCTTCTTTTTCTCCATCTTCTTTTTCTTTTTCCTATTCATTTTTCTTTTCTTCTCTTTTCTAATTTTATCTACATTTTTTTGAGATAGGACCACTCTAACTATTCTTGACTATCCGAGAGCTCACTACATCGATCTTACTGCCTCAAATTTAGGATATTTTCTTGCCTCCCTATCAAGCCCTAGTTCTGGGATTTAAAGTTTGTGAGGTCACACCCAGATAAATAGGTTTTCAGCTATATCTTCATGGCATGTGCCATGATCTACATCCCAGCATCTCCTAAATATCCATGTATTAGGGAATTAAGACACCACTTGGAAGGTGGTATAAACTTTACAGGACAGGCCTATTGGGATGACTTTAGGCTATTGTCTATATGTCTATATATGTGTCTATCTGTTTTTTATTGTACATATTTGAAGGGAATTGAAATGTATGCATATTTTATTGATAAAATGAAACTTCATACCATTTGTGTCTGTATAAAAGGACACAAGAGAAGGAAATTTATCATGAGCTAAACAAACATTCACACAAAGACAAAAAATATCAAACTGAATACCTAAAGAAAGATTATAGATGAGTACAGTGGAGAACACTTTTAATCTCAGCACCTGAGACAAGGCAAGGGCTGACAGATCTCTGAGTTTCAGCACAGTCTATTCCACAGAGTAAATTCCAAAATAGCCAGAGCTATATAGTGTTTTGAAACAATACAAAAGAACCATTACTTTTTAAAAAGTTTCTTTAAAAAATATCTTGGTGTAACTCTACACAAGCAAATGAAAGATATGTAACACGATCACTTCAAGTCCCTGAAGAAAGAAATTGAGGAAGATGCTAGAAAAAGAAAAGTTCCTCCATGTTCATGTATTTGTAGGATTAACATAGTGAAAATAGCCATTCTACTCAAAAAAATCTACATTCAATGCAATTCCCATCATAATTTCAACACACATCTATAGACATTGAAAGAGAAATTCTCAATGTCATATGGAGAAACCAAAAAACCCACGATAGCCTAAACAACCCTGAATAATAAAAAATCTTCTGAAAGAATCATCATTGCTGACCTAAAGCTGTACACTACAAAAAATGGTATTAGTACTGAAAGAACCAAACTGATCAATGAAATAGAATCAAAGACCATGAAATAAACCCACACACGTATGGACATTTAATATTTGACCAGAAGCCCAAACCATACAATAGAAATAATAGCCAGAAGCTGGAATGAATCCAGATGTTCTACAACAGAGGACTGGATACAGAAAATATGTACATTTACACAATGGAGTACTACTCAGCTATTAAAAACAATGACTACATGAAATTCTTAGGCAAACGGGTGGAACTAGAAAATGTCATCCTGAGGTAACCCAGTCACAAAAGAACACAAATGTAATCTCACTGATAAGCTCAGAATATCCAAGAAAAAATTCACAGACCATATAACGCTCAAGAAGATCGAAGACCAAAATGTGGATGCTTCAGTCCCTCTTAGAAAGGAGAACAAAATACTCATGGGAGAAAATACAGAGACAAAGAGTGGAGCAGGGACTGAAGAAAAGGTCATCCAGAGACCGCCCCACTTGGGAATCAATCCCATATACAGCCATCAAACCCAGTTACTATTGCTGATACCAAGAAGTGCTTGCTGACAGGAGCCTGATATGCATGTCTCTTGAGAGGCTTTGCAGGTCAGGAAGCAGAAGCTGATGTAGAGGCCATGGAGGGATGTTACTTACTGGCTTGCTTCCCCTGGCTTGCTCAGCTTTCTCCCTTATAGAACCCAAGGGACAGTACCACCCACAGTGGGCTGGGTCCTGCCCAATTGATCACTAGTTGAGAAAATGCCTTACAGCTGGGTCTAATGGAGGCATTTCCTCAACTGAGGCTCCTTTGTCTGTGATCATTTCAGCTTGAATCAAGTTGACACACAAAACCTGCCATACACTGATACATATGGGGACGCTTACAGCTAAACATCAGAGTGAACACAGGGGCCAATTCCATCCAAATGGAAGAGTTAGAGAAAGGAATGAAGCGGTTTGCAGCCCCATAGAAAGAACAACAATATCTATCAATCAACCATACTCCCCAAAGCTCCCAGGGACAAAACCGCCAACCAATAAGTACACATGGAGGGATCCATGACTCCAGCCACGTATGTAGTGAAGGATGCCCTTATAGGACATCAGTGGGAGGAAAGGCCCTTGGTCCTGTGAAGGCTCATTTCTCCAGAGTAATGTAATGCCAAGGAATTGAGATAGGAGTGCATGAATGGGAGTCGGAGCATCTTCATAGAAGCAGGAAGAGGGGAAGGGGTATGGGAGAGGGGGGAAGGGGATAACATTTGAGATGTAAATACATAATATATCCAAAGTAAAAAGGGGGAAAAAGAAAAAAGAAAAAAATCTTCAACATATGATGCTAGTGTAATTGTCTATCTGCATTAGAATAATGCAAAAAGAACCATAGTTATTGCCATGCACAAAGTTCAATTCCAACTGGATCAAAGACTTCAACATAAAACCAGATGTATTGAATCTAATAGAAGAGAAAGTAGGAAATAGCCTTCTGTAAGGTAGTAGGACAAAACAACAGCTTATGGATTGGGAAAAGATCTTCACTAACTCTACAGCTGACGGAGGTAGAATTCAAGATGTTAAACTAAAAACAAACCATAAATGACCCAATTTATAATGGGGTACAAAGCTAAACAGAAATAAAATTCTCAACAGAGGAATCTTGAATGTCTGAGAAGCACTTAAAAAATGATCTCTCAGACACTGAACCACGAAACAGGCACCATACACTAGCTAATATGAGGCCCCAGACATATACACAGACCAGCAGAGGACTGCTTGATGTGGCCTCAGTGAGAGAAGATGCACCTAACCCTCAAGAGACTTGAGACTCCAGAGAGTGGGGAGGACTGGTGGGGTACGGGGGTGGGGACATCCTCTTGGAGACAGGGGAGAGGAAGAATGGAATGAGGAACTGTACAAGGTTGGACCAGGAGGGCGATAATGACAGGATTATAAAAAAGATTAACATAATAATAATAATAGTAATAATAATGATGATGATGATAATATTATGAAAAAATTTACACATGTACCACATTTTTTTGCATCCATTTCTCTGTTGAAGGACATGGGGGTTGTTTCGAGCTTCTGACTATTATTAAGGCTGTAACAAACGATTGGATCATGCATCCTTGTTATATTTTGCAGTATCTTTTGGGTATATGCCCAGTAGTGGCAGAGCTGTGTGTTCAGATATAACTACTTCCACTTTTCTGAGGAACTGCCAGCTTGATTTCAAGATTGGTTTTACCAGCTTGAAGCTCCACCATCAATGGAGGAATGTTCCTCTTTCGCCACATCATCGCCAGCATCTGCTGTCACTTGCATCTTTGATCTTAGCCAATCTCGTTAGTGTGAGGTGGAATCTCAGTGTCATTTTGATATGCATTCCCTGATGACTAAGGGTGTTGAATAGAGTACTATTCAGCTATTAAAAACAATGACTTCATGAAATTCACAGGCAAATGGATGGAACTAGAAAATATCATCTTCAGTGAGGTAACACAGACACAAAAAACACACATGGTATGTACTCACTGTTCAAAAGCTCAGAATACGCATGACACAATCCACAAATCATATGGAGCTAAGATGAAGGAAGACCAAAGTGGAGATGCTTCAATCCTGCATAGAAGAGGGAACACAATAATCACAGGAGGTAGAGGGACAGAGGGAGAGAGGGAAGAGGGGGAGGGAAAATGGGGGAGCAGAATCAAGTATTAAAATGCCCAAGAAAGGGCTGGGGATTTAGCTCAGTGGTAGAGCGCTTACCTAGGAAGCGCAAGGCCCTGGGTTCGGTCCCCAGCTCCGAAAAAAAAAAAAGAACCAAAAAAAAAAAAAAATGCCCAAGAAAGCAGTACAGAGGGTTAGGAAAACGAATAGACTTATGTAGCAGTGGGGGATGGGGAATGAATGTAGCCACTTAAAGTTCCAGATGCCAGGCAACCGAGAGCCTTCCAAGACCCAATGGGGATGACTTTAGTGCAAATACCCAACAAAGGGGAGGGAGAATCTGTAGAGACCAGCTCTAGTAGATAAGCACAGCCCCAGTTGAGGGGATAGGTCCACCCAACCATCTAAAAATTGTTAACCCAGAAATGTTTCTGTCCCAGATGTCACTCCACCTAAGTATGGATACAGAAAATGTGATACATTTACATAATGGTGTACTATTGCAACTAATGACAAAGACATGATGAATTTTTCAGGCAAATGGATGAAGCTAGAAAATATCATCCTGAGCAATGTAACCCATGAAAGATTGCAAAAGGATGTAAATGACACCTAGTCAAAAAGTTCAGAATATATATGATACACCCAAAGATCCAAAGTAGTTTATCAAGAAGGAAAGCCTAAGTGAGTATGCTTGGATCTCACTTTAGAAAACAAAATAGTCATTAGAGGCAAAGGGAGGGAGGAATCTGGGTGGGGGAAGGGAAGCAGAATGGACCGGGAGGGGGGGGCAGAATCAGGTAAGAGAAGAAACAGCACAGAATAGCAGAGGGCCAGTAGAATAAATGGAAATTTGAAGCTGCCAGGCTTAGAACATGGGGGAAGGACTGTAACGTTTCAGAAACACGGGGTGGGCGTCACCCAGGACTCAATGTGTCTGATCTAGGTAGAAATGGCAAACTGTGGGGATATGGAACCTGAACAGACCATCTCCAGTAGCCAGAGAGGACCCACATTGTGGGGATGAGGATTCCAAAGTACCTACGAAACTTTGACCCAGAATTGTTCCTGTCTAAAAGAAATGCAGGAAAAATAAATGGAGCAGAGCCTGAAGGAATGGCAAACAAGTAACCTGCCCAACTTAAGACTATCCCATGGTCAAGCACCAATCCCTGACACTATTAGTGATAGTCTGTTAAGCTTGCCGACAGGAGTCTAACATACCTGTTTTCTTTTTCTTTTTTTTAATTGTTTTTTTTTAAATTTTTTTTCTCCATCTTTATTAAGTTAGATATTTCTTATTTACATTTCAATTGTTAATTCCTTTCCCGGTTTCCAGGCCAACATCCCCCTAACCCCTCCCCCTCCCCTTCTAGATGGGTGTTCCCCTCCCCATCCTCCCACCATTACCGCCTTTCCCCCCAACAATCACGTTCACTGGGGGTTCAGTCTTGTCAGGACCAAGGGCTTCCCCTTCCACTAGTGCTCTTACTAGGTTATTCATTGCTACCTATGCAGTTGGAGCCCAGGGTCAGTCCATGTATAGTCTTTGGGTAGTGGCTTAGTCCCTGGAAGCTCTGGTTGCTTGGCATTGTTGTTCATATGGGGTCTCGAGCCCCTTCAAGCTCTTTCAGTCCTTTCTCTGATTCCTTCAACTGGGGTCCCATTCTCAGTTCAGTGGTTTGCTGCTGGCATTTGCCTCTGTATTTGCTGTATTTTGGCTGTGTCTCTCAGGAGAGATCTACATCCAGTTCCTGTCAGCCTGCACTTCTTTGCTTCATCCATCTTATCTAGTTTGGTGGCTGTATATGTACGGGCCACATGTGGGGCAGACTCGGAATGGGTGTTCCTTCAGCCTCTGTTCTAAACTTTGCCTCCCTATTTCCTCCCAGTGGTATTCTTGTTCTCCTTTTAAAGGAGTGAAGCGTTCGCATTTTGATCATCCTTCTTGAGTTTCATGTGTTCTGTGCATCTAGGGTAATTCAAACATTTGGGCTAATATCCACTCATCAATGAGTGCATACCAATGTGCTTTTTTCTGTGATTGGGTTACCTCACTCAGGATGATATTTTCCAGTTCCATCCATTTGCCTATGAATTTCATAAAGTCATTGTTTTTGATAGCTGAGTAGTATTCCATTGTGTAGATGTACCACTTTTTTGTATCCATTCCTCTGTTGAAGGGCATCTGGGTTCTTTCCAGCTTCTGGCTATTATAAATAAGGCTGCTATGAACATAGTGGAGCACGTTTCTTTGTTTTATGTTGGGGCATCTTTCGGTTATATGCCCAAGAGAGGTATAGCTGGGTCCTCAGGTAGTTCAATGTCCAATTTTCTGAGGAACCTCCAGACTGATTTACAGAATGGTTGTACCAGTCTGCAATCCCACCAACAGTGGAGGAGTGTTCCTCTTTCTCTGCATCCTCACCAACATCTGCTGTCACCTGAGTTTTTGATCTTAGCCATTCTGACTGGTGTGAAGTGGAATCTCAGGGTTGTTTTGATTTGCATTTCCCTTATGACTAAAGATGTTGAACATTTCTTTAGGTGTTTCTCAATCATTCGGCATTCCTCAGCCATAAATTCCTTGTTTAATTCTGAACCCCATTTTTAATAGGGTTATTTGTCTCCCTGCAGTCTAACTTCTTGAGTTCTTTGTATATTTTGGATATAAGCCCTCTATCAGTTGTTGGGCTGGAGAGATGGCTCAGCTGTTAAAGGCTAGGCTCACAACTGTAGCTGTTTTCTGAGAGGCTCTCCCCAGCAGCTGACTGAGACAGCCACATTTACCCATACCTAAACATTTGACAGAGAGTGTATACACCTGTGTAGAAGAGGTGAGTAAAGGATCAAAGGTCGTGAAGGGGATGGTGACCCCATACGAAGACCAACATTATCAATTAACCTGAATCCCAGAAAGCTCCCACAACTGTGTTTTCAATCAAAGAGCATACATGGACTAGTCTGAGAACCCTAACACATATCTAACAGAGAGTTGCCTTGAGTGACCTGAGTAGGAGAGAATGTGCCTAATCATGAAAAGACTTGATGCACCAGGTTTGGAGGATGCCTTGGAGGGGACAAGCTCTCAGAGGTAAAAGATAAGGGGAGATTGGGGGAAATCTGGGAGGGAGCAGCCTTTAGGGTATAAATAAATTAAAATTTTGTTATGACAAATGTCCCCAAATGATTCTAGGCCTCTGACAAAACTTACAGTAAAATAATAACTAACAGTATAGTGTGTGTGTGTGTGTGTGTGTGTGTGTGTGTGTGTGGAGAGAGAGAGAGAGAGAGAGAGAGAGAATTTTTGAGGAATCTTTGTAGAGAGTATGTTAATAAACACACACAGACATATATATGTATATATGTATACATATATGTATATATATATAATGTTTATTGGGTATATAATAAGAACAAGATTCTGCTGTGTTTAGTATTTAGCTACATTATCAAAAATATGTAAGGCTTTGGGAAATATTTTAGATGTATATTCTGGTAGATGGATGACCTATCTTAATTGCCTCCTTTTCAATTCATGGGTGTCTAACTTCCCATGGATATTTCCATACAGTGTTGTGAGATACAGAGAACTGAAAACATTTTGCCTTGTTTTTGATCAAGCATAATCTAGCTTGATGGTTTGTCCTTCTTGTTGACTTTAATGACTCAAGAAAATGACTGTCACTGTTCTAGAATTTAGATTTTAAGAGGATTACAAAACATATTTGTATGAGAGTGTGATGAAATTTATCCAAATAGCATAAATGACACCAAAAATTGTTAGTACCTGACTGCTACTCCCTCAATAGTAAAAACATGGTCTTCTGCTCCAGAGAAACTTCACGAGAAAAATTGTATTTTGTCTCTAACTGGCAAACTTTGAGAAAACCATGGGCATTGTCTTTCCTTGTTTCTCCATGTCTCTATCACCTCCCCACCCCCATGCTGGAAAAAAGCCATTTTTTCTAGTTTTCAATATGTTTCTTCTTATAATAAAGTGAAGAGTTCTATTGTTATTATTTTTCAAAGACCTAAAAACTCTGCAACTGAATTTTAATAACAATATTCTCTTCCTGCCAGCTTTCCTTTAGAGGTAACACACAGGCTGTCTTTGTCCCCTTTTTCTCCACTCACATGGAGATACAAACACATTAGGCAATACAGGACTGTATTACATCCACACTTGTCTCCTTGACATCAACATACAAGATCCTCTGTGATAATGAAGATGGTAGTTAGTCTATAATTAGAAGTTAATAACAAATCTATAAAAGAAATTTCAGAATATTGACAAAGGTTTTTCTTGAACTGACATTTCTATGTATAGTTAATTAATTGCTGATCTCAAATTGGGTCACTGAAAACGTGTTCTCATCTTTAGTACCTTTCCAGCTAGAAACACTCTTTTTAAAAAAAATTCAGACTACACCTTTAAATACTTCCTGTGCAACTAAGTTCTACTGGAGTAGAGAGAAAAGAAACCATGTAGGGCAGTTAACACATTTGTGAAAAAATAACGCTACAATGGAACGGATGGGTCAGTGGGATCTGCCTTATGGATTACCAGATAGACTCACTTACTAATTCTTGAATAATATTTATATCTCAGTTTCTTAAGATAGCCAATTAACTAGAAATAGCTTCAATTTTGCTGCACAAATTTGACTTATAACTAGTGAATGACAATCAGAAAAGAAATAGGATATATTTTTTTTACTAAATGTATATATATGTATATATATTTATGTTGTATATACAGTTATATGTGTATATAACATAATTTGTGTGTGTGAGTGTGTGAGTGTGTGTGTGTGTGTGTGTGTGTGTGTGTGTGTGTATTATAGTGTGTATTCTACTCTGTTTTTCAATACCTATAAGACTCTTCTAAAATTTACTGTATGGGAATCCATTATGGTTTTTCTAGAAAAGGACTGTTATGGAATTACACTTATGTTATATTCACTAATACAAAATGCATTAGTTACAGTTAACACTATTATCATTATACAAAAATATACCTCCAATAATTTTCTAAGTAGATTTCATAGAGAGATTTTATAAGAAGGAATAAAATGTGAAATGTTTCTTGAGGCTCCAGTAACAGGAATGATAATGTCGTTCAGTAGTCTGACTTAAGCATGAAGAAATAATCATGTCTTACATTATATCAGTTTATGTAACAGTTGTGGAAACAATTTCAGACAATTTTATTCTATAGCCTGAGCATTTGATATTGAACAGTGTTCTATAGAGTTACATTGAAAAAACAGCCCCAGTTCAGAAATAATGCTATTTCCTACACCGCTAGCCCCTCCTTTTATCAATGGGAATCGATCTTGTCAATATACTATAAATTTCAGGATATTTAATAAGAGTTTAGATACATTCTATGTATCAGCCTTAGGCTTTGGCTCCAGAACTACACTATTAATTTAATTCTAAGATTCTACAATTGTGATTATGATCCCACAGTACTTTAAGATCAGAAGTGAATATCAATTAATTGATCAATCAATCAATAATTAAGCAGTTTTGCTGACACTGCTGTTCTAATATGTTTTCTATTGCTGTGATAAACACCATTACCAAAAGCAACTTGGAGAGAAAGGGGTTTATTTTGCTTATACAAGCTAATTACAGCTCTCGATTGAAAAAAGTCAGGCAGGAACTCCATCAGAAACAGAGGCTCTAAACACGTAGTAAATCTCTTTACTGGCAGCTCTCTATGGTTTGCTTACCTTGCTTTTGATAAAGCCCAGAACCACCTTCCCACAACTTTTACCACTCAGAGTGGGCTGCGTTCTTACACATCAATTATAAACAAATTCCTTTCAGTTTCCATCTACAACCCTGGGCTGACCCTGTGCCATAGCTATCCACAACCCAGTCCTGCCAAGAGAGAGCTGGTCTCACAGGAGTGCTGACACACCTAAGATCACATAACTCCAAGGAGTCCTGACACATCTAAGAATACAGAGAGAGGTAATATCCCAGGAATGTTGATATATCTAAGACCACAGGATCAGAGGCTCACAAAAAGGAAAAGCTCCAGTAAGAAACAGCAAAACCAGTTAATACCAGAGATAACCAGATGAAGAGAGACAAGCACAAGAACATATGCAACAAAAACCAAGACTACTTGGCAACATCAGAACCCAGTTCTCCCACAAGAGCAAGCCCTGGATACCCTAACATACCTGAAAAGAAAGATTTTGATTTAAAATCACATCTCATGGTAATGATCAAGGACTTTAAGAAGGACATAAATAACTCCCTTAAAAAACACAGGAGAAAACAGAAAAACAGGTAGAAGCCCTGAAAGAGGAAACACAAAAGTCCATTAAAGAATTACAGGAAAACACAACCAAACAGGTGAAGGAGTAGAACAAAAACCCCCGGGATCTAAAAATGGAAATAGAAACAATAAAAAAATCACAAAAGGAGACAACCCTGGATACAGAAAGTCAAGGAAAGAGATCAGGAGTCATAGAATAAGAGATAGAAAAGAGAATCTCAGGCAGAGAATATACCAAAGAAAGCATTGACATAACAATCAAAAAGTGCAAAAATGCAAAAAGCTCCTAACCCAAAGCATCCAAGAAATCCAGGACACAAAGAAAGGACCAAACCTAAAAATAATAAGCATAGAAGAAATACCTCCTGTCAAATAATAGTCAAAACACCAAGTGCACAAAACAAAGAAAGAATATTAAAAGGAATAAGGGGAAAAGGTCAAGTAGTATATAAAGGCAGACCTATCAGGATTACTCTAAACTTCTCAACAGAGACTCCAAAAGCCAGAAAATGCTGGGCAAATGTCATTCAGACCCTAAGAGAACACAAATACCGACCCAGCATTCTGTACCCAACAAATCTCTCAATCAGCATAGATGGTGAAACCAAGATATTGCATGGCTAAACCAAATTTTTAGATCTCTCCTGAGAGACACAGCCAGAATACAGCAACTACATAGGCGAATACCAGCAGCAAACCACGGAACTGAGAACGGGACCCCTTTGAAGGAATCAGAGAAAGGACTGAAAGAGCTTGAAGGGAGCTTGAGACTCCATATGAACAACAATGCCAACCAACCAGAGCTTCCAGGGACTAAGCCACTATCCAAAGACTATACATGGACTGACCCTGGGCTCCTACCTCATAGGTAGCAATGAATAGCCTAGTAAGAGCACCAGTGGAAGGGGAAGCCCTTGGTCCTGCCAAGACTGAACCCCCAGTGAACGTGATTGTTGGGGGGAAGGGCGGTAATGGGGGGAGGATGGGGAGGGGAACACCCATATAGAAGGGGAGAGGGAGGGGTTAGGGAGATGTTGGCCTGGAAACCGGAAAAGGGAATAACAATCGAAATGTAAATAAGAAATACTCAAGTTAATAAAGAAAAAAAAGAAAATAAAAAAAGAAAATTAAAAAAAACAAAATTTAAATAAACAATTTGATTCTTTGTAGGGTAGACGTCACAGCTGCATTATTTATTTATTTTTTATTTATTTATTTATTTATTTAGTATTTGTTTAGTAAAAGAGTTATTCATGTCTACAACTAACTGAAGGGATGCTTGAAAATGTAGTAAAGAAAAAAAATAAGCATCCAGAAAGGAAAGGAAATTGATTTTTTTGCTTGTACACAGCTGTCTTACGGTTTGATTATTGCTCTAACACCACAAATCAGTTTCAGTGAGATGCTATCTACATTTGGTTGGTATGTAGGTGGTATGTCTGTGGGCATTGTTTCAATAATTCACTGATACACAAGCCCCAGCCCTCTGTGGGTGGCACCATTAATCAAGAAGAAGGTTTTAACCTGTGTAAGAGAGAATAAATAAAGCTGTTCATGGAGCAAAAAATAAATATATTCACAAGTTGTTATGTTGTTGGCTATGGATATGATGTAGCCTGCTTCAATTTCCTACTTTAATGTCTGCTCAGTGATGAACTATTACTTAGAACGTTAAGGAGAATAAACCCTTTCTTACATAAGGTGAGTTTTGTCCAAGTATTTTATCATTTCAGCAGAAATTAAAGTAAGACTATGACAGTGTTTTAGAATATGCTCTCCTGATAAGTAACTTACATTCCTTGATGATGAGAATTTATTAAGAGGCATCAACATATTTATATTGGCTCCAACACCATGACCCAAATACTTCTTATATTAACCAAACTTCTTAGTTGATTTATATTGGAGAATTAAGACTCAATAGACATTGCTGATGTATTACTGATAAATCATGTTCAAAACATAATACAGGACTATTTCTTCCACACTGAAGGAATTTTATATAGAAAAAGAATTCAGTTGGTTAAAGTAGAAGAAAAGAGATGAGAAATGACTTGAAATGAGAATAAATAAATGGTATTAGAACAATTTTAATTTGTTATGTGATTAATTCTTATTTAAGCAAGGTTTAATTAATGCATAGTAAATACTGTATGAAGTATTGAATATTGAGGACTGAATATAGAGTAGATTTGGTGGAAAGAACAGATATAGGCAGATAAATTAAGCCATAAAGTGGAGTTATGTTTACATTGTGTAAAACGCAAAGAAGAGCAACAACTCTACTTAGCAAGTCCAGGGTTGGAACTCAGTGACATACCTAGGAGGGTAGACATTAGGATAATAAAATAACATCATGAGCAAATGAGTAGACATATAATAGGGAGTGGGCATCATAGATTCATAAGAGTATGGATTTTGTATAAGATCCCAATTAATTAGAAATCAGGTCAAACTAAAATAAATTTTAAAAGTATAAATGCAGCATATCTAGGAAAACAGTACAAGTTGAATTTCAACATCATTCAAAACCACCACCTCCACTGGGTTCAAAACTTAAAGAACCTCTAAGAGCCTGTAGGATTCCCAGATCTGTTTTCATTTTGAAGCTATGACCTTTGTTAGAATGTTTAAAAAATGTTTAGGACAATCAACTAGCAAAGCTTCCCACATAGGAATTATTATCTTATTATTGCTATAGCAACACTCTCTCAGAGAGTAGTCCTTGAGATGTTTAGCATGTTGACAGATTCATTGATTCCAAAACTCAATATTTAGTGACTCAGAGACAGTTTCACTAAGGTTTCCTTGGGCCTTTCTCATGCTTCCTGAGCAGGTCATTTTCTTGTTCTCATGTGACCATATCTAAAGGGAAGAACAAAGTAGATTTCTGCATTTCCCACTGTGGATCCCTTATTATCTTATGAAAGAAAGAAACTCCTCTCACAACTATTCCTGTTTCTCACTGCAAGAATGTGTCCATATGATGACCTCAGAGCCTACAAAAGGCAACAGGGAAAACAACTATAGTCATACAACATTTGCCTTGGTTTATCATCAAAAATTAAAAAGGTATTCGAGTTTCAAAATAAGTGTCTATAAAATATATCATGAAAGATTAATTGTATCTTAGCAATTTAGGACTCCTACATATAAGACAAAGATGTCTCAAGACTTTTATTTAACCCATTAATTAATGAGGAAATTAAAATACCTTATAATCCTTAATAAGATAACATACATATCAAAGAAATATATTAGATAATCATGATTGCATATATAAATGCAGTTAATCAATTGAATTGATTTCTTCCGAATAGGGAGAAAAAGATTTGCTTCTTTGCTGAGTAAACATAACAAGAATTGTACTATATGTTTTCCTTTTTATTGGATATTTTGTTTATTTACATTACAAATGTTATGCCCTTTTCAGGTTTTTCCCTCTGGAAACCAACTATCCCATCCCCCTCCTGCTTCTGTGAAGGTGCTCCCCTACCCACACACCCATTCCCAACTCACCACCCTAGCATTCCACTACAATAGGGCATTGAGACTTCACAGGACCAAGGACCTTCCCTCCCATTGATGCCAGATAAGGCCATCCACTGCTACATAGGCATCTAGAGCTATGGGTGCCTCAATGTGTATTGATTATTTGGTGGTTTACTCCCTGGGAGCTCTGGGGGGCGGGGGGTCTGGTTGGTTGATGTTGTTCTTCCTATGGCATTACAAACACCTTCAGCTCCTTCAGTTCTTTTCCTAGTTCATTGGGGTCCCCATACTCAGTCCAGTGGTTGGCTGTGAGCATCTGAATCTCTATTTGTCAAGCTCTGGCAGAACCTCTTTGAAGACAGCTATATGAGGCTCCTGTCAGCAAGCACTTCTTGGCATCAGCAATAGTGTCTGGGTTTGCTGTCTATATATGGGTTGGATCACCAGGTGTGGCAGTCTCTGGATGGCCTTATCTTTGGTCTCTGCTCCACACTTCATCTCTGTATTTCCATTAGACAGGAACAATTCTGGTTTAAAATTTTGGAGATGAGTGGGTGGCCCATTCCCTGAACCAGGGGCCTTGCCTATCCTCCCGATAAGATCTATACAGGTTCTCCCTCCCCTTTTGTGGGTATTTCAGCTAATCTCATCCCCTTTTGGTCCAGGAGTCTCTTGCTTTCCTGGTATCTGGGACTTTCTGGTGGCTACTTTCAGTTTCCCATCCCCCATTGCTACGTACCTCTGTTCAAATTCCTGACCCTCTGACCATCCGTCTTCTCCCATACTTGATCTTTACTCCATTTTCCCTCCCCCTCCCCTCTTCCTCCCAAGGCTCTCCCACCCTCTACCTCCTGTGGATATTTTGTTCCCCTTCTAAGAAGGACTGAAACATTCACACTTTGGTCTTCCTTCTTCTTGAATTCTGAGATTTTGCCTACTAGCCACTTATCAGTAAGTATATACCATGTGTGTTCTTCTGTGTCTGGGTTATCTCACTCAAGATGATATTTTCTAGTTCCATTCATTTGTCTGAAAATGTCATAAAGTAATTGATTTTAATAGCTGAGTAATACCCCATTGTGTAAATATACAATATTTTCTGTATCCATTCTTCTGTTGAGAGACATCTGGATTTTTTCCACCTTCTGTCTATTATCAATAAGGCTGCTATGAACATACTGGAACATGTGTCCTTGCTGTATGTTGAAGCAATTTTGGGTATTGCCCAGGAATGCTGTAGATAGGTCCTCGATAGCACTATGTCCAATTTTCTGAGGAACTGCCAGACTGATTTCCAGAGTGGTTATACCAATTTACAATCCAACAAACAATGGAGGAGTGTTCCTATTCCTCTACATCCTCACCAGCATCTGCCGTCACCTGAGTTTTTGATGGTAGCCATTCTAACTGATATGAGGTGGGATCTCAGAGTCATTTTGATTTGCATTTTCCTGATGACTAAGCATGTTGAAAATTTCTTTAGGTGCTTCTGTGCCAATCAATATTTCTCAATTGCAAATTCTGTTTGTTTGTTTGTTTGTTTGTTTTTACACTAAAGATTTTATTCCCCTTCCAGTCCACACTCTGAGAGTTCTACATCCCATACATCCTCCCTACCTCCCAGCACTCCACCCCCATCTCCACAAGAATGTCCCCACCCACCCCACCCCACCAGGCCTCCAAACTCCTGGGGCCTCCAGTCTCTTGAGGATTAGATGTATCTTCTCTGACAGAACTCAGACCTGGAAGTCCTCTACTGTATATGTGTTCAAGGCCTCATCTCAGCTGGTGTATGCTGCTTGATTGGTGATACAATGTCTAAGAGATCTCAGGGGTCAAGGTTAATTGAGACTGCTTGTCCTCCAACAGGGCTGCCCTCCTCTTTAGCTTCCTCCAGCTTTTCCTTAATTCAACCAGAGGGGTCAGCAACTTGTGTTCATTGGTTGGGTGTACATATGTGTATCTGATTCTCTCAGCTGTGTGTTGGTGTCTTTTGGAAAGCAGTCATGGTAAGTCCCTTTTTGTGATCTCCTCATAGCTTCAGTAATGATGTCTGGCCTCCCCTTGAGCTGGAACCATCTTTGCACCTGTCACTGGACCTGTTTTTCCTCAGGCTCTTCTCCATTTCCATCTCTGCATTCTTTTCAGACAGTAAGAAGTATGGGTCAGAGCTTTAGCTGTGGGATAGCAACCCCATCCCTCATTTGCTGCCCTGTCTTTCTGCTGGAGGTGGATTCAGTAAGTTCCCTCTCCCCATTTTATGGTCTTCCATTAATAGTCTCCTCTGAGTCCTAAGAGTCTCTCACTTCTCAGGTCTCTGGTTCATTCTAAAGGGTCATCCCAACTTCCTTCCTCACAAGGTCGTCTATCTTTTTCTTTCTACTGGTTTTCAGGGCATCAGTCCTTTTACCCCACCCAATACCAGATCATGTTCCCCTCTCCCTTGACACCCATCCCCTTTCTCTCCCATTCCCCTCCCTGCCTCCCCACTTGTACTTGCTTTCTTCTACCTCCCAAGTGGAACTGAGGTGTCCTCACTTGAGCCCTTCAGCTTGTTGAACTTTTTAAGTTTTGTGTACTGTATCTTCAGTATTCTGTACTTTTTTTGGCTAATATCCACTTATTAATGACAACATACCATGCATGTACCTTTGTGTCTGAGTTATGTCACTCAGGATGACATTTTCTTGTTCATCCATTTGCCTGCAAAACTCAGGATGTCCTCATTCTTAATAGCTGAGTAGTATTCCATCGTGAAAATGAATCAAATTTTCTGTATTCATTCTTCTATCATGAGACATCTGGGTTGTTTCCAGCTTCTGGCTATCACAAATAAGGCCACTGTGAACATAGTGGAACATGTGCCCCTCCTAGGTATGAAGAACATAAATAACTCTCTTAAAGAAATACAGGAGAAGATGGGTACACTGATTGAAGCCCTTAAAGAAGAAACTCATAAAGAAATATAGAAAAATGCAAACAAAAAGGTGAAGGAATTAAACAAAACTATGCAGGACCTAAAAATGGAGATAGAAATAATAAAGAAATCACAAAGGGAGACAACCCTGGAGATTAAAAACCCAGGAAAGAGAATAAGAATCATAGATGCAAGCATCACCAACAGAATACAAGAGATAGAACAGAGAATGTAAGGTGCAGAAGATACCATAGAAAACATTGACACAATGGTCAAAGAAAAGGCAAAATGCAAAAAGCCTCTAATTCAAAGCATCCAGGAAATCCAGGACAAAATGAGAAGATGAAACATAAGGATAAAATGTATAGAAGAGAGCAAAGATTCCCAAATTAAAGAGCCAGAAAATATCTTCAACAAATTATAGAAACGTATCTGATGTAAAGGAAGAGATGTCATAAACATACAAAAAGCCTATAGATTTGACCAGAAAAGAAATTACTTCCATCACATAATAATCAAAACACCAAATGCACAAAACAAAGAACAAATATTAAAAAGAAGTAAGGGAAAATGTCAAGTAACATGTAAATGCACACCTATCAGCATTAGACCAGACTTCTCAAAAGAGATTGTAAAAGACAGGTACTGGGCAGATGTATGCTAAGAAAGTACAAATGCTAGCCCAGGTCTGGCACAAGACCCACAATTCCCACAAGACCCTCAATAACCATAGAAGGAGAATCTAAGATATTCTATAACAAGACCAAATTTACACAATTTCTTTCCAATAATCCAGCATTGAAAAAGATAATAGATGAAAAATTCCAACACAAGGAGGGAAACTATACCCTAGGAAAAACAAGAAAGTAATCTTACAACAAACCCAAAAGAAGATAGCTACAAAAACAAAATTCCTCCTCTAACAACAAATATAACAGGAAGCAACAATCACTGGTCCTTAATATTTGTTAACATCAATGGACTCAATTCCCCAATAAAAAGACATAGAATAACAGACTTGATGTATAAAGAGAATCCACCATGGCATTTTGTTACATGTAGGAAATGCATCTCAGTGACAAAGACAGACACTTCCTCATGAAACTGAAAAACTTCAGTAAGCCAAAGGACACTGCCAAAAGGACAAAAAGTCAGCCTACAGATTGGGAGAGAACCTTCACTAACACTACATCTGAGAGAGTGCTAATATTCAAAATTTCTAAAGATTTCAAGAAATTAGACACCAACAATCTAATAGCCCAACTTTAAAAGCAGAATATAGACCTAAACAAAGAATTCTCAACAATTTACTTATCTTAATAAGGAATAATGAAGAGCCCAAAAATCTCTTATATAATCATAATGCTGAGAATTTATATGGAAGTTATCATCCTAATTTAGCATTCACAGTTATTTACCAGGATCAGATTGGAGACAAAGAATGAGCCAAACAAGGTTTCTCCCCACAATAAACAAAGCTTAGAGATTTGCCTTGAGTTTTTAGGTCTGGGTGGTGGTAAATGAAGTAACAGCTTGGAAACTCACCCTTTGAAGGGTTTATAAAATTACATATTTGTCATTGCAACTAGATGTACTTTTGCCATGAAGGATAGGTCCATGACTGATTTTTGTTTGGCAGTTGACAAACTTAATTTTCTACCTCTATGAACCATCTCTGTTATCTTCCTACCCCCTTCATTGGCTCTACCTGTACGTAGTAAACTTTGTGTTGAATTATCAGGATAGTAGAGCACATATCATATACTATTTCTTTCAGTGTGTTAACTAGCAAGTTTTCATTGGTACCCTGCTGGGGCAATTGATAGCTAGAAGGAAAGTGTGAAGTGTGTTAAAACTTTTCTTCCAATTTGTTGTTTATGGACTACTTTCTATGGACTTTGATGTACTATATTTTGTACCTTAATTACTTCACAATTAATAGATGAAATATTTGTTTTCATTTCCCTTAAAGTTCTAAATTACATAGTGTACTTGCCAGCAGTTCTTGTAGCTCAGCAAGTTTGTGACAAAAGGAATCTAGCAAGCTTTTGCTAAATGAGCCACACATACCTTATTATGTATGAAAGTACATGAGTCTTTTATAAAAAACTATGTATGATTTGTATTAGCAAAATTATTTTTCACTGCTACATCATAAATAGTACTGTACTTATGTGAGAGCACTGCATATTTCCAGGGCCAAGGCCAGATCTACCTTTGAAAATGCTGCCCTTTGGACAGCTCAGTGACAGCTAAGGAGAGTAAAATAAACACTAGCTTTAAAAGACTAAAAACCTTTGTACTTGAGTTTGATCCTGAGAACCACTGTGTTGTGGTTTGAATATGAAAGGGTCTCCATAGGATCATGTGCTTGAACATAGTCTCAAACTAGTAACACTTTTGAGAAAGATCATGATGAGGTGGAGCCCTACTTGAGGAAGTATGCCACTGGGGTTAGATTTTGAGAGCTGATAACCTAGCCTCTCTTCCTGTTTCCTCACTACTTTATGATTGTCAGGTTGACCTCATGTTCTTACCATGATGGACTGTGGTCATCAACAACTTTCAGCCAAAAGTATCTTTTATCTTCCATACCGCTTTTATTTGTGGTAATTTATTATAACAACAAAAAAGTAACTAACCAGAAATTGGTACATGAGTGTGGTCATTGTTTTATTAAACCTGACTATGTGGTTCAAAGCTTTTGAACCTTGTCTCTGGGACAAATGTAGAAGAGTTTGAAACTTTGGTGTAGAAAAACCCTCAAGAAAGAATCAGAGAAAGGACTGAAAGAGCTGAAGGGGCTTGAGACCCCATATGAACAACAATGCCAACCAACCAGAGCTTCCAGGGACCAAACCACTACCCAAAGACTACACATGGACTGACCCTGGGCTCCAACTGCATAGGTAGCAATGAATAGCCTAGTATTGGCACCAGTAGAAGGGGAAGCCTTTGGTCCTGCCAAGGCTGGACCCCCATTGAACGGGATTCTTGGAGGGAGGGTGGTAATGTGGGGGGAGGATGGGGAGGGGAGCACCCATATAGAAGGGGAGAGGGAGGGGTTAGGGAGATGTTGGCCTGGAAACAGGGAAAGGGAATAACATTTGGAATGTAAATAAGAAATACCCAATGTAATAAAGATGGGAAAAAAAAAAACAAAAAAACACTGAGCCCGAAAGTCTCCTATCTGAACTTTTCCTATATGGGATTGGATTTATTTTAAACTTACCAATGGGAGAACTGGACTATTGGCAATGGACTCTACTGCTGAGTGGGACATTATTAAATGTGTTAGATATACCATCACACTGTAAGGAAGCAACATAGTAACATTTTATGAAAAATTACATCTTTGGGTAAAAGGCCTTTGGTCATGAAAAAAAAAAGTAAAGAAAAGAAAACCCCACAAATATTGTAAGTGGTCACTGTTAGGAGTTTGAAACTTTAGTAGAAAAGTCCTCAAATATTGTAAGTGGTCATTGTTTGGTGATTAGATGGTTGGTAAACCTGGAGACAGTGTATATTAGGCTCATGAAGCTTCAGAGGGTATTAAGGACTCTATTGGAAATGGACTGGAGGACAGTTGCTTTATACTATTGCGAAGGACCAATCTGCATTCTGCTTGGATCCTGGGACTTTTATTAAAAATTTAAATACTAATTTATTTGTTGAAGGAAATTTCAAGAGAGCATATCATTGATCACTTTACTTAAGTCGTAAACTAAAGAAGAACAACAAGTGGAAGAGAAAAAAAGCAAGAAGAAGTTTAAAGTTTCTACTAAAATAAAAAAGAGATTGAGCCCCCCTTCCAGTTCTCTCCATGTGTCTTGGCTTCCTCGCGTTCAGGAAGTCCTGGTGGGTGACTAGGCCTGAGTCCTCCAGGTACCTGAAAACTTCCTTAAGCTGCAGTTGCGGTGCCGGCCTCCTAGGACATTCATCAGCTCGTCCTGTCACCCTGCCAGCTTTGTAGTTTTCAAACCTGGTTGTGAAATTTCAAGAAAACTTCCAATATTTGAATCTGGAAGAAGAACAACAAAAAGAATGAGTGTGGCTCTGGGAAACACTCTACAGGGTTTCAAGAAAGCTGCCTGGTGAACTCAAGACACAGGCCCACAGGAACAGCTGAAGACCTGTAGAGAGGAAAAACTACACGCCCGAAAGCAGAACACTCTGTCCCCATAACTGACTGAAAGAGAGGAAAACAGGTCTACAGCACTCCTGACACACAGGCTTATAGGACAGTCTAGCCACTGTCAGAAATAGCAGAACAAAGTAACACTAGAGATAATCTGATGGCGAGAGGCAAGCGCAGGAACCCAAGCAACAGAAACCAAGACTACATGCCATCATCGGAGCCCAATTCTCCCACCAAAACAAACATGGAATATCCAAACACACCAGAAAAGCAAGATCTAGTTTCAAAATCATATTTGATCATGATGCTGGAGGACTTCAGGAAAGACCTGAACACACTTAGGGAAGCACAGGAAAACATTAATAAACAAGTAAAAGCCTACAGAGAGGAATCGCAAAAATCCCTGAAAGAATTCCAGGAAAACACAATCAAACAGTTGAAGGAATTAAAAATGGAAATAGAAGCAATCAAGAAAGAACACATGGAAACAACCCTGGATATAGAAAACCAAAAGAAGAGACAAGGAGCTGTAGATACAAGCTTCACCAACAGAATACAAGAGATGGAAGAGAGAATCTCAGGAGCAGAAGATTCCATAGAAATCATTGACTCAACTGTCAAAGATAATGTAAAGCGGAAAAAGCTACTGGTCCAAAACATACAGGAAATCCAGGACTCAATGAGAAGATCAAACCTAAGGATAATAGGTATAGAAGAGAGTGAAGACTCCCAGCTCAAAGGACCAGTAAATATCTTCAACAAAATCATAGAAGAAAACTTCCCTAACCTAAAAAAAGAGATACCCATAGACATACAGGAAGCCTACAGAACTCCAAATAGATTGGACCAGAAAAGAAACACCTCCCGTCACATAATTGTCAAAACACCAAACGCACAAAATAAAGAAAGAATATTAAAAGCAGTAAGGGAAAAAGGTCAAGTAACATATAAAGGGAGACCTATCAGAATCACACCAGACTTCTCGCCAGAAACTATGAAGGCCAGAAGATCCTGGACTGATGTTATACAGACCCTAAGAGAACACAAATGCCAGCCCAGATTACTGTATCCAGCAAAACTCTCAATTAACATTGATGGAGAAACCAAGATATTCCATGACAAAACCAAATTTACACAATATCTTTCTACAAATCCAGCACTACAAAGGATAATAAATGGTAAAGCCCAACATAAGGAGGCAAGCTATACCCTAGAAGAAGCAAGAAACTAATCGTCTTGGCAACAAAACAAAGAGAATGAAAGCACACAAACATAACCTCACATCCAAATATGAATATAAAGGGAAGCAATAATCACTATTCCTTAATATCTCTCAATATCAATGGCCTCAACTCCCCAATAAAAAGACATAGATTAACAAACTGGATACGCAACGAGGACCCTGCATTCTGCTGCCTACAGGAAACACACCTCAGAGACAAAGACAGACACTACCTCAGAGTGAAAGGCTGGAAAACAACTTTCCAAGCAAATGGTCAGAAGAAGCAAGCTGGAGTAGCCATTCTAATATCAAATAAAATCAATTTCCAACTAAAAGTCATCAAAAAAGATAAGGAAGGACACTTCATATTCATCAAAGGAAAAATCAACCAAGATGAACTCTCAATCCTGAATATCTATGCCCCAAATACAAGGGCACCTACATATGTAAAAGAAACCTTACTAAAGCTCAAAACACACATTGCACCTCACACAATAATAGTGGGAGATTTCAACACCCCACTCTCATCAATGGACAGATCATGGAAACAGAAATTAAACAGTGATGTAGACAGACTAAGAGAAGTCATGAGCCAAATGGACTTAACGGATATTTATAGAACATTCTATCCTAAAGCAAAAGGATATACCTTCTTCTCAGCTCCTCATGGTACTTTCTCCAAAATTGACCATATAATTGGTCAAAAAACGGGCCTCAACAGGTACAGAAAGATAGAAATAATCCCATGCGTGCTATCGGACCACCACGGCCTAAAACTGGTCTTCAATAACAATAAGGGAAGAATGCCCACATATACATGGAAATTGAACAATGCTCTACTCAATGATAACCTGGTCAAGGAAGAAATAAAGAAAGAAATTAAAAACTTTTTAGAATTTAATAAAAATGAAGATACAACATACTCAAACTTATGGGACACAATGAAAGCTGTGCTAAGAGGAAAACTCATAGCGCTGAGTGCCTGCAGAAAGAAACAGGAAAGAGCATATGTCAGCAGCTTGACAGCACACCTAAAAGCTCTAGAACAAAAAGAAGCAAATACACCCAGGAGGAGTAGAAGGCAGGAAATAATCAAACTCAGAGCTGAAATCAACCAAGTAGAAACAAAAAGGACCATAGAAAGAATCAACAGAACCAAAAGTTGGTTCTTTGAGAAAATCAACAAGATAGATAAACCCTTAGCCAGACTAACGAGAGGACACAGAGAGTGTGTCCAAATTAACAAAATCAGAAATGAAAAGGGAGACATAACTACAGATTCGGAGGAAATTCAAAAAATCATCAGATCTTACTATAAAAACCTATATTCAACAAAATTTGAAAATCTTCAGGAAATGGACAATTTCCTAGACAGATACCAGGTATCGAAGTTAAATCAGGAACAGATAAACCAGTTAAACAACCCCATAACTCCTAAGGAAATAGAAGCAGTCATTAAAGGTCTCCCAACCAAAAAGAGCCCAGGTCCAGACGGGTTTAGTGCAGAATTCTATCAAACCTTCATAGAAGACCTCATACCAATATTATCCAAACTATTCCACAAAATTGAAACAGATGGAGCCCTACCGAATTCCTTCTATGAAGCCACAATTACTCTTTTACCTAAACCACACAAAGACACAACAAAGAAAGAGAACTTCAGACCAATTTCCCTTATGAATATCGACGCAAAAATACTCAATAAAATTCTGGCAAACCGAATTCAAGAGCACATCAAAACAATCATCCACCATGATCAAGTAGGCTTCATCCCAGGCATGCAGGGATGGTTTAATATACGGAAAACCATCAACGTGATCCATTATATAAACAAACTGAAAGAACAGAACCACATGATCATTTCATTAGATGCTGAGAAAGCATTTGACAAAATTCAACACCCCTTCATGATAAAAGTCCTGGAAAGAATAGGAATTCAAGGCCCATACCTAAACATAGTAAAAGCCATATACAGCAAACCAGTTGCTAACATTAAACTAAATGGAGAGAAACTTGAAGCAATCCCACTAAAATCAGGGACTAGACAAGGCTGCCCACTCTCTCCCTACTTATTCAATATAGTTCTTGAAGTTCTAGCCAGAGCAATCAGACAACAAAAGAAGATCAAAGGGATACAGATCGGAAAAGAAGAGGTCAAAATATCACTATTTGCAGATGACATGATAGTATATTTAAGTGATCCCAAAAGTTCCACCAGAGAACTACTAAAGCTGATAAACAACTTCAGCAAAGTGGCTGGGTATAAAATTAACTCAAATAAATCAGTTGCCTTCCTCTATACAAAAGAGAAACAAGCCGAGAAAGAAATTAGGGAAACGACACCCTTCATAATAGACCCAAATAATATAAAGTACCTCGGTGTGACTTTAACCAAGCAAGTAAAAGATCTGTACAATAAGAACTTCAAGACACTGAGGAAAGAAATTGAAGAAGACCTCAGAAGATGGAAAGATCTCCCATGCTCATGGATTGGCAGGATTAATATGGTAAAAATGGCCATTTTACCAAAAGCAATCTACAGATTCAATGCAATCCCCATCAAAATACCAATCCAATTCTTCAAAGAGTTAGACAGAACAATTTGCAAATTCATCTGGAATAACAAAAAACCCAGGATAGCTAAAGCTATCCTCAACAATAAAAGGACTTCAGGGGGAATCACTATCCCTGAACTCAAGCAGTATTACAGAGCAATAGTGATAAAAACTGCATGGTATTGGTACAGAGACAGACAGATAGACCAATGGAATAGAATTGAAGACCCAGAAATGAACCCACACACCTATGGTCACTTGATTTTTGACAAAGGAGCCAAAACCATCCAATGGAAAAAAGATAGTATTTTCAGCAAATGGTGCTGGTTCAACTGGAGGGCAACATGTAGAAGAATGCAGATCGATCCATCCTTATCACCCTGTACAAAGCTTAAGTCCAAGTGGATCAAGGACCTCCACATCAAACCAGACACACTCAAACTAATAGAAGAAAAACTAGGGAAGCATCTGGAACACATGGGCACTGGAAAAAATTTCCTGAACAAAACACCAATGGCTTATGCTCTAAGATCAAGAATCGACAAATGGGATCTCATAAAACTGCAAAGCTTCTGTAAGGCAAAGGACACTGTGGTTAGGACAAAACGGCAACCAACAGATTGGGAAAAGATCTTTACCAATCCTACAACAGATAGAGGCCTTATTTCCAAAATATACAAAGAACTCAAGAAGTTAGACCGCAGGGAAACAAATAACCCTATTAAAAAATGGGGTTCAGAGCTAAACAAAGAATTCACAGCTGAGGAATGCCGAATGGCTGAGAAACACCTAAAGAAATGTTCAACATCTTTAGTCATAAGGGAAATGCAAATCAAAACAACCCTGAGATTTCACCTCACACCAGTGCGATTGGCTAAGATCAAAAACTCAGGTGACAGCAGATGCTGGCGAGGATGTGGAGAAAGAGGAACACTCCTCCATTGTTGGTGGGATTGCAGACTGGTAAAACCATTCTGGAAATCAGTCTGGAGGTTCCTCAGAAAATTGGACATTGAACTGCCTGATGATCCAGCTATACCTCTCTTGGGCATATACCCAAAAGATGCCTCAACATATAAAAGAGACACGTGCTCCACTATGTTCATCGCAGCCTTATTTATAATAGCCAGAAGCTGGAAAGAACCCAGATGCCCTTCAACAGAGGAATGGATACAGAAAATGTGGTACATCTACACAATGGAATATTACTCAGCTATCAAAAACAACGAGTTTATGAAATTCGTAGGCAAATGGTTGGAACTGGAAAATATCATCCTGAGTGAGCTAACCCAATCACAGAAAGACATACATGGTATGCACTCATTGATAAGTGGCTATTAGCCCAAATGCTTGAATTACCCTAGATCCCTAGAACAAACGAAACTCAAGACGGATGATCAAAATGTGAATGCTTCACTCCTTCTTTAAATGAGGAAAAAGAATACCCTTGGCAGGGAAGGGAGAGGCAAAGATTAAAACAGAGACTGAAGGAACACCCATTCAGAGCCTGCCCCACATGTGGCCCATACATATACAGCCACCCAATTAGACAAGATGGATGAAGCAAAGAAGTGCAGACCGACAGGAGCCGGATGTAGATCGCTCCTGAGAGACACAGCCAGAATACAGCAAATATAGAGGCGAATGCCAGCAGCAAACCACTGAACTGAGAATAGGTCCCCTATTGAAGGAATCAGAGAAAGAACTGGAAGAGCTTGAAGGGGCTCGAGACCCCAAAAGTACAACAATGCCAAGCAACCAGAGCTTCCAGGGACTAAGCCACTACCTAAAGACTATACATGGACTGACCCTGGACTCTGACCCCATAGGTAGCAATGAATATCCTAGTAAGAGCACCAGTGGAAGGGGAAGCCCTGGGTCCTGCTAAGACTGAACCCACAGTGAACTAGTCTATGGGGGGAGGGCGGCAATGGGGGGAGGGTTGGGAGGGGAACACCCATAAGGAAGGGGAGGGGGGAGGGGGATGTTTGCCCGGAAACCGGGAAAGGGAATAACACTCGAAATGTATATAAGAAATACTCAAGTTAATAATAAAAAAAAAAAAAAAAAAAAAGAGATTGAAGTGAGAGTGATTAGGGCCATTAAAGACAGAAGCAATGAGGACAATACCCTAAGGGTAAAATGCCAAAGTTTATGACTTGTGAAAGAAGACAGCCTAAGGTGCTTCTTGCTTCTGGGAAACAACACCTAGCAAAAATATTCACCAGCTTCATCATACAGTGCTTACTGCAACTGTGGTACAATCGAGAGTGGGACTGGGGGAATCCAGCCCAATCTGACAGCTGAACTTGCTAAATGAGCCACGCATATCTCACAAAGGGAGAATAAATGTATTCATAGGAGAAGATAAGTGCTGTCCAGGTCATGCTACTTTGGGAGGCATGATAAATACAAAATTAAGGGGATCATCAATTTATCTCGTGTCAAGGTTGAAGTCCCTGAGAGAAAACTCTGAGAAGCCTCTCTATAAACCTGCAAAGGTGATGCCTAGTAGTGCAATGCTAGACTAATAGGATTTCTGCTAAAAAGAACTAAATACTAAGAGTTTAACCATCTCAAGATACAAAGGTACGTTTAAGGCAAAAAGGCTAGGTCCACCTAAATTCTTCCAAACTGAAGCACCAGACCTTAAAGCTTCAGGAAAAGTGTTAGACATTTGCTCTGTGGGTTTTGGTTTTCGTCTGGTTTAAATTTTCTTCACTATGTCCTCATTTCTTCTTTTGGAGTGGAACTATAAAGTCATATTTTATCTTAGGAGTATGTAATTGGATTTTTATTTTACAAGACTCACAGTTGATAGTTTGCCTTTAGTCTTCAAAGAGACTATGGATTTTGAATTTGGGGATGTTTGGACTGTTAAGAATCACTACGGAGACTTTTGGACTCTGTATCACAAGATGTACCTAAAGCAGTGGGAGTCAGATGTAGAATGTTGTAAGTTAGATTTGAAATGCCCTACACAGACTCAGGTCTGAATACTTGGTGTCCAGCTAGTGGTGTTATTTGGGAATGTTAGGGAATCTTTCAGGAGTCAGAGTCTCAATTGAGGAATTATGATACTCCTATTGGCATGCTTTCTTTGACATGATGGATTAGTTTCTTTCAGAAACTGTGAGCCAAAATTACTCACTTTTTCCTGCAAGTTGTTTAGGAGATTCTACCACAGCAACAGAAAAGTAGATAGTAGATAACATGATGGTGAAAGTAGAGAATGAACTCCACAACATGGTCAGTGACTTCTACACATACAGTATGGCATACAAATAAACCAACTGCTCAGTTATAAATAATATTACACATCTATTTCACATACACACACACACACACACACACACACACACACACATATATATATATATATATATATATATATATATATGATAGAGGAGTCCCTTCCTCATCAAGGATTCTTCTTCCCAAGCTGGTCTTATCTGGAGAGTATCTCTAAACACAGATGCCTTACATCCAAGTGGATCTAGGACCTCCACATATACCAGATACACTCAAACTAATAGAAGAAAAAGTGGGGAAGAGCCTCAAACACATGGGCACTGGGGAAAATTTCCTGTACAGAACACCAATGACTTATGCTCTAAGATCAAGGATTGACAAATGGGATCTCATAAAATTGCAAAGTGTCTGTAAGGCAAAAGACTGTCATTAGGACAAACAACAGATTGGGAAAAAACCTTACCAATCCTACATCTGATAAAGGACTAATATCCAATATATACAAAGAACCCAAGAAGTAAGACTCTAGAGAGTTTAATAACTCTATTAAAAATGGGGTACAAAGCTAAATAAAGAATTCTCAGCTGAGGAATATTGAATGTCTGGGAAGTACCTAGAGAAATGTTCAACATTTTTAGTCATCAGGGAAATGTGAATCAAAACAGCCCTGAGATTCCACCTCACACCAGTCAGAATAGCTAAGGTCAAAAACTCATACAACAGATGATGGTAAAAAGATGTGGAGAAAGAGGAACACTCCTCTGTTGTTGGTGGAATTGCAAGCTGGCACAACCACTCTGGAAATCAGTCTGGAGACTTCTCATAAAAATGATATAGTACTACCTGAGGACTCAGCTATACCACTGCTGGGCATATACCTAAATGATAAACCAACATATAACAAGGACACAAGCATGACTATGTTCATAGCAGTCTTATTTATAATAGCAGGAAGCTGGAAAGAACAAAGACATGGGATGCACTCACTGATAAATGGATATTAGCCCAAAAGCTCGAATTACTCAAGATACAATCCACAGACCACATGAACTCAAGAAGGATGACCAAAGTGTGGATGCTTCAGTCCATATTAAAAGGGAGAATAAATATATTCATAGGAGGAGATATGCAGACAAAGTTTGGAGCAGAGACTAAAGGAATGGCCCTTCAGAGCCTGTCCTACCTGGGATCCAGCCCATATATGTATACAGCCACCAGAGACAATATTTATGAAGCCAAGAAGTACATGGTGACAAGAGCCTGATACAGCTTTCTCCTGAGAGCCTCAGTCAGAGCATAACAAATACTGAGGTGAATGTTAGCAGCAAAGCATTGAAGTGAGAATGGGGTTCCTGTTCGGGACCTTTCCATAGAGAAAGGATTAAAGTAGCTGAAGGGCCTTGCAACCCCACAAGAACATTATCAACCAACCAGAGCTTCCAGGGACTAAACCACTACCCAAAGAGTACACAAGGACAGACCCATGGTTCCAGTTGCATATGTAGCAGAGGATGGCCTTGTTGAGCACCAATGGGAGAAGAAGCCCTTAGTCCTGGTAAGGTTGGACCCCTGTCTTAGTCAGGGTTTCTATTCCTGTACAAACATCATGATCAAGAAGCAAGTTGGGGAGGAAAGGGTTTATTCAACTTACACTTCCACGTGGCTGTGCATCAGCAAAGGAAGTCAGAACTGGAACTCAAGCAGGTCAGGAAGTAGGAGCTGATGCAGAGGCCATGGAGGATGTTACTTACTGGCTTGCTTTCCCTGGCTTGCTCAGCTTGCTCTCTTATAGAACCCAAGATGACCAGTACAGGCATGGCACCACCTACAATGGGCTGGGTCCTCTTTCCTTGAATACTAGTTGAGAAAATGCCCTACAGATGGGTCTCATGGAAGCATTTCTCAATTGAATTTCCTTTCTCTGTGATTACTCCATCTTGTGTCAAGTTGACACATAAAACTAGTCAGAACAACCCCCCAGTGTCGGGGAATGTCAGGGCAGGGAGGCAGGAAGGAGGGTGTCGCGTGCTATCGTCTCGCCAGCAAGAACAACGCGCGGACACCAGGATCCTTCTGCAGCAAAGCGTTTATTGCATCTTGAAGAGGAGAGAGCGAGCCCCAGAATGGCGCTGCTTATATACACCCTAATGTGGCGTGTCCACGCCTGATTGGTTGCTTACCCATGATCTCATAGGCACGCCCCGGAGTAGGCAAAGACCTGGCACGAAGGCACTCTTGAACATGCGCACACAGTTAACTTCCTGAAAGGAAGTTGGCTGGCGCGGCGAAGGCTGGCGCCATCTTGTAATGGCGGAGGCTATCCTGGCCTTCCATGTGGGGCGCAGTGGAAGCCAGCGCCATCTAGCGGTGGCGAATGTTATTGTGGCCCTCTACATCTCCCCCTATTTATTTATTTTATAACAAATCAATTATTTTATAACAAATCATGATCACCCTATCGCATGCAATGAGGAAACCTCAGCGATGTGCAAGAGCTGATCAAAGGATCACTGAGTCTCTCTCATCCCAGTGCAATGGATCCACAGATCCATGGGGTGTAAGAGCAGAGAACTCAGATACAGAGAGAGAGTCTCTCTCTCCTCCCAGTGCAATAGATCCACAGATCCATGGGGTGCAGGAGCAGAGAACTCAGATACCGACTAATTCCTGAGCATAGATAACCAAATTCCAGTGGAGGCCTCTTGTACAATGGCCACAAGTGCTGGAGTGATAACGGCCTTGTCACGTTTCTGTTGAGATCTGAGTTTGCAAACCAACCAAGTATGAACACTGATCCACAGCATAGGGCTGCACCAGACAGAGCCACTCCCGATAAGTATTGGGCACCTCATTTTTTCCTCCTCAGCTGTTACCACCAAGGGCCGTAGTCAAGCCGCTCCTATAATAAAATTTAGCATTCCAAATTGTTAGTAACTACTCCAGAAAGTTCACCCACTGTACTTGTCTAACAATAGATTGGGGGAGGATAACTAAAGACACTGCAGACACAATGTCTGCAGCAGTAATGGCTGCTACAATAGCAGCGAAAGTATCAAGGTCTTTTCCAGGACAGTTCAGGATCAGTCATTTTTCTCTGGAACAACCAGCAGACAATGGAACCATTTCTGAGATCTGTATAACCAGGACAGAGTTCCCCAGTCCACTGTAGCTTTATGCAGGTAGCATTCCTGTAAAGCTACAGTCTGTAAAATGACCAGTTAAGGCAGCAAGAGTCACCAGGGAAAATGAAGGGGGCAGCAACGGCTGGAGTCCAGTCTTCCCCAGCAAGCAGCAGTGTACAGAGGGTCAGAGAGCAGGCCATAGTGGGATGGGACACACGCAGCGGTAACACTGACTGCAGCAATGGCAAAATCTCTGTGATGACAAAGGATGAAGGGGAATCTTCTATCTTCCTCTCAGGGCAGAGGAATGACTCCAGGGACCCGAACCAGGAGAGCTGAATCTTTATGCAACCAGGATCAGCAAGTCTCAGCAACCACTCAGGCAGCTGGCACATTCTTGTAGCATCCTGTAGAAAAAACACAAACATTCCCTCTTCCCCATATAAAATATCTGGACAGGATAATGTCAATAAGTGGATCTCTCTATTTCACCTAGGCAGAAGTATGCCTAGTTGTAGGGTGCCATAAACTTTGGCATCCAAAATTTTAAAATTGAAATAAAAGGAGCATTATTTAGCATACAGGGATAACTCCCCCTTTTTATTTATTAAGATATAGTATATATATTATTTATTAAGGTAAGTCCTCGAGGATTAAATTGAGGACACTGAGCACTGTATTTATAAATTGACCTGTATACCAAATTATTGTCTCCAGCATTATTGTTTTGGATATATAAAGAATGAGATTTTTTTGACTAATTGTTCCTATGTAAGGCCTATAATCTGTCTGGTATCTTGTCCTCCCTTGCTAAAGAGCCCAGGCAATCCAGTTTGAGTTCTTAAATGTCCTATAAAGGAACAGTATTTAGTGTTCTTAACCACTAAGCCATCTCTCTAGCACCTCACAAACTTTATTTACCTAAACATAAGCATTAATTAGAGATGTCAAATCTTGTAAATATTGTCCAGATTCAGTCGTACTAGAAATCCCTGAGCTGGCAGGGTGAGGCTGGGCATTGAAAGTAAGCAAATGGAGTCTTCCTCTTTTCGTGAGGGTGTGTTATCAACTCCATTACCATTTTCAAAGAGCTGGGTATATGGTTTTGTTTAGTTGTCTGAGCCAGAGCACTGAAGGGACAGTGAGTTGTCAGACAAATTTACACTGAAATCACTCACTGATTTCATGTAGAAAACTTGCCTCAAATAAAGCATTAAGTAATTGAAATCAATTGTAAACCACAAGTCACACATTGGCTATCAGTATATGAATTGAAAACTTGATTTTTTAACACTTTAAAAACAGTGGGTACAGCACGTAATTTTGTTTACAGGAAATACAAAAGCATGCAAAGAGTAAAATTATCAATTTTGCCTGAAAAATTTGTATATGTAATAGGCCAAATATCAGTATTTTGTAATAACCAATTAAATGTTGTTTGGAATAAGATATGTTTCACCAGGTTTCTTTTTAAAATACTTCCATGACTCTAGTCTACAATTCTGTATTAACACAGCTGAAGCTTTATCTCCAATGTGTATAACAAAGACCTAAGTCCTCTGGTAGGGTGAGATACTTAGCCAATTAACATATCCTTAGAAGCTTAAAATTAGCTTCAAATATTCTTTTCTGGAGTAGTGCAACAGCTACTCCCCAAATATTAAAGCTCATTTTGAGAGCAAAGTTTTGTGGTAAAAATTTCCATATACATTGAAAGATTTAAGTTCTAACTTCTTACACTGAAGAAGCAACAAAATTACATAATATAAGGCTATTAGCCATTTTTAATGATATCACTCTATGGGCTCTCTAAAACTGTAAGCAAGCTCACGAAATGAAAACTCAAAATCAGTCCTCTAAATCTATCTTGAAATGGCAGTTGGAGTAAGTAAACTGGCTGTAATGTTATCACAAGTTCCAAAACCTCATCAATCCTTCGTAAATCTTGTAACAATCTCTACCTGTTTGATTTTTTCTTAATTAAAAATAAGTTTGAGTTAGTCAATGTAACACTGGCAATCCTTAATCACAATTTTTAAGTTCTCTTTGTAACACTAGAGCACAACCACAAGGTCACCTGAGTTCTGAGTATGTGATTAGGCAGCTGTCCTTGGAGCAGTGGGATTAGCAATAAAATACAGATAGCTTCAGGGCAAACCACAACTTTGGAAAGCAAAACTCAACCTCCAACAATCTAGTCTCCAAAATCCAGTCTCCAAGACACCAAGTCTATCCTTCATGCTACGAAGTTTGACTGCCATTTCCTACATATCAACACATGATGGTGCGGTCTCCAATACCTCAACAAAGAGACATTGTCCTAAATTCTTTTAGAAGCCTGGTTTCTAGAGTAAGAATTCCATAAAAAAAAAAATCTCAATTTAGACCTGTTTCCCTGGGTTGGCTCATGCCACATGTTGTCTAGAATGACTCTATCCAAATTACCAGTTTTATGTCAACTTTCTGTTACCAATATTATACCTTTTTAACCATATCCAACAACTTGAAAGCCAATAGTCCATAACCAAGGCAAGTAGAGCATATTTACACATTTAAAACCAATCAGAAACAAATTGAAGTGGCTACACATATCTTTAATATTTAGACCAAACACCATTTTTACCTTTTTAGCTATGATTTTAAGAGAAGCACCTTGTCACCTGTTGAGTCAAATAATAAGTCAGGGATTTCTCTAAGAGAAACAGCTCTCAACTCTTGTACCAAAGAAGCTGAGAAGCTGCTGGTGCCTTTATGATCAGCTCGTGCAGACGCTTAGCCTCTGGGCAGCTTCTCCAGCTAACCTAAACTCCTGGCTGCAGGTGTTGGGCTCTAAAGGCCTGATTGAAACTGTTTTTTATTTATTTGTTCCTTTTTGAAACGAGTTAAAACCAAGTCAAGGTGTGAACGACCAGCAGATAAAGTTTTTACCATTTTTTCTTTTGACCATGAAACATAAAACATTTAAACAACGAGAAACAAAAACCACAGACATACACTGACAGACATGGGGACATCCTGGTGCACCAGAGACAAACAATAGACAAAGAGGGAAAAAACCAGATGGTGTTCACGGTGACTATCCACTCGAGTGGAGTCGATATGGGCGATGGATTGTCTCAATTCCTGGACTAGTCCATCAACGTGTTGAAACCCAATTCCTGTAAGATACTGAGATATATTATCTGAGCAGCACGACTGACATTCGCCAATGGTATGGAAGTGAAACACAGTCCTGAGTATTTCCACTCACAACCCAATTACATTAACTCCATCAAGCTGTGCATGGCCATTGAGATGTCCTTTTGTTTGATTCTCCTGAATAAATTTTCAGGCGGTCTGCCTCTATCAAGTCTAATCAGTATGACTCTGCAAAGCTTATAGAGCCTGATCACACCTTTTACCAGCACAAAGACAAAATTTTTCTCCCAAAATACTGTGTTCCTTTTATCTCCTTTTCTTTTCTTTTTTTCTTTCAAGACCTTTTCTCCCTCTGACATACTTTCTTGTTGCTCTGCAAGGATCCTCTGACCTGTCCTAACGGCTGTAACGGCTTCCCACACAAAGAAAAATTAAACAAAATTACCAGCCTTGTCCACAAAGGATCCATAACTTTCAGTTTCTTCACAGTGGCTCTCCACCTAGGCCCATATCTTTCTTCTTCATAGCGAGCTGCCTCATCTTCTAAATCCTCTTCCTCAGAGGGGCTAAGCTCATCTGTTTCTAAACTATCAAGCCCCAAAGCCTCTAACTCCTTTACCGGATAAAGGCTTTTCCTTTTCGGGGCTTTCTCCTCCTTTCCCTGTTTCTCTCCCAGGGCGTCCTTTCCCTTATATCTCGCTTCCTCGGATCTAAAGTCCTTGGAAGGGCCTTTTTTCTTATGTGCACCTTTTCTCTTTGAGCTCTTTAATCTTTCATCCCACTCTGTTTCTGACATGCTGTATCAAGACCAAACATGCCTCTCAGAGCTTACCTCTCGACCTGCAGTTCTGGACCCTCTCCGCGAGCGGAGGCTCTCCTTGGCGCCAGTGATGGTGTGGCATATGTCCTGGGTTTCGGCACCAAATATCGCATGCTATCGTCTCGCCAGCAAGAACGACGCGCGGACACCAGGATCCTTCTGCAGCAAAGCGTTTATTACATCTTGAAGGGGAGAGAGCGAGCCCCAGAATGGCGCTGCTTATATACACCCTAATGTGGCGTGTCCACGCCTGATTGGTTGCTTACCCATGATCTCATAGGCATGCCCCGGAGTGGGCAAAGACCTGGCACGAAGGCACTCTTGCACATGCGCACACAGTTAACTTCCTGAAAGGAAGTCGGCTGGCGCGCGAAGGCTGGCGCCATCTTGTAATGGCGGAGGCTATCCTGGCCTTCCATGTGGGGCGCAGTGGAAGCCAGTGCCATCTAGCGGTGGCGAATGTTATTGCGGCCCTCTACAGGAGGGGGGTGATTGGGGATGGGGAACACCGTCATAGAACGGGATAGGGTGTTTATGGACAGGAAACCAGGAAATGGAAAAACATTTAAAATGTAAATAAAAATATCCAATCTATAATATAGGATAAGAAAAAAAATCTAAACTAGGACTTCTTCTAGCATTGTTCTTCTAGCTCAGCATTGATTTGGTTATCTAGGATCTTTTGTGGTTTCTTATAAATTTTCGGTAGTATTTTTCTATTTCTGTGAAGAATGAGGTGGTGACTTTTATTAGCATGTCATTGAATCAATAAACAGATTTTGTTTTCACAATAATAATTCTAAAATTCCTTGAGCAAGGGATGTCTCAACTTACCTTTGTCTTTTTCTACCCCTTTCTTCAGAGGTTTGAAGTTTTTATTGTATAGGTTTTTCACTTCTTTGGTTACGCTTATTTCTAGAAATTTTAGTTTCTTTGAGGCAATTGTGAATGGGAGTGTGTGAATGGGAGTAGTATTTTTAAAAAATCCCACAATTTTTAAAAAGAATGGGTATATTGGGTAGCTGCTTTTTCCAAAATTTCAGTGGGATTGCTTCAAGATTTTTTCTATTTAGGGTGACATTGGTTTTGTGCTTCTAATTTATAGCTTTTACTATGCTGGTATATTTCCTCTCCAGTCCTACATTTTCTAGGACTTTTATGAAGAAGGTATGTTGTACTGTGTCTAGTGAGATGGCCATACAATTTTTGTTTTTAATCTGTTTACATGCTATATCTATTGACTTTCACATGTTGAAGCACTCCTGGGTTTCATACATAAAGTCACTTATTTATGAGAAAGTTACGATATTTCTTTTTTTAATGTATTCCTGTATTTTATGCAATATTGAGCTTTTTGAATCTTTGTTTATTAGGGATATTGGCCTGTGGTTTTCTTCTCTCTGTCTCTCTGTCTCTCTGTCTCTCTGTCTCTCTGTCTCTCTCTCTGTCTCTCTCTCTCTCTCTTTCTCTGTTGATGTTGTGATAATATTTAATTAGATTTTTCTAGTAGTGTGATACTGGAGATACTGGCTGCATAGAAAGAGTTTGGAAATTTTGTTTCCGTCCTTATTTCTATTTTATTTTATTTGATTTTTGAATGGTTTAAGAAGGTTTTGCTGCAGATCTTCAAAAGTTTGGATGAATTCTGTTGTGAAGCCATCTGGTTCTGAACTCATTTTTTCACAAGGCTTTAATTGCTATTTCAATCTCCTCATTGGTCTGTTTCATGTGTTGATTCCTTGATAAAATTTTAGTCATTAAACGGAATCTAGCAATTCATGCTTTTTTTTTTTTTTTTTGAGATTTTCAAACTTGATGACATACAGGTTTTTAGTGCTATTCATTTTGATTTATTTTAAATTGAATTATTTCCTTTTGTTTATTTATTTCTTTTTATTTTTCCTTGGTTTTGGTTAGTAAGGTAAAAGTTCAGTCTTTTATTTTTCTTAAGAACCAACTCTTAATTATGTTGATAATTTTTGCTTTCTCTGTTTCTGTTTCATTTAATTTCTACTTTGTTTTTTATTATCCCTGTCCATCAACCAGGTTTGGATTTGGTTTGTTCTAGTTTTCACAATATTTTGAGTTGTATCATTAAGCCATTTATTTTTTACTTTTTCTGATTTTTTTAATATATGCACTTAACACAGCATATTTTCCTAGAAGATTGTTTTAAATTTGTCCCCAAAGGTTTTATTATGTTGTGTTTTCATTTTCATGTATTATTGGGGATTTAAAAAAATCCATCTGTCTTTCTTTCTTTTGTCATTCAACATTCAGTATTGAATAGTTTTATACCCACAATATTGTGTATTTGCTGTTAATTTTACATTTTATTACATTAAGTTCAGATATAATATATAGCTTTATTCAATCATTGTGAAGTTGTAGAAATTTGTTTTGTGTTCTTAGATATGGTTTATTTTAGTGAAGTATCCATATTTTTCTGTGTAGAGTGTGTATTCTCTTGTGTTTAGAGGGAACATTCTACAAATATTTGTTAAGGGCATTTGATATATGATATCATTTAATTTTGAATGTTTGTGTTACTTTGTCAGAAATGTCTATTGGAGAAAGTATTGAAATTACCTGCTTTACAAGCAAGTGTTCTTTAGAATAGAATCTGATGAAATGAATATATTTATTCATAGGCCAAAGTGTCCACTGTAATTTTTATTGCTTAGTTCAAAGTCTATTCTGTCAGATATTAAGGTAGAAATGTCTGATTGCTTCTTGGTCCCACTTACTGACATACTTTTATCCCTCATTTTACTCCAGGGCAATGCTAATTGTTAATTATAAAATGTATTTGTTGTAGATATCCATAGATGGATTTTGTTTCCTAATTCAGTTTGTCAGTCTGTGTCTTGTCATTGATAATTAATGATAGTAATATTTATTGCTGTTATTCGATGACATGTTCAAATTTCTGACATTGATCACTGATTATTTTTTCTGTTAAATACTTTTCTTTTAGTAATTATGGTTCTTTATTCACTTCCATACTCTATGGACTATGCCCACTCTTCTCCTCAGCATGAAATATTGTTTTTTGTAATTGTTTTTAGGTTGAATTTGTTGAATAGGACATATTTTGGGCTTTTTATATCATGGAAACCATATTTCTCTTACAACTCTGGTTGATAGCTTTTCTCACCTTATTACCCTATTTTGGCTGTCATGATTTTTTTAGGACACAAATTGTTTACTCTTGGCTGTTTTGGCTTTCAAGCCATCCACTGAGAAATCAGCTGCTATTTCCATGAGTTTTCCTTTATATGCAATTTATTATTTTCTTGCAATTTTCAATAGCCTTTCACTGTTTTGGTTACTTAATCTTTTAACTATAATTCTCTCTGGAATTTACTTTCTAAATTTTAAAATGTAACCTGCTCAGTCTTTGTAATATTATTTTACATATATATTTCCAGGAATAACTACTTGGTCTTGCATAACCACTTGGTATGCAATAATGTGGAAAACTATTTCTCCTGCTTTCCCCTATTTCTCTAGCTTTTTTTGCTGTAAGGTTGAGACCTCCTGAACTTTTCCCTTTCTACATTAGCATATCCATTCATGTTCTCCTTGTTTTGATCTTGTTTATATAGACACGTTGGTGAAATTTCATGTGTGTTACAACACTAAGATGCTAGGAGATACAATCTCACATCAAACATTCTTTCTTTTCCTTTAATAATTTTTCTTTTACATCTTCTACAGTAAATCCTGGGGCTTAGATGCAGGTGTGTTGTAGATTTGGGACTGTACACCATACCTCTGCAATTTGATCAGTTTTGGTTTTCTAATATGGTCTCTATATGTTGAAAAGTGGTAAGAGCTACAATTGCCTACGGGTATGATTTTACATATTTGGAATGCAGTTAGGGATTATGGTGGTTTACTTAAGTGATAATTATATGTTCCAAAATATCCATGACTTCACTAGGTTTCTACATTCATTTCCAGGAAAGGAAATAATTTGCATATTATTGAGCATGCCTTAAGTCCAATTACAGTATTGTTAGTAACTACAAACCATGTGACACTACTATATCCTTCAGATTATTGTGTAATGCTTGTCTTTGTCGTGTAATATTATTTATTCTGATGTCTTTCCATTTATTTTTTGTTCATATGACCTGTATATTGAAGAAAGTTTAAATCAATTACAATTAGTGAGTTGATATTAATTTATGCCTGTCATTATAGTAGTGTATATTTATTTTTAATTTTTTATCAAATAATATGTACAAAAGTTTAGAACATATTTATTTTGGATAGTAATAGTGTCTTGGAATACTGCTTCCTTGATGAGAATGAAGTGTCTCTCTTTGAATCTTCTGATTAGTTTTAGTTTGAAGGCTATATTGTCAGATATTAGGATTGCAATGCCTGTTTACTTCAAGTTGCATCTTAGATTATAAACTGAGTATCAGTTTATAATATTCCCATTCAGAAACCAAAGTCAATAAGACTGAAGGCTTTAATCTATGTTAGGTTATGCAGTAAGACATGATCTTAGAACAAACACGAGCAACAGTAAAGTCCTAGAAACAGGACTAGTGTATATCAGTTTGGCATTGTCAGATATACATCCAAAACAAATAAAATAAGCATATCAGAGAGCCAATCATAGTCCCATGCTTATTTTGTTACTTCAATTTTGAAAATTAGAATCATCCTCATTTCATGAGATTTGAGACATATATCCATTTTTAAAAATCTGACTGGTCATTTGTTGCAGTAGCTGTAAGGAACAAATACACAGCTTATGTGACCAGATGATGGCAACACTCAGTCCTTTGTATGAAGGTGGTACCATGAAGACTCACAATTTATACCTTGGCTGCTTTCATAGACCTGCTAATTTTGAAACTCCCAAGATCAACTGGCTAATTTATTTATCAGTGCATAAATACATGCCATTTCAAGAAGAAGCAGTTGTCATTCCCTAGTACGTTGATAGCAATCAAAATAGCAAACAGACTGAAAATTGCTATAATAGCACTTATTCTGGTCCTTACTTTGACTTAAAAGATGACATGCTCACAGAACATATATTTCAGGAATGAAAGGCATGCATATGTACATACACACACACACACACACACACACACATATGTATGTATGTGTATATATATATACATATATATATATATATATATATAGAGAGAGAGAGAGAGAGAGAGAGAGAGAGACCCTTTTCTCTTATTTCTTTCTAGATTTCTTTTTCATTTCTACTAAGATTTGAAATCCATTGTCAGGTTTCCCCTTCACTGACATGTAGTGTGCTCTTTTTCCATTTTGTTTTATTGTCCATATTTCCCCCTCTAAATTATTTTTAAAATAGATGTTTGATAAACATGGAGAACTTTGAAGTGGTAAGCAGATAAAGAGAGAGGACAATTGTAATTTCTTCTGTACTTGTGGGACAGTAGTTGGATGCTCTTTATGTGCGTATAAATTATACAACAAAGTAATTGTGGTCAGAACTTTTAACGTACAAGATTATTACCTCCTGGACCTAAGTTATATATTGATTATATTATGCATAGTAGTATTACTTTGTACTATCTGTATATGGTAGCTATTATTTCTACTTTTGGAATGAAGACACCGATTTTAAGAAACAGGTTAAAATAACATTTACATGATTTCTTAAGCAAAAAAAGTAAAAGCAGTTCTTATGAGAAACCTCCATGACCATGAAACTCACAAAGAACTGGTATGCTACATATAAGGTTAAGCATCTTTTTCTTACTAGTTGCTATCAAAATACTCACTACATATTTACTGACACTTGGAAATTATATGGGCTCTAGAACAATGGACCTTGTTTCTTTTATTCATATTCTTTCCAATAAAATATTTGAAATTTTGTCTGACTTCCTTTACCCCTTACTACTTCTAAGTTTTCTCCTTTCTCTTTCTACAAAGTTAACGTAGTCATCCATGGGTAATATTGTTGTAGGCTGCGGAAGGTGCCTTGTCTATTGACATGAATCTTTACCTGTACTCATTTTCCACACAAACAATCCACATTTGGTAAAGAAGTCACATTTGTGAGAAATCCCATAAAATGATGCCAAAACCACATGGCCTATAAATACCCATGCTATATTCCCAAAACTGGTAAGTTCTCCATCACTATCAAAGACTTCTTGTTTCTCTGGACCATGCTTGATATGGATTCCAAGTGGGTGCCCATTAAAAACATATCTAGCGTTGGGGGGGGTTCATTTGTAATCTTATTGGTGATTGCTATATTTAAAGAGGTAAAGAACATGTTTGGATAAGCAATACTAAGTTATAAGAAACAGTTATGAAATGAAAAATAGAAATACATGATATATTCACCTGCCAAAGAAAAGCTTAACAATTTTAGATGAAGCTAGATAAATCTAAAGACATGTGTGGCAAACCAATTAGAAAAGATGGGGTCACATTTTCCATTGTACTTTGCCTGCACATACATACAGCACTGATGTCTGAAACCAAATGCAGCCCCTTTGAAGTTATAAAAGGAAAGCATTGTACATAAGAATGTTGTTCACACATTGTCCTCTCACCACTATGTGATCTATACTCTACCTGAAATTGCATCCCACTCCATCCATTGTCTAATTGGATTTAGCCAGAGAAATGCAGGAGTTTTAGGGTATGAGGTCAGAGAATTTGGGGAATTTTCTCTTTAGTCCCCATTTCCTCTATGCTGTGATTCTGAGGATATTTTTCTCCTTCTCCTCCATAGGACTGCCTCTCATGGTTTCATACCTCCATTTTATCTGTCCATGATACACAGAGGAGGAAGAAATTGCCACTTATGATCTCTGAGACCAAAACTTATGTCAATCTTTTCAGCATTTCTCACCTCGGCTCACATATGGAAGGAGATGGGGAGGATATACAGGTAGTCAGGGATTTAAAAAGAGGTATGTAGCAAAGGGGGATGGGGAACTGCAGTTAACTACTAGAAAGTCCCAAATGCCAGGGATCCAAGAGCTTCCCAGGACCCAACAAGGAGGACATTAGCCAAAATACCCAACAAATGGAAGATAGAACCTATAGAGACTATATCCAGTGTATAGGCACAACACCTGGTTGAGGGATGGTGCCTCCCACCTACGTCAAAAATGTTAATCCAGAATTCCTCCTGTCCAAAAGAAAAAATGCAGAGTCAAAAAGTGGTGCAGAGATTGAAGGAACCACCATTCAGGGACTGCCCTAGGGATCCATTCCATCTGCAGACACCAAACCCAGACTATTGCTTTTGCCAAGAAGCCCTTGCTGACAGAAGCCTGTTCCTTGAGAGGCTCCGCCAGAGTTGACCAATACAGACGGGGATGCAGGTAGCCAAACATCGGACTGAAAACAGGGTCCCTAATGGAGGAGATTTTAGGACAAGGACTGAAGAAGCTGAAGGGGTTTGCAATTCCATAGAACGAACAACAACATCAATCAATCAGTGCCCAAAGCTCCCAGGGACTACACAACCAACCAAAGTACACATCGAGGGACCCATGGCTCCAGCTGGATATGTAACTGAGGACTGCCTTATCTGGCATCACTTGGAGGGGAGCCTCTTGATCCTGTAGAGGCTGGATGACCCAGGGTAGAGGAATGCTAAGGGGCTGAGGCAGGAGTGAGGCAGGTGGGAGAGCACCATCACAGAGGCAGGGGTAAGGGTAATGGGGGGGATTTGTGGAGGAGAAACTGGGAAGGGGGATAACACTTGAAATGTAAATAAATAAAATAACTAAAAAAAAAAACCAACAAATAATCCTTCACCAAAGACTCTTCAATGTAACTATCTATGTCTAACTCTGCTTCTTTCCAACATCATAACTATAGAACAAGTATTTACCTTTCTCAAGAAAATTGTCTGGCAGCTTTTGAAAAAAAAATTTTTCTTAGTCGTCATGATATAATCATTTTGGTCTAGTACTAGAACCAAAGCTGCCTTTATTTGCTTATTTTACTTAATATTTTTTTATTTTTCTTTGTCAGTGGTAACAATACCTTGTGTTTTTCACAGAAATAAAAGTAAACTCGTACCTCTTTAAAGTGCCATGCTCCACGGTAAGATCTGTGCCTCCCTGGAACTCAACTTTATATCTACAACTCAGCTATACTCAGCTCTCTTACCTCAGGGCAAAATCTGACAAGGGTTTTCCATCCTATATACATATGAGGGTTACAATTGGGCTGCATAGTCTTTCTGGTAGGCACAACATTGTCACATTTATGGCTTTGCAATAACATGTTTCTTAATGCTCCAGACATCTTTAAAGGCTTTACTTTAGCAACAAAATTTACAAAGAGTTGGAATTTCCCCTCAACCAGAACAACAACAACAAAATACCTGACTATAAAAATCCTGTACTGGTCATGAAGGTCAGTATTTATGGTACTCTATTATTTATAAATAATGTGAAAATTATTATAGCAATAAAATTTGTGTTCCAAGAAATGGGCATATTAAGAGCAGCTAAATTATGGTAACATTGAAATTTTAGGTTATATCCAAAGCTTCAGTGAAAATCATCGGAAAACTTCCACGAGTTTGACTACAAAGTTACAAAAGGACCATAAAGGACATTAAGAACAGGAAAAATTCCAAATACCTAAATAATTAGTAATATTGTATTTATTCAACATTCAAAGTGCGAAAGATTCCTGATAAATATTTTCTGCACCTGAAAAAAGTCCTATGGTAATTAAAACACTAGAATCTAAAATAAAATATACAATTGCTAAATGTACCAACTCTGTACACTCAGGAAAAAATTAGAAAATATATACCACTTGAAATAATATGAAAAAAATAAATATTTAGGAATATAACTAACCAAAAATAGAAAAATCTATACAACGCAAACTTCAAGGTACGGGATTGTCAATCAATGAAGATACTAGATGCTGAAAACATCTTCAAAGGTCCTCTGTTAGCACAACTAATATTAAGAAAATGGCTATCTTACCAAAGATAATTGGCAGATTTAATAAAGTAATTAAATCAAACGTCATATTTAATGAACTTAGAAAAAATTTCAAGTATTCATGTGCAATCCGAAAAGTTCATGAATACTCCATGTACTTCGGAAGATTAAGAATAATATTGGGAGTACTGTGATGCCCAACCTCAAATTATACTAGAAACCTGCAGTAATAAAGATAGCCTGATAATAGCATAAAAATAAGTGAACCAATATAATGAAATAGAAGGCCAGAAATAAGATGACAAATCTATGCCCATTTAGTTTTTTATAAAGAATGCAAAAACATGCCTATAAAAAATGCCTATATAAATGGTGCTGGCAAATATAAATTTTTACATGCAGAAAATGAAATTAAATTCATTTATTTCACCTTGTACAAAAACTAATTCAGCTTCTTCACCCAAATATACAAAATGTGGCACCTGTGTAACAGTGCGGAGATTTAGAGATACAGAAGGAGGACCAGGAAGACAAGGGCAGAACAGACTTTTAAGGTAGTGCCTGCTTCTTCAAAGTATTCTGTCTTAGTGGGCAGTGTCTTAGTGGGCAGTAGGATGGGGCCATGACTGCAGGATTTCTGACCTAAAGTCAAAGAAAAAAAATGGATCCCCTTCACTAAGGTTCTCCGACTAGTAAAGGAGATGAATTTCATTCCTAGAAGAGAAAATAAGGTTTGTGCACAGCAGAAGAAACTATCAGAACACACCGACATTCCACAGAACAGGAGACAATTTTTATCAGATTGCTTTAGACAAAGTGCTAACATCTAGAATTTACAAAGAATTTCAAAAATTACATTCTAAGGAAATAAAATCTGCCATTCAATAAATGGGCTAATGAATTTAATAAGCAATTCTCAAAGAAAGAAAGAAATATAATGATCAATACTATTTTGAAAAGTAGTCAATATCCCTAACCATCAGGTAAATGCGCACTAAAATGACTTTGAGATGTCATCAGTGAGAATGTGTAGATCTCAGTTAAAATATACATCACCAAGAAATCCGAGGAAGAATGAAATTCAGGTAATGGACACATGAGCCATGAAAAATGATATACAGCTAGTTATAAAGCTATTTTATTAGTTTTACCTCTGTCATTGACTGATGTTAGATAAGTGAATGTAAATGTAATTGACAGTTAGATTGTAAAACCATGTGTGAAGTTCCCCAGTTTGAGAATGACCGTCCTACCATCTACCCTTAGAATAGACTGAGGAGACAGCAGATGCCGGCGAGGATGTGGAGAAAGAGTAACACTCCTCCATTGTTGGTGGAATTACAAACTGGTACAACTGTTCTGGAAACAGTCTGGAGGTTCCTCAGAAAATTGGACAGTCCCCTACCTGAGGACCCAGCTATACCTCTATTGGGCTGTTACCCAAAGATGCTCCAACATACAAGAAAGACATATGCTCCACTATGTTCATAGCAGCCTTATTTATAATAGCCAGAAGCTGGAAAGAACCCAGATGCCCTTCAACAGAGGAATCGATTCAAAATATGGTACATCTACACAATGGAGTACTACTCAGCTATCAAAAACAATGACTTCACGAAATTCATAGGCAAATGGAATGAACTAGAAAATATCATCCTGAGTGAGGTAACCCAATCACAGAAAAACACACTTGTTATGCACTCATTGATAAGTGGATACTAACCACAGAGCTCAAATTACCCAAGATGCAATCCACAGACCACAGGAAGCTCAAGAAGAAGGATGACTAAAATGCAGATGCTCCAACTCCTTAAAAGGGGAAAAATATCCATAGGAGAGGATATGGAAGCAAAGTTTAGAGCAGTGATGGACAATCAGAGCCTGTCCCACATGGGGCCCATATATATATACAGCCACCAAACCTAGATAAGATTGATGAAGGAAAAAGCATACATGCTGAAAGGGACTGGATATAGATCTCTCCTGAGAGACACATCCATATCATGTCCAACACAGAGGTCAACACTAGCAGTAAACCACTGAACTGAGAAAAGGACCCCCTTGGCGGGAATTAGAGGAAGGATTGAAAGAGTTGAAGGAGCTTGCAACCCCATAAAACAACAATGCCAACCAACCTGAGCTTCCAGGGACTAAATCACTACCGAAAGACTATACATGGACTGACCCAGGGCTCCAATTGCAAATGTAGCAGAGAATAGCCTTGTTGGGGCACCAGTGGAAGGGAAGTTCTTGGTCCTGCCAAGATTGGACTCTCAGTCCAGGGGAATATGGGGGACACAGGAAGGGGTATGGTTGGGGGGAATACCCGTATGCTGGAGGGTGAGGTGATGAGAGCTTATGGACAGGAAACCAGGAGGGAATAATATTTGAAATGTAAGTAAAGAAATATATCTAAAAAAAAAAAGCAAAACAGAATAGACTGAGGCTAATGACATCAATGCATGCTGTTTAATTTGCAAGTTCGTCACCACAAAGTTTTAATTTAAAAATTTATATTAGAAAGAAATCTTGTAAAAGAATTAAATTAGAAATTGTTATCCTTCAGAAAGGAAAAAAATTGCTTATTCATCAAAATAAACTTTAGCCACCCTCCCTTCCCCCAAACAAAGCTTTTGCCTTGTGGAAAATCAGAATGCTGAATGGTGATGGTCAGATAATTTTGAAAGCCTGGTGTACACATCTCTGCCTTTTCTTGAAGGAACATTGTAGGACCACAGATTTCCTGGAAGATCCTTAGGTACTACCCACTTAAAGAAGGAATGTACTTGATTCTTGGACAACAGAACTTAGATTTATTTTTTTCAAGAAACATTTATGCCAAACAACTCAATTCTATTTCTCCATTCCTTCTGAGAGTTAAATACCTCAAACCCAAAAAGTAATTTTCCTGCTTAATAAGAACAAGTCGCATGCTCCTGAGCTGTACTTCCTGCCAGACAGAAATGAACAAGCATCATTATATCAGGACTCCTGTCAGTAAAACTTAAATGATTTCTTTTTTCAATTTCACTATTTCTGAAATTTCTAGAATGAGGAGTCTTCCAAATAATTTTTTTTCTTTTTTCTTTTTTCTTTTTTTCGGAGCTGGGGACCGAACCCAGGGCCTTGTGCTTGCTAGGCAAGCGCTCTACCACTGAGCTAAATCCCCAACCCCCAAATAATTTTTATACCCATTACATTTGATATGGAGCATCATTTTTACAGCATCAATATCTAGACAGTCAGAAGCTATCACTCTGCTGGAAAAGCTCATAGTCAAGAATGATCAGAGATATAAGTGGGCTTCTGAACTCCTGGAAGATGTAAATTAAATCCCTACTCTCTTGGTAAGCAATTCTTCCATTTTGTTTTCCTCATGGTTTGTCACTGAATATGTAACATTCTTGAGGTTCATTTCACATAGAAAATATCTACATTATTGCTTTCTCTAAGGGAAAAAAACTAATTTTGTAAACAGGTCTGAAGGAGTTTCAAAGCAACTTTGAAATTACTAATTATATGAAGATTACTGATAAACCAGCAGTGTGTGCTTGGGGAAAGAATGAGAAACCACATATCTGTGATTAACAGTCCTTCTGTTTCAGAATAATAGGAAAAAAACACACTAAAGCATTTTCAAGTTTTCTTTGTGGACTTTCTGCATTCTTAGGGTCATTAGCAAATTATTTTACCGTTTGACTTTGTAGGACAGTATTGTGGGAAAGAAGCAAAGCCATTAGCATTGATTGGCTCGAAGAAAAATTGTATCCTGAATTTCTGTCACATATATTACTACATTATCTTATAATTATTCACATAATTTTATTTTGGGAATAGAGAAAAAACTCTCAATTTTTCAGATTAAGGATTTAAGGTTTCATTGTTTGATTATTCATTGGGTAGCAACTTACTTTCATTCACCATGATATAGTAGTGACTTGAAAGGTACTAAGAAAAAATATGTAAAAAGTAGAACGTACTTGAGTTTTACTTCGTCATGTAATAGGAAGAGCTTCAAAGTTTCACAAAAACAAAAATTGTTTCTGTCTCAGTAATCAAACAAAATTTTATGGTTTTGCCAGTACCAAGGAATTTATGTAATCTGTCCTATCTTGACAAATATAGAATATATAATATATTCTCTTCAAATAGAAAATATATAATATCTACTTTATTAGTCCCTTCCATGAAGATGTATAAGCCTGAACCAAAGCATTCTCTTCCCCAACCACATATATTGCTTAGTAATATGAAGTATATCATATAATAACTTTTTCTTCAGCCTAAGTTTTGTTAACATTAAGCCAACCTGATAAAGCTTTTGAAATCAAATTATGACTCTCCTGCTACTAATTCAAAGCATGCATCCTTTATGATTTATCATGCTTTAGCTATGTTGGAGCAAAGAACATTCTGACATCTGCCACATGGCTATACTTATTTCTTCTACTGCACAACTCTTGTGGAAATATGTGTAACTCAGGTTTTCTTTGTCTTCATCTGGATCAAAGCAATGGTATAATCTTAATTATGAAAGTTGTTTATACTGTGCGCAAAAAAATTAGGCACTTGTGTTAGCTCTTGAAAGTTTCCATTTCAGTGGGACCTATACCACTACCACTCACATTTCATTTGTCAGACTAAGTCACATGACCCTTTTTGAATTATACAAAGTAGAGATGTATAATTATTCAAAGTTAGGCAGTGGAACAAAATACAGTATTTTGAAGATATTAATATACCTTCTACAAAAATGGGAAGATTGGTAGAAAGAAATACTGAGGGAGTAGAGAAGATTATATACATACATATTCAGCTCCAACCTTAGGCCAGGCACTTGGCAACCATTATTCATTACTTTCCTGTCTCTGCTAACCTTGGATATGATTAAATTAATTGGTTAAGGAAAGCTGGGATGTATTTCATGTGATTAATGCCTTGGAAAACAATTGCAGTAGATTGCACTGATTCGTTTCATTTTACATACTTGAAATTAGAGGCTTATGAAGTCTGCATGCAAATTTATGCAAAGTGAGATGCAAATTCACATTGTGAGCCTTGAGCCCTGGCACCCCCCCTTCCCACAGGAAGAACTACACCACTGAATATGCATGTGCTGCATATGGTGCTGCTCTTTTCAAACAGCAGCTTGAGCTGGCAGCCAAACAAACCCCAAAGATCTCAACGGAGCACCACAAAGTTTAAAACCACTTAGAAACAAAACTGAGCTCCAATGTCATAGTGTTTTCCAGGTCAACATCTTCAAACAAGACCTGGACTAGCAAAGGCACTGTTCCATGTCCCTTGGGCCTTGCTTTATAATAGACTGGAGTTCTGTGTGCTTTCTGAATAAAAGAAATACTTGGTGAATCCACCCTGGTAATTTGTTCTTTTCATTATTTGCTTCTAGTGATCACTTTCTTGGCTGGCTAGATCTAATAAATCTTCATTGTGACAAGCTGATGCCTATGTGTGCTGAAAAGCTTCCCCCATCATTTTAACCCATCTGTGGGAGACTCTGATTCCAAGATTCAGAAGGGGACTAATTACTAAGATGTTCTTAAAGACAAGAATGAATTTCGCACCTGAGTGCTTACAAGTCAAGCATGGGGGAAACATCAACCACTTTTAGGAATACCAATTAGAAATAATATTATCCTGATTGGCCTGCAAACACCCAAAGGATTCACTGAGAGTGTTCTAGTCTTGTGAGGCACTAATTCTACCTTCATATTAAGAATGCATAAAATATTTTGGTGAATAATTATGAATAAACATATTTTGGTAGAGCCTCATGTACATTTTTCTAAGTTGATCTAATTAAGTTAACACTTAGTCACTTAGTTATTCATTCATTTACTAAATCTGTTTATTATTTCTTTTGTACCTAAAAGACACCTAGAAGAACAAGGATAAATGATGTCTGCTCTGTCCTTTAGGAGCAGAGACTATCAAGAAAACCAATGTTTCTCTGTATCAGTGGTACTGTCTCCTAAACTTTCTCAGTGTTTATGAATCACTCTGAAATTCCTAAGATAAAAAGAAGAAACAGAAATCAGATAGTTCAACGTGAAGCTGGTAAAATACTCCATTCTACATAGTGCTTACACAAAACTCTATTCTGGAAAAATCTTAAAGCTTTGGTAGAGATTTCAAGTTATATGGACTACAAAAACATGTTTGTTTGTTTTAAAGATATTTTTAACACTTTTAATCTTGTGTATGTGTGTCTATATATTAGGAGTGTGATCACATTACTCAAGGAGCCCTCAGGAGGCAGCGGTGTTAAATCTCTTGAGGCTGGAGCTACAGGCAGTTCAGAGCTACCCAATATGGCTACTTGGAATGAAATGTGAGTATTCTGGAAGAGCACTTCAAGCTCTACCACCTACCCATGTCTCTAGCTCTGTTATTGTGTTTCTGATGTTACTCAGAATTTATCATCAAGATATGCAATCTATGAAAATTTAAAATATGCATATTGTTTATAAATACTTTAATTGTAAAAAAATTTTCTGAAATAGTGAAAATTGAGAAAACCATGTTGACCAGTGGCTTAAGAGATAAAATGTTTTCTCTTAACCCCTTTAGATCAAGGTGTAAGAATATTCAAAATGAACCTAGACAGATATCAATAGATTAAAATCAAAGTCTAAGAAACAAGGAGTCTAAGGAAGCAAAAGCAATCAGAAATAGCTAGTATTAAACAAAGTAAGAGTAACTGTTTGTAAAATACTAGCTATTGTTCAAGTGTTTATGTATTTACTAAATACTATAATAAGAAATTTAATGTTATGCCATTGATCTATTGTGCTCATTTTACAAACAAGGAAGAGAATGATATTTAGTTTGGTTAGAGTCTTCTCTTTCCCTAGCATTCCATCCTCTACTAAAGGTAAGCTCCTTTAACCAGATGGGACCAGTGCTGATGAATGTCAGAAATGGTCACAGTCTAATCCCATGAAACAACAGAAATCAGCTCATGTCTGACATGATCAGTGAGTGTGGCTAACAAAATCTAAAGATCATAGATAACTGTTCCTTTTTTACTATTACTTTGACTAGGAAAAAAACAGAGATCTGAGGACACAGCTCAGTTGACAGGGAAATTTTCTAGCATGTTTAAAGCCCTGGGTTAGATTCCAGAAGAGTATAAAACTAAGTATGGTGGAACATGCCTGCAATATAATAAGCACTTGGGAAATTGAGACAAGAGAGCAAACAGTTCAAGATCATTCTCAAACAAAATGGAGGTTTGAGCTACAGAAGACTCTTTAAAAAAGAGCAGTAAAATTTAAGAGATCATTTTTAACTCGCCTTATCATGTGTTTCAAGTTTATAGATATCATATTTCCTGGGTCAAATTGTTCAAGTTCCACTTGAAGTACCTGTGAATGGAACCTTATTTATAAATAATTTTTGCTGATCTAATTAATTAAGATGATGTCATAGTTTCACTAAGGTAAACATAAAATGGTGACTAATAGTTTTATAAGAGAAAGAAAAGGGATACTTTAAATACAGACAAATATATTCCCAGGGAAGATATTCCACACATAGGGTCTACTCGAGGAATAGCATTTGCTTTTCATAGTTTATTTTTATGGACTGGGGAGTTTCAAGTGCTCAAGCCAGCCCCATTGTTTCTTCTCATCCTGCTATCTGCAGATCTAGATGTAGAACTCTCAGCAACTTCTCCAGTGCCCTGTTCATGAGTTAACCTAATTTGAATGGTAACATATATTCTGTGCTACTGTGCGATAGATGCATGTGATCTGTTAAGAGACTGGCAATAATCTCAAATTATACTTTGGACTTTTAACAGTATTGAGACTGTAACAGAGTATAGGGGCTTTTGAAGTGGAACTGAATCCATTTTGCATTATAATGTCTACAAGCCTCTGGGGGTCAAGAAGTAGAATATGATAGTTTCAATAGAGATAGCCTCAAAGGCTCATATATTTGAATGCTTGGTCAATATGAAGTGGGACTACTTGACAGTGATAAGGATGTGTGCCCTTGTTGGTAAAAGTATTTCACTAGGAATGGGCTTTGGGGTTTCAAATGCTAAAGCCAGGTCCAGTGTTGCTTCTCATTCTTCTACCTCCACATCCAGAACTCTCAGAAACTTCTTTTGTACCATGTATGTCTGCATGCCACTATGCTACTTGCCATAACGACACTTAACTAAGCATCTGGAGAGTAAGCAAATCACTCTTTAATGTCTTTCTTTTAGAGAGTTTCCATAGTCATGGTGTCTCTTCACATAATAAAATACTATGACCAATGACAATTTCTTTCTCTATCAATAAACCCATAACTGTTTTCTTTTACCAATAATGATTAGCATTTATTGAGTTCTTGCCATAGTCCAGACATAAGTCAGAGTATAATTACATCTCTAAACAAAACTTACAGGTTAATTTTACACAAAAGGAAATGATCATTAAAACTTGCTTGCTGGATGTGTGTGGACTACAAAATAAGCTCCAATCTTTTTGAAATTGTTCTGGTTTCCAGCCTCAACATGAGTTTAGCCATCAGGGACTCAGGATGCCTGGTAGGTGAATAAGAAAACACATCAATTGAGGAAATCAACAGACCTTTCCATTTCCATGAGAGCTTTCTGAACTCAGGAGCCAGAATGCCCATATAGACTTGACTCTGCCCAGACTTTTTGTGAAATCATACAAGCAAGTTGGGTTACAAAGTTCATGGGTGGTGGTGATGGTAAACACTTCTCTATTTTCCTGTGCCACTATTTTCTTGTGATGCAGAGTAGTTTAGATTTAGAACAGAGAAAAAGGGAAGCATACAATCTCAAACATAATAGTTTTGTAGCAAGCACAATTTTACTTCCAACATACAAGGCCATAGTGGACATAGATTATATATTATTACTTGAAAAGGAAGGAATAAGGGCATAGTGAGAAAATTCTGGGCCAAAGCAAGATTGAAACCAAACAGGGCAAACTCCATATCCCGTAGTTCTGTGTCTTATATAAGTTGCCTAAGCTAGCTCTGCTGATCTGACTTTGCTACCGTCATAATACTCATCTTCCTTGTGCTGACTCCATAGCCGGTATGTAGCATTCCTTGACAATTCTCATACCTAGGCACTGACAATAAAATAAAGTCTCTAACACAACAGAGCCTTCACTATGACAGCATCATGCAAGGCCTTTTGGGGTCTCTTGTCATTTCAGGACCTTCATGCAGCATCTCCTTTATCAAATACTCAGCCTTACTCATTAACATCAAAGTAAGATACCACAGCTCTTTCACACACATATCCTTCATGATTCTAAACTCAAAACCTCCTGGATGTTACTAACATGCTTGACTGACCAGTTGGGATAGAGCCTGGTGGCAGTGAATAACATTTTTGATAGCTTTCATTTGTTGTTGGAGGAGAAATGCCTTAAACCTTTCCTTTCACAAGTTGGATTTCTAAAAGGGTATACTTTTACCCCACGGCTACTCATCTCTATCAAGGACCAACCTCTTCTCCACATCTTGTTTTCTTTCAGCACAAGTCTCCAATGTTTCCTTTTGAAACGCTCATCTCCTCAAACTGTAAATTATGTATTTCTTTTTGTCCCATTGTTCTCTTTCATTGTAGACTTGAATAATGTTGATTTTTAATAACAATGTGAAAGTGTCAATATTAGCCTCTCTTGAAATCTCCTCCCCCAGAGAAATTAGTTCATTACTATCCATTTTAGCAGCTGCGAATTTTTTTTAGAGCAAAAGCAGAAAGCAGTACTTTCTCTGCCAAAATGTCATGAGAATCATCTCTACTGCAGTTATTTTCATATTTCTCTTTGAAAATTCTTGAGCTGGACACATTGCTTTCTGTCCTGCTGTCTACCTTCTGTTGTTCTTTTTTGTTTTAATATATATATATATATATATATATATATATATATATATATATATATATATATATATATATATATATATATATATGAGTACACTGTAGCTGTCTTCAGACATATCAGAAGAGGGCATTGGATCACATTACACATGGTTGTGAGCCACTGTGCAGTTGCTGGGGACCCCTGGAAGAGTAGTCAGTGCTCTTAATGGCTGAATCCATTAAGAGCCCCCAATGTACTCCTGTCCTTAGGAGCCTCAGAACATTTTTAGTGATTTTTTTTCTTTTGAGGAAAATGCATTTTTGTTTTTATTTTTAAAATGTTATTATTAAACAAGTACTTGAAAATAAAAATCACACACCAAAATTAATTTGACCAGTGTCTATAAAACTCAATGAACTTCTATATATTCAGAATAAAAGCTGTGAAGTTTTGCATTAAGTTGTAATGATGTCTTAATTCTAACTTTTGTCCTGACAAATGAAGTTGTTAGTAGTTGTGCAGGCATATTAAGTTGCTCTTGCAATATCAATTATATTTTATGCACTGACTCATCATCAAAACCAATCAACCAGTCAAACAAGAAAAGTCTATGATGCACTTATAAAAACAATGAATTTTATATCATTTTAAAGCTTTCTTTAAAAGATTTATGTAGTTATTTATTTTACATGCACATGCTGTAGCTATTTTCAGACACACCAGCAGAGGGCACTGCATCTCACTACAGGTGGTTGCTGAGCCATCTCTCCAGCTCCCTTTTAAAGCTTTTAAATTTACATCATTGGCCCAGAATAATGCCTATCCTTTTTTCCAATATTATGACAAAGCCAGAATGTTGTGAAGGTTAAAGTTAGGTTTTCAGCTGTGAGTGAATAACCAAGCAGCACTAAGGAAGGACTTGGCAGGAGCCTACTTATTGTGGGACCAGGAGAATGCAAGACTGCTCAATTGTTTGAGGAAGGGCTGGTAATAGGGGCTGTCACAAAATTTCCATGGATATCGTGTATTCAGAAGTGAAACTTTACAGACTTGTTTTAATGATGTCTTAATTCTAACTTTTGTTCTGACAAATGAAGTTGTTAGTAGTTGTACATGCATATAAAGATTTGGGAGAAAAGGAGTTTTCCATAGTGAACATGGAGAAAGAATAGTGGAAAGGCAGGAAGCAGTTTTATTTACAAAAAGCCACATTCATTCTTTTTGACAGAAGGGAAGTGGAATCAAATTGGACTTCATAAAGATAGGGAAACAATAAAATTAAAGCATTAACTTTCAGGGCATAAGATGCCTGCTCCCAAGATGAAATATAAGCTCAGAAGTTGTCCTAATTTTCACTCTTTTGAATTTCTCCACCACTGCAGGCATATTAACTGGGACCTTTTTGGAAATTCACAGGTTCCTATCACTTTGGCACCTGTTTGGTTGTACAATTCATTTTTAATTAATTAATTAATTATTACACTCCAGATTTTATTCTGCTCCTAGTACACCCACCCCCAGTCTCCACAACTATGTCTCCACCCCACCTACCCCACCTGACCTCTAAGTTTCCAGAGGTTTTCAGTCTCCTGAGGGTTAGGTACATCTTCTCTGACTGAACCCAGACCTGGTAGTCCTCTGCTGTATGTATTGGAGGCCTCATCTCAGCTGGTGTATGCTGCCTGGTTGGTGATCCAGTGTCTGAAAGATCTCGGTGGTCCAGGTTAATTGAGGCTGCTGGTCCTCCTACAGGGTTGCCCTCCTCCTCGGCTTCCTCCAGCTTTTCCCTAATTCAACCAGAGGGGTTGGCAGCTTCTGTTCATTGGTTGGGTGTAAATATCTGCAACTGACTCCTTCAGCTGCTTGTTGTGTCTTTTGGAGGGCAGTCATGATAGGTCCCATTTTGTGAAGGTCCCATAGCCTTAGTAATGGTGTGGGGTGTTGGGGGCTCCCCTGTATCCCACTTTGGGCCTGTCGCTGGACCTTCTTTTCTTCAGGCTCTTCTCCATTTCCATTCCTGCCTTTCTTTCTAACAGGAAGAATTATGTGACAGAGCTTTGACTGTGGGATAGCAACCCCATCCCTCACTTGATGCCCTGTCTTTCTGCTAGAGGTGGGTTCAATAGTTCCCTCTCCCCACTGTAGGGCATTTCATTTAACCCCCCCACCCCGGAGTCCTACCAGGTCTCTGGTACACTCTACAGTGTCCGTCCAACCTTCTTCCTCCTGAGGTCACCTGTTTCCATTCTTTCAGCTGATCCTCAGGGCTTCAGTCCTTTATCCCCCACCCAATACCAAGTCATGTTCCGTTCCCCGAACCCTGGTCCCCTTTCCCTCCCCTGCCTCTCCCTTGTGGTTGCTCTCTTCTCCCTCCAGTGAGGAGGATTCATTTTTCTAAATTCAGTAGATTGTTTTCTTGATGTTTATTTTCGGAACTTCTTTATTTATTGAAGATATGAATCCTCTTGCAGATGTATATCTTGTGATGTTTTTCCCATTCTTTAAACTTCTTTCCTTGAATGATGGTGCCCTTTGCTGTTGGAAATATTTTCAGTTTCGTGTGGCCCCACTTGTCAGTTATTGCTGTTGTTAATTTCTTCTGCTGGAATACTGGTCAGAAAATTCTTTATGTGCCAATGAGTTCAAGTACAATTATTAAATTTCTTTTCTCAAATTCAGAATACAAGAACTTATGTTAATTCGTCTTTAATTGAGATTTGTACAGATGATGAGAGATGAGGCTAGAATTTTATTTTTCTACATGTAGCCATCAAATTTGACCAGAACCAATTATGGAAGATGTTCTCATTTCTACACTGTACGTTGTCTTCTTTGCCAAAGCACAGGTGGGTGGAAGTGAGTGAATTTATATATGAAACTCAGTTATATTCCATCAGTCAATGAGTCTGATTTTTCTGGCAGAACTATGCTGCCTTCATTATTATAGCTATATACTATCTGGTGAAATCCAGGTTGGTGATACCTTCAGAAGTTTTGGGATTTTCTAAATTTTTATTTATTTATTTTTACACTCCAGATTTTATTCCCCTTTTGGTCCTTCAGAAGTCCTGTTTTTGTTTTGATTGTTGTTTGATGTTCATTTCTTTTCAGCATGATTTTAACTATCCTGGGTCTTTTATATTTCCACATATAATCGAAGGGTTATTAAAGTTTTTGTAAAGAATTTAAATGTACTTTTGAAGGAGATTGCGTTGAATTTGTAGATTGCATTAGATAAGAAGGGCATTCGTATACTAATAGTTCTCCCAATCTAAAACTAGGTGAAGTCTCTCAATCTTCTGATATGATTTTTCAGTGTCTTCATGTTTTCATTGTAAAGTCATTTCTTTGTTTAAATTTATTCTAGAAATTTTTATGGCAATTGTGAATAGTATTGTTTTCTTATCTTTTTCTTACTGTCTTTGTTGTTTATACATATGAAGGATATTGACTTTTACATGTGAATTTTATATCCTGCTATTTTGATGAGTGTATATTTTAGGAATATTCTGGTATAGGGCTTTAGATTCTCTTCTGTATAAGAATCACATCTTCTGTAAACAAGGATAATTTTACTTATTGAATTTTTATCTCTATCCCTTCATCTTCTTCACTTGTATTATTTTTCTAGCCAAGACTTCAAGCATTGTGTTTAACAGAAATGGTGAGACTAGTCATTTTTATCTTTATCTGTAGTTTAGTAGAAATTCTTTATGCTTTTCTCCTTTAGGATGATCTTTGCTGTGGGCTTCCTGTATATATTGCTTTACTGTATTTATTCCTAACCTCTCTAGGACTTTTGTCATGAAAGAATATTATATTTTGTCAATGGCCTTTTTGGCATCCAGAAGGTGATCATATGTTTTCTGCCCTTTAATCTATTTTAGTAGTGAATTGCATTTATTTGTGTGTGCTAAGTCATCCTTGCATCATAGAGATTAAACTAAGCTAGTCATGACCATTTTAATATGATTTTGAATTCAATTTGCAATGTTCATGTTTATGTCTATCAGATGGCTATAAACTCTTTTGGTTTTGGAGTTTTGACTGTCTTTGATATCAGTAATTCTGGTTTTGCAAAATAAATTTAGAATGTTTTTTTCTTCTCTATTTTGAGGAATAGTTTGATGAGTAATGATACTAGGTACCTTTTTTGTTTATTTGTTATTTTGTTTGAGCTTTTTTGTTTGTTTGTTTACCTGATTAAAAAACAAACAAGCAAAAAATGAGTTTATAAAAATTATTTAAAATATAATTGTATCATTTTTCTCTTGACTCTCCTCCCTTTTACCCTTTCAGTGTCCAACTTTTCTTCCTCCATAACCCATGGACTCCTATTTAATACTCCTCCAATACTCCAAAATTCCAGGTGTCTCTCTCCTCATTTTCTTCCTCCCTCTCATAACGACCATACCTGATCCTTCCTATCCCAGTCTTCATTTGCTGCCAGTCCACCTGCAAAATTTATTTTATTTTCCCTTACCAAAGAGTTCCGCATATTTCCCATACAGCCCTTCTCTTTACCTAACCTCTCTGGGTCTGTGAATTATAGCTTGATTATTATTTACATAACAGCTAATATACACTTATAAGTGAACACATACCACATTTTTCTTTCTGGGTCTGAGTTACCTCACATAAGATGATTTTTTTCTAGTTGCATCCATTTGTCTTCAAATTTCATGATGCCATTAAGAAAGAAAAAGGAAAACTGGTAACAAATATTACATAGCATAAATGCACTATGGTTTCTTTGTCCATTCTGAATTGAGGGACACCTAAGTTGTTTCCAGTTTCTGGGTATTGTAAGTAAAGTCACAATAAACTTAATTGAACAAGTGTTTCTCTGGTGGGATGGAGCATCTTTTGGGTATATGCCCAAGGTAGTATCCTGATTCTAGAAGTAGATTGATTCCCAATTTTGGAAGAACTGCTGTATTGATTTCCGTAGTAGCTATACAACTTTGAACTCCCAGAGGCAATGCTAGAGTATTTGCCTTGTTCTACATCCTTAACAACATGAACTGTTGCTTGTGTTATTGATCTTAGGCAATCTGACAGGTAAGATGGTATCACAAAGTTGTTTTGATTTGTCTTTCCCTAATGGCTAAGAATTTGGATATTTCCTAGAGGAGATGCTGAGAAGTGGGTCTGGGAAATAGAGATTGTGGAAAAGTTCTCCAGGCAGCCTACCTGGTCTTCAAATAATAATGGTGTCTTCATGGCTTCCAAGTGTTTCTTCCTAAGACACACCAAAAATTATATAAAAAACATTTCATTGAACATAATAAAATCACTAAGATACTTAAAAATTATGATAGTTTAAAAACTTCATATATGCATAAGGAATCAATTCAAAGAACACATAACTCACTGTTTATATGAGCATAGGTTTCATGATTAAGTGTTATAGTATAATACTTCCTTTTCTCCCAACAAAGCCCCATAATTTCTCAGGGGAAAAAGGCAAACAAAGACATTTTATTTTCAGGGAAATCCATGCATTAACCCATGCTCAATTACTCTCTGGCTATACAAATTTGACCAGGGTGTCCATATTGGTTTCCTTTCTTTCCTTTGAAATTTACAAGTTTGTTTATGCTTTAGTATTTTTGTTTAGGGCATCTCCTTACTATCTTCCACAAATCAATTCATATTTCACCTTCAAGGAATGCCTGTTCTGTGGTATTGTCCATGGGTAGCATATTCTGATGTAGTCTTAAAATTTGTAGAATATTGTTTGGGCAATTTCTGCTGTGATAAAAACAAAGAAATGGATAAAGGAAACAAACTCCAATAGGTAGATTGTTGAACTGCACAGAACTTACAACTTAGTTCTCAGCCCATTTCACAGGACTCTTTGATGCTTATGTTACCCATGAAAATTGCCACATTAAGGAAAGAGGGCCTGTACTCAGGATATATCAATTTTACTTTACATAAAGATGACTAGAGAAGTATATGAAAAGAGTTCCCAGAGTGTCATGACTGAAACACACAGGTGTAAATATCTCAGAAGTTTAGAGAAAAGAAATCCTTTACCACACTAGAGTGCACAGCATGTAAAATATTATATGATACATTCTATGATACCATGTATTTTATTTTCACTCTATTTCACTATGATTTTTAAGTTTATTTGTGCATTCATCATTACTTGTGTTCTTCATTCAAAAGGCAAAGGATGTGGTGGAAGGTACAAATGACATCATATTAAATAGTCTGTTCTACTAAGTGCTACTTAAATAATTGAATCTTTCTATAATATATTATAGGTTCATAATATAAGATTTATATCACTTCTGTAGAAATTAATACATGCAAAGTTTGTAATGCAGAGTAGGTATTTTTAAAGAATAAGTGTCTTTGGTATTTTGAAGTTACATTATACTACTTTCCTTATTCTAAAAGAGCCAATGTGTAATTTTAAAATGGAAGAACAAGCTGGATCATAACTCTCAAATAGGCCTTCAAAGTGGAAAAGTGAAGGCCCTTAATTTTCTCTAAATAGTAAAGCGATATGTCATGAACAGAGGCTCATCATAAGAAAACAAAAACAAAACATACATTAGCAGTAAACAGAATGAGGAACCCACAGAATACTCAGATGTACTCATTCTCAGTTTCTATACTAGTATTTTCAACATAATTTACATTATACAAGGGTATAACTTCATATTCAGTGTTTTCTCCACCTATATCATATAAAATTGTGAGACTATGCTATTCTTTTATTAACTGTATTTAAAAAGATATCTTCTAGTTGCATCATGATCATATAGGAATTCTACCATGACTAGATAATTATATTGTTTCCAATTTTTATGTAATTATAAATGATTTAAAGTAATTTTTTAAACAAGACTTATTAGTGATTATCTTTTTAAATGCTCTGATGATCTAATTTGTTACTCTTATGCCTCATTTGTCAGTTATATCAAATCACTTTCTTTCATTAAGGTTTTTTATCAGAAATAATAGAGTAGAACCAATCACTAAGAAACTCTGGTTTTACTCTTATTAGACAACAACCTAATAAAGCCTTCCCAAGGTAATATGCATCTCCACCATCAGCCTCTGATTCTATTTTTGGGAAACAGAATGGTTCTGCTAGACTATGTTTAGAATCTTTAATTTTTTGGTATATGATACTATTATGACTGCTTTCTTATTTTTCTTCAAGAAACAGATTTTGTGGGCTCAATTTCGGGCTTTTAGCATTCTGACTCACCTACAAATTTTCTGATTTCCTGTATTTATGATTAAATTTCCTTTACTTTTATCCAATTTTGTCTGTCCCTTGTTTTGTAATCTTCTTACCTAGCTCTCATGCTTGTTTACCGTTAATGGCCATCTTTTAACTCTCTATTCTTGGTATTTCACCTACTTTCTACAGATTGTCATTTAACTCTTTCCCAAACATTTAAGTTTTGAATCAAGATTTTCAATCTACATTTTATTTTCTTAAAAATAGTATGTAAATAAAAATAAAATGTTGGGAAAAATGATAGAAAATTAAGACAAATAATATAACATGTAATGTAATATAAAACAAATGATGTAACATGCACCCACATTTTAGTGCATCTTAACTATATGCTTGGTATAAGATTAGGATAAGAAGGGGGCATATATACCACAGATGGTTATGTAACTAAAGAACATTTCAGTCAGTAACAAGGTTGATAGGTCCCATATATCACATTCACTTAATGTAATATTAAAATGGTTATGGTAGGTAGTAATAAGTATCATGTAAAGTAGCTTTTTATGTGCAAAAGTTTGCACTGTTAAACTTTTTATCCTTAGAAAGTCTTGGGTGCTTAAAATTATTAATATCCTCAATTTGTAGATGGGGAAGTATTATTACTACTACCATGTTATAATAAATTTATAATAAATGAATCAAATCACTGGAAGGTATTTAGTGTAACATCAATTTGAGTTATAGTGTATAGAAGTTACAGTCTATAATGTTTGTTTTAATTTGGGCTTGCCTAAAGAAGATACAGCAAGAATTTCACAAGATAATTCCTAAAATCGGGATAGATGAAAGGAAAATAAGAAAAGGGAGGTAATAAAGTTAAAATAAGGATATGCCACTGAGACTACTATTGCAGACACCTACTGAATGTACTCACCTTGGATGTTCAAATAGAACCCTTGCTCAAATGCTTGGATGCTCAAATAAAACCTTTGTGAAGCCTGTCATAAGTTCTTTTATTGTCTTTCTCCTTCTCACTTTTGTTTTCGCATGACTATTTAATAAGATGTATGTATTTGTGTTCCATATGTGTGTCTGGTGCCTGTTGAGGTCATGGAAGGATCTCAAATGCTCTTAAAAGTTACAGATGGTTGTAAGCAGCCCCTTGGGTTCTGGGGAACTGAATTCAGGTTTTCTGAAAATGTAAAATGTCCTTTTAATTGATGAACCATTTCCCACTTCCATCATGCTACCATTTAAAATACCTTTCCTAATAGGTGATTTTCAGTGAAAAAAAATTTTTTTACAAGGATGTCAATATCCTGGTCTACTTTCTGTTGATGTAACTGAATGGCATAGACATGTTTATAATGGAATAAGTTTTACTCACTGTAGGGTTCTAGAATTTCAAAGTTGAGGTCCTGTGTATGATAGCGGCATTTCATCTGGAGAGGGTTCTCTATAGAGTCTTGAGATAGTACATGGTGGTCCATGATGAAAGAGAGCATGTATCTTTGTCCAGAGCTACTGTTATTTTGCATGAAGTTTCTAGTGCATTCATAGGTGTCCCACTCTTATAAACAGTAGTTACCTCCAAAAAGGTACATCCAATTTCTATTAACAAGAATCTGTGGATTAAGTTCAATATAAACATTCTGGAAAGTATACTCAAATCATAACCCAAACCTTATTAAACAAAGTAGCCTCAACCTAATGACATTTAAGATATATTATAAGAAAAACCAGAGATTTAAAAACAAATGTTACTTTCAGTGGCATAAAACAATCTGATAGTAATATGTTATCTTTGTTCAAATCACTGTTGATCCAGAAAGAATGTTTTTTCCAGATCATGAGTTTGTCTCAAGCCTATTTCTCTTTTCAGTATAATTGTGAAAGCTCATCGTATTTGCTATAATACATGACTTACTTACTTTTATGAGGAGTTGGAATATTCTGTTATTGATTCAAATTTTATCTTTCTATCAAAACGAATTAAACAAATCTCCTAAAACTTTCTTATTAAAATTATTTGAATCAAATCAGAAATTTTATAAATCATTTAATTCATCTAAACAGCATTAATTCATGAAAGTTTATTTTATGTTACTATGAATGAAATCTGCTCAATGCAGTAGGCTAATATCCAGGAATCATTAGATTACATAATAGTGGTGAGAAAGGGCATATCAGCTGCAATAAGTAATCCTGAGATGAAATCTCTTGGGTGGGCCCTTGCCTCTCTGAACTCATCTATTTTCTAGCATGCAAAAGATAGTGGGCCACTGCCAGAAAAGACACCTGCTACCCTTCACCTCTCTTAGATGGATCCTGACAAAAATAAAACAGTAGTTAAAAAGAATTGAACTAGGGTCCCTAAAGGAAATGCCAGGAGACAAGCATATGGAGGGTTTACTAATGGTGAGCAAAGGAAGGAGTTGAACATGGGAAATGGACTAGAACGTTTGAGGTTTTAAGGCCCTATGTGGTTTTATATTGTTTCCCCACTGCAACAGAATAGATGAGTGATAACGATGACTGAGAAAGAGGTAATTAGCTCATCCATTGGTAAAGAATGTAGTGAGACAGTGAGCTAAAGATATTATAGCAGGTCATTGTGTGGAAAGATATAGGAGACATCTAGCCAAGCTGCTTTTTATACCACATATAGTCATGAGAAAACTCATTACCCCACTAACCTCATAAATGAATTATCATTCTATTTTTAAAAGCAGAATGATAATCTCTTCTGATCTGTTTACTTCTAGGTCCAATCTAAATTCACCCTTTATTATCTCTTAACATGGACCAAATTCCATCATTATTTTTCATAGTGCACAAATCACATTAAAATTATATGTGGGAATAAGTAGACCAGAAGCAAATCATATCTTTCTTGAGTATTCATCTTTAGTTTTGAATATCTAGTGCCACAGGAGTTAGTATTTGGCGCCCTTTTCTCTTGTGGGGAGGTCACTTCTACCTGTGATTTAGGTTAGCAAATACTTGGAATCTAGTCACACTCAAATAAAAATAGCATCTGCAACAAATGGTTCTGGTCAAACTGGATGACTGCACATAGATGACTGTGACTGCAAACATATCCATACTTATTTCCCTGCATAAACTTCACTCCAAATAAATAAGGATTTCAACATAAAGCCAGATACACTAAATATGATAGAAGAGAATATAGAGAATAGTCTTGAACTCATTGGCACAGGAAAAGAATTTCTGAACAAGGCGCTGATAGCACAGGCATTAGACCAACAATTACTGAATGGGACCTCATAAAACAGAAAAGCTTTTGTATAGCAAAGGAAACTACCACTCAGACAAATTGGCAGCCTACGATATGGTAAATCTTTAGCTGTTGCATATCTCAAAGAGGGCTAATATCTAAAATATAAAAAGTTAAAAAAATCCTAGAGACCAGGAATAAATAACTGAAATAAAGCAGATAATTCTCAAAATATGAAACAAATGGCTGAGAAACACTTAAGGAAATAGTCAACATCGTTTGCCATTAGAAAAAAATCAAATAAACACTCCTTTGGGATTTCATTGTACACCTATCAGAATGGCCAACATCAATAAAGCAAATGATAGATCATACTGGCAAGAATGTAGAGTATGTAACTGATGATGGAAATTCAAACTTGTATATCCACAGTTTCTAGGGAAGCTAGGAATGGACAGATAAACCTTGAGATCCTGGTATACCACTTTAGGGGTTATACCCAAGCAAATCTATAACTAACTACAAAATTACTTGCTCATGCATGTTCGTAGCTTTTGTATTTATAATAACCAGAAATTAGAAGAAAGCTAAAGATGTCTACCGGCTAATGAATAGATAAAGAAAATGTGTTACATTTACACAATACAATATCACTCAGCCACTGACTAGAGAGGTAGAGAGGATTGAGAAAGAAATGAAGAATGGGAATTTATAATTTATGCTGTGGAAAAAAACTATTTTCTATGAAAAAGAAAATAGGGGGAGGATCATTATATTTGCAAAACTGTTTTCTTTTTAGGTACATGCTTGGGGTATTGTAAAAAAGTGTTTCTTATACTTTTGAATGTATAACAGATTCTGTTATTTATTATACTACTTTTCCCAGTTGTAAAAAGGATGCCTTAACCGCAGGCCTTTCTTACCCTGTGCTGATTTATTCTATCTGTGGCCCTGTTTGTCCTCTATCAATCACCAAACATATACTGCCATGGATCCAAACCAGCACAACAACAGGAAAAGGAAGAACCAAACAGACAGGAAAAAGTGTCTATCATTTTTTTTTCTTTTTTTTTTTCTTTTTTTTTTTTTTTTATTAACTTGAGTATTTCTTATATACATTTCGAGTGTTATTCCCTTTCCCGGTTTCCGGGCAAACATCCCCCTCCCCCCTCCCCTTCCTTATGGGTGTTCGCCTCCCAACCCTCCCCCCATTGCCGCCCTCCCCCCATAGACTAGATCACTGGGGGTTCAGTCTTAGCAGGACCCAGGGCTTCCCCTTCCACTGGTGCTCTTACTAGGATATTCATTGCTACCTATGGGGTCAGAGTCCAGGGTCAGTCCATGTATAGTCTTTAGGTAGTGGCTTAGATCCTGGAAGCTCTGGTTGCTTGGCATTGTTGTACTTTTGGGGTCTCGAGCCCCTTCAAGCTCTTCCAGTTCTTTCTCTGATTCCTTCAATAGGGGACCTATTCTCAGTTCAGTGTTTTGCTGCTGACATTCGCCTCTGTATTTGCTGTATTCTGGCTGTGTCTCTCAGGAGCGATCTACATCCGGCTCCTGTCGGTCTGCACTTCTTTGCTTCATCCATCTTGTCTAATTGGGTGGCTGTATATGTATGGGCCACATGTGGGGCAGGCTCTGAATGGGTGTTCCTTCAGTCTCTGTTTTAATCTTTGCCTCTCCCTTCCCTGCCAAGGGTATTCTTTTTCCTCATTTAAAGAAGGAGTGAAGCATTCACATTTTGATCATCCGTCTTGAGTTTCGTTTGTTCTAGGGATCTAGGGTAATTCAAGCATTTGGGCTAATAGCCACTTATCAATGAGTGCATACCATGTATGTCTTTCTGTGATTGGGTTAGCTCACTCAGGATGATATTTTCCAGTTCCAACCATTTGCCTACGAATTTCATAGACTCGTTGTTTTTGATAGCTGAGTAATATTCCATTGTGTAGATGTACCACATTTTCTGTATCCATTCCTCTGTTGAAGGGCATCTGGGTTCTTTCCATTTTCTGGCTATTATAAATAAGGCTGCGATGAACATAGTGGAGCACGTGTCTCTTTTATATGTTGAGGCATCTTTTGGGTATATGCCCAAGAGAGGTATAGCTGGATCCTCAGGCAGTTCAATGTCCAATTTTCTGAGGAACCTCCAGACTGATTTCCAGAATGGTTTTACCAGTCTGCAATCCCACCAACAATGGAGGAGTGTTCCTCTTTCTCCACATCCTCGCCAGCATCTGCTGTCACCTGAGTTTTTGATCTTAGCCAATCGCACTGGTGTGAGGTGAAATCTCAGGGTTGTTTTGATTTGCATTTCCCTTATGACTAAAGATGTTGAACATTTCTTTAGGTGTTTCTCAGCCATTCGGCATTCCTCAGCAGTGAATTCTTTCTTTAGCTCTGAACCCCATTTTTCAATAGGGTTATTTGTTTCCCTGCGGTCTAACTTCTTGAGTTCTTTGTATATTTTGGATATAAGGCCTCTATCTGTTGTAGGATTGGTAAAGATCTTTTCCCAATCTGTTGGTTGCCGTTTTGTCCTAACCACAGTGTCCTTTGCCTTACAGAAGCTTTGCAGTTTTATGAGATCCCATTTGTCGATTCTTGATCTTAGAGCATAAGCCATTGGTGTTTTGTTCAGGAAATTTTCTCCAGTGCCCATGTGTTCCAGATGCTTCCCTAGTTTTTCTTCTATTAGTTTGAGTGTGTCTGGTTTGATGTGGAGGTTCTTGATCCACTTGGACTTAAACTTTGTACAGGGTGATAAGCATGGATCGATCTGCATTCTTCTACATGTTGCCCTCCAGTTGAACCAGCACCATTTGCTGAAAATGCTATCTTTTTTCCATTGGATGGTTTTGGCTCCTTTGTCAAAAATCAAGTGACCATAGGTGTGTGGGTTCATTTCTGGGGCTTCAATTCTATTCCATTGGTCTATCTGTCTATCTCTGTACCAATACCATGCAGTGTTTATCACTATTGCTCTGTAATACTGCTTGAGTTCAGGGATAGTGATTCCCCCTGAAGTCCTTTTATTGTTGAGGATAGCTTTAGCTATCCTGGGTTTTTTGTTATTCCAGATGAATTTGCAAACTGTTCTGTCTAACTCTTTGAAGAATTGGATTGGTATTTTGATGGGGATTGCATTGAATCTGTAGATTGCTTTTGGTAAAATGGCCATTTTTACTATATTAATCCTGCCAATCCATGAGCATGGGAGATCTTTCCATCTTCTGAGGTCTTCTTCAATTTCTTTCCTCAGTGTCTTGAAGTTCTTATTGTACAGATCTTTTACTTCCTTGGTTAAAGTCACACCGAGGTACTTTATATTATTTGGGTCTATTATGAAGGGTGTCGTTTCCCTAATTTCTTTCTCGGCTTGTTTCTCTTTTGTATAGAGGAAGGCAACTGATTTATTTGAGTTAATTTTATACCCAGACACTTTGCTGAAGTTGTTTATCAGCTTTAGTAGTTCTCTGGTGGAACTTTTGGGATCACTTAAATATACTATCATGTCATCTGCAAATAGTGATATTTTGACCTCTTCTTTTCCGATCTGTATCCCCTTGATCTCCTTTTGTTGTCTGATTGCTCTGGCTAGAACTTCAAGAACTATATTGAATAAGTAGGGAGAGAGTGGGCAGCCTTGGCTACTCCCTGATTTTAGTGGGATTGCTTCAAGTTTCTCTCCATTTAGTTTAATGTTAGCAACTGGTTTGCTGTATATGGCTTTTACTATGTTTAGGTATGGGCCTTGAATTCCTATTCTTTCCAGGACTTTTATCATGAAGGGGTGTTGAATTTTGTCAAATGCTTTCTCAGCATCTAATGAAATGATCATGTGGTTCTGTTCTTTCAGTTTGTTTATATAATGGATCACGTTGATGGTTTTCCGTATATTAAACCATCCCTGCATGCCTGGGATGAAGCCTACTTGATCATGGTGGATGATATCCCTGAATATTTTTGATCAATTTTGTGGTTTGGGGTAAACCAATTTAGCTCTTCGATTTTTTTAAACACAAGACCAAAATAAAATAAAAATTCTCATACTCTCTTGATGTGTTTTCTTTGGGAGATGAAAAAGGCCATTAATAAAACATTTAGTAAATGTGCTATTACCAACAGGTACACAAATATTAGTTATTATTTTAAATAATAAATAACAAACACCTGTCCTCTTCTGGAAAAGGATTTAAAAGTAGACAGTAAGAGTTCTTAAAGAAAGCAATCAGCAGCTCTAGACATTTACTGTAGTAGAGTATTGGCAGCAGTCTTAGCTTCTAACCCCTAGACAAAGAAGAAGCAACTTACAGAAGGAAAAATTCAACTCACACACTCATATTCTGCTTGTTTTTTAAGGGGAAAGAAGTGTTTATCTTATTTAATACACACTACTGTTCTAATCTGTCCAGAAAGTGATTAGTTAGATTATGAGGACATAGAGTAATAATTGAGTAGAGCTGGGAAAACACTTATGTCCGGATGGACATGGCACATTTCCAACTTTTGCTGATTCATTTCCCTGCAGATTTTATTAAAGAAAGCCACCCATAGTGCAAAGTTGCAAGACCACAAAAAATTCAAATCATGAAATTTCGGACCACTATAAGTGTTGCATAACACCTTTCCAATTCTGGAAAATTCCGTAATAAACTACTTACAAATTTTCTAGTAGAGACATGAAATTACTCAAAAATGTACTCAAACAAGCATGGAGGAATAAGAATGGCTATTGCTTTGGAGATATCTCCCCCATCCCTACAAGGCAAATCAATCAACTAGTCTGCAAATTACTGGTGAATGACTAACATGGGGAAAGGTTAAGGCTATGTAATATGGGTTTGGAGAACAGTTAGATTTCCAATATTCCTGTTCTCATGTACCCAGTAGCCAGTGAATCAAATATGCATGTCACCAAAGAAAGAAATACATATTTTCAATTCAGCAAAAATGAAATGTTGTGTAGATAGGAAATATTAGAAGCATACATTAAGATGCTAGTAAAAGTCTTTCAGTAGAGTTTATATTAAACTTAAACTACAAAACAAACGAACATAACAACAAACCAAAATAAACCTACTCCAGAGTCAGCCATGTCCTCCCATGGAAGCTCAAAGAATACCAACCAGAAGCTAAGAAATGCAATATAAGTAACAAAGGGGGCACAAGTGAGTAATCAAGGATAAAAGCAAAAGTTAGTTGACCATGTACTGGATGTGTCATGTATTATAAAGTTAAAGCAAATCTTTTATAAAAACAATGATTACTAGCTAATGCGTGAACTTTTACTATTTCAAAACCAGAATCATTGTTGTGGTGGGGGTCAGAATGGTGATGTCAGCACAGATGAAAGGGTTGAAAGATTTGAAGAGAGTAGGACAAGGAAGAATACACAGAGGTGTTATTGATGACAGGGTGGTTCTGAGGCAGTCTAGTTGTCTCTATCTGTTGCAAATAGAAGTTTCCTTCATGCAGGGTAAGGATTATACTTGCTTGTGGGTATAAGGACACATGTTTATAGATTGTTGTTAAGAATTGTGTGATTTAATAAATCAATGCTTTAAGATTCTCCTTTAATAACCATGGCTTGACTAACACAGATTATTTTCCTATTTTTCCAGCATGAGGACAGAAAACAATGACCATTTAAAATGTAGGCTGTGGAACCTAGTGCCAAAGGACACATCTAATAATCACTTCTGCACTGAATGTTTAGGGAACCTTATAGAATAAAGCATAGAAAGATGGTAGGAGCCAGAGTATCAGGAAGTTTGCTATGAGGCAATATCCTGTTGAGATTATTCCTAGTAATGTCAGAATTCGCACCTATGAAGTTTATCAACATGCCTCTTCAAACAAAAGTAGAAAAAGTATGACATGAATCAGCATGCCAAAATGGATGGGAAACAGCACACAAGGTCTCAAACCTACACAAAGAATTATGAGCAATGGATAAAAACTCAGAGCAAGTAAGTGGTTTCTCCAGAGAACATAGAAATTGTTTGTATATTGCCAAATGATCATATCTGGAAACATACTTACAAGTAACACCATATGGACTGTACAGGTTATATTTAGGAATATATATATAGTATATATAGAATATATATAGTATATATAGATAAATGGATATATGCAATAACAATGAAAAAAGTCATTAAGCCATTAATTTGAAGAGTAGTGAGGAGTATATGGAAATGTCTGGAGGGTGGAAATGGAAGAGAGAAATGTCCTAATTATCCTAATTATACTAAAATATCAAATATAAAATAAAAATAACACTCAAAAGAAAAATATCTACAAATAACAGGGTTTGAAATTTAGTTCAAATGGGAGAGTATTTCCGCAGCACACAAAAGGCCCTAGACTCAATGTTTGCACTTCAGAAGCTGGGCATGCTGACTCATGCTTGCCAGATGAGTACTCAGTTGCTAAAATCAAGGAAATATGAAGTTCATTGACATTCTTTGCTACATAGTGTATTTCATGTCGGCCTGTAATTATTAGGACCCTGTCTCAAATAAGTAGTAAATAAATAAATATGAAACACACACACACGCACACACACACACACACACACACACACACACACACACACACACACACATTCAGTTTGGAACCTCTACCAGTCTAGAAGAAAATATAGGAAAAAGAGATTTGCTAAACAGTCTATACAAACACAAACTTTTTTAACTTTTTTTTTAACATAACTTTTTTAACGTTGCCAGGCTATTTCCATGAGATGGTGCTATGGGATTCTTTCATATGGCTAATTCCCAAACCCTCCTGCTTTGATTTCCCAGGTACTACTTTCTCTTCAGAATTACAAAGGAAAAATACTGGAGTTTCTAAAATGACTTCATTAATATTAGATGGCATCCTTATTGTTCAAGAGAGGTAACAAATTTTCCCTGAAGCATTTACTAAGGGAGCCCTGTTTAAGTTACAGAAGTACCACATAGAAACTATCTCAGGGATCACACCACACACTCATCAGAACTACATTTCTCTTAGGGTTCTGTTTGAATCATGACATCTCAGTGTAAAAAGACCTGACAGTGCCAAGAAACAAGCCTTAATATTCAGTATAACTGCTAATTTATTTCTTATTTATTTCCCTTCTCAGAATATTGAAATCTGTTACCCATGTAGCCTAGACTTTAGAAATCTGAAACATCATATTCTAACTTAAAGCAATTGCTGACTGTTCTCAGAGCCTACATATACTACTGAATGCTTAATTTAGATCCACATCTGCATGTGTATATTCATATGTGTGTTTTTACATGTGAAGCAATAAACAGAGTGATAAACATGCTCACTTTATCAGTGCTTATTTTTGCATCATTTTATACATTTTTTATTTTTAATTGGCAATTTTTAATTTACATTTCTAATGTTATCCCCTTCTCAAGCACCCACACCTTCCATCCTTCCCACACTGACATTCCCCCACACTGGGGAGTCCAGCCTTGGCAGGACCAAGGGCTTCTCCTTCCTTTGGTGTCCAACAAGGCCACCTGCTACATATGCAGCTGGAACCATGGGTCAGTCCAGGTGTGCTTTATGATGGTGGTTTAGTCCCTGGGAGCTCTGGTTGGTTGGTATTGTTCTTATCGGCTTGCAAACTCCTTCAGCTCCTTCAATCCTTTAACTCCTCCAGTGCGGACCCTGTACTCAGTACACTAGTTGGTTGCAGCATTCACCTCTGTATTTGTCATCCTGTAGCAGAGCCTCTCAGGAGACAGCTACATCAGGCTCCTGTCAGCTTGCACTTCTGTTGGGTACTTTTGCGTCAACATTCATAAGGGAAATTGGTCTGAAGTTTTCTTTCTTTGTTGGGTCTTTCTGTGGTTCAGGTGTAATCATAATTGGGGCTTCATAAAAGGAATTGGGTAGTGCTCCTTGTGTTTCTATTTTGTGGAATAATTTGGACAGTATTGGTATTAGGTCTTCTATGAAGGTCTGATAGAATTCTACACTACACCCATCTAGTCCTGGGTTTCTTTTTGGGGGTGGACTTTTAATAACTACTTCTACATCTTTAAGAGTTATGAGACTGTTTAGATGGTTTATTTGATCCTGATTTAACTTTGGTACCTTGTGTCTGTATAGAAAATTGTTCCTTTCATCCAGATCTTTGAACTTTGTTGAATATAACCTTTTGTAGTAGGATCTGATGATTTTTTTTTTAATTTCCTCAGATTCTGTTGTTATGTCTCCCCTTTCATTTCTGATTTTGCTTGTTTGGATACTCTCTTTGTGTCCTCTGGTTATTCAGGCTAAGGGTTTATCTATCTTATTGATTTTCTCAAAAAAAAACATCCCCTGGTTTAGTTGATTCTTTGTATAGTTCTTTTTGTTTCTACTTGATTGATTTTAGCCCTGAGTTTAATTATTTCCTGCTATCTATTCCTCTTGGGTATACTTGTTTTTTTTTTTTTTTTGTTTGTTTGTTTTTGTTTTTTTGTTTTTTTGTTTTTTTGTTTTTTTTTTGGTTTTTTGTTTTTGTTTTTTTTGTTGTTGTTGTTGTTCCAAAGCTTTTAGGTGTGGTGTCAAGCTGCTAGTGTATCCTCTCTCCATGTTCATTTTGGAGGCACTCAGAGCTATGAGTTTTCCTCTTAGCACTGGTTTCATTGTATCCCATAAGTTTGGGTATGTTGTGCCTTCATTTTCATTAACTTCTAAATAGTCTTTGTCACCAAATGCACAAAACAAAGAAAAAGAATATTAAAAGCAGTAATGGATAAAGGTCAAGTAACATTTAAAGACTGATGTATCATAATTACCCCAGACTTCTCAACAGAGTCTATGAAAGCCAAAAGATCCTGGCCAGATGTCATACAAACCCTAAGAGAACACAAATGCCAGCTTGGGCTACTATATCCAGAAAAACTCTCAATTACCATAGATGGAAAAACCAAGATATTCCAAAACAAATCCAAATTTACATAATATCTTTCCACAAATCCAGCCCTACACAGAATAATAGATAGAAAACTTCAACACAAGGAGGGAAACTACACCCTACAAAAAGCAAGAAAGTAATCTTGCAACAAACCCAAAGGAAGAGAGCTACACAAACCGAATTTCACCTCTAACAACAAAATAATGGAAACAACAATCACTATTCATATTCAAAAAAGGAAAAAAGTCCACCAAATGAACTCTCAATTCTGAATATCTATGCTCCAAATGCAAGGGTACCCACATTTATAAAAGAAATCTTAATAAAGCTCAAAGCAGACTCTGGTATCATAGTGAAATAGAGAATTTTATAGATTTTATTTCCAAATACTTGATCCCAACATTTTTTAATATATCACAAAAGTTATACCAATAATAAAAACAGTGGCATAGCCTGTAATATGAAAAATTGATTTGGCTGAAGCAGGAGGATCATGAGATCCAGGCCAGTTTGGGCCACATAATAATATGCTATTTCAAAACCTTTTTATCGTGATGGTGTTAGTAGGTGTGGATATAGAGAGTTCAAAGACCACACCATCCCCAGCAGTCTTCTTTTGTCTGTGCCTCTTGCTAGTGGATCTCAGCTCTCACCTAATTCTCCAGCACCATGCCTGTCTGCTGTCATGCTCCTTACCATGTTCCTGCACTAACTCTCTGGAACAGTGAGCCACAAATTAAATTCTTTCTTTTTAAGTTGCCTTCATCCTGGTGTCTTTTTACAGCAATAGCAACTAAATTAAACAGTCACCGAGAGGACATTGTAACTGGATAATCTAGTTCATATTCTGGTACCACCAGTAACTATTACTACCTCAAGCAATACTTAACTCCTCTGAGCAGTTGTTTCTTCCACTGCAAACTGATGATAAAAACAATCCTAAATTACAAGGGTTATGGTGACAGCTATATAAAATTACTTATTAAATCTATAATATAAAGCCTCTACAAAATAAGCCATAATAACTATGATGGTAATTAGTTTACTTTTATAGCCATACTTAAATATGAATGTTGTTTTGTACTGCATCTACGTACTGTGTTTATGCTAAATCATAAAGTGAATGGTGTGTGTGTGTGTGTGTGTGTGTGTGTGTGTGTGTGTGTTTGTATCTTTTCATTCTCCCTCTGATATCAGCAGAGGACATGGATTTAAGGCCAGTGGGGAGATAGTGGTTGATATACATTAATCAAACTCAGGTAATGGACAGAACTATAAAATATTTGAGTATTATCAGCAGATATTACTTTTTAGTAACTATAATTTTTATACTCCTAAACATAGCAGTTCTCATCTACTATTAAATTATCTAAGACTTCTAACTCTTAACTCAGACATTATTTGTTTAATATGTAATCAAGATAATGAAATACTACAATGCGAATGTGTCACATCAGCATTTCCTGTTGAAATATAGTTATTATTAAGGTTGAATTTAGACATCCTGCCCTTGGAGAAATTATTACACCCAAAGGACTTTCTGCACACATGAATTGGTTAATGCATTATAAAAGGGCTAGAGGCAATAGATTCCAATCCTCTACTACAAAACTGTATAATACTCTGTCTCTTTTGACATGTCATGACACATTATTTTTCTCTGACTTGAATATCCATGTAGGGTTTTTTCCCTATTTGGTAAGCAACACTGTCATTAGAGTCTCTAGGTTCCCACATTCATAGCCCAGTTGTAAAGATCGTTTCCTTGTAGTTGTAGCTACCAATTCCAAGTCATATGATCACCCTAGACTATGGCTCTTAGAATGGTACGTGCTTTAAATTGGCAGGTTGGTTGATAAGCCCTCTGAGGTGACAATAGTGAAGAATATTAATAGATTTCACAGTGTTTGATATGTACTTGTATTATCACCACTAGCACACACAGAGAAGCAAAATAAATTTGGAAAGAAATATGTAGGGAGAAGATATATTAAAGCCACCAGAGTCTGCTATAAATAACTAGAAGATGTAATAAAAAATAATCTGCAAAGTAAAATTTAAAAAAATTGTTTAATGCTTAGAACAATGGTGTTTGCTAATTGTATGTATACAATACTTTAATTGTGACATTATAAAGAACAGAACATTTTCATTCTGTAACTAGAGGAATCAAATGGGTGTCACTTGTGAAGAAGACCTATTTTTTTCTTATTACCGGAAGATTGACAGTACAGAAACGAATTTTCATAAGAACTCAAATATTAGTTTCCAGTACCCTGAGAAGGTACTTTTAAACCAGTAGTTTAAAGCAGGTTCACAGAAATTGGCCAAGAGCTATGGTACAGAAGACAAACGGAGACATCTCAACCCTGATCTCTTGGCTTGGACTTCTGACCTGGAGGGATCCTTCATTATTCCCCTGTCAGACAAAAATCTCTGTTACAAAAAAAAACTATTTTAGAAAACTAATATCAGAAAATTACTGAATTTGTGTGTTTTGCATGTGTACTTTTGTGCATGTTCACACATTCATTATACAAACATTTGTTTGGTACCTATATATAAAACCATGGGTTAAATCAATGAGAAAAATTGTAATCTTCTCAGAGCTAAACATCTAGACTATAACTGTAACACTTTAGGGGTATTTTAAGTTCAGAAAATAACCTGCATAAATTCTGCTAACATTTAAAAAAAGTTTAAAAAGACCCTATGCAGTTCAGGGTAATGAGAAAAACTATGTCACAAGTGGACATTGCAAATGCAAAACTATAGCATCTTCTACTCTCACAAAATCATAAATCACTACTTGGTTTCTTAGCCTCAAAGAGAAGTAAACTTCAGATGACTTCCCCTAAAGTTTTCAGTGAGAAGGAAAACACAACCTGATGCCTTCCAGCTCTAATTCTCATCACCTTATACTTTCTTTAACAACAAGAGCATTTCTATAAGGTTAAAGAGCTTTGATGAAAAACTGTGACAGCAATGCAGCAGCTGATGTGCATGTAAGTCACTGATCATGGGCTATGTGCTTTTCCCAATAGGACTACCTAGGACTATCCACAGTGTCCCATGAGCAAACCTTACTTGAATGAAAGAGTTATATGCTTTCATCTATGTCATGTGTACTAAAATTAGAATAAAAAAAATCCTAAAGCAGAATTTCCTAGAGTGTGGTACCGAGAAGGTTTTTTGCATTAAGATAATATGGAGAACTTGTTTAAAATTCATGGTTTTGGATCTCACTACCGATCCATGGAGTGTGAATTTGTGAACTCAGGAGTCATGGATGAATCTTTGGTGCACTGTATTTTAGAACATTAGGTTGACAAAGTAGTGAGTGAGTAGCCTCTGGGTGACTTGTATACATTTCTGACTTTCTATGAAGAGGCATTAAAAATAAACTCCATAGGAAAAAATGAAAGCAACCACTATGGATATAGCTTATCTGGTAGACTCTATAACTGGCATGCATGAAGCCATGAGTATAATTCTCACCACCATGTAAACCAGTTCAATGGCATACACCAATAATTCTAACACTTGAGCTGTAATACAGTCAACCAGAGGATAGATTCTGTCAATAAACCTCAGTTTCTCTAGATGAATTCAGCAGCTCTAGATGAGGTTCTTGTATGGCTTGATATTCAGTCTTATGGTACAACTGTTTTAACACTATCATTTGATTTCCACACCTCTGTGCAGCCCCACTACTGAGAAAGACGGATATAAAGAGCACCGTGGTTTTCTAGTTCCAGCTTTCCCAAATTCCGCAGTCCACTTTTATGCTTCAAGTTCTAACAAGGACAGTCTATCTCTGTGTGCCTTTCTATCTCTGTTCTCTGACTGTTTTTCTGTCTCCCCTTTCCCCTCTAACACATGAACCCCCACACACACACACCCCACACACCACACAAATTATAATCACATATCCTAAAATGATACTCTTAATCTTCCTGATGTACCTCCTGAGTTCTGGAATAACAGCTGTGGTACAACCTATGGAACTTCCCAAGGACTGCATTTGTATCTGTGTCTGAAGGTTTAAACAGATCCACTTTTTACCATTGCTTCCTTGCCACAGACTGAAGCAATTCTGTTCTTGTTTTCTAGCATCTTCCTATTCAGAGAAATGAGTATTCTTGATTATATTGAGAACATTGTGAAAAATGCTCATTGAAACAATGCAATCATTTTTTTTCTTATAATGGTTTTTCAACATCAAAGTTTTTCTTTAGGAATAAAATTCCTAAATTCCTTTTCTAGAATTGGGGAAAAACAAAATTTTATCACCAAATTTGAATTTCACTAATATAAGTTATTTAAGATTGTACTAGTTACTTTTAATTTAGAGTGGCTATTTCTTAACTGACTTGTTAACTATTACTTCTTTGTTTTATATGTATTAAATAACCCCAGCACTTTTAATAGATTTTCAAATGGATTCTGTTAACATAGTAAGATTAAAACAAATAGAAAGCAAAATAACCAAGATTTAAGTGAATGTTTCATGTCTGATAGTCTGGACAGTTTGGGGCTCATTTCTAGTGGGCTAATGAGGACACCCTCAGCATTCACAAGTAACTCAAGACATTGATAGTGCTTATAGTATGAGGTACACATCGCAGCCACATTTAAAATTAAAATGTAAAGAAAACAACTACAACTAATTGGTGGAGTCCATTAGAATAAAGAATGAGAAACAGAAATGCCAAAGTTTCCTTGAGGTTTCCTTCCTAAAACTAACTTCCCTCTAAATCTCTCTCCTATGTGCATGCCCCTTTGCATGGTTTTATATGGAGTAACTACAGATACAGCAGCATATGTAGAAGCAGAAGTGAAATCAGAGCTCTGGTATTCTGAGTAAATTGCTCTCCACTATATGAGTGAAAGAGAACAGACTGCAGCAGGATAAGAGCATCGTAAATAACTTTAAGTGTGCAATAGCACAAAACATTGATTTGAATGACCTGGAAACTTGGCATTAACCCAAGCAATCATTCCCTAAGCAGGATTTATAGCCTGCATTGTCAAAAGTAGTCCAAATGAACATTTAGATGTTACTCTTCTCAATTAAAAACGACCACTGGATTATTCTGTGATAAAAGCAACCCTCCCTTTTTTCTGTAAAGTTAGTAATTCCTAATGGTATTAGGAAACAATTTATCTTTCCTGTTTATTTAAATACTGATTGACTCTTCTCTGAAGGTATATGTGCACATTTATTTGTAAAGTATCTGAGAACTATGTTACACACTTATCAAATATCAAAAAAATCAAACACAAAACTTCCATATTATCTTCAGACAGAGATAGCGTGCATACTCATCTAAAATAATTCATGGGATTTATTTGATGTTGTCAAAGGAATTAAAATGATTTAGGAGTTTTCACCTACCCTTTCATTCTGGGTTAGGTGGCAACACTAAGTTTCACATTTAAAACATAAAACAAGGAAACAAACAAAAAATCTCCACATGTTTATGTCATAGCTTCATATTATCTGGATAAATGCCAAGGAGCACATCAGTGTTAGTGATGAACCTTTATGTAAGGACTTCAGAGCATATGGCTTCATTCCACCTGAGGTTATGGTTTGGGACTGTAATGGGTTTGCCAGGCACATCGGCTTGCACAATTTGACCTTGCTGGATTTTCTTTTCGCATTTGTAATGGCATATCTCATGAATATGAGGTGTAAACTAAGCTTTACTTTAGGCTATGCAGACGCCAGTCAAGGGCCAATATAAGCTTTTCATTTGCTGCATGTACCCCTTAGTGAAGCTTTCAGCTAATGTATAAAATTTAAGTCTATACAAGCTTTAATGATCTAAGAAATAGACAGAAAATTCAGGATTCTAAACAATGGGTTCTGTTTTTAACCAGTCTCCCGACTTTTCTCTGAAAAGTATTACACAAAATAACCACATGTATGTCTTTTCTACTGTATTATGTTAATTGTGATTATGTAAACATGTCTTTCTTCAAATTTTTATTCTTTCCCAGGGATTAGATACATTCTATAATCCAGATAGCAAAGGGGGAAATTTGGTAGTGTACAACAAATGATGAGAAGCATGAGAACTCATTAGGCAAAGAGATTATTCCGTCATTATAAAAGTCATTGTGGCAGTAATCCTCCAACTGCTGGACCCTAAGTAGACCTCTTTCAAACACAGTTTACTAAATATCTTTAAATTATCCTAGAGACTAGAGAAAATGAAGAAAGTCCAATGGAAAGAAAGGCAAAGGAGTTAAACTGAGCACCACCATAGAGGAGATTGAGAATCCTACTCAGAGAATAGAAGTGAGGGCAACCCAGAGATGTGAGATGTTACCCCAAACTCCTGACTGTCCAGATGCTTATTTTACAGAAATATTTCAGTTTAAGAAGCACCTGGAAGAGAAATGCTTAAAAGTGGACCACACTACTCTTTTGGTCTTGCAACAACTTGAAAGTCAACAGATTCTTTTTAAACTGTAGAATAAAAACCATCAACTAGATAAGATGTTCCTATTGAAGTTTAAATATAGTGAAAGAGAATATTGGTGAGAGTTCCCTTGTAGACTTTGACTCTATATTAGAAATTGGTTTGGTGTCCCAAGAAAATTACAAGATAATCCAAAGTTTCTCAATGAAGAAAATATTTTACTTCTGAAGAAGGGTAAGAGGATCAGTCACATCAAAATAAGAAGGTAAGTACACTAAAGGTGCCACTAGGTTTTGATTCCTAGCACAGGAGGGTCACTCTAAGTCACTATAAGCCAGCTGCACATTCAGAATACTATAGCTGACAAGCAAAGTTTAACTCTTCACATGAGGATGTTACCTTATATGTATTTTGGTTTCAAGAAATGCTGACCTTGGAGGAATTTCAATTTCTGACAAGCAACTTTAATTTTTTAAAAGTGTTTTGTCTTAGCTATGTCTTCAATATGAAAAGATCACATATATGTTTTTTACATTTTCCACAACCTGGAAAAAACTGAACTATAAAGATGTCAGGATCAACTGATGTCAAGAACACAAAATGTCTTTACAGAGTTAATAAAATGTCACCAGATTGTACCTAGAATATATCATATCCTTCTGCCCCCAAATGGGGCATGCCATATGACTTCAGTTTTAATAAAAAGGGGCTGGAGGCTATTTCTCTGAACATTAAGGGCTCAGGGTAGAATAGGCGTGGAAAGAACTGTTGTGTTTCAAGTCAAAGATCAGGGGACATGGACATAGAGTCACGGTAGAACAATATCCAGAATAGTAGGAATGGAAAGGTAGAATGGATGTCTTATGATAAGCCAAGACATTCAAAGCTAAAAGGATTGTTTAATAGAAAGAAAGCATTAAGAGATCACTATGGTTGTTTGAGGGTTAGTATCATAGTGGTGATTTTTGAGACCCTAAACTGCTTACAACGGAGAAAGGGTACCTAGAAATACACAGGCCATCTTGGCTCAGGATTACACAGTGACCCCTCCAGAAGGTCGCTGTACAAACTTATATTGCATGCTTCTGAAAAGGGGAAACTAAATGAGAGAAGGAAGCAGTACTGGAAGTGTGTTGTGCAGTTTCACAGAACCACATTCTCTCCTTTCTTACTTGATCTATATATAAAAGCTGTGAGACTTGAGCAAGAGGGCCACTCTTCTTTCTCAGATGAGGTCTGGTGAAGACAGCACTGAACCCAGAGTTTTATTTAGAGCTCATACTAAGGCAAAGCATGTCAGTCCTGCGATCAACTTAGAGAAATAAGCACAAGCATCACAGGAAGCCAAAGCTGCTGTCAATCGCCCTCCTCCCCCTCAGCTGAGGATATATTTAAACCAAGTAATAATGAAACACACTGGCAGCTGGCACTTTTACAGTGCCAACTTGAACCCCCTCACAAGAAAACTTTTTTTCTAGACAGAGTTTTAAATTCTTTTTTAAATTTTTCATTTGTTGTTTATTTTAAAGTTGCATTTCTAAGTAAAACATTGGAATGGGATGAACAAAATTGCTAACAAAACATGACTTGGACAATTTACAGCTTTTAAAAATTTCAAACTTCTGTTACTCAGGCATATACAAAGCTTTCAATTCACAGACATATGGACCACACTTCTTCATATGGTCGACTCTGTATCTTCACGCAATCAACAAGGGCAGAGGTAGTATCCTATCTATTGGCCTTCTTCTATATCACAAAATATACATTATTCCCCCAATAAAGTCTGGTGGGTACATTCTTTCATACTTCACAAGTTAGAAAGCCAAGACTCAAATAACTAACTTGCTTAGGGAAAGGTGGCTCTCACTGGCCAATTCCTGCCATACAGCTTTTTGCCTCTGTTGCTACAGTTCCTCTAATCTTCTGAAAACAGATGATATGCTCTCCTCCATGAATTCATTTTGTATGTTTGTTTGTGATAGATTTTATTCAGCTTTAGGAAAAGGAAGCCTAGTCTGATTGCCATTTAGAACAAACACACCTCTTTATTTCTTTGAAAACCAATGTAAAAAAGAACATGCCACATGACGCCAGATGTTTTGAGTTCATGTGATCGCATCTGTGGCAGCTATGGTAGCCATCCAATCCCTGAGACATCTGAAATTACTCTCCTGTTTTCACCTGTTGTATGATAACTATGCTTAAATGTGGGTATTATATGGTAAAGAACATAAGTAAACAAAGAAGTAAGAAAAATGGTTGGCATGCATTTTATCATCTAAAAAGGAATGCTGCCCTAAATTCAGTAACACTGTAAATTCTATAAAGATTTTCATTACCTTACCTTCTCACTTCTAAAAGCATTCTAGGGAAAAAGGAAGAACTAGATTTGGGAGCAGAAGCTGCAGGGCACCTGCTTTCGCTAATATGTGAGTGCTGCCAACATGTGCCAATGTGTCTCAGCTTGCTCCCTCAGTAACAGGTGTTTGCAGGCTGGCAAATTGGAGAGTGAGCTTCTCCCTCCCGATTTGCCTGTCTTTCACTTGTCAAGAGTTTTGACAGGCATTTTGCAGTTCTCTGTCATACATTTCTAAGCATGGCTTCACAATACACTGCTTAAAGCAACCCAAGTCAAAGAACTCTGAGAATGCCATCTCTGGATTTTTATTTGATGGCATGCCGAGGCGTTGGTAGCCCTTCCCCTGAGCACATGTCCCCTTCACTCACACTTCCGGTGCCTGGACATTAAATTCAAAAATTCGTCCACTGGAAATTACACTTTGATGTTGATTCAGTGTTCATCTTAGATTTTCATCCCCATTTAATGATTAAATCATTCCCTTCTTTGTTCCCACAAATCATATGTATTAAAAATTCTTTTCTACATCACTGTTGTATTTTAGTCTGTGTTTCTAACTTTTACCTTCTTGGACGGGCCACCAAACGACAATCCAATATACTAGAGGGCCTTTGGTTGAGAAGTAAATTTACACATACAAAACATTTTATAAATTACCTCATTCTTTGATAACTTCACATGTGTGTAATATATTCTTGTCTCTACTCATTGCTTCTTCCTTTCTTCTTCTCTCCTCCTCTGACACCCATTCATCCCACCAAGTCATCCTATTTTCATGTCTTTTATTTTGCTCTCATTTTATTTCTGTAACCACATTTTAAACCGGGTCATAGTTTGAACACAAGTATGAAGAAATCCACTGGAGCAAGAGTACCCCACCTGTACCTACATCACTTCAAACAATGACTTTCTTTTCTGCAATTGCAACCAACTATGGTTAGCTTCCTCCATGACAGAATGTTTATGGTTCAGACATGTGTGGGCCAGAGAGAGAGAACTATAGCTGCTGTGAGTGCATGAATGCTATTCTGGCATTCTTTCATTAAACCAGTATTTTACAGCCCTCCTTCCCAATCACATGGCTTCCATACTGTCTTCTTTTGCTTCTTTCCCAATGATCTGTAGGCTTGGCAGAGGTGGGTGATACAGGTAAATTGCTTAAGACAGAGCACTCAGCACTGACTTGTTCACAGTGTTTTGACAAATCAAGAATGTCTACATCAATTGCCATTCACTTCAAAGAGAAACCAAGATCAGCATTAGAGCCACATGAAACTTTTAATGAGGGTACTTAGCCAGAGAACCAGATGAACCAGGCAACAGGGCACTCATGGCTTGCCCTCACTGAAGTACCCAAGAGTGGGTGGGCATGTGTGTGCGTGTCTGTGTGTGTGTGTGTGTGTGTGTGTGTGTGTGTGTGTGTGTGTGTGTGTTTCATGACTTGCTCACAAAAGCAAGACAAGCAAAATGCTTGATTAACAAAGAAATATCCTCATTAGAGACTGGTTGGCCCTAGCTAATAGGAAACATTTCCTTTCTTATGATATGAACATTTGCACTAATTTAAATTTCAGTTTGTTTATGTGTGAGCCAAAGATGTTTGAGTTGTCTTAGCCAAATAGCATTATAATAAAGCATTTTAACACTGGAATTTAATAGTTGCTAACAAATATGTAATGGAATAAATGGTAATAAAATGTATTTTTATACTTGGAGATGGTTGTTTCCCTCAAGTGAGTGATGTTGAATTTCTCCTAATTTTTGGATGTGTTCTGCAAGCAGTGGCCATCATAATGATAAAGTCAATCTTGTGTTGTGCTTTACATCCAACCACACATTGCTGTTAAAATACCTATAGGTAATACCACACATCTCCATCACAAGCAAGAATCTATATTTTCTCTAGTCTGCTGTTTCTACTCACCGACAGCATGTTTTTCTTCATTGACACTTGCTGTTATTCTAGACAGTGCTTGCATAACATAAAATATTTAAATTAATTTGCATCACTAAGCTAAGCTATTATTATACAATGTGAAACTGAAGAAAGTACTCCTTGGAAATAGAAAGGGTACCCTACAGACATGCCTGTATCGATGTGCAAATGTATACACACTCATCATCACCACTAATTCCAACTTCTCATATTGATGAATGCGTGGGAGCATCTGCAGGCATGGAACATATAGTCAGTCATGTTTGATTGGTAAACCTTAATCAGACCAAGAATTATTATTAGTTGGTTGGCTAAGTGCACTACTGAGTTCCAGTAAAGCACTGGTGCATGTAGTTGCAGGGTAACCAGTGTGGGTGATAGGTCAACAGTTTCTTGTTTTTCATTGAAGTTTTCATTGATCTCTGAAGTGCTAATTGGCAGATTTGTGTCTCATGTTTCTCCCAGCTCCACTTGTCTCTGCAACCGAGGATTAGATCTTTGTTGTTGTTGTTCTTGTTGTTGTTGATGATGTTGTTGTTGTTGTTTTTAAACAAATATTACAGGGACAAAGAATCAGTGTTGAAAAGGAAATCAAGCAATTGCATCATCTGATGACCTAACTTTAATTGGATAAAATTTATTTTCTAAAATTGTATCTGACTTTCCCAAGAACATATTAAAGAAGAATGGTCTGTGGCTTCAGTCAGATGATCCTTTCAACATATTATGTTGAGTGAAGTGCAATGTTCAAAGATAGGTCAGGATCAGCTACAGATAAAAGCTAACTGAACAACAGATATGTAGGCTTCCCTCTCAGGACTTCTGATATAGTTCTCAATGTGGCCAAGTCTGAGGATTTCTACTTCCCATGCAGTTCTGTCTGAGGTAGTTCTGCCACTTGAGAACCATGGACATATACTAAAATTACCAAAAGAAACAAGCAATTTCTCTCTGTTCTCCCTCAGCTGTTCAGTCCTTCATGTACTCACTCAAAATACTTATTAAACAGAACCCTCTTTCCTGACAAGCTGAGAGTGGCAAACTCTATGTCAGTCATTTTCTCCAGGATTTCACAGTAAATGGGGAGGAGCAGATGTGTTACCAGGCAACAGTTTCAATGACATGATAAAAATCAATACAAAATCAATGGTTGGATACGAGTAAGAGAGAAGACTCTTTAGAGGATGTTTCAAAACAGAGGTTTGGTATTTGATTGAGGTATTGAAGGACAAGAAAGACTAAATTCTATTGTAAAAAAAATAAGCAATGCAAAAGGATTCAGAGGGCTCCCCTTTTAATAAGAAATAGTAGTGTCTAAAAGAAAAGTCAGTAAACAGAAGCTGCTGAAGATAAACAAATACTGTGTCCATAAATGAAAGGCATTTCCCACTCTGCCAGTGTGTGTGAAATACTGGTCTTTTTAATTTTTTGGTAATTGTATACATGGTCTATTTAATTTTTTGCTAATTGTATACGTGTATACAATAAAATAAGGTATATATGTCTCATTTTGCCTTTCAACAGCCATGTCTCTCCAACATCTCGCCTCTCAACCTCATACTTTTTGTTTTTGATAACCCACTAGGAACAGTTAAAATTGCCCATACGTTTATGGGCGTGGTGCCACCCCCTGGAGCATAAGAAGCCCACTAGTGGTCACAGCCTCAATAAAAAAGTTACCCTGCTTCCAGCAATTACCACTGCTAATAGCTCCTCAGTAAGAGGCCTAATTGGCTCTGCGGTTCTGAGGCTGTGGAAGCTTAGTGTATCACCATGTGAGAGTGCAGCTGCTGAGGAGGACTGTTATCTCACAGCCAAAGAACAACATGATAGAAGAAAAAAATCTTATCATTTCTTTTGAGAAAACATTCTGCAATGACACCAGTAGACCCCACTGGTGACCAATCCTAGCACACAGACCTTTAGTGGACATCGAAGATCCAAATTATAGTAGATGGTAAGAAACCCATCATGTCAACACCATCACTTAGCACCTCAGGCAAGTTCTCTTATCACTTGAGAAGTTCCTTGGACATAGAGTTTCATACTCCAGGACTCGGTGATGATCTCATCTGTAAGAGGATAAACTGATTCAGCTCCTGGAAGCATTGGCATAACACTTTGCAAAAGGAAAGAATTGTAACATTTTTAATTTTTATTTTATAGAGTAAAGGTTGATATAGAAAGTAGTGGGGCCAGATGGCCATGTGACTAAGGAAACCAGTCCAGAACAATTGTGATGTTCAAACCACAAAGATCTTGTCCTGAGACCAGCATGAGTTAGGAATATTCCCTGCTTGCTTTGGGTAGGCAATGACTGCATGACACTGCATTTCATCTGTATAACCCTCAGCTCTGCCACCCTTGAGGTAGTCATGAAGCCTGGTGGGTAACTATAGATTTAACTTCCTTGTTTCCTATAAGGATATGTCTAGCAAGCACCTGAAATTCCTCTTCATGCAAGTGAATCATTCCCAGTACCTCAGTACCAGCCAATAATGTACACTTACCTTGAAAATTTCCTTGTCCCTGTTTCATTGAAAACCATCTGGAGAAGGTTTTTTTCTCCCTAGCACTCAAGCCAGCCATCATCCTGTGAACCCACCTGCCTGGACAAGTTTCATTCCTTCCAGCCCTACCTGGTGTGCAAATGTGCCTGGACACCCCAGGGCAGAAGCAGATCCGGGCTGGAAGAAAGGAGGAAAAAAGCAGTTATCTGAGAGCCAGGCATGGTGTAATCACCAGTATTCTAAACATACAAAATAATCAAATATGACACTGTCCAAACATGCTGTCACTGTCACTACATTCTGATACTTAGCATGGATAACAGATTTGATCTAGCATGCCCTCTATTACTGGTAGGTAGGAGGGTAACTCCTCAGGGACTGTTTTATAGGCCTCCCAAAAGTAGAACATAAAGAACAAAAAAGGTCTGCTCACAACCCTAAAGAAGCATGGATGATTGAATGGGCTGATGGCTTCAAAAACAGGATGTGAAGAACAAGGTAATGGGAGAGGAAGTCAGCTAAATCAGAACAGTTTCAGGGATAACATGTACAAAAAGGTATTACTCTTTCAGGCAGCCATTTTTTTCAATTTGAGTATTTTAATTCCTACATAGATTCCTGCATCTAATACACTTAGTTTTATGACAGACTGAATTTAGAGTAAAATGCCTTCCAAGAAGAATATATCTCTACCCCGAAGATATCTACCCTGAGTTAGCACAGTAGGGGAGAGGATTATACCCTCCATACCTTCTAAAATTGGTCCTGTTGTTTCTCAACATGGTCTACTTTTCATTTTTAAAGGGTGTGTTCTTGCTTCAGTACTTGTTCTAATTATATCCCTGACTTTTTTTATCTACTGTTGGGTTCTGACTATACTGTTCCTAGAGATCTCTATGAAACATTGATTTATGATAAAAAAATTATTTCTGATTCCCTGTATTCATTTTCTGTTGCTGTGGAACAAACTACCACAAATTAGCAAATTGAATCTGTTGGTGCTGGAAAGATGGCTCAGCTATTAAAAGCACTGGGCACTCTTAAACAGACCCAGGTTTGATTCATAGCACCCACCTCATGGTTCACAGCCATCTGAAACTCCAGTTCCTCATGACATGATTCCTTCTTTTGGCCTCTGTAGGCATCAAACATGATGCACAGATGTATACACAAGCAAAATAACCATACACATTTAAGAAATAATTGATTTTGACAGTTTTGCAGGAAGTCTCACTAAACCAGGACTAGGATTTTGGCTGAACTGTGGTTGATTCTCAAGAGGTGCTCTTCCAAGTTGACTGTTGGTGATAGGCACTCTCTTTACTGTTTTGATGAACTGACTTTCATCCCCAGCACCTGAAGGGAGCAGAGCACAGACCCAAAGCCCAACATTAGGCAGAGCTTAGTAAATCCCATGGGAGAGAGGAAAGATTGTAGGAACCAGAGAGGTAAAGCATACCAGAACATGGCCCACAGAATCAGCTAAGCATATTTTATAAAGCTCACAGAGATGAAAGCAACAATCATATAGCCTGTATGGGTCTGAACTGAGTTCTCTGCATGCTATGGTTGTATAGCTTGGTGTTCTTGTGGGACTCCCAATAGTAGGAGTAGGGCACATCTCTCTCTCTTTTGCCTGCTTTTCCTCCTACTGGCTTGCCTAGTGCCTAATCTTACTGAAATTTGTTTTGTCATATTTGGTTGATATCCTGGGGAGGCCTGCTCTTTTCTGAAGGGAAATGGAGGAGTGTATTGACGGTGAAGAGCAGGGAAGGGTGGTAAGCATGGAGGGAGGGATACTATGGCTGGTATATAATGTATGAGATAAGAATCAATAAATACTACTTACAAGAAAGAAATGTTAAAGTTGTTCTTATTACATTTGCATGGTGATTTGTGATCTCAGTATTTGAGGCAGCTTGAATTTGAAAAGTGTGTAGATTGCTCCACCACTCAGTCATTGTACATCTCTTTCTAACCCACCCCGCTCCCAGCCTGCTTATTCTGAAACACAATATTGAAATTACTACAATAACCCTAAGAACTTTTTAACTGTCAAGTTTAAGAGTTGCACAACTTGCACATTAATGATAAGCAATGCCCAATCTTAATGAAGAAAGCCACGATAGTCAGAATTAGATCAACTCACCAAAAATTGCAAATGCAACAGAAAAGTTCTTAAAGGAAAAGAAAGTGACACTACTGTAAACTTAACGAAGTAAAACAGCTTTGTGGCTGATGTGAAAAATGTTTTATCATTCGGATAGATGACCAAGCCAGCCACATTTCTCTAAAACACAACCTAAGCCAGAGCAAGTCCTTACCCATCTCTTCAAGGCAATGAACCTTGATGGATGAACAAGTTCCAGAAGGAAAAATTGAAGTTAGGAGACCATGGTTTAGTGAAAGTCATAACCATAATATAAAAGTGCAAAGTGAAGTAGCAAGTGCTGGTGTAGTAGCAAAAGCAGGTTCCTAAAACCTAACTGGGGTAGATGATGACAAGAGCTGCACAAAACAATGCACTCTATATATATCCTTATATTGAAAAGTGATGCTATCTAGTATGTTCATAGCTGAAGAGAGGACAATGCCCACTTTCATTCGATATATGCTTATATCAAAAAAATGACACTATCTAATATGTTCATGGCTGGAGAGGAGATAATGCCCACATTTAAGGCATGAAAGCTTGAAAGCACAGGCTGATTTTCATTAGGGGTTGATAAAGCTGGCAATTTCAGAGTGAAAGCGATACTCAATTTATGAACATTGCAGTGCTACACCTACTCCTATAAACAAAACACACCTGGATAACAGCGCATCTGTTTGTATCACAGCTTATTAGATATTTTAAGTTCACTGTTAAGGTCTACTGACAAGAGTTCACAACATACGGGGGTAACCTATGAACTCCGATAAAGATGCATAATTTTATTTACAGCTATAGATGTTACAGGAATTCCTCTGATGGATCTCAGCAAAGTAAACTGAAAACAATTCATAGTTTCTAAACACCATTAAGAATTTTGTGACTCATGAGGCCAAAATATCGACATTAATTTGAGCGTACAGGAAATTTTCTTTCTCTTCTTTGTGACTTTCAAGATTTCAATAGCAAGAGTAAATGAATATATGTTGAAAATAGCAAATAATATTCAAAGCAGAACTTGTGATCTCATGATAAAAATTTTAATGGATGAAGACTCTCTGTAACTGACCAAAGAGAGGGTTTCCTCAAGATGGGGGGAATTATTAATAGAAATTACTAATTACTACGTACTAATAAAGACATATGAACTTGGTTGAAATGTCAGTAATTGAAACTCTTACAAAACTTAGTTGATGAAACAACTGTAGGGTTTGTGAGAATAATTTCCAATCTTAAAGTAGTCTTCTGGGTGAAAAAGGAATCAAACAGCATTGGAGCAGAGAAATATTTGATGTAAAGACCCATCAAATTCCTAAACTTTGCTTTCATTTTGAAAAAATGCCACAGTCAGCCAGCTTTCAATAAAAAACACTCTAGGCAGTTAGCAATCAGCACTAGAGCTGAAGACCCTTCTAAGGAAAATAAATAAAAAACAAAACCCCTAAACACATGATGAATATAACCATTTTTATTAGTAGCATTGTAGACTAAGGTATATATGTTATTTTCAAATTTACTTATCTCAATAATTGTTTCTAGTGCTGTGACAAAACATCATGACAATCAACTTGTGAAGAAAAGGGTTTATTTGGTTTACAGACTACAGCCCATCATCAGGAAAACCAAAGTATGAACTCAGGCAGGGACCTGAAAGCAGGAACTGAATCCCTAACCTTGGAGAATGTTGCTGTGTTGCTTCCCTTAGCTTGCTCAGCCTGCTTTTTAATACTGTCCAGGACTACCTGTGAGGGGTGGTACTATCCACAGTGGGCTGGCCCTTCCCACAGAATCATTAATCAAGAAAATGCCCCAGATTTACCCCTAGGCAATCTACAAGGGGACATTTTTTTTTTTTTTTAAATTGAGGTTCTTCTTCCCAGAAAACTCTACCCTCAGGTTGAAAAACAAAACAAAACCACAAATAGATAAATGAATAAATGGTACCATTATAGTCAGTTTTTAGATGCACCCAGAAACAACCAAAAAAGCCAAAACCTAAAACTCACTTCGTTATTTTGTTAACACTACCACCTACACTTATGCAAGTAATCCTAACTAAATTCAGTCTCATAAAAACAAAACAACAACAAAAACCCCACAAAAAAAGACAAGAGGGGAATATGTTGAAAAGAAGTAGTAATATAGTAATGCAGTCAGAAGAATAACAGGAGAGGTACGATCAAAATAATTCACATTCATCTGTAGAACTAAAAAAAATATCACTAAGTATTTTCTCTCTTGGTGATACAAATATAGGCCAGATTAGACCCGATTAAAAGCAAGTAAGTGCAGGGCACTCGTTCCTGTGGGTTCTTTAGTCCCAAAGACCAGACTTTTAGGATTTGCAGTCAGAGGTAAGGCAGTGAGGTTTTAGACCTCAGTGGATGATTATCAGTCAGGAGCTGGGGCTGTGCCCATGGATGGCTACTGGGCACTTGAGTGGGATCACCGTGTCAGAAAGGCAGGTTGCACTGGCTGCCAGACACATACAACTGGGCCTTGGGTGCCATTCTTTGTCAGTTTTCCCAGTGCAGGCAGCGTTGGGGGAAGGACGGCAGATGGGGTTTCCCAGCATGTACAGGTTCCAGTGGAAAAATATAACTGCTTAAAACTGTACTCAAAGCTTATTGATCGGTACTTAATAGTGCCTTTCTGCTTTGAAGAACCACTTAAACATACACTTGCAGAGAAGCCTAAGCACACCTTTCTCTTATAATTTTTAAGCCCTTATGAATCCATCCTAAATATCTATTAAAAAAGCCGTCAACAGATTTCTTATGGAATTTTTCTCAAATATTTTGTCATTTACATCTTTAACTATGTATTAACATTTAACGTATAAAGAACTCCTGCCTTTTTGACAGTAACCCCGCTGTGAAGACAGAACTACGAAGAAAACCTCACTCCATCACTGAGCTGAACAGCCACCAAATCAAACCCAATAGCTAGGTCCAAGGCTTACAGCTGAAATAACAAATAAGCAGCTCTCATTCAGTGATGGACTTGAAGAAACTTTGGAAAGCATGAACAACTTCCATGTAATTATTCAAGGTTAGGTTGCCAAGAGCTGTTGATATGATAAGAAAAATTAAAAGAACTACTTATTATTTTAAAAAAATAGTTTATTTCATTATTGGCCTACCATTCATCCCATTTTAATATGTTCTCAAAACGTTATCTTTGAGTATAAATTGAACTACACATAACTTCCCTGGACAAGACAGAGAATCATGTTTTCTTCCAAGGGATTTTTTTGTCCCTTTATAACCTGAGAGGGGGTAAACCGTAAGGATCCATGGCCAAAGAATGACAGCTCATATTTTCACGGTCTTCTCGGTATGTCCTATGGTTAAGCGCATCCTTGGCAGTGTGTGCAAAGAATATCCACCAACCCAATGCTTGTTCCGTCTGCCGCGCAGCCAGTGATAGGAGACAACAATGAACTGCTGGTATTTTCAAACATCTTGGTGGTCCTTCCCTTTGGGGTCTATCAGAACAATTACACCCCAACAGGCAATACCTGAAAAAAAGAAGAAAAATAACTTTTGTATATTACGTCTTAGTTTTGCCAGTGCTCCGATTAAGGCATTTTATTTAATCCTTGCATTGCTGAAAAAGATCGATCGATCCTTCGGTAACCTTTCTTACAGGCCAGTGAGGGGAAAGACGCCGCTGTCCCACTAACCACCCACCTGCACCCTCCCACACCCTCCCCACTCCATCCTCTCCCCCGCCCGCTCCCGCTCACTGATGCCGGTGACCATCTGCACCACAGTGCCTGGGCCAGGAGGGAATCCTTGCTTCAAGGGCCGCCTGGCAACAAAGTAGACGTAGGTACCCGCCCCTAAGAGCGTAGAGCCAGACAGCACGCGACAACTCCAGCAGTTCTTTAACACGGGGTCCTGTGCGGAAGAGGCCGACACGGCGGCTTTCGCGGGTGGGTTTGAGGAAGAAGCTGTGAGCGCAGCTGTGGAGTCCTGAGCAGGAAACTCACTGCTACTCGAAAACGAGGAACCCATATCAAGAGAGGGCACAACCTTCCGATCGTTCGCTTTGAAATGCTGTAAAATGCTGCCGGAAAGCAGCACGCTGACGTAAAAGCCGCGGCCCTTCTGGGAAATGTAGTTGAGGCCTGCTAAGTAGATGGGCGGAACAGGGCGGAGCTTCAGCTGTCTCAGAGCGTTTGAAAGATTTGTGTAACCCAGTTCAAAAGCAAGGTTGCTTCAGCCTGGTATTTTAGGAACCGTTTTAGACTACTTTCTAAAAGACTAGATTTCAGTCTCCTTAGAGGAAAAATATGGATCTCTAAGCTTCCCGACTAACACAAACTTAGGTCCTGGCATGAAGTAAGTCCAAGCAACGAAGATTACATTCCAAGTAATATATGTTCTTATCCAAGTGCTTACCTAGTGCAATTCTGTGTATTCTGCCGTTTCTCAACATACTAGTTTCCTAGTGAAAGCTAGATCAGTACAGGCTTAAAGTTTTCACACTGTACTTACTTTGAAAAATATATAGATATAATCAAGATGTTAAAAATGTGTTTGAATTACCTGGATAATTTCGATTTTTCTTTGTTTATTAAGAATGTGCTCTCATTTATGTCATATTTATGATTTTAGTTCTTATCAAACTCAGGTTAATGACTTGTTTTTACACTTTTGCATTTTTATTGGATATTTTCTTTATTTACATTTCAAGTGTTATCCCTTTTCTTCATTTCCTGTCCCAAAACTCCCTATCCCATTTCCACTTCCCCTGCTTCTATGAAGGTGCTACCCCACTCACCCACCCATTCCCTTCTGCCTCCCTGATCTAACATTCCCCAACATCAGGACATTGAGCCTTCATATGACTAAGAGCCTCTCCTCCCATTGATGCCCGACAAGGCCATCCTCTGCTACATATGTGACTGGAGATTTGGGTTGCTCCATGTGTACTCTTTGCTTTGTGGTTTAGGCCCGGGAGCACTGGGGTGTCTGGATGGCTGATGTTGTTCTTCCTATGGGGTTGCAAACCCCTTCATCTAATTCAGTCCATTCTCTAACTCCTCTATTGGGGACACTTTTATATTTTTATCTCCTGAGAATGAACTTTAAAGGGCTGAGGAGTTGGTTCTGTCGTTAAAGTGTTTGCTCTGCAGTTAGGAAATGTAAGATAAGTTCGGATGCTCAGAACCCACAGAATGTTGAGTGGGCACGGCAGGGCATCTATAATGCTACCAATCAGAACACAGAGCTGATCTACAAAAGAAGCTGTCTAACTATATTAGCCAAGATCTGGATTCAGGTGGAATGTTTGCCTTAGCATATAACGTGGAAAGCATTAGAGAGAGACTATAGACAGGCACACAGGCACCTGGGACCACATACAAATCTGTACCCACACATGCAAACACATATACATGCACACTACACACGTGAAAAAAGAATGACTGCTTGTTTCTGAGTGCGTCTTTGCAAATCAACAGGTATCACCAACTCCTGTCTCATCAGGCTCTTCATTTCATCTGCTTCCAGTGAGCTATATATTTCTCCTGCTAGTTGATCTTAGGAAGACATTGGTAAAAAATAAATTTTTCAGTAGCAGTTACCTCTAAAATGACACCTTCTCACCAGATGGGAGCTCCTAAAGACTCAGGAAATAAACAAAACATAGAAGGTTCAAAAAAAATAAAAAAAATCCACCATTTCCTAAAACAACACTCACCAGGCCAACCCTAAGGTTATATTCGCAATAAAACATTGGCAGAGGAGACTGTGACCCACAGATTTGATCTCCAAATGAGGAAAGAGCCCCAGAGATTCAGCTTTCCTAAGTAATCCCTTTCAGCAACACAGTTACTTTTAGTCACCCATGCTTTGGAAAGCAACTAAGTAAATTTACTGGTTTGCTAAACTAAGCTTAGAATCATTTCAGTGTTAGTAGTTTGTCCATCAGTGCCCTGTCTGAGTACATGTTTGTTCTTGTCTTTTCAGAAAAAGCCATATGAGAAAATGTATTTTAGAATTCCGGTGGTTTCTTTCAGAGAAAATAGATAAAAATAGAGCAACAGGTTTCAAAAGATTTTCTCATTCTGGTTAGCATTTAAAATGTATCTGTTGAAGAGGATTTTAATATTTAACTTTCTCAAATATAATGTGAGATTTGTAAAGGTTGAGAAAGGAAAAATACAAAGACATGGATAAATGGGTCAAACAAAATTGTAAGAAAACTGGGGTAACCTGATAAATATGGGTGCGCGCGCGCGCGCGCGCGCGTGTGTGTGTGTGTGTGTGTGTGTGTGTGTGTGTGTGTGTATTTGTGCAGATAGAGATAAATTGTGCATGTTTTCTGTAGATAACTACTTATATATTTTTTCAAATGTCTCCATGTATTATATCATAGAAAAGCATATGTTAAAAATGTTTTGATTTTATACCTTTGTTCTGTATATCTACACACCAGCCATGAAACAGAGACTATTTCTTATAGCTGCTGGACCTCTCAATTCCTCATATGTAAAAATGAGTTTGGGACCAGGTGCTAACTTTTCTGACTGAAAAATCTTACTATTAAGAATCTCTCTTCAATTGATCTCTGGCTACATAATTTAACCAGATGATTCAACAGAATTTCATAAGAAATTCATGTTTTGTGCTGCTGCTTTTCATTCTGTCTTGTATACTACATTTAATTTTTCCTTTTCACATACATAGTGGCTAAGAAATGTTTAAATGATACATTCTTGAGTAAAAACCATATACATACTAGCATTATGCATGATTATTATTTATGCATATGTAATATGTTAACTTAAAGGAATGAAGCAAATAATAGAAAAAGAAACTTCAGTATCTAATTATTACAGTACATTGGACTTTGCATAGTGTGTACTTTGAAATTAGTTATTAATATTGTATGTTTAAGGTTAGCTTTTTTAGTTCATTCATTGAAGAACACACCATATATATATATATATGTATAACAGAAAGACACAACTGATCAGAATACATAGAACCAGTGACTGTTGTGCCTGAAATGATATATCTAAAACACAACCTCTATATTTAGGGCTTGAGGGGGCAGGAAAATTGAAAGAGCCGGAGGAAAAGGAAGTCTGCTGAAAAGTTGTGTTTTCTAAAGATGACAGGGAGGCTTCAGCATTATGATTGCCCAAACCAGACCTGGACAATGATACCAGTCAAAAGTCCAACTTTCATGGGGAAAACAATTTCATCTTTACCCTAGAGAAACAGACACAGATAATTATTGATTTCAGACAGAAAGAGAATTAGTATTTCCTGGGGGAGAGCCTCCTACTTCCTTCTCCAATAGCAAGTGGTCAGCTGTAATAACATATACATACTAGGTGTATATCTATATCCATACCCATATCCATATCCATACCTATATCTATATAGATATAGATATATTCTTGTATATATAAGCGTATATATGTAACAATGAAGACAGACCATTAATTTAGGAGGGAACAGAGTGGATAACATGAGAAGTGTTGGAGGATGCAGAGGGAGGGGAAATTATGTAAATACTCTTCCCATGTATGAAAAGTTTAGAAATTTATGAAAAACAATGAGAAAAAATGTCTTTGCACCCACGAATTTGTTCAAGTTGATACTATGCTAAATAAACCTTAATATGAAGAAAAATACACTTTAACACACATTAAAATTACCAGATACTTTGATCTGTTTATTTAATGTAACTTTTATAAGATATATGTTTCTTATAATTGACTCAAATGCATGATTTTATACATTCTGTCCACAACATTTTACTCTGATATTGTTTTAAAATTTAATAGTGGCTTCTACAGAACTTAAACTTAAATTTCTTTCTTTTTTATGTTTATGTTTTTTATTGGATAGTATATGTATTTACATTTCAAATGTTCCCCCTTTCCCATCCTCTCCCTGCTTCTATGAGGATGCTCCCCCTCCCGCCCACCCACCCTTACCTCAACACCCTAGCGTTCCCCTACACTGGGGAAATGAACTGTCACAAGACCAAGGGCTTCTTTCTCCTCCTATAGATACCATGCAATGCCATCCTCTGCTACATACGCAGCTGGAGCCATGACTCCCCCCATGTGTACTCTCTAGGAGCTCTGGAGCTCTGGATGGTTGATATTGTTGTTCTTCCTTCCATGTCTTTAAACTTAAATTTCTTAAAATTGAAAGAAACACGTGGCAAATTGAGATGGACCAAAATCATTGTGACTAGAAATTATTGGAAGGATAGAGATAGATTTTGAAATAAGTAAAAACTGAGAGTTTGAGGAAAAATCCAGAGATATAGAAGCATATGAGGCTGTCATTAAAGGAGGAGTATGTTTACTGAGAAAGAAGAAAAGGGGACTGAAGGCTGGTTTTACCTCAATTTTCGTTCATATTCATTTTTTTTATTAACTTGAGTATTTCTTATATACATTTCGAGTGTTATTCCCTTTCCCGGTTTCCGGGCAAACATCCCCCTCCCCCTTCCCCTTCCTTATGGGTGTTCCCCTCCCAACCCTCCCCCCATTGCCGCCCTCCCCCCATAGACTAGTTCACTGGGGGTTCAGTCTTAGCAGGACCCAGGGCTTCCCCTTCCACTGGTGCTCTTACTAGGATATTCATTGCTACCTATGGGGTCAGAGTCCAGGGTCAGTCCATGTATAGTCTTTAGGTAGTGGCTTAGTCCCTGGAAGCTCTGGTTGCTTGGCATTGTTGTACTTTTGGGGTCTCGAGCCCCTTCAAGCTCTTCCAGTTCTTTCTCTGATTCCTTCAATAGGGGACCTATTCTCAGTTCAGTGGTTTGCTGCTGGCATTCGCCTCTATATTTGCTGTATTCTGGCTGTGTCTCTCAGGAGCGATCTACATCCGGCTCCTGTCGGTCTGCACTTCTTTGCTTCATCCATCTTGTCTAATTGGGTGGCTGTATATGTATGGGCCACATGTGGGGCAGGCTCTGAATGGGTGTTCCTTCAGTCTCTGTTTTAATCTTTGCCTCTCCCTTCCCTGCCAAGGGTATTCTTTTTCCTCATTTAAAGAAGGAGTGAAGCATTCACATTTTGATCATCCGTCTTGAGTTTCCTTTGTTCTAGGGATCTAGGGTAATTCAAGCATTTGGGCTAATAGCCACTTATCAATGAGTGCATACCATGTATTTCTTTCTGTGATTGGGTTAGCTCACTCAGGATGATATTTTCCAGTTCCAACCATTTGCCTACGAATTTCATAAACTCGTTGTTTTTGATAGCTGAGTAATATTCCATTGTGTAGATGTACCACATTTTCTGTATCCATTCCTCCATATTAATTTTTTTAGATAAACTTGCTCACTATGTTTCATTTGGTGTTATGAATCACAAAGCCATGTAAATTTTCCTATTAATATATGTAAAATATTCAAATGTATTATGAAATCCATTATCCAAAGTACTCCTCATATACTTGTATACCTGCTGGCAAGATCCGCTTTTTCATAAGAAATAAGGGGTGTCAATGTCTTGTATATCTTTTCAGTGATGTTTTAGATCTACACGTGTAGACTCTCCTATAATTTTAAGAGCCATTGTACGCTAATCGGTATTGAAATTTCACCTTTGGTATCAGTCTTACCAGTTCCAATATGAGGATGTGTTTTCCTATAGTAAACTGACCCCACAATGGTAGATACTGATTTGTATTTACTATCCTTCTATGGTTTTACTGTTTTGTATAGTGCTCTGCAAATTACTACATGTATCACATCACAAACATGCGCACTATGGTATAGAATCTATATACATGTGAACTCTACAGAACTTTTTCATAGAAGTGGTATCAACTAATTTATATTCTAAGCAACAAGTCCAGGAATACCTTCTCTCAAAAAACAGAATGATTCAGACATAATCTTTCATTCTTTGGTTAAGGGACTTAATGTATTTTTTGGGTGGTTCATAGCACAGGACCTTACTCATGCTGGCCAATACTTCTTCCACTGAGCAACAGTCTAGACATACAATATAATTTTTTCTTTTGGTCTAACATGATTTATTTTCTTTTTTATTAGATATTTAAAATTTTACATTTCAAATGTTATCCCTTGTCCTGGTTTCCTGTCCATAAATCCCCTATCCCTTTCATCCTCCCTTGCTTCTATGAGGGTGTTCCCCCACCCACCTACCCACTCCTTACTGCCTCTCTGCCCTGACATTCCCCTATACTGGGGCATTGAGCCTTGGCAGGAAAAAGGGCTTTTCTTCCCATTGATGCCCAACAAAGGTCATCCTCTGTTACATATGCAGCTGGAGCCATGGGTTTGTCCATATGTACTCTTTGGATGGTGCTTTAGTCCCTGGGAACTCTGTTTGGTTAGTATTGCTGTTCCTATGGGGTTGCAAACCCATTCAGCTCCTTCAATCCTTTCTCTAACTCCTCCATCGGGTACCCCATCCTCAGTTCAGTGATTGGTTGCATGCATCACACACACACACACACACACACACACACACACACACACACACACACAATTTATAGCATTTCTTCTTTCTCTGGACCCTGGAACTCCTTAAATACCCTAATAATGAGCTACTGTTGAAAAGTTTTCCTAGAAATTTTCCTATGAAATGATCCCAAAATTGTGGTTTTGGGTAGAGAGAGTCTCTGACACATTTGCATTTTGGAAATCTAATTTGTATGGGAAACCATTATAAAAAAGCATTTTCAATAGCTGCATGTACATAATGAAATTTTTGTCTCAATCTTTGTACTCCGTAACAGCAGGCTGCAACCATGAAGACCAAATGCTAAGTGGGAGAACACTTGTATACCAAGATTAAGGTCCTGTGTTTATATAAATACCTAAATTTTTATAAGATTGTTTTATGACAAGATTATATTTTTAGACAGATTGATATTATGGCATATTCAATGGTTTGACTAATTTATTCTCTAATGCAAAGGATTAAATCTTTGTGCTTGAATATCCAAATAATTCTCCTTCTAAATAAATACAATGAAGTTCTGTAATGATTGTTTAAATGGCTCTTTTTCAGTTTTCTCAAGCAAAAGCCAAATATTTTCTCTATAAGATACATTGTATTTCAGAAATGCTTATTTAAATCACATCCATTTAGAGGATCACCAGCCCTTGTGTTAGATAGGGTTGCCTTGGTTGAGGCTGGGACAAAGGCACAATTAGGTGGTAAGGGAAGAGTTAGAAATGGAAGATCTCTTAAGAATTGTTTTTGTTATTCTGGGGTTTTTGCCTTTCCAGATGAATTTGAGAATTGCTCTTTCCATGTCTTTGAAGAATTGGGATTTTGATGGGGATTACATTGAATCTATAGATTCCCTTTTTGTAAGATGGCCATTTTTACTATGTTAATTCCGCCAATTCAAGAGCATGTGAAATCTCTCCATTTTCTGAGATCTTCGATTTCTTTCTTGAGAAACTTGAAGTTCTTATAATAAATATCTGTCGCTTGTTTGGTTAGATTACACCAAGATATTTTATATTATCTGGGGCTATTGTAATGAGAATTGTTTCCCTAATTCCTTTCTTGGCCTGTTTATCATTTGTGTAAAGGAAGGCTACTGACTTATTTGATTTAATTTTATACTCAACCACTTAACTGAAGTTGTTAATCAGCTGGAGAAGTTCTGTTGTAGAATTTTTGAAGTCACTTATGTATACTATCATATCATCTGCTAATAGTTACACCTTTAATTCTTCTTTCCAATGTGTATTCCCTTGATCTCTTTTTGTTGCCTTATTGTTCTAGCTAGCACATTGAATACTATATTGAATAGATATGGGGCAAGTGGGCATCCTGTCTTGTCCTAGATTTTAGTGGGATTGCTTCAAGAATCTCTCCATTTAACTTGATATTGGCTGTTGATTTGCAGTATAGGCTTTCAGTATTTGCTTTTTTATGTTTAGGTATGGGCCTTGAACTCCTGATCTCTCCAGTACTTTTAACATGAAGAGGTGTTGTATTTAATCAAATGTGTTTTCTGCATCTGATCATGTGATTTTTTTCTTTGAGTTTGATTAAATGGTAGATTAAGTTAATGGATTTTCATATATTGAACCAACCTTGCATTCATGGGATGAAGCCTACTTGATCATGGTGATGATGATGTGTTCTTGGATTCTGTTTGTGAGAATTTTATTGAGTATTTTTGCATGGATATTCATAGGCAAGATTGATCTGAAGTTCTCTTTTTTGGTAGGGTCCTTGTGTACTTTAGGTATCAGAGTAATTGTGGCTTCACAGAATGAATTGGGTAGTGTTCCTTCCATTTCAGAAGACCACCACTTCTGTTCCAAGGGACCCACCCAGAGATCTCAGGGCACAGGAACCGTAGAATAATTTGGGACAGGATCTTTCCAGTCTCTGTGACACAGCTCTCTGTACCCAGATCCCTTGTGGAGCAAGCTGGATTCTCAGAAGTGTAGACAATCCTGAGAGCAAAGATGAGACCACCACAATTTATGGAATTGTTTGAGGACTCTCAGGATGGATTGGGAGGGGAGTGAAATCTGAGTGTAAAAATAAATAAATAGATGGATGGATGCATGGATGAATAGATAGATAGATAGAAGATAGATAGATAGATAGATAGATAGATAGATAGATAGATAGATAGATAGAAGTGGAGGATCTGCTACTCACAGTAAATGGAAAGAACTGGGCAGTGAAACCATCCTTGGATGTTCTGCTGTTGAGCAGGAGATGAAACTAAGGAATTGGATCTGGGGGAACAGAGGAAGAAAAACTTTTTTTCAATAAAAAAATGTGAAAATAAAATTTATATAAAATACCCCAGCCCAAATTTCTACAATTGTATTTGTGGTGTGCCTCCATAGCTAAGAGAAAAAAATATGGCAGATTTTTGACTTTCATAAATGAGATTCAAAAGATGCTATAGATAATAACTTTTTTCTATTCATTTTGAACTTTCATCTGTTTAAACAATTTCCTCTGTCCTATTCTTGCATAGTGTACTGGAGTTGCTCTACATGAGGATCTGTATGTGATTCCAGTGATAAGATAAATCTAGACAGTGTCAACCCATAGCAATAGAAAAGTATGTTTCTATTTTCTTAAGAGAAAATAGCATGTGTATTTTCCATATCATCCTGCAGCAAATATTCTGTTCTTCTTTTGTTAATGAGAATGTTGAGACAATCTTCATTATTACCTAATCTATTGGGCTGGCCAATGTCCAATGTGGTGGACTGTAACATCATCAATACTTAAGAAGAATAACATAATGGGAATTCTCTACTGTGACATAGGAGCCTGGAATAATGATGATGCAAGAGAACAAAAGCCTCAAGGATGTCATGATTCTTCTTCTTTTGCCAAAGTAAGCCTCCTCTTCAATTCCTTTCTTCTTCCTCCAAACATATCCACTGATTTATATATTCTGCAATTTTCTACTAATCCTTCTCATTTTTAGTCTTTCCTAATTGATGTATGGATATGCTTATTTTCATCATAATCCTTAAACCTGTGATGACTTCATTTGTCTCCTATTGCTTTTAGAAATCAAAATGCATATATGTACACTTACACACACAAACATATATATATACACATATATACATGTACATGTATATGCATATATGAGTATGTGTGTATATGTATATATATAGCTATTGGAAAATCTACAGTGTGTTTTGATCATATTCACTTTCCCTCTCTCAAACTTTCTAAGATTCGCCTATATTTTCTTCATTCCTACTCATCTAACTTTTATGCCTCCCCTTTTATTTATCAAGGCTAAGTTTACTTCCCAAATATTTTTAGTTGTAATGGCCTTCATCTGGACCATGGATGATTTATCAAGAACTACATACTTAAAGAAAACTGTCTCTTCATCCTGTAGCCAACAATTGCCAGCATCTTTTCATCTAAAAGTGAGATTGTGTGCACAGCTCACCTCTCCATGCTGGGATTTAGTGTGGCACTGACTTTCTCAGATTCTTGGATACCGTCACAATCACTATGAGTTTATATATGCTTCTTCACTCCTGCATCCAAAAGACATATTACCTTGTAGTCAACCTCCATCTCTGGTTTTTATATTCTTTCCACCCCTCTTCCCCAAATATTTCAAAGAATTTGGAGGAGGAATGTGGTTTATATGTTCTATTTAGGACTAAGTGTTCTACATTGTCTTATTCTCTGCACTTTGGTCAATCGTGGGTGTCTCCATTCATCATTGTCTAATAAAAATAAAAACTTCTCTAATGAGGATTTAAAGATGCAATAGTCTGTGGGTATAAAAGAAATAATGGGAAATGGTAAATATTATACCCATTTAGTGGAATAATAAGTAGGTTTTTCCACTGAGGTCTATGAATTATCTAGCTATATGTTTTTGGCCCATTAATTATGATAATTATGTGTTTGGTTTTATAGAACAGACTTTAAATTCAATTAGAAAGTGAATGGTTACTACCCTAACATTTGTGCCATCCCTTTATTGCACCAGTGGGCAAGAATTGCAAGGTAGTGTTACAGCTCACAATGTTCATAGCTCAGTAAGATTGATTGCTTATCTCTTGTCGTAGCATCCACAACTCCTTCCAAGATTATGAAAGCTTGCCAGTAACAATAATGATTAACAGTCAGTATTAGATTGGTTTTTTTCATGTTCGTTATCTCAGGTATGTACTGTCCTCAGCTTGTGTAGGAGTTAATCATAATGTTATGGAAGATAACCAAGATCATGATATTATCTTGTAATATTTTGGGGTCTCTTTAACCTTGTCAACAAATACCTCTCAGAGATATAACCCAAACTTGATATTTCTCCAAATGGTTTCTATTCAAAGTGACCACTGATATATGATCTTTTCTTTCTGTCTAATAAGTATCATTCCTCAATTATTTTATTTATGTTTTCAGTCTTGCTTAAAAATCATTATTGTTCTAATTATTTTTTTAAGTTAAGGGAGAAGTTTTTGGCAATAAATTCTCTGAAGACTCATTGGAATCAACTATTCACTTTTAAATTTGTTCCATTTTCATTTAAAATTTTCTTTTTATACTTTAAACATATTTCCATTTTCATTTAGTATCTTGTCTAAAAGGAATCTTTGATCCCTTTTTAACATTAAGTATCATTTAAAAGACGCTCTCTGTAGCAAATACGTAGATACAGCTATTAGAATTGAGTTACAATTTAGTCCCAAACCAACCAAGGGTATCTCCAGGAGTCAGGGAGTGGTCTGTAAATTCATATATATTCCTTGTCTTATCAGTAGGCAACATGGGTATCATTGAAGAAGCTTTATGATTTAGTATTTTGATACTATTCTTCTGGGCATGTTGATCCTGTGTTTCCCTTTTGATATCTTCCTTTCTTTCATGATACAAAATGGGATTTAGTGATCTAGTTTTATATCTTGAAGTGTGCCTTCACATTCAAAATATTCACTTTCCTATCAATTGATAGGAAAGTGTTTCAGTAGGTGTGACCTTGGTAGAGTAAGTGTATCATTGTGGGCATGGGTTTTAAGATATTTCTGGGAGATAACTGATTTCCAGGAGTGCTGACAAACCTGAGAGCAAGGTAAGACCACCACTTCTATTTCAAGGGACAAACCCAGAGATCTCAGTACACAGGAACTGTGGAATAGTTTGGGACAGGATCTTTCTAGTCTCTGCTTGCACTCAGAGCTAACCCTGTGACACAGCTCTCTGTACCCAGATCCCTTGTGGAGCTGGATTCTCAGAAGTGTAGACAATCCTGAGAGCAAAGGTGAGACCACCATTCTATTCAAATTCCTGTCCCAAGAGTAACAGGCCTAGAGCCATCTAGACACAACAACCAAGGAGCAGTCTGGGACAGGATCCTTCTGGTTTCTGTTTGTGCCTGTTGCTGAACCTGTGACACAGCTCTCTGTACCCAGATCCTACTGGATGAAGGCTGGTCTCCGGGAGTACTGACACACATGCTTACAGGAGGGTCAAACCACTGTCAGAGAAAGCAAGACCGGTGAACACCAGAGATAAACAGATGGCAAGAGGCTAGGTCAAGAACCTAAGTGACAGAAAAAAATGCCACTTGGCATCATAAGAATCCAGTCCCTACCACAGCAAGCCCTGCATACCCCAAAACACCAGAAAAGTAAGATTTTGATTTAAAATCTCAACTCATGATGCTGTTAGAGGACCTTAAGGACATAAATAATTCCCTTAAAGAAATACAGGACAACACAGGTACACAAGTAGAAGCCCTTAAAGAGGAAACACAAAAATCCATGAAAGACTTACAGAAAAACACAAGCAATCAGGTGAATGAATTGAACAAAATCATCGAAGAACTAAAAATGCAAAGAGAAACAATAAAGAAATCATACAGTGAGACAACCCTGGAGACAGAAAACCTAGGAAAGAAATCAGGAGTCAAAGACATAAGCATTACCAGACATACAAGAGAGAGAGGAGAGAATCTTAGAGGAGAAGATACCATAGAAAACATTAACACAACCATCAAAGAAAATGCAAAACACAAAAAGCTCCTCAACCAAAATATCCAGGAAACCCAAGACACAATGAGAAGATCAATCCTGAGGATATTAGGTATAGAAGACAGCAAAGATTCCCAACTTAAAGGGGCAATAAATATCTTTAACAAAATTATAGAAGAAAATTTCCCTAACCTAAAGAAAGAGATGCCCATAAGCATACAAGAAGCCTACAGCATTCCAAATAGATTGGATCAGAAAAGAAATTCCTCCTGTCACATAATAAAACACTAAATGCACAAAACAAAGAAAGAATATTAAAAGCAGTAAGAGAAAAAGATCAGGTAACATATAAAGGCAGACATATCAGAATTACCCCAGATATCTCACCAGACACTTTGAAAGCCAGAAGATCTTGGGAAGATGTCATATAGACCCTAAGAGAACAAAAATGCAAGCCCAGGGTACTATATCCAGCAAAACTCTCAATTAACATAGATGAGAAACCAAGATATTCCATGGAAAAATGCAAATTTCCCCAATATTTTTCCACAAATCCGGCCCTAAAAAGGATAATAGATGGAAAACTCCAACAGAAGGAGGGAAACTGCACCCTAGAAAAAGCAAGAAAGTAATCTAATTAAAGTTAACATAAAAGAAGAGAGACACACAAACATAATTCCATCTCTAACAACATAAACAACAGGAAACAGCAAACATTCATCCCTAATATTTCTCAATATATTTGGACTCAATTCCCTCAATAAAAAGACATGGACTAACAGGCTGGGTACATAAAGAGGACCCAGTGTTATGCTGCATACAGGAAAGACACTTCAGTGACAAAGACAGACACTACCTCAGAGTGAAAGACTTGAAAACAATTTTCTAAGCAAATGGTCTCAAAGAAACAAGCTGGAAAAGCAATTCTAACATTGAATAAAATCGACTTTCAACCAAAAGTTAGCAAAAAAGATAAGGAAGGACACTTCATATTCATCAAAGGAGAAATCCACCAAGATGAACTCTCAATGTGTAATATCTATGCTCCAAATACAAAGGGCACCTACATACATAAAAGAAACCCACTAAAGCTCAAAGTACACATTGAACCTCATACGATAATAGGGGGAGACTTACATATTCCACTCTCATCAGTGGACTGACCATGGAAAATGAAACTAAACAGAAAACAGAGACATAGACAACTAACGTAAGTTATGAACCAAATGGATTTAACAGATATCTATAGAACATTTCATCCTAAAACAAAAGAATATGCCTTCTTCTCAACACCTCATGGTATCTTCTCCAAAATTGACCATATAATTGGTCATAAAACACTTCTCAACAGATACATGAATATTGAAATAATGTCATGCACCCTATCAGATCACCACAGACTAAGGCTGGTTTTCAATAACAACAAAAACAGCAGCAACAACAACAACAACAACAACAACAACAACAACGACAACAGAGCAGAAAGCCCATATACACATGAAAGGTGAACAATGATCTTCTCAATAATAACTTGGTCAAGGAAAAAACAACAAAGAAATACTTTTTTAGAATTTAATATTCAGGCACAATACCCAACATATGGGACACAATGAAAATGAAAGCAGTGCTAAGAGGAAAATTCATAACTCTGAGTGCCTGCAAAAAGAAAGTGGAGAGAGCATACCCTAGCAGTTTGACAGCATTCCTAAAAGCATAAAGAAAAAAAGAAGCAACTATACCAAAGAGGAATACATGGCAGGAAATAATCAAGAAATCAACCAAAGGAACTATACAAAGAATCAACAAAATAGGGAGCTGGTTCTTTGAGAAAATCAACAAGATAGATAAACCCTTAGCCAGACTAACTAGAGGGTACGAGAGAACATCCAAATTAAAAAATCAGAAATGAAACAGGAGAAATAACAACTGAAACTGAGGAAATTCAAAATATCATCAGATCTTGCTACAAATCCTATATTCAACAAAAGTAGAAAATCTGGAGGAAATGGGCAATTTCCTTGGCAGATACCAGGTACCAAAGTAAATCAGGATCAAATAAACCATCTAAACAACCCCATAATGCCTAAATATATAAAAACAATCATTAAAAATCTTCCAACCATAAAAATCCAGGGACCACATGAGTATAGAGCAGAATTCTCTCAGACCTTCATAGAAGACCTAATATCAATACAGTCCAAACTATTCTATAAAATAGAAACAGAAGTAACACTACCCAATTCCTTCTGTGAAGCCACAATTACGCTTAGACCAAAACCACACAAACACCCAACAAAGAAAGAGAACTTCAGACCAATTTCCCTTATGAATATTGATGCAAAAATACTCAATAAAATTCTCATAAACCAAATTAAAGAACACATCAAAATTATCATCTATCATGATCAAGTGGGCTTCATCCCAGGGATGCAGGGATGGTTCAATATGTGGAAATTCATCAACATAATTGGCTATATAAAGAAACTCAAAGGGAAAAAAACACATGATCATCTCATTAGATTCTGAGAAAGCATTTGACAGAATTCAACAGCCCTACATGATAAAAGTCTTGGAAATATCAGGAACACAAGGCCCATACCTAAACATAGTCAAAGCAATATACAGTAAACCAGTAGCTAACATCATGTAACTGAAGAGAAACGTGAAGCAATTCCACTAAAATCAGATTAGACAAGGCTGCCCACTCTCCATACTTATACAATATCGTACTTAAAATACTAGCCAGAGCAATCAGACAACAAAAGCTCATCAAGGAGATACAAATTAGAAAAGAAGAAATAAAAATCTTACTATTTACAAATGATAAAATACTATGCTTTAGTGACCCCAAAAATTCCACCAGAGGACTCCTAATCCTGAAAACACCTTCAACAGGGTGGCTGGATATAAAATTAACTAAAAAATGCAGTAGCCTTTCTCTATTCAAAGGATAAACAGGCTGAGGAACTAGGAAAAGGACAGTCTTCACAGTAGTCACACATAATATAAATTACTTCCGTATGACTCTTACCAACCAACTGAAAGATCTGTATGACGAAGACTTCAAGTCTCTAAAGAAAGCAATTGAACAGGATCTCAGTAGATGGAAGTACCTCCCATGCTCACGACTGGCTGGTTTAATATAGTAAAAATGGCGTCTTGCCAAAAGCAACGTACAGATCCAATGCAATCCCCATCAAAATATCAACTCAATTCTTCATAGAGTTAGAAAGAGCAATGTGCAACTTCATTTGGAAAAACAAAAAGCCCAGGATATCAAAAATTTTCCTCAACAATAAAAGAACTTCTGGGGGAATCACTGTCCCTGACATATTGTATTACATATCAATAGTGAAAAAACTGTATGGTATTGGCACAGAGACAGGAAAGTAGATCAATTGAATAGAATCAAAGACCCAGGAATGACCACATACCTATGGTCACTTGATCTTTGACAAAGGAACTAAACCATCCAGTAGAAAAAAGATAGCATTTTTCACCAAATGGTGAAGAATGCAAATTGATTCATTTTTATCATCCAAGTGTATCAAGAACCACCACATAAAACCAGATACATTCAAACTAATAGAAGAAACAGTGGAGAAGAACCTCAAACACATGGGCACTGGGGAAAGTTTCCTGAACAGAACACCAATGTCTTACGCTGTAAGATCAAGAATCAACAAATAGGACTATATGAAATTGCAAATCTTCTGAAAGGCAAAGAACACTGTCAGGACAAACCAGCAACCAATGCATTAGGAAAAGATCTTTACTAATACCACATCCATTAGAAGGCTAATATCCAAGATATACAAAGAACTGAATAAGTTAGAATTCAGAGAATCAAATAGCCCTATTAAAAATGGACTACTAAGCTAAACAAAGAATTCTCAGCTGAGGAATATCGAATGATGAGAAGCACCTAAAGAAATGTTGAACATCCTTAGTTATCAGCAATCAAAGCAGCATATCAAAACAACCCTGACATTCCACCTCACACCAATCAGAATGGCCAAGATCAAAAACTCAGGTGACAACAGATAGTTGTGAGGATGTGGAGAAAGGGGAACACTCCTCCATTGTTGGTTGGATTGCAAGCTGGTAAAAACACTCTGGAAATAAGTCTAGAGGTTCCTCAGAAAATTGAACATAGTACTACCTGAGGACACAGCTATACCACTCCTGGGCATATACCCAAAAGATGTTCCAACATATAACAAGGACACATGCTCCACTATGTTCATATCAGCCTTATTTATAATAGCCAGAAGCTGGAAAGAACCCAGATGTCCCTCAACAGCAATGAATACTGAAAATGTGGTACATTTATACAGTGAAGTACTACTCAGCTTCAAAAACAATGACTTCATGAAATTCTTAGGCAAATGAATGGAGCTAGAAAATATCATCCTGAGTGAGGTAGCCCAATCACAAAAACATACACATTGTATGTACTCACTGATAAGTGGATATTAGCCCAAAAGCTCAGATTACCCAAAATACAACCCACAGACCACAGGAAGCTTAAGAAGGATGAACAAAGTGCAGATTCTTTAGTCCTTCTTAAAAGTCAGAACAAAAATATTCGTTGGAAAAAAGGCTGAGCCCTCCCCCATTGATCACCAAATGAGAAAATATCGTAAAGTTTGATCTCATAGGTGAATTTCATCAACTGAAGATTCTAGATTGTGTCAAGGTATCATACAGAACCAGCCACTACAACTAACACCTTGTTACCTTGACATACGAACACATCAGTATTTAGTCACAAACTCTTCTTTTCTAATTCAAGCCCAATATCTCACATTAAAAACATAAACAACTTTAAAAGTCCCATAGTCTTTACAAATTCAAACATATTAAAATTCCAGTCTGTTAAAAAATATAAAATCTCTTTTAAAAGTTCAAAGTATTTCATTTGTAGAAATTTTAAAAATAAACATTAAGTTAAATACCTTTTTCAAGAAAGAAAAACCAGGGCACAGTCTCAATTTGAACCAAGTAAAACCAAACTCTAACAGTATCAATAACTCAATGTCCAACCATCTCGGATTCACTCATGATCCTTCTGGCTACTTCAAGGATCCTGAGTCACTTCTCCAGCTCTCCTTTCTGCAGCACTCAATGATTGTCATTTAGGTTCCAGATAGCTCCACTCTACAGTTTTCTCTATTCTTGATGGTACTGGCATTTCCAAAAATGATGGGGTTCCTTGCTACAACTGGGTTGTACTTTCACCAAAAGCTTGTTTCCAGTACCTGGTGCCAAGCCTCAAGTTGTTTGCTTTATCCCTTCCATCCTGGCCTTTAACTGCCACTGAGTCTGCTCCTTCTCCAAAGGCATCCCCGGGTGTCTTACAGCACCAAATCTCTGCTGCTCTCCATGATCCCTTCATGCCTTCTAACCAGTACTTTCTGGGTAATGCAGATGTATTACCAAGCCCTGCTGCCAACACGAGGTAAAACCATGGCTACTTCTGGAAAATAGCTTCTCTGTGCTCTCAGAAAGCACTTCCTCGAAGTCTTTATTTCAGTAATGCTGGTCTCTTCTTAATGACTGCTAATTTCTTATCTCTATCTAACCAGCATTAATTATCCCAACAATGTAAATATTTCACTTCATTGATGCCCGGCTTTTATTAATCATGGCTGACATTTCGGCTCCAGCTAACCAGAATTACAGAATCTCAATCCAAAATAGAAAGATAAGGAACAGTATAGTCTTAAGAATTTTTCCCTGAAACTTTGCCAGCCAGGCCTCCATCCTTTGCACTTTTCTCAACAGTCTTGTCTTCCAAGCTCCTAAGGAACATCCCACTGAGGTCTCAAAATGCAATGGTTTTTCTAGCTCAAAGACCCTAAGTTCTTTACAATTATACCCCAAAACAGGTCTGTAACAGCATTACCCGACTGTGCTGAGCCCAGTAAACTCACGACCAAGAAAGCAAGTTGGGGAGAAAAGGGGTTATTTGGCTTACAGTAACAGCGCTACAAGATTTGCAGTTTGCTGTGCTAGCTTTCAGTTTTGCTTTGGTTCAGTATTTTCTCCTGATGCCCCGTGCCTTCCTTTTAAAATGGTAATGCATATTCTCTGCCACTGTATGTTGGAAGAATATAACTTGTTCTTATATTTTACATGGAAATACAATTACAAGGTTGTTTTGAGTCTTGGAAGAGACTTTGAAACTGTGTTTGTGAATGAATATGGGGAACCCTAAAATTGGACTAATTTTACTGTGAAACGGTATGGTCATAAGCTGATGCACGGTGTCATAGAACAGAATGTGGTAGTTTATTTGAGATTAGCCTCCATTCGATATGCACCTATATTGGGATGGTTGGTCCAAAATTGGTGGAACTGTTTGGAAAGGATAGAGAAGTGAGGCCATTTTGGAGGATTATGTCCCTGTGGGTAAAATTTGAATGAATTTCCCCAATGTGCAGTTTCCTTTAATGACCCCCATCTCCCTTGAAGGGTAAGTGCAGGCAGCTAGGCGACTGGCAAGACATGTTCACTTGAAGATCTTGCCTTGATTGACGGCTTTGCCCATGTGCCGGAAGTCCCCTCCCAGGAAAAGTACTCTTGAACGAAGGTCTGGGTCTCCTTGTTATCAGGATCCAGTTTCCGACATGTATATGACTCATAGTCCACCTGCCAATCTGGACTCAGTGGAAAGGTAAGATCTTGGCCTCGGAAGACCCAAACCCCAGAAATGGAGCTGCTGTTGTTGGTTCCAAACATGATAACTCAAGCAAAGGCATTCTTTCTCAGTTTGTCCAATCACTGGAACATTCCAGTGATGAGGTTACAACTCATGAAGGTCTGGGAGAGCTCTTCAGGGAAGCGGTACTCAGCATACCACAGGGACCAGCCATCCTTATCAAAGTGTTCCCAAAAATATGGCAGCGCCACAGAGAGACTGTCCGCATTGGAATACTTTCACATAAACTCATCCACCACAAAGGTACTCTTGGGCAGGTGAGTGAAAGGGTTTTTGGCCTTAGGCTCAGCAGCCAATGCCTGCTCACACCCATCCATCTCTTCCTCAGGAGCTGGGACAGCTGCCTTTATTTCCTCTTTCCGCTCAGTCTGGGGTTTCTGCTTCTCTTCTCGTGAGCCCTTTTCTTTTCTCGGGATATCCTTTTTTGACAGGCTCTCTGCAAATTTCTTAGCATCAAACTGAGCCATCTTTTCACACAGCTTCACCTCCCTCAAGATGGCCCTGAACTGGGACTGGTTAATGCAAGTAAGGAACCATCAGTTGGTATTTGGGAAGACCTGGCACAAAGAAGGCTCTAAGACCTGTTTATAGAGCCACAACAAGGTACAGACCACTATGATGTCAGCCAGTGTCACTCTTTCACCAACCAGAAATGTCCATGTCTTCAGATGAGTGTCCAGCAGCCCTAAGATTCGCTTCACCTCCTCTTTGGCATTTTCAGTGGCCTACGTGTTGTGGTGTATAATGCCTAAGGTGGGGAACACCCAGGTGCTAGCTGGAGGGACGATGTCTCTGTCAGCAAAGCTCACCCACTACACCACCTGAGCTGGTGCCTCTGGCGTACTTCCCCGCAATTCCTCATTGCTTACATAATAGGTGATGGCATTGCTCTCAAATACACAGAATCTGTCATTGCCTTCAAAGGCTGGAACCTTGCTGGCAGGAAATTTTCTGAGAAATTTGGGGATGTGGTTGGTTTGGCCGAAGTGGAAGTGGGGTGGTGCGGAAAGCACGCAGACCTGAGCTCCGCGGTATTGAGCAGCGATGAGGGCCTTGAAGGCCCTCCAGTTTTCAAGGTATGTGTACAGGATCCCATCCACCATGGTGATTCTGCAAAGAAAGGGCAAATTTGAAGTTTTAAAGGCCCATGCCATTCATAGGGAGCTCTCTCAGGCCTATGGTTGTTGCCTCAAGATATGAGTTCTCAGCTACTTCTCCAGTGTTATACCTGTCTGTCTACTGTGATTCTCCCTGCCATGACAGTCAGAGACTTACCCTTGACATTGTAAGTCCCAATAAACACTTTCTTATAAATTTTTTCTTGATTACGATGTCTTAGCGCAGCAATAAATAACTACTCAGTATTCATCTCTTTACTTAAAGGGTTAGGAGTAGCCCTGATTACAAAGTCAACAAGTGTTTTACGAGTGCAGGAGAATTGTCTTCCTGAAAGGATTGAAGATCATTAAACCTTACCAATGCTCTATAATGAGGGTATCCTTTACTGTCTCTTTCTAAAAGCACTTCATGGAATTCCCATATGGGTTACTTTGTCCCTCTAGATAAGGCTGATGCATGTACAATTAGCGTATATTCATTTATATTAATATTTGAAGAATGCTCATACTGTTTGGCATGATGCTTTATCTTTTACCTAATTAGCACTCAATAAATATATGTGTACTTCATTAATGATACATAAGTGTTCAATCTGTATTTAATATAGTGCTTTCCACGTTCTGGATACACATTAGTAAATTCATGGTTCTCCTTTTTCCTTTCTGTAGTTTGAACTGACAAGAGGCTTGAAAAATAAACAATTGAAAATGGCATTCCTGAAGGTAACCATCAAGTGTAATAAGGCTCAAGTCAAATGGCTGAGCTGTCACAGTAAAATACAGCCTATTGACTTCCCTCTCACTAGGGAAAAGCACTGCATGCCACTTACCACAGACAGCCAAGAGAAAAAGGATAACCCTGAAAACTGCAGGAGGGAATACCTTGTTCAACTTCCAGAAAGACACAAATCCAGCTTTTTACTGATAATCACATTTTTAAAAAAATGAAAGTTGTATGTAGACATCACAATCATCTTACTATAAGAAATAATACACAGCAGTTAAAAATCAAACCAATATAACCAGCAGCAATAAAGAAGTATCCTTAGATAGAAAGAAAGGGAGGAAGGAAGCAAGGAAGGAAGGAGGGAGGGAAGAAATGAAAGAAGGAAGAAGGAAAGAAACCCACAATGTATTAAATACAAACACCTAATTGAAGTGAAAATTTCTGGTTTCTGCAGAAACTCAGTTGTTTTTCTGGAAGCTGTCTTGTGAGAGGATGTGTCGCTGAGGCAGACATATGAAAAAGCCTGTGATGTTTTGTTGGAGCAGATGCTTGAGAGGGCATGTGATGTTTGCAAAGAGTATAAGTAGAACCCCACAGACAGTGAAAGGTCGCTCTTGCATTGGTAAGCAGTGCAATGCTTCGCTAATCTTTGCTAGCTGTGCAACTCTTCACTGATCTTCACTTCGTAGAGAAAAATGTCAAAAAGCTTCTCGCGGCATTCCTACGGATTCTCACCTCTTCCAATGACTAGTGCAGATTCAGCAGAACCTTGCTGTTTCTGCTAGATCAAGCCATTAATATTCATTCTTCTTTAGTGTTTCCTGTAGGACTAGACTGCTAGTATCCTACCAATGAAGAGTGGAACTGCTCCAAAAAACTACTTCTAAACAGGTCCACCAAGGGTTTTTCCTATAAACCTCCTTCTTCCCTTGCCTCTGGTCAGTGGGCTAAAAGAAGGGTGAAACATTAAAATCATGAATAAAGTAGGTATCAAAAAATCTAAACCTACATCTAGTGGAGGAAAGGATGTGAAGTAGGGTAGTTGTACAATGTCCAGGTTATGGTTTTCTAAAGCAGCTCCCACATAAAAGGGAAGACGAGATGGTAGTTTATTGTGGAATAAATGGCCATGGCCAAGGAACACAGAATCAGAGTACCTCAAAATTCCATGTTCAAATGCAAAAGTAGTTTCATGAGGTTTTAATAGAATCAGAACAAAACAAAGTCATAAATCGTGATACTTTCCAAATACTTTATTAGAAAAGTAAGTTATATCCAGGCAGAGGAAACTCATCTGTAGGTCTCCAATGTTATCTAATAGTATTCATGGCTTTTTGGTTGGTGCAAATCAGAGTTCCTTACGTTAATATATTTCAAAGTTGTTATCTGCTAGTTTCAGATCCAAACCAGAATTGGGCCAGGAATGACTACCTCTCCTAGACCCATTCCATCCTTTCCATATCATTGAAGTTCTAATCATCCAGTCATTGTTTGTACACATAGTTTACATCTGTCATTGAATATACAGCTTCTTTCTAAGAATTCCTGTTCACAACATCTTATTAGGAAACAGCATATCTATAAAGATGTCTAGTATTTAGAACAATAGAGGTTTTAAGAAAATTCCTAAGAAGATAGAAAGGTGCATGTGCATGTGCATGTGTGTGTTTCATAGTTGATTGGAAGTTTATGATCTGAATTTGGGAGGAGTGTTTGGAGTTTTTTTTTAATTTTAATTTTTTTATTAACTTGAGTATTTCTTATATACATTTCGAGTGTTATTCCCTTTCCCAGTATCCGGGCAAACATCCCCCTCCCCCCTCCCCTTCCTTATGGGTGTTCCCCTCCCGACCCTCCCCCCATTGCCGCCCTCCCCCCACCAGTCTAGTTCACTGGGGGTTCAGTCTTAGTAGGACCCAGGGCTTCTCCTTCCACTGGTGCTCTTACTAGGATATTCATTAAGAAAGGCAATGAATGGATAACTGGACAACATGAAAATGACACCGAGTTGCTTACCTTAAGGGCAAGGTTAAGATATATAAGGAATTTATACCAGTAAAATAGTTTGACATTAAATAAAGCTTCTATATGCATTAATATTGTAGCAACAGTATGACAAATTGATGTTTTATGCAACCAGAATTTTAAAAATTCTTGCATACTGAAAATTCTTACTATCATTGCCAACTGAGTTTCACTCAGTTTATGGTTTCAGTATATATCAGTCTGGTATTTCTATGCCATGTAAAGTACCTGATATCTTTGAATAGTCACAACACGTTGGTCCTTAAACTCAACTGACTGTAGTATCTCAGTTCAATGAGAACCAAAGTCTAAAAGTATCACTTAATGCGTTTTTGAGTAAAACATGATGTTAAGAAATCAAGTATCCTTATGTCTAAATACTAATGCTTGCACTAACTTTTGTGTGTATTAAGTCTGTATACTAAGTTTATATTCCCTTTGGTCAGAGGATTTAACTTAATTGTGTGGAATAAATTCTTGAAGTGTATCTTTAAGAAGTGATACTACATAATTCCTTGAATGTTTTTAAACCATAGACATCTATGGTGCACACAGGCAAGGAAAAAGAGAACCTGTTCAAAGGCATATTAGTGAACACTGGCTTTAGAAGCTCTCAGCTAAAAATAGATTAATTATTTCAGGTTTTCCCATAATGCTCACTTATTTCAACAGGATATGCCTTGCTATTCCCTTGCCCCTTATTAACTGCCATGAGAAAGGACCTTAAATCGATCCCTTTTGTAATCTTTTCAGGCCTGGTGGGTATTGCATGACTGAACGTCTGGGAATGCTGTTCTATGCTGTCTCATGAGTCAGAGGATGAGAAGAAGGGCCCCAGGTGCCTTGCAGTCCACTGCACCTTAAAGATTGCTGACACTAATCCACATAGCACCATGCTGTCAAGTCTGATGACTCCAGGGAAGCTGCTGATGTAAAGCATAAACAGCCCAAGGGAGATAACTGTGCTTACTGATAAAAATGCACAATATTCCTTCAATTGTAATTTATTCCAGAATTTTCTTCCAGAGCATGTCCTGGTAAATTGCTTAGATTTGAGTGAAAAATAAACTGAAAGTGAAAGAAATTGAAATAGTGATATGAATTAAAACATCTGTAATGTCTTCCAGTTTATGTATTATCTGATTTATTACAATAGTGGAATGGCAATAGGTATTATCAGCCCTGCTAAACTTAGTAGGTCAAGGTCTAGAAATGGTTAGGTAATCTGTCCAGGGTTTTTGTCAGCTGAAGGATAAACTAAAACAGAACAAAATATAACAAAACAAAACCTAATCTACCATTCATCCAGAAACTGAATATGAGTTTTGCATATTATCAAATTAATGCCTCACAACAACGTTATGAAGCAGAAAAACACACTTGTCCCATTTTTTAAAAATAAATATATAAGGATTCAGGTATAAGAAATTACTTAAATGAGAAGTTAAAGGCTTGATTTGAATCCAGACTTCAGAACCTACCTTCTTTGATCTCCCAATTGCGGTATAGCCTGTCTCACTGTGCTATATTCTGCCTGCAATATGAGAGTTCTGGCTATGTTCTATGTTGAAATGATATCCACAACATGCACTGCACACTTCCTGGCCCATGAAAATGTCCCAGAATTGGTAGATGCTACATATGGCAATGGTGTAGCAACATATTCCTTTCATTACAAAGATTTTAGAATTTTTATACCTATTTTAGTATTAAAATTTTAAATTCATCATAGATTTCAACATGAAAGAAAGATAGCTTCTCAGGTTGTGGCTAAGAAGTCCAGATTTCAACAACAAACTTACTCTTTTAATTGGATACATTATCAGTGTAGGTGAGATTGGCAAGGGGGCGTGAAAGACCATTCATCCTGTGCTGGACCCCACATGCTACATTATTCCTTTCCTTGTGAGTTCACAGTATCATTTTTAAAGGCTTCACAGTTTGCTTGTTGTTTGTTTTTCAATTTTTAATTTTTTTATACAATATTTTCATCAATGCTAAAAATAGAACCCAGGCACTCACCTCTGTGAGACAACTCTAAGCCTGAGCTATACCTTCACCTCTGCCTTTGAAGTTATCCAATAAGTTCAATTGCATTCATTTGTGCCTTGGTACAAATTAGATATTATTTTCCCTAGTTTATGGGAAAAAATAAGAAACAAAGTTAACTAAATAATTTGGTTTATCCAACTTGGACTTAGAGGAGCCCATCGAGAATAGATTTGCTGATTTTAAACTTGGTGTTCATTCATTCCATATCACTACCTCATATTTGTGTTAAGATTCCAGTCTATTTCTAATAGTCATGAGCCACCAATATTTGAAAATGAAATGCAGTAGACAATCTCAAGGCATCATTATGAAATTTAAGGATGTAGTATTAAATGTGAACTGAGCTCATGGACTCACTTGCCTTAACATTTGTTCCACAGCTGGCAGAACTATTTTGAATGGATATGGAGGAAGTGCTTCACTTGGGGTGGTCCTTGAGTGGGTGGAATGCTTTGTAACTAGACAATTCCTTCTCTTTAAAGTGCATTTCATGCCTGCTGCCATATTTTTTTCTGTGAGTCACAATAAACAGGAAGTTCCTTCCTTAAACTTACTTTGTCAATATATATTATTATGTCATTTAGAAAATAACTAAGATGATGGGGGAAAGATAATTTTGGAAAACCTAATACTGAAATCTGAAAAGTTCCACTCGGTACACTTCTATTTAGCCCTACATCATTCTTGGCATCATTTTAAATTATGTGTGGTTTAAGGAAGAATTATCTAGAATGCTTGGTAAGCCTTTTGCTCAAGTTTGCAGATTTCTACATGTATAAACTGTATAAATAACTTTTAAAGGAAATTACATACCATATTTTACCAATTATATTAAAATTAAAATGGTGATAACAGTTGCATCTTACTTTTCTCAAAATGGCTGGCCAAGTTTTTAATTTTTGATTGAAAGAAATGGAGTCAGAGGTTCACTTATTTAGAAGGTTTGCCACAAACTCATGGAGGGTGTAAAGTTAAATTTAATAAAATACGAATCAATAGGTGCTTGTGTCTAATAAGGTGATCAAGGAGTTCTTTGTGAAGAACATATTTACTGAATGTCAGGTAGGTAACAAAGATTCCTGTTGTTTCTTTTGGAGACAGTGTTTATAAATCATTCTAATGAAAATAAGAAACAGATTTGAAAATTCCAATCCCTTGTGTGTGGATAGAGCGACAGTTAAAACAGCTTTGTGGAACCAGGAAGATGGCTCAGTGGGTAAAAGCCTTTGGTGAATGAGCCTTGGAATGTGAGACTGATCTTGGAATTTGCTGGACACACATGAAGCTGGAAGGCGAGAACTCTGAAAAGTTGTCCTCTACCTTCTCCATGAACCACACACTTAACAAATCAACATGAATTCTTACACAGTACAGTTTTAAAAAATGAAAACACTTTTATTTGAAAAATGTATCAGCAATTGACTCTTTGTACCAAGATGTTTAGTATATTAGCCTGTAAATATTGTTGATATATGTTAGTATTATTTAATACCTGTGATTTAGAAATTTCACACACTCTGATCACTTATGTTGTCATATTATATTTGGCTGTTCTTGAACAAAGCAATAATGCTTTATGATGTCACTGACATTAAAAGAGCCTATATAATTGGAAGAAACCATTTAGGAATAAACAGTACAGGTGTAACGTCTTGGAAAATGAGGACATTAACCAAAAGTCTTTGATTTTATCTCCATTCCTAAGTTTTCTTTGAACATCTCATTTTAAAACTATGAGAACTCTTGCTCAACTTCAGATACACTTTAGTCTCTGCATTATTCATATGATTTTTCTTTTCAGAAAATGACTCACATTGCCCGACATGCTTAACCTCAGAGTAAGAAAGAACTTACATAAGAAAGTAAAGAGGCATCATTTACTAGATGGTGACTTTTCATCACAGCTTAATTCTTTACTAGAAAGCAAAACATTAGTACTCCTCACTTATGGAATCATTAAAAGAACAAATAAGGTAAAACAAATTAAAATTTCAGTTTCTCTTAATTATAAATATAACTAAACATGTTTAATACATTTCCAAAATACTATGGTTTTCCAAGATTAGCTTTGGAAATTTTTAAAATGAGCATGGGATTTTTGACAATGTTAATATTACCAATATAAATTAATGTTTTCATGGCATATTTGAAGCTTGATATAATCCCAACCCCACCAATTTTAAAAGATTTCTTATTTGGATTGAGGGACTGTATACCTGAAGTATAATGTAGTATTATACTTCATATAATTTAAGATATTGACAAATAATGGTGAAGACTTATGTTGTAAGCTAAATTCCAAGTTAGCTGTCTCATACTCATTATATTATAGTGAATCATATTTCCTAAAGATGTAGGGGGGTAGCATTTTGGAAAACTTATGCATAGAGATACTTGACAATATAGCTTATAAAAGTGAGTTCTTTCTAAAATTTCTCAGAAATCTCTAAAGTTCCCTTTCACATTATACACATTTGTTCTCATTATCAAACAGTGCTTTTCTATGTTTATAATGATTGCATCTATGTGACTAGACTTAACACATGAAAAAGACAATAATGGTATACATATTTAATATGTATTGTAAACAATAGGAAAAGGGACTTTAAAATGTTCGCAAGGATAAAAACAACTCTCTTCTCAATAATTTTATAAGAAATATAAATTGTTTCAAAAAATCATCTTATTAAACTTTGTCAAATAGGGAAAATAGTTGGGGATCCAATGAAAGCAAGACATTGGAGGCTTATTTCCAAAGATTCTATTTTTCAATTCAAACAAACATAGGGTTCATCTTTTGGCCAGAACTTTAAAGAAAGGGATGAGTTAGTCTAAGCAGTAATAACACAGAGATTATCAAGAAAGGAGATGATATCCTATTTTGGAAATATATAAAATCTAGACATGTAAATCTAGACATGAGTGTTCGGAAAGATGCAGAAATAATACTGATACCTGTGTTCCCTCTCATTCTACCTCTTACCTGATTTGCAAAGGGTATCTGTCTTAGTTAGGGTTATCATCATTGTGAGGAAACACAATGGCAGAAGCAACTGGTGGGGAGGAAAGTGTTAACTTAGCTTGTAATTTCACATCACTGTTCATTCTTTAGTGTAATAAGGAAAGGAACTTAAACTTAACCTGGAGGCAGGAGCTGATACAGATACTAAGGAGTAGAGCTATATATGGCTTGTTTCTTATGGCTTTTTCAACATCCTGTCATATAGATCCCATGACCACCATCCCAAGGGTAGCCCACCTGTAGTACACTGAGCTTTCCTCCATCCACAACCAATTAAGAAAATACTCCATATACTTGCCTGCAGCCCAATATTGTAGAGGCATTTTCTCCATTGTGGTTCCTGCTTCTCAGATGACTATACCTTGTGTCAAGTTAAAATAGAATTAGCTCTAAACTTTGTCTCTGTATTTCCTCCTGTGAATATTTCTGTTCCCGCTCTAAGAAGGACTGAAACACCCGCACTTTGGTCGTCCTTCTTCTTGAGCTTCATGTGGTCTGTGGATTGTATTTGGGTAATCTGAGCTTTTGGGCTCAACTCACCAGTGTAGGGGAATATCAGAGTGGGGAAGAGGATAGGGGTGGGCGGGGAACGCCCTCCTTGAAGCAGGGGGAAGGGAGATGGGATAGGAAGTTTATGGACAGGAAAGTTGGAAAGGGAATAACATTTGAAATGTAAATTAAAATATCCAATAAAAATTAGAATTAGCTATCACAGTATCCTATGATATCTAGGAGTACCATGAAAAGTCATCAGTACAAATAAATGGATTCCAACAAATTTTTTGCTGCTAAATGTAGACATGTACAGGATAGAAACAAAATAGGAAAATGTGCATAACTGAAAAATATATGTCTAAATGTATTAATGACGGTCCCTCTTGTAGTTTGACTTTTAACTGTCCTCCAGAAGCCCATATGTTGAAATCATATTGGCCACTATAGGAAGGTCATAGGAATTTCACAGGATGGGTCTAGTAGGATGTCTTGCACTAAGTAGCGTTTATGCGTTTTAAAGGCTAGAGGAACCATAACCCTTCCACTTCTTTTAGAGCAACAGATGGGCCTAACTATGATTAGCAAATCTGAAACTGGAGGTTAAATAAGTGTTTTATTATGTTGATCAATTCAGAGCAGAGTAACACAGCGTGACTTAAGGGAGAGAGTATTTTTCTATTGAAAGAAATACAAATAGCACTCTATCTTAAATATATTCAGCCTTGAATATGTTCTGTTAACCATGATGAAGCAAAAGGAATCCTATTTACTCATTCAAGTGGAAAAATTAAAACAAAATGAAAGTGCCAAAGATAAAAATTTCAAGTCTTTGAATCTCAAGGAGAAATGACTGCAAGAGATGAGCAGCAAAATAAGTTCTGTGTTTCTCAATCTCACTGTGCAGAGTGAGATTTCTGGGTAGAGAACATGGGCCGGATAGCTACAGAAGCAGAAAGTCTTAATGCACAAAGGCAGAGCCTCTATCTTGAATAGAGACAACAAATATGTATGGAAAAACTAATGACCACTTCCAATGAGAGTAGAGGAGAGTTATCTTCTGAGCCTAGAATAGAATTGATAGTTTCTGTTCTCAGAAGTCATAACACTACCTTCAACACAACACACACACACACACAGACACACACACACACACACACACACACACACACACGAGTCTTCAGAGAGTTTTCTTCAGTGATGGGGAAAATCAAATCTGAGGCACAACTTTCTGAAAGGCACAGTTACCAAAATTCTTTCTAGTGGACAGAAAAATTATGGATAGGACAAATCTGTTAAGGATCATCCACTCTTAACATAGAAACAGTCAGCAGCTTAGATGACTTTAATAGAGAACTTTCCCAAGTGTGTAATGAAGAAATTATGTCTTTGTATAATTTTTTTTAAAGAAAAGTTAGGAAGAGGAGGCATTTCTTACTCTATAAGGCTTCCATCATTTGATACTAGTGCCATTGCCCCCTTGCCCCAAATACAGAAGGCAGTATGCTTCATGTCAATATCTTTCACGAACAAATGCCAAAAACACGGTTTAGAAAAAATGATACCAACAAAATACCAAAAATGATTATGGCATTTTCCCAGTAATACAGTTGGGTCTTCTGATCTTAATAAACACCAGGCACAGAAATAATGAACACACATACATTCAGGCAAAACACACATACACAGAAAATATAAAATAAACAAGTTTTTAAAATCAGGAAAAAAGCAAAGATGTCTACTGTTATCACTCAAAGTTTAGTTTTAAGCCAATACAATCAGGTAAGATAAAGAAACATGTTATATCTAAAGGAAGAACAGTATCATGAAACTGTAACTTTAAGAAACTTAAGAGAACTAGTAGTTGACATTATCAAAGCTACATTTCAAAGACTAATTTGTATTTGGGGAGGGTTACTTTTTAATGTATGAACAATGTAGAAAATGATAAAATATGAAAATTTATCAGCGAAGAACATAAAGCCAAATTGGAAGTACAACAAACATACATAAAAATAGGACCAAGTAAACAAAAGCAAAGAAACAATAACAGCAAAGAAACAAACAATAGAAAAAACTTAGGGGGGGGGGATGAGCAGTCAAGCATGTATGATATGTATGAAAGGCCAGCATCGGCTTGGAGAAGCCCTTTGCAAACTATATAGCAGATAATGGTCTTATAGTTTTTGTTAGTGTAAAAGAATTATAAAAACAAAATAAAACAAATCAATAGAAACATAATTGAAATTTCTGCCAAAGACCATATACTAAAGAAGATATGCTGATATGTGGCTAAAGCAAACATTATGTTTTCATGGTACCCAAAGTAACTCACTGATGACTTTCCGGCATTAATTTTTTTTTAGTTACAACTTGTAAAGAGAAAGAATCATTTATCTTCCATCATTTCATGACTATACTTCAAAATAACTAAGTAAGTGGTAAGTATGAAAATATGCAACATTAACTGTAAAGAAAATTTTTCACAAAAGAAAATTATTATTGGGAATATGATGAAGCATCCCAATTTAGTCATCCATTGATAGGAAATAGAAGTAAAAAAGTACTCAGCAATATCGGGATAAGATTGTACTTTATCAGGTAGGTGAACCTGCATGCTAAGACTTTACCCCCATCCTAGATCATCTTTTTAGGAAAAGCCCCAAAACTCCACCCTTCAAGCAGGATTATGATGTGAGACTAAGAGAAACACTGAGATTCCATCCCATATCCAAAAGCCTGACAAGATATAATATCACGAAGACTCTAGCCTAGATCATAATGTGACATCAAGAGAGAACAAAGACTCCATCCACATTCCAGATCCTGATGTGAGGTCAGAAAAAGCATTGAGGCTCCAGAAACTTCAATATGGTATATAGCCCATGTAGCCTGTACATCAACACCTTTTCACCATCCTGGGCTTTATGACCAGGCAAAGGAGCAGGCAGAAAGTATGATTTCCATTCCAGATGATTCTGTGGAGTCAGCTTGTACAGCTGAGGCTATGATTCCTTCCCATATAGTGCTGTATATCCACTTTTATCAGTGCCTATAAACATCTGTTATAGAATGTGAGAATATCCTGATTTCATTTCATTAAAAACAATTTCCATGAGTTCAAAAATCTGTTTCGTGTATACATGAGGCCTATTTAAAGTAAGGAATTATAGAATCTTTAGAAATTCATATGCTATGTTTTTTTCTTTTCTCTCTTCCTCTCTTCCTTCTTTAAAAAATATTATATATATATATATATGTGTGTGTGTGTGTGTGTGTGTGTGTGTGTGTGTGTGTGTGTGTGTGTGTGTGTATGTATGTATATTCTCACTGACATACCATAAGAGGACATTAGATCTTACTATAGATGGTTGAGAGCCACCTTGTGCCTGCTGCGACTTGAACTCATAACCTTTGGGAGAGCAGCCAAGTGCTCTTACCCCTGAACCATCTGCTTTTGTTTAGAAGTATTTGAGTGATATTGGGAAGCCATTTCAATTATATTTTTTATTTTGATGGAAATGACTTTTTAATGTGTGTCAAATACATTAGCTATGTTTAATCTATGGTAGCATAGAGGAAATTTTTCCTTTTATTAAACAGGAAGACTTTGCTATTTTATTCTATCTGTAAATCCCTTCCAACAGAGATTTTACCTAAAACCTTTCTAGAACACATTCCACTGGTATAAACCATGGATGGATCATCAAGCATCCATCATTTAAGTCTACCCATTAATACAAAAAGGAGAGGGTACTGACTGAACCAAGGATCATGGGAAGAAAAAAAACTTTTTTTTGAAAGTTGCAGGAAAATCATAATTAGTCTTAGAAATTATAATGTACCCATCTTCTCAATGTAGGAACATGCAAGTCTTGGGAATAGTGATGCAGTTTTTGTAAGAATAGCTGATTTCAGGTCTGTATTTCTCCTGAAGTATAGGCAAAGACATTTGAAAACTCACTGAAATGTATCAGGACTTTTTTCCTGAAGTGTCAACAATCAGACACACTGCTTTCATCTCTTACTACTTTTCAATTTTGGGTCATTCCATATGATGTTGCCGGGAACAATGCACAGATAAGAAGTTGTACAAAGGGGTTGGGGATTTAGCTCAGTGGTAGAGCGCTTGTCTAGCAAGCGCAAGGCCCTGGGTTCGGTCCCCATCTCCGAAAAAAAAAAAGAAACAAAAGAAGTTGTACAAGAGTGTCATGATGGCTGAAACCATGCTTAGACAAATATAGTTTGTAGTGCCATCCATCGATAAGAAGTTGATAGAGTATTTGTCACATGCAAAAGTCAGCATCATTTAGAGCTTCTCTTGGCTATACGAAATACACCAGAGTCTGTCTATGAATCATGTATCTAATACTATGAGGTAATATTTCAAAGATGAGTAAGGCATGGGACAATCAGACAATGACTTTTTTAGTAAGTACTAAAGTAGTATTTATATAAGATCAGAAAAAGAATGAGTGGAAACACATGCGAAGGCTATACCTGGTTGTGAACTTGACAACATCTAGAATAAACTACAATCCAGGAATGGAGGGTACACCAGTGATCCAGATCTTGAGGTTCGGAGACTAAGGCTTCTGACCTGGACCTTAACATGGAGATATTGATGCATAGTGGCCATGGAAAGCATAGGTCCAGGAAAGATAGTACATACCCCTAGTACACTGGGGCAACTAGATCTCTGAGTTCAAAGTCAGATTGGGACAAAGCAAGTACCAAATCCAGTTGTGGGGGCACACACCTTTTAATTTGGGTCACAGCTTCTACTTGAGACCTATAGAAGGACATTGGAAGAGGACGACTCCCCCATCTTCACCTGCACATACTTGTCAGCACATTTGTTGGAACCTACTTCCTCAGGATTCCAGCTTATATAGAAGACCAGCTTAAACAGCTAGCCCTGTGGGACTGATCAACTACAATATTCTTGGACTCTCTCTTCACAGCTGCCCATTGTTGGATCAGTTAGATGGGAGACTGCAAATCATTACAATAAATTCCTGTAATACAGACATTCCATAAGTTCTGTGATTCTAAATAAGACTAATACTACATATTTTCTGAAGAAGAGATGAATATAACATAGCAGGAAAAAACTACAGCAAAGATGTGGTTAAGGTTGTGAATGATAGGCAATTTTTGTGCAGTAGTGTCCATAAGGATCAAACCATTTACCATGGAAGGAAATTCATTAGAACACAGGGTGCTCTAAAATAATGTTGAATATTCTACTCTGCAAGGATATTGGGAACTCAACAACTCAAAGGCTTCAGAAAGTTCTTTAAACTGACATGATTCACTAGGCCCTTCTCTCAAAGTAAATTAACTCAGTGAGAACATATGCTAGATGGTCTCAGATAAGCTGAGGTACCCAGAAGAAGCTTGACTGTAAAAGTCTCCTCAAAGAAGTCAAGACCAAGTCTGCTTCCCAGAAGAAGCAGAGATCAGTAAGTTACCCTGAAGAGGCTAAGAATACCTGCTTTTCTGAAATATACAGCCTCCAAACTGTTTAGCAGCATGCACACTGTACAGTGTGTGTGCTCCTTGTCCCAGGTCCGTGGGCTACCGCCATGTCGGAGTGTACTTTTGGTGATGAAACTGTCTTTGAATCACTTCTTCTCCTCTAACTAACCTTACCTCACCTAACCTAACCTCTGCAAAATTCATTGCCTCACAAGTCAACTCCCACTGGTATCCTTGCTTTGTTCAGTTGTTCATGACGTGTCTGGGGTGATTAGATATTTCTTTATATCTCACCAGGAATAGGGTAATGTAACAGTGGTTTTACTTTACAGACCACCTAAACAAGTGCCAGTACCTGACACAGAAATGCATTATTCATGGATTTGCAGTTTTCCTGTGATTTCCTGGGTTTTCTTCCAGTCCTACAGTGGCATTTCAGAGAGGTTGAGGCAACACAATGTGACTTAAATCAGTATGGAGTGAGTAACTCTAGGTTTAGTGAGATAGAAGCTTTATAATAGGCCACAGGCAAGCTTTCCCAGTCTCTGATCAACAGTAACATTATCTGCCTTAAATTTGATCAGAAACACCTGATATCTGCATCAGAAAGATAATCACCTCTGCTTCCCAAGGCTTCCATATATAGTCCTTGGAAGGCTTGTCTGAGACAGAAGCTACCTTGACTTCACTTAGATGACATGTAGAAATGAAGGAACTCCATGGGGACCTGCCATCCAATGATATCTACTCATTACTGTTATATTATTTTGTCCTGTACTGTATTATATATATATATATATATATATATATATATATATATATGTGTGTGTGTGTGTGTGTGTGTGTGTGTGTGTGTGTATGTGTGTGTGTGTGTGAAAGAGAGAGAGATAAATTAATTTTACATACAGAAAATGAGATAAATAGACTTTTTTGCCCCAACATTTTTTATTCATTAATTATTTATTTACTTTTCATCCCCATTGTAGCTTTCCCTCCATCTTCTCTTCCCAGTCTCTCTCTCATGATACCCCATCCTCCTTTCCCCTTTCTCAAAAACGGGGAGGGCTCCCACAGATATCTACCACTTTAGTATGTCAAGCTGCAGTAAGTCTAGGAACATCTTCTGTTGAAGTCAGAGTCATCCCAGATGACAGAATGGGATCTAAAGGCAGGCAATGTAGTCAGACACAGGTTAGGCACATTGCTGGGATGAGCTACAAATGTAAGACAATGAAAACTCTCAGGAATCTATCTATGAGGGTGACCCTAGGTGTGACTCCTAGCAGTATGAGATATGAAGCCTCAACTTCTATTACCAGTTTATCTCCTATAATTATGTAAGTCATTCAATGGAGGGGTTAGAACACCAACCACAAAAGCTTATACCCACAATTCGTTCTGCCTACAAGATGTGCAGTGATAAAAGATGGAGCAAAATGAGGGAAGGGCCAATCAATACCTGGCCATTTGAAACCCATGCCATCAGAGGGAGCCCACCACTGGCACTAATTAATGATATTCTGCTATACTTGCAGACATGAGCCTAGCAGAACTGTCATGAGAGGGACTTTATCCACCAAATGATGTAAACAGATGCAGAGACCCAAGGAAAACCTGATTTTAATTTATCTCATAGAGTATTCCTATAAAGCATTCGGCTGATTAATCTTCTATGATATTTATTCTTATTTATCTCATATAATATTTGTCAACCTATTAGTTGGTCTATGCAATGGATGCTGAGACATGAAAGGATGGGAATATTCATTGGGGAAATTCTAATAGACCACCCTTCCTCCATGTGGTGTTTAGTATTTTTCCTCTTCCTATGTCAGCAATTTCCTGACCCTTGATACGTGTATTAAAATGCAACTAAGGCTAAGTTATTGGATAAATTGTTGGGTGATGGTAGTTCCTGGGTGGTATCCTTTTGTGTGAAATAAAGTAGTACACTTCTTTGATGAGTCATATCCACTTTACTATTATAAAGATGTTTTTAGAACAGTTGAATGTTAAGAAGAAAATTTAAAGTATCAGAGTGTATTACATAAAGGAAAAGAATATCAGAAAGCTGCTCTAGAGATTGCCTCAAAAATTCTATGTGAAGTAAGAAAATCACATGAAGCCAAGGTTACTATCTAAAGAGACCTTGTCTAAATAAATGGGTTATTACAATGGAAAAAAGACATAGGATACAATGAGGTTGAGTGTTTCATTGCCAGAAAGTGTGGTTCACTTACACAGTGAAATCCTACTCGGCTATTAAGAATGAGGACATCCTGAGTTTGGCAGGCAAATGGATGGAACTAGAAAATATCATCCTGAGTGAGGTAACTCAGACCCAAAAGGAAGTGAACGTTATGTTCTCACGCTAAGGGGATATCAACCACACCCGCCAAAAAAAGCATAGAATACCCAAAATACAGTACACAGAATTCAAAAGGTTAAAAAGCTAAAGTGCCCAAGTGAGGACACCTCAGTCCCACTTGCGAGGGAGAAGAAAGCAAGCACAAGGAGGGACGGAAGGACCTGGTAGGGAAAGGGGATAGGTGTCTGGGGAGAGGGGAACATGATCTGGTATTGAGTGGGGGAAGAGGATTGAAGCCCCAAGGCCCAGCACAAAGAAGGGAAACATGCAGCCTTGAGGTGTAGGAGGTTGGGAGGACCCTCCAGAATGTACCAGAGACCTGGGAAGTGAGAGACTCTCAGGATTCAAGGGAGAGACCCTAAATGAAATACCCTACAGAGGGGAGAGGGAACTTGTAGTGCCCACCTCCAGCAGAAAGATGGGGCATCTAGTAAGGTATGATATTGCTATCCCATTCAAAACTTTGACCCATAATTCTTCTTGTCTAAAAGAAATGCAGGGATGGAAATGAAGAAGAGCCCAAGGAAAAGAAGGTCCAGCAATAGGCCCAAAGTGGGATCTAGCTCAACGGGAGACTCCAAGGTCTGACACTATCACTGAGGTTATGGAGCACTCCCAAAAAGGACTCTACTATAAGTGCCCTGCGAAAGACTCAACAAAAGAGCTGAAAGAGTCAGATGCAGAAATTTGCACCTAACCAACGAATAGAAGCTGCTGACCCCTTTGCTTGAATTAGGGAAAAGCTGGAAGAAGCTTGGGAGAAGGGCCACCCTATAGGAGGACCAGCAGTCTCAATTAACCTGGACCCTGGGATCTCTCAGACACTGGACCACCAACCAGGCAGAATATACCAGCTGGTATGAGGCCCCAATACTTTTACTGCAGAGGACCTTCGTGTCTGGGTTCAATCAAAGAAGATGCACCTAACACTCAAGAGACCGGAAGCCGCAGGAATTTTAGAGGTCTGGGGGAGTAGGGGTGGAAGGGGTTGGACCATTCTCGTGGAATCAAGGGGTTTAAGGAAGAGGTATGGGTTATGGAACAGTCAGAGGTTTGACGTGGAGGGGAATAAAATCTGGAGTGTAAAATAACAAATAAATAAATAAATAAATAATAACAAATTAAAGAAAATATTAAGTAGTTATAAAGCATAAAGCTTATTTGCTTAGCCCAAAGCACTTTCAACAACCCAGTATGGAAAAGACAGATGCCTCCTGAAGAGTGGCCATAAATTTTAAATATCTAAATAATATAGTTACTATGTCCATGTCACTGTGCCCAACACGACCTTTTTTGTTAACATGTTACAAGTTATATCATATTTTATTAGGCTTTTTTAAATGCAGTTTTATGATTGGCTATCTGCAGAAATCCAAGGAATAACTTTCTTTTACTTAGAATGATTAATAGTATACATTCAGTGTATTCCCCCAAAGATAATTGCACAGTCTCATTGTTTGTCGTGGTATAGAAGTCTGAGACATTTATGTGTTATTTTACCTGTCTTCTGTAAAATGGATTTATTATACAGGTGCTAGAATATAGGCCATCTACCCATCAATTACCCTAAAGACTGCTTACCTCAAGGTTTATATAAACTCAAAGCACAGAAAAGCAAAGTTGGAAAATACCAAATCCTACCAATATTCCTGTATGGTATTGTACATGTTTCTAAGTCATGTGAGGTCAGGGATTGGTTATGAGCCTGTTTTGTTTTAAATATAACAGGTGTTATGGCAAAACATGTATACAAGTCAACTTGTGCCACAGATACTAGGAAATAGAATGTTCAAGGACTATGCCTTTCAGTGAGGGATCTTAATAAGCCTGTGACTGTGTGAATAATTTCAGAGGCCTCTTACAATTGTTCCCATGCAAGTAAGCAGCAAAGAAAGCCATCACCAAGGGGTCCTAAACAAGAATCCCTAGAGAACTAACAGTAACAGAGGTAGTCCTTTCACAAATGCGTATTTGCAGAATTTGTTTGAAGACTACTGGATAGAGTGGTACTTCAGTCTACTTTATTGCTACCTTGCTGAGGTTGGACTAATTTAAAGAAGGAATAGGTTATTAAAATACTAACTGAAAAAGACACCATAAATTAGTGGAAAAGGATATTCCCAAAGACCACAGACTACTAGGTGAAAGTTCTGATTTCTCTGTAGAACCTTTTGTTCAGGGAGGCCCTGGAGGCTGCTTAAACTATAAAGGCTATGCTACTGCTGCTGTTAGCTAAATGCCAGAATGATCCTATTTCTGGGGAATCCTATTTGTGCCTGTCAAAATGCAATGTAAACATTTTTATTTATGTCCACAGATCATTGTTGCTGTCAGCTGAAATTGGCCAAGGAAGAGAACTTCCTTTTTGCAATAGATAATGTGTCACAGCAACTGATATCTACTTGTGTAGATCCAGAAAATGGGAGATTCTTACGGCATTGTTCCTTAATGATCAGCCATCACTGGATTTCTATAACAAACTTCTAAGTCTGAAAACCATTGAGGAAAGGGGGTGAAAAACCGTAAGAGTAGCAAGCAAGAGTAGTGAAATTATAGACATGAACCATTAAGTCTGGATGGGACATCATTAAGATCCAGGAGATTCTGAATTGAAACTCTCCATTTTGGATGAAAGCTATTTAAAGAGGAGGTTTCTTTTCTTTATGAAGTAGCAAGGAAAATAATTTTATTGTTTGGGTCTCCACAACACAATAAGCCTATTAAAGGGTTGCAGCATTAGGAAGGTTGAGAACCACTGACAGGTCATTAGATACTCTGATCTAAGCCTCCCTGCTGTATTTTCAGACCTAGAATCTCCAATATCTCCTCCACAGAAACCTGTATTTGCCAGCGTAGCTCCCCAAGAAAGCATGTAGTCTGGACCTGTGACTCCCCAAGTAAGAAAGCAGCCTAGGACCTGAGCTTCCCCAAGGCCACAGTAGACATGTGCCTAATGGGAGAATAAGGAATGTTGACAAGCAGACTTGGCCCCATGCTGGAGCATCTCCTAGGCATGTACACTGTTAGTTTTTTCTCTCTCCTTATAACTGGTGTGGTCAGTTCTTGAGGTGTTTGGAGACCAGAGAAAGGAAAAAATCTAGATAGAGAAGTGGGGTATGGGGGCCTGAATCCAAGCTCCTATTTACTGAAAGTAAAAAAAAAAAGACTGTCCTAGGAAAGCAGCAGAGGTCCAATGATCTCACAGCACTGTCCCCACAGGATGCTGCTCCTTTAGGATGTGACATTCTGAGGATTTTCCACCTAGAAGTTCCCAGTATATCTTTATAGGAAGTTTCAAATTGAAATATTCAATGCAAGAGGATGTTCCTTCCTCCCAAGGTTATCAGAGCACATTTACTTATCCCTAAATGAGGAAGATGATACAGTTTGTTTTATCTTAAAGATCTAAAAAGAAAGGAAATATAACAAATATAAAATAGTCTCTCTATCCTTTGACATCTATTTCTCCCTAGAGGAGTTCTATCACTCATAATGGTCTAGGCAACTGAACATATCCTGAAGATCTTGCAAGGTTGTAATGTGAATGTCTTCTATAGATGCAATGTAAAAGTTATTGTATTTTCAGATGAAATTAAGTTAATGCCTTACTTCCACTTAAAAAGCAGAAGGTGGTTTAAATGAGAATGGTCTATATATTCAATATTTGGTTTCCGATTGGACTATTTAGGAAGAATTATGAGGTTTGGAAGAGATATGTCACTGGAGCATGTATTTTGAGATTTCAAAAGCCTACACCAACCCCAGTAGTTCCTTTTATCTGCCTTCAACTTTTTGCTAAAATATAATCTCTCAGCTACTGCTCTATCAGCATGCCTGCCTGCTGCTATTCTCCCCATGGTATTTTTTCATAGTAATAGCACAGTAGCTAAGACAAGTTCCCAAAACCACACAGGCTACCTGTGAGATATTGTACAGCTTTTTCTTCAGAGTTGGGCTTTTTAGTGAAACAGCTTTGGGTTATGAAAATACCTCTAAGTAACCTTTCTCATAGACTCCTATAAGTAACCCCAATAACCTCATTGATTTTGAAAGTTGGTATCTGGTTGCACCAATACTTCGAGTTGTCACTGGTTCTCTCTATGTTGTGAATAGATACCTTTTCATATATCCCCAGGAAAAGAATTATAATACCATAGAAAATGTTGTTTCTAATATTTGTGTCCCATATCTCAAGTAGGACAAATCTCAGAAGGGACACAAGTTGAGAATGGCTCTAACATGGCTTCCTGGGTAACTGTTCAGTATGAAGTTTCATTTAAATCTAAGTGTTTCTGATCTTTATTTAAGGAGAACTATTTTAGGTCAGTCAGTCTAAACTAAAAGTTCCAACCTGTAATGTATCTGTAGGAGGACCATCCAGTAATTTCATAGTAGAGGTAAGGTAGACCCTGGAGTTAGGATGGAGCATTAAATGGAAGAGAAAAATCAGGATACAATTATTGATAAAACTGTTTGACTTTCAGAGAAGTCCCCACAGTCACTGACAACATGTGATTTTTTTCCTATATATAACTTCCCAGAAAAAAATCACATTTATGACATTTGAGATCTTTGAAGAAAGTCATGTAGTAAATAATGTTGCTTATTTTTCTTACTTAGAGTAGTATCTGTGGGAAGAAATTGGGAGAGGAAAGTGAAAATTTATGCACATATCTACTAATATATTAGTATTAAAACAGTATCATTGTCACAGAGACTATCATTCCAGAGCACTGGCCACTGTTCTGGAAGTATAAATTGTGGAGATGAAAAACTGATGGTCTCTTTCAGCTAAACAGTTATAAAATTAAACATCCACTATAGTTTCTTTTGTTTGTTAAAATTTTTCAAATGATAAATGACCAGATGTCAGGCTTACTGTCACCTACTAGACATTGATGCCCCTCCTTCCTCAGTGAGATGACAGAGCTGCTAGTGTATGCAGCTGCTGTTCCACGGATTGGTATTTTGCCAGCTGTGGACAGGCTGTGAACACTGGGAGTCCAAGCTAATCACTGCTTCTAGTCCTGAATGCAAGCTGTTTAGCTTCATTCTCAAGCTGAAGCATGAGTTCCCTAGTTTAAAAAATAAGCCATTTTCTGCATTTTGCATTATTTTAAGGACTCCCAAAACTAACACATATAAAACCAACATATATAAAACCAACATATATACAATAATCTTTCTTTTGTATCTGTTTTGACAATGACTCCTTCCCATTGTGTACTGAGTTTTTCTACCTATTGCTATGTCATGAGCCCTTGAGTTTAACTGTCATGTGTAAACCTTAGAAAGTGTTCAGTATCCTTTAGGCTTAAAATGGTTCTTGTCATGTCTTCAATCTCTAAATAGAAGGCAGCAGAAAAGTCCTCTTGTGTCAGTCTGTGTACGGGAGGCTATCCATGGAGACAGACCTCTGGCCCAGTTGGTGGAAGAGTTCAAGCAAAGGGGAAAGGGATGATCAGGGAGGGGGGAAGTGTCTCCTCTGCCTCTCCTGCTGCTGCTGCTGCTGCCGCCTCAACTGGTCTGGTGCCACAGCTCTGGCAGCCGCTGTTGCTCCGTGACCTTGTAGTGGCTGTGCTGAGCAGGCTGGCCAGCAAGTGGAGTTCAGGTGAGCATCTGGTGATGAAAGCTTCAGGAGAGTGGTCTCTTCCCAGGCAGTTCTACAGCTCTGTTGTGACAGAGGCTCTCAGACTGTGGAGTAATTCTTATATATCTTTATTGCTTCTGGATAGGATCTTATTACAGTTTTGGAGTGGGTTGGGTCTGACATTAAGTGCTTCCTATTAGCTTGGACTGAGATGCCTCATCTACACGAGGCAGGATTTGTGGGCATTGCCCCTACATGACTGATGGCCACAATTCTCTCTATGGGGGGTGGGCTTTGGCTACCTGACAGAAGCCTGGATTCAAGAGTTCCAATATATAGAGTGGGTGAAGCTCCTACCTCAGTTCTGGGTCTTTGGGGCTTCAAGTCCTAGCTCAACTTTATTTGGCTTCCTCTCATGGTCCACCACCCCATATTTGTGTGGGCTATATATATATTTGTTAGTTTTATCACATGGTGGCAAGTATTTAAGAGAGGGTGTATAACAAAGGCAGTAGCAATCAAATTGTATTTGTGAAATAAAAAGACAATAAAAACAACTCCATAATCTTTGTAAATATCCATGGCTCTGCTACAGTTTCAACTCTTGCTGACAGCTAGGTTTTTCCTTAACTGCAGTTCCTCTTTGTGGTGATCAAGTAACTGTCAACTTAGAAACTTGCAAATTATGATAGTATCACTTCATTTGCAGTCAATAAAACTTTAAAATGGGGGAGGCTGCTCTGTCTGGAGAGAGAGGTCAATACAGAAAGGGTTGTAGGGAGAAGGTACACATAAGTATATAGCTTACATTAACTATGGCCCTTGGCACTACCTAAAGACTATACATGGACTGACCCTGGACTCTGACCCCATAGGTAGCAATGAATATCCTAGTAAGAGCACCAGTGGAAGGGGAAGCCCTGGGTCCTGCTAAGACTGAACCCCCAGTGAACTAGTCTATGGGGGGAGGGCGGTAATGGGGGGAGGGTTGGGAGGGGAACACCCATAAGGAAGGGGAGGGGGGAGGGGGATGTTTGCCCGGAAACCGGGAAAGGGAATAACACTCGAAATGTATATAAGAAATACTCAAGTTAATAAAAAAAAAAAAAAAAAAAACCTATGGCCCTTGGGCTAAAAGTGATTCCCACAAGAAAAGACAGTAACAAAACCCCAGTACCAGCCAGGAGAATCCTGTAGTCAGAGTGACTCACAAAACTATATATATATATATATATATATATATATATATTGCTGGTGTTCTTGAATGCTTCACAGATGTTAAAAGAAATTTCATATTGCTGGATTTGGGCTACTTTGGGCATAGGACTGGGGCTGTAGCTTTCATAGAATGAGAAATTACTGTGGAATCTGGTAAGGGAGGAAAACAGTAGCCCAGTCCTATCCAGGTAATATAAAAATGACCAACCCAGCATTATGTCCATAAATGTACAATAGTAGTACTCATATCTTAACAGTAAATAGCAGCTGTGTTATTGAATGTAAGGCTCACTTAATAGGAGGAAAATCATGCTTCATTTGGGAAACCTAGTTAACTATCTATCCAAGGCAAGGCAAGTGAAGTCATGGATCTTAGACAACAAACTGCATTATAAGAGATAAGTGTGGCTCTCACTCTTATCAAAGAGGATTCTCCTTTGCAACAAATGGAGACCATTACAGAAAAACACATTTGACTATAATGTTTTTAACCTATGAGGTTATGCTCTAGGTCAGGTCTGGCCACCAATTCTCAATAAGGAAATTAATTATTGAAAGGGCCAAATTGATAATGGAAAGCAAAAACAGTAGAATTATAATTGTGTAGGGAGACAAAGAGATCCAACATACCTTTTGAGTCTGTCTCTGGTTATGACATGAGATGAAAATTGAAATGCACACCTAAGCAGTTTCAGTTAAGGTGTGGTCTCAGCCCCAACTGACACATTACTGTCTGGCCTTCAGTCTTGTCTGGTAAACTGAGAATATAAGTTATTAGAACTGTGTGAAAACTTCCATTCAGAAGAAAAATTTCCCTACAACTACTTTACTGCTTTTCTTCCATCATGAAATTCCTAGAAATATTCTCATGTCTTTGGGGTTAACTTTTCAGCAACCTGATAGTCAGAATGTCAGAAACAAATGTTTCTATCATCTGGTCTTGTTGTCACAAATCAATTACAATAATGCAAAGATTGATAGGCCATGGTGAGCCCAGACCCAACATACATAAATGTATTTCACAACTCTTGTACTTAATGCTCAATGAACATAGTGGAAGAGGATATGGAAAGAGTTAAGAGCCAAAATACCAAGAAGTCTGCTATGAAATTATGTCTTCTAGAAATGATAGAGAAGTTACACTCGTAGCACTCCCAAATTGTAGCTACCTCAACAACAACCACAACAATAAAAGGTAATATCAGTATACATGCTAATGTGGGAGAAAAAATTTCATGGGGTCCCATCTTTTGTCAAAGAATTATTAGGACATCAGTGGCTGCTGAGAGAAGAACAGTTAACTTCTCCATGGATAAGCCTCTGAATATCTTAATTCCTTAAACAATACAGAGTGCAAAGCCTTGAAATCATACACATAAAGGTACACTAAATGGTATCAGCAGGTGTGTTAATGAATTCGTGTGTGTGTGTGTGTGTGTCTGTGTGTGTGTCTGTGCATGCATGCGTGCCTTATTAATATAGTATAGCAGTAACAATCAAAAAGAAGCTGTCAGTTTGAGAGGAAGTGAGAATGGAAAAAAAGTTTGCAAGAGGGGACATGGAAGAGTGGAGCACAGAAATGGAAAGAGAAACAATGCAATTGCATTTTAATTCAAAATTTAATAGAAAAGTGGATAAAAATCTTTGAGGAAGCAAGATATCACAAAGTAAAGGATTCTCTGTTCAAGGTATAAGGGTCATGAGATACACTTTTTGCCTTTTTGCAGCTTTTATGCACACACTTTTACCATTAAAAAATACCAATATGAAGGCACTTAGTGCTATGAATTTTCCTCTTAGCACTGCTTTGACTGTGTCCCATAACCTTCTAGAAGGTTTTTGAATTTATTTCTTTATTTCTTCCATAACCAAGTTATCATTGAATAGAGAATTGTTCAGTTTCCATAAGTGGGCTTTTAGTTGTGTTTGGTTTTTATTGAAGACCAGCTTTAGCTAGCAATGATATGATAGAATTCATCATTAATATTTCAGATGAATGTATGGAACTAGAAAATATTATCCTGAGTGAAATAACCCAGACCCAAAAGGACATACATGGTATGTACTCACTAATAAGTTGATATTAGCCAAAAAGTTCAGAATACCCTTGAAACAACTTACAGACCATATGAAGCTTAACAAATAGGAAGACCCAACTGTGGATACTTCAATCCCACTGAAAAGAGGAAACAAAATAATTCCCAGAGGTAGAAAAAGTGAGCGATCTGGGTGGGAGAAGGGAAGGGGAATGAGGAGACAGAATCAGGTGTGGTGGGAGACAGGAGAGAAGCCCAGAGGGCCAGGAGAATGAATAGAAATATGCAGCAGTTTGGGGTGGGGGGCAAGGGGAACCTCTAGACAGTCCCAGACATGAGGGATAAGAGAGAATCTCAGGACTCAATGGAGATGACCTTAGCAGCAATGCCCAATAGTTGGGAGATGCAACCTAAGAAGACCATCTCCAGGAGATAGATATGGTCCCCATTTGGAATATGGGACCATCCACCTGTCCTCAAAATTCTTTACCCAGAATTGTTCCTGTCTAAAGGAAATTCGGGGACAAAAATAAAGCAGAGATTGAAGGAAAGACCATGCAGAGACATAGAGGGGCTTGTCTCTGGCTCTCACCATATATATAGCAGAAGATTGCCTTGTTTCGCCTCAGTTGCAAAGGATGTGCTTAGTCTTGTAGAAACTTGATGCCCCAGGGAAGGGGATGCTACTGGGATAAAGTGGGCATAGGTGGATGGGTAGATGGATGAGCTCCCTCTCAGAAGCAAAGTGGGGGGAGAAGTGAAGAACTCATGGGAGACCAGGAAAGATGGAGCGACTTTCGGCATGTAAAAAAATAAAATAATTAAAAAATACCAATATGTTTTAAAAGATGAATTTATTCCAACATCCTACATAATATAACCATTTGTATGTTTAAAATGATAAAAATTATGCACTGTTGAAAGCCCTGTCATGACTAAAATTGAAGTTTGAATACCACCTCTGCTACTTAGTAAGTCAAATTACTTCAGACAAGTTGCTTAACCTCTCTAACCTCAAGTTCTGTAAAATAAAAAGTGGATATAAAATATCTATGTCATTGGGTAGTTGTGGTGATCATGTAAAAGAAATAACATAAAAATATTACTACTAACACATTGTTATCTGTCCACAATATCCACTGTCCACTTTCTTTTGGCCTCCTTACAAACCCCATTATGTATATACTTTTTTGCTACTTAAGACTGCAAAATGAAATTGCTTTCAATGACGATGAACAGGAATAATATGTATTTTTTCTGGTCATTAGAATTAAGACAATGTACCTGCTACCTTTATAGTTTGCGTTTTCTTCCTTTTAAGTAGATCCTGGGCATAGAATAACTTTCTGATTTGTCCTTACCTCTTGCCCAATGTAAGTTTCTAGAGGCTTTGGAAATGGCAGGTAAGTTTCTGTAGCCTGGATTACACTAAAACCTACATGCTCTCCCTCATAACTATTTGCATAAGGAGTAAATTTGTTTTTATTAACTTGTTTCTCTTCTTAAATATCATTGTAAGAATATTATAGCTATTACCTTAACTAGGAAGGTAAGGTGAGATTTCACTACTTATGGGCATTTAAACCTACCTACAATATATTCATTAATTTTCTAACCAGCTCAGTCTTCCTTTGAGGAAAATATTTAGACTTCACAATTCTTTTCTTCCCCTACAAGGTTTATCACAGAGACTTTTGAATGAAACATTTGGAAACAGTTCTTTGTTGAATGACTGGAGTTCTTGAAATTGAATCACAGTTCATTTGAAATTCCCAATGGTACTTCTTTTCTTTTTCTCTCTTTCTCATATCTGGCTTTTATCATTATCCTTCTTAAACTGCATGCTTTGTGGAGGCTAGAATTACAGACTACATGACTCTTTTTATAATCATACAGTTGTGCTTGCAGCAAGAATCTGCCATGATATGACATTATAATTTCTTCTTTGAAATCAAATAACCTAAGGAAACTAGGATTCCCCTATGCTAGGTGAATAGCTTATATTACAAGTAGTAATATCAATCATTTTTTTACAGAAATTAAGGAGATAGTAAAAAAGTGCCCAGGAAAGTTGAGTCAAATAAAGGAAACTTAATCAATGATTTAAGGTTCATTGCTCCTGAGCATTATTTCATATTACAAAATTTTATGTAAATGTGTGTATTAGCTTCTTGTTAAGAATGTACTGTTTGTATTAAAACTAGCTTTAAAAGACAGTAAAGCTTATGACTAGTATATACTTGATAGGATATTAAAAATATGTACTCCAACAGGGGCTAAAGGATAAGAAATGTCTGAAGGGCATCCTTCCTTGCAGTTAGTATAGTCTCAATTCCAGTCTTGGATACAAAGTAGCATGAAGTGATTTAATTTTGATAACCACTTTATTTGCTTCTAAGTACTTAGGATATATAACACAGATCATCTTGGAGAAATGGTAACAGATTTAACAGGATAAGATAAGATCTCTGTATGTAGTTCAGAGTTGTTCATAAATCTCTTTATGAGCTATAGGGAAGGTCTGTATTTTATGGAAACCCTCCTGCTTCAGCCTCTCAAGTGTATGTGCTAACACATGTACAACTGGCAATTTTTGAATACAAATACATACAAAATACATAGTGAATAGGTAGCCTGATAGTGTCATGCCAGTGGATATCTGTTTTACCTAGGCCATTGCCATCTTTCTAGATCTTTGTCTAGTAACGTGTACTCAGGGAGACATTTCAATATCAATTCTAACTTTAATATTGTCTAAATACATGTATCTTTGGTACAATAGTTTTCATAATTGTTAGCTTTTTCAAAGTTTAGAACAGGAAAATAGTTACTAAGCCCTAACATTATGAAGCAGAGTAAATAAAATATATTTAAATCTTAGAAACATACCAGAAACTTAGTGAAATTTAAAGAGTTAACACATTATTTAGAGTGGGAAGTGATCAAAGTGTCAGGACCACGAAGAGATGAACATCAGTATCACCCAGAAATCTACTAAAAATGTGAATTCTCAGGTTATTTCAAATTTGTGCTATGTGTGTTGGGGTCCAGGTGTGGTTCTGCTGGTCTGTGTCCTCCTTTTTCTTCCTCAGGATGTCCAGGTACCACTAAATAGCAGGCTGGAAGAATGAAGAAGAGTCTGGAATAGGTGGGGTCTGCAGAATCCATTTTGGCTGGGAGGAGGTTCTCTAAAGAAGGCTCTCCCCAAGGATTTTAGTGTTGCAGCTCTTTTAGATGATATGCAATGAAATGACTCTCTTAGATGATCTTCAGTGAAACAGCTGGTGTGAATAAATAAACAATTTATTCAGGGTAGACAAGGGCTATATATGAAACATGGAGAGTGGGAAGGAACTTTCAGGGTGAATGTAAAATCTTCTTGCTGGAGCTTAAAATACAGTGAACTTATAGGAAAAGAGGAAGTTGAACTTGTAGATTTGCAAAACACTATCTTCCTCAGTCAGGTAGAGGGTGTCATGGATCTGTCTCCCCAGACCAGGTCAAAGAAGGGGAAGCCCTGCTAGAAAAAGGGAATCTGTCATTTTACAACAAGCTAGGAGGACATATCCAGACAAGTTAGACTTTTCCCTTAACTAGGGGAGTTTCTCACTACAGATTTACTAAAACATAAATCATTGATGAGAAAGACAAAACTATAAAGAACCATTGCTTTCTGCAAATGCTGTAACATTTCTTGGCTTCCATTTTCCTTTTTTTTATTAACTTGAGTATTTCTTATTTACATTTCGAGTGTTATTCCCTTTCCCGGTTTCCGGGCAAACATCCCTCTAATCCCTCCCCCTCCCCTTCTTTATGGGTTTTCCCCTCCCCATCCTCCCCCCATTGCCGCCCTCCCCCCAATAGTCTAGTTCACTGGGGGTTCAGTCTTAGCAGGACCAAGGGCTTCCCCTTCCACTGGTGCTCTTACTAGGATATTCATTGCTTCCTATGAGGTCAGAGTCCAGGGTCAGTCCATGTATATTCTTTAGGTAGCGGCTTAGTCCCTGGAAGCTCTGGTTGCTTGGCATTGTTGTTCATACGGGGTCTTGAACCCCTTCAAGCTTTCCAGTTCTTTCTCTGATTCCTTCAACGGGGGTCCTGTTCTCAGTAGAGTGGTTTGATGCTGGCATTCGCCTCTGTATTTGCTGTATTCTGGCTGTGTCTCTCAGGAGAGATCTACATCCGACTCCTGTCTGCCTGCACTTCTTTGCTTCATCCATCTTGTCTAATTGGATGGCTGTATATGCATGGGCCACATGTGGGGCAGACTCTGAATGGGTGTTCCTTCAGTCTCTGTTTTAATCTTTGCCTCTCTCTTCCCTGCCAAGGGTATTCTTGTTCCCCTTTTAAAGAAGGAGTGAAGCATTCACATTTTGATCATCCGTCTTGAGTTTCATGTGTTCTAGGCATCTAGGGTAATTCATTGGCTTCCATTTTCTATTATGTAATTATTATTGTGGTCAATACAACATGTGCATAAAATGTTCCCTTGCTAAAGAATAGTGTCTGTTGTACTATTAACAAAACAAGATATTTCATTGTTTTAGTCCATGTAGCTATGCAGAACTGATCCTATTTCTACTTTTGCAGTAGATTCTTACCATAAAACTGTGTAGTCTGTGTCCCATTCACCTTGCCACAAGTCTTTACAATTCGTGAACCTGACTCAGGTCAATGAAAATAATATGCATGGTTTCTGATATTATGTGGAGGATAGAAGCTCTCATCAATAAAGTTATGAATATATATACATATGTATATGAAGTCACTATAAGAACAAGAAGAGAGCTTTTATATTACAAGATGAGCAGAAACCAAGTCGTGATAACATTGAATTAATTCTTAGGCAAAGCAATGCTTAAAAATCTACCTCTGGACATCACTGCTAAGAAAAAAACAATGTATTTATTTTGGAAACTTTAACAGGTTTTCTTATTTTAAAAATGCAAGATTTATTTTATATAAATATTTTATGATAAACCATTTCATGGGATTTTTATCAAGGGTTACAAATAATTCTCTAAGATATAATTCAGAAAATTCATTATAGTATTGAATATTGACATCTCAAAAGAGAAATATCTCTAAGAATAAATATTGAGAGGGAATGAGGAGAGGAATGGGGGACATTTCAGGATCAGATGTGAGGACAAAGGAGATAACCAAATTGCCATGAAAATGAATAGAAATCTGCAAATGATAGGAGTCAGGAGGTGGGGGGTGGTTATCTCTAGGACATGAGAGATAGCTGGAATAAGGGAGGTACCCAAGAATCTATGGGGTGACCTTATCTGTGAATCACAACTTTGGCCATATAGAACCTGAAGAGGCCACCTCCTATAGCCAGGCAGGAACCATAGTAGAACAATAGAGATACAACCCATACACAAAACCCAAAATGTATGCTGTCTCCAAGAAAGGCAAGGACAGGAGATGGAACAGAAACTGAGAGAATGGCCAATAAATAATTGGCCCAACTTGATAGCCATCCCATAGACAAGCACCGATCCCTGACACTATTAATGTTACTCTGTTATGCTGACAGAAAGGAATCTAGCATGGCTGTCAACTGAGAAGCTCCACCTAACAGCTGACTTAGACAGATGCAGACACCCATAATCAAAGAGTGGATGGAGCATGGGGACTTTTACAGAAGAAGAGGAGGAAGGATTGCAGCCTCCAAAAAGCATAGGAATTCCATAGGAAGACCAACAGAGGCTGAAACCTTGAGGCTTTCAGAAACTGAACCACCAACAAAAGAATAGACACAGGCTGGACTTAGGCCTCCCTGTCCATATGTAACAGATGTATACCTTGTTCTTTATGTGAGTTCCAAACAACTGAAATGGGGACTATCTTAATACATGTTGTCTGTATTTGGGATGGATTCTTCTAGTGCGGTTACTTTGCCTGGGGTCAGTGGGAGACGATGTGCCTATCCCTGCAGACACTTTTAGTGCCAGGGTGAGGGGATACCCAGCAGACCCCCACCCACTCAGAAGCAAAGGGAATTGGGGAATGGGGGAATGGGGGAATGATTGTGGGAGGGGGTGACTGGGAGGTGGCAGTGAACAGGAAATAAAGTAAATAAGTAAAAATTAAAACTATAAAGAAGAAATATTGGAAATATGGTCTTGAAAATTATCTTAAATAAAATTTTTATATTTAAAGAGAATTTAAGAAACAAATATCAACACAATAGATTTCCAAGGTTATTACACAAAATTATCAAGTAAACACACGTGTTTTATAGAGGTGACACCGAGGACCATCAACAATAGTCACAGGGGTAGAATAGTTATAAATATTACAGTAAACATAAGATAGGTCACATAATGAGAACCATCAACACATCACTGTTATTTGTGGTCTATGCAAACATCTTCATAACCAATATTATTGAAAGTTTAAGACTTTTGATTTTAATCCAAAGCTGTCATATCCAATTACTCTATAGAGAGTAATTTAAAAAAAAAACCTGAGATCTAAAGAAATTTTCTTTTACAAATGCAGATATATGAAGAAGAAATCTTGTTATTTATTGAGAAACTCTTAATATTTTTATGTTCGTAGCATACTTAAATACCAACTCAATATTACAAATGATATACCTTTCTAAATCCAAATTTGTGAAACTACACTTCGCAAAATAAAATTCAATTCTTTTCATTTCTCTATGTCAATGATGTAAAGATAAAAAATATGTGCACACACTCGCAAAAAAAATTCTAACTGATAATCTGAAGTAGGAAAAAAAAACTAAACCAAAGTTAGAAGCGAAAATGCAAAGACTATGAAAAAGCCTATTGTGCTAGAATGTAGAAACTAGAGAGTCTGTAAGAGCTGGTCAGCTTCTGTAATCAAGAACTATACTTTCCAAATATGAATCATGATAACTGCTTGAGTGGGAGTCATTAATTGTTCTTGCAGAATATATTTACAACACAGTTCATATGGTGTTTCTCATTTTGGAAGTCTTTTTTTGACTTTGACACCGTTTTGTGGGCACTCTTTACTGAAAGCCTCATTTCTGTGATATGTTATGGTGTTGTTTAAGTTATATAGAATTCTATTTCACATGTATTAACACACATACCATGCATGATGGTTAATCTTTTCAAAATGATTTTACTGAGGTATGTGAAAGCTTAGTTCTGCATACTTTGTGGTGTGCCTTTCAACGAATTTCCAGAGAAAACTTATATGTAAAACAGTAACTGTGGAGGAGAGACCTGGATCTAAGTAGCACTATATAATAGTCTGAAAGTCGAAATGAAATACAACTGGAAAACAGAAAAATTTGCAGGCCAGGCCATGCCAATATTTCCAGCATCACGGCAGATTCTAGTTTCTTTGAATTTTCACTCTAGTGACTCTCTATGGAACTTCCAGCCTCTCAGATTTAGAAGACTGGGACTGAATTATTGACCCCATGTGTCTGAGGCACTGGTTTATTAAGGTGAAGAGACATAATAACCTAGGCAACTCATAATAAGAAAGCATTTAATTGGGGGCTTACTTCCAGTTTCAGAGACATAATCCATTATCATGGAGGGAAGTATGGTGTCAGGTGGGCATGGTACTAGAGAAGAACCTGAGAGCTACTTCCTGATCCATAGGGAGAGAAAGAGAGCCTAAAACTATCATGTGCTTTTAAAATGCCAAAGCCTACCAGCAGATACTTTTTCAAACAAGGCCAGGACTACTTTAATAATACCACACCTCCTATTCCTTTTAATCATTGCAAACAGTTTTCTCCCTAGTAATTAAGCATTCAAATGTATGAACTTTATGGGGTCCATTCTTATTAAGACTACCATGCTGCATCTTGAGATATCCTGTTCATGGACTAGGAAGCTACTGGTTCTCTGGTTCCCCAGTCCATAAAGGGTCATTACTCTGCTAACTGCATGCCAACCTTGCAAGTCATTCTAATGAAACCTCTTTACAATTATTTATAAACTGCCAGTCCTTATTCTGTAGAGAATGCAGAATAAATACATAGACTCTAAAAATGGTAAAAATAATCATAAATGTCAGCAATACCATAGTATCTTCTTACTTTATGGAATGCACAATTGTTTTTTAAAATAGTTACTTCATCGGATTCTTCAGGCAAATAAGCTTTTAATTCATTAAATGATCCTAGAAATTTCACCAAGTAAAAAGGATACTCGTGAAGTCAGACTATACATTTCTAAACTCAGGTTTTTATCATTGACATACTTTTCGTCTTGAGCTATTTTCAGAATTCAACGTCCAATCTCTGACATAACCTAGTTTTTCTTCTATAGACTTTGTGTTTGAGAAACTGTAGCTTCAAGGATATCAATATCTGACACTATTATCCTTCAAGACTTTGATCTTCAATGTTTTGACTCTCAGAATTTTGGTATATAAAAGTATTAAACATTGGGTGTTTCATTCAATTTTTAAAATTTTCATAATTAATGAGAGGAGTTTAGAGTAAAAAGTTGTGTGACAAACGAATGACTATTACAGGTAAAGAATAGTCACAACTTCTGGGATTCTTTATTTAGCAACATCTATTCAAGGTGTTTTCTAGATTCATCTGTCTTCTCTAGCTAAATAGTTGAGAATTAGTAGTTATCAGGTTAATCATAAGCATCTGAGTTAAAAATGAATATCAATATACTTCCACTAGTTTTTAATAATACAGGAGGGGAAAGGGAAAGATAAAGTAAATTATTACTAGGAAAGGCCTTTGTGGAGCTTACACTCTAATTCATTGACTATTGAAAGATTACATGCAAATTATAGTTTGCTATTCTTTAAATGAACACACTAGGCATAGCAGTTACCATTGTACCAAAAATACAGTCTCATGGTTTAGGAGACAGCTATCCCTAATATAATATTTACTTTGGAAAACTCTATAGTATTAAGTTAGAAAAACCAACTGTTAATATTTAGGGCACCTGTCTCCTGTGCCCCATCCTGCAAGGCCAGGATTGCTTTCACATTACATAGATTTACCTTTCAATTCTGTCTGTCTGATTGCTGGTTTTTAAACAATTCTTAAATGCTTCCTTACTGTTGTCTCAGTTTAGAAGTGAGGTAATCCAATTTTTTCCTTTGGTTCTTTGGAAACTGTATACCCATTTGGTTTTGTTGTTGTTATTGTTGTTGACATTTTGAGTTTTTGTTTTTTGTTTTTATGGTTGCTAAAACACTGGCTGGGTCTCACTGTCACAATCCAATCATGCTAGAGATGACTCATGGAAGCTAGGAACTTCCTTTCTTATGACCTCACATATTCCTAACCTAGGACTGCAATAAAGAGAAGATCAAAGAATACTATAAAGGATTGAATTGCAGGCAGGAATAACAAACTTCATGTGTTCTAAAGTAGAAAGACTAAAAGTGAATTCTGTCAGGAAAATACCTGGCTGAGAACAGCAAATCTGAGTCCACTGGCTTATGAAAAGCCAAAAAGCAATGTAAACAGAAGTCCAGACACAAAATTTAATAGAAGAATTAGAGCCAATTGTTTACAGAAGCATGGAGACAGGACTTTAAGACCCAACAGGAGAGATATAACCAGCCAGGGTCTGGGAGCATTATCACAAGCCCCGTGGGTATTTAGAGCTCATTATTATTCGACATCAGGTGTAAGGAACATGAATATTTGTTTTTTTTTCAAAAGGTCATGGGGAGTTGGGTATACAGACAAAGTTCTCTCCTCATCTTGATTAAATTGTAGATTGAGCTTTTAAGTCCAAAGTATAGGAAACTACACTCAAATACTAAACCACGCAGGAATTCTATGGGACTCATTCCAAGGAAAATGGAGCAAATGTAGTTCTAACATGTCTGAGCACATATGGTTCTCATTTTTGGTAAAAGTCCTATCCACCAAGGAAAATCATGAATGGTTTCTGGAAACATGCCCAGGATCCAAACCTACTCTAAAGCCAGCAAGAAAATGCTGATCTTTGATGCTTTTCTTGTCTCATAATGAAGTGGGTTTAGTGTATGTGTTCAAGAACTAATGAGCCCTCTCTTGAATCTTAATTTTGTCTGTAACTAGTAGTGGATAGATTTTTATAAGTTTTCTGGTATTTTAGTTCCTCTGTTTCTGAACAGTGAGACTAATAATAATGCATAAATCATAGGATTATTATGAGAAGTTAGTGGACAAACACATACAAAGTCCTTAGAAAGCTACAAGGCCACACCTCCTACTAGTGCTACTTTCTAGTGTGTCTATATACATTTAAATGTACTACATACATGTGTATATAGTTTGACTATATGAGGGCCATTCTATTCAAATCACTACACAAGATATGTTGAAGCCTTCAAGGTCTTGTGCTCTTAAGCGCTTGCCAATTACTGACTTTCTCAGAATCCTAGGACATCTTGCTGTTGTGGTGGCCTTTAGCTTTTAAAGTTGGTAATTCTCTTCTATTATATAACCTTTTGTATTTTGCCTGCCAGCATCTCTTAAACAAAGAATAGACACCAACAAAATATTGTATCAATATTATGCCTTTTTAATTAAAAGAAACAAATAGGAAGGCTAAGTAGAATTATATTAATACATTTAAAAATTCACAAGCATTTCTAGTACCACTTCACAGGCTGTAGATGTTTTCATTAATAAAACTCCACAAGCTTTTTGAACTCTCAAAATGTTGTATGTGCATTTTTCTTTTGGCTCTTTTTTCTGCCATAAAGCCAAGATTGTTTCACATTCCTCTTCAGCTCCACTTCAAAATTGTTTCAGCATATGTCTGTAATGTCCAGTTCCTGGCATGCATTTCTTGTAGCCCATCTGCTATCTCTTAGCTGATGTAAACCTTCTCATAGTGCATAGATCACTTATTACATAAAAATATATCTCATGTATATTACAAAGTTATAGTTCATATTTTATAAGTTCTGTGCTTTGTCAAGAAAATATCAAGTTCTTAATATTGGATTTATCTGCTTATTCATAAAATAGCATAAATTCCAGACAATCTGTTAGGCCTAAGAGTGTAATGATAAAGACAAAGCTATACTCTTAAAGAATCAACAGTCTGATAGAAGAAGATACATAAATACTTATTTATACTCTGATGTAGTGATAACTAGTAAAGCTATGGGAAGAAAGAAAAGGGACATGCTAATGGAGCATTTGGTGAAATCTTTATGGTATCTTTAATGGTGAGGACACCAGGAAACCAATTAAAAATTTACCAGATGAAGATAAGAATAGGAAAATTTTCTATGTAAATAGAGTAACGTGAGTGATCAACTGGTGTGGAAGTACTTGGAAAATATGAGTCATATGGAGTTACTCTAGGCTTTGGTATTGTAAGAATAGGTTTTCAATCAAATTCTCCATGGATTCTTGGTATTCTGGATAGGAATGAAATACTCAAGGAAATTAAGCCATTGACCTAGAAGCAATACAGAGAAATGATGGATAAAGATCAGTAGTAGACTTGAAGATCTATTGCATAGCTTTGGGGAATGAAGAAAAGTGATACATTAGACATGACAGAATGGAAGCTGCTAGCTGGCTATTCACAGAGCAAGAGTAATGCAGGACTGTACTTCATGTTGTTTGCCAGTATTAGATCGTATAAGTGCTTTTAAAATTTCAGATTATTTGCCATTTTGTTATATTCAATGAAAATATATCAACTTGTGTGATTTTATTAAAAATAAGAAAACTGTTGCATACAGTTACTCATGGTTAATAATAATTACTTCCTGTAGAACAAATTTGCATACATATGGTCATCAAAGTCTCTAGCATTCCCTCTTGTCTCTGCAACACTGGAGTATACATAGTGTGACAACTTCTTTTGTACATCTATATCAGCCACATCTCCAGAAATGAACACTGTGTTAGAAGTCAGTTGTGTGTCCATTCTAGTGGGTTTGACTTGATTTTCCCTCCTGCACACTACAGCATTTCTTTGGGATCTCCTATTTTTACTGATGTCTCTGAATTCAGTTATCTTTAATAAATTTATTTTATATTTATTTTCATTGTGTGTGTGTGTGTGTGTGTGTGTGTGTGTGTTATGTACGTGAGGGTGCCATAAAATAGTATAGAATCCCCTGTAGCTGGAGTTATCAGTGGTTGGAGTCTATACCACCATGGATACTGGAAACTGAATTCAGGTCCTTTGGAAGAACAGCACATGCTCTTAGTCGTGCCCAAGAATTGAGTTTTCTTAAGTGGAACTTTATCCTACACTAAAATAGCATTATACTGAATCTAACCAACTTTCCTTTTAAATGTCACTATCATTCCTTGTAATATAGCAAATTTAGTTATAGATGATTGCATTTTACTGGCCAGCTACAGAGATAGGCAATATGGAAGATATCAAAGACATAAAAATGGCTTCTATCCCTCACAGAAAGTTTTAAGATGATTAGGATGCTTTTCTAATTTTCTAAACCAGCCGGCCCCTTCCTTGTGAGTTCTGCCATTGTAGATAGTTGATTATGCATTCTAGTCCATAGAGCTATCATCCCACTTACAGCATTGAAACACTTATCTCTATGGTGGCACCCTGAGGTCTGCAAGAAAATTTGTAGCCCTCCTATGGTTGGATATTTGAACTAAATCACAACATATGTCCTGATCTGCTTTAACCAGTCACATCTGGGTTCCACCTGTTCACCACAGAATACCAGTGTCTTGATGGTTTGTGAGAAGTGGTATCATTTGAATCCGTGGGAAGTGTGAGCAGTAACAAGGCAGTTTGTAAGCCCAGTACTCCCGTGAACTCCATAATCATTGCACTTGTAAAATGGAGGCATGAGAATAAGAAGCTTGACTCTATATGTAGTTCTGATACAGAAATATGCCTCACTTCTCACATCCAGGGAGAATCTACTCCACACACTCAGGAAAATCAGGAGAAAGCTCATTAATGGTGGCACTCTTCTGTCTCTGAATAATACTTAAAAGAGGAGTCATTCATGAATAGAAGACTTTTTACTAACTTACATATATCTTAGGCTTATGTATTTTACATTTGCTGTTATCCCTATATCTTTCAGGTCCTGTCTCAAGTTACACTTTGAATAATTTCAACAGGGATGGGAGACTGTAAGTCTGGCTACTTGGCAGATGTAAGTTTTAATCAGAAAACATATTGTTTAGCTAACAGAGTTATGCTTCTTCTGATAAGAGAGAATGCAGGTGACTTAACAGCACATCCGGACTTAAGGGTGGTTGTGAATTGTGACACTATTGAGAGAAAGTTCTTTAATATGAGGATAGGTGTAATGTCTGAATTTGTTTGTATGTTTGTTTTGTTTTGTCCTTTTTTTGGTGAAGTTTTCTTTCTTTTTTCCTTCCTTCCTTCCTCTTTTCCCCTCCCTCTTTTTCTCTTTTCTTTTCTTTTCTTTTCTTCTCTTTCTTTCTTTCTTTCTTTCTTTCTTTCTTTCTTTCTTTCTTTCTTTCTTTCCTGTCTATATAGGAATGAAGCCTAAGCAGAATTAAATCTTGCTGTACAAACATAAGCAGAAAGTTCATCTTCAACTCCAAGATTCAATTATAATACATAATTTTCATTTCTATAGTTTCTAACAAGGTGACCGATATCCTATTTATCTTCCAGACTTTTGCAGACAGTTTCCTTTAGCTAAACTTTACTTTATGCAATGTTATACTTCTTAAGCACCCCTATTGATAAACCATTTAGAGTATCAATTATATTACCTCATTATTCCTACATCAATTCTACATCATCCTGGTCATCCCAGACCCATTTCCAGGAGAAAAATAAAGGGAGATGGAGTGATAACTCTACATTCTGAGGCCCAGTCTCCACAATCCAACATAAAAGAAGATGTAAGAATGGAGGAGGGGATTAAAGAAATAATAGTATTCTTTGGAATGTTGGTAAACTCTTAAGTCTCAGATTTCAAAAAAAAAATTTAGCTACCCTCCCACAAGCTTCATGAGGGGAGTATATGCAAATATTACATACATACATATATGCATTCACGTATATATGCATAAATGTGCATGTGCACACATGTGCAACCCAAGGAAAATCATAACAATATTTTTAAATTGGTGATAAATGGACTCTGAAGATAGTTGGATGGTAAAATACCAAACAAATGCAGAGACCAGGTTTTAGAAAATAAAACAATATAACTGTTATATAGTTATTTTTAAGTGTTCTACAAATTACCATATTTCCTGACACGATAAATACTCTTGCCAGCAATAAGGATAAATTACAACAATAAAGTGATCTAATAGGAAAAGTGATAATCTTTTAAAATGCCACATGGTAGCATTTAATTTTCATTTAAGAGGCAGTTAGTATGAGTAACTATAACTTAATTAAATATTGTGATTTAAGATCTATGAACTATAGTGTAAATCTCAATAATTTGAAATTAGCTAAAAGTGGCATTAGTAATTTATTTGTAATTTCATTTTTGGTTTCTAAATGTAACTAAACAAGCTCAACAATTGTGCTCAGAAGTCAGTATTTATGGTAACACACAGACTTAGATTTCTCCACACCTACTTATAGAAAATGTCCATTTCATGGCAACTGACATATTATAAGTTGTTGTGCCTATATATGTTGTATCATCAGGTGGTTCTCAGCTCCCTGAAGAACACTGAAGATTTCTGGAGAGGCACTTCATACATTCTTAAGAACATTTTCCAGCATGCTTGCCCGTACTCTCAGAAGCAATCAATAGTAAATTATTGAACAGTGAAGGTCTTACCTTTATTTATGCTGAAGTGGTCTTCTAAAACACTCATGTTTTATTTTAAAGTTTGCTTGTGAACTTCATAGTCAAACTGATTGATCTTTCCTCACTTAACTTCTTAGGGGACTGCTATCAAAGCACCAATTAAAATCAAATAAAACTCATTCTTCTTCCTCTGAGTATCTACTTGAACAGTAAATATCTTTGAGAGGGAGGATTCTAACTTTTTAGGGCAACTTGCTACTTGCTAAACGGTAATGTTTCAGGAATGTCTGTATAACCTTTCAACTTGGATATTGTAATTTTCCACTCTCCTTTCACTTTCTGTTTTATAGAGAAAAAACAAAAATAGAAACAAAAACAAACAAACAAAAAAGAAAACACTGGTTAAAAAAAAGAGAAAAGTGGCATGGGGAGCGCCATCATCTAAGTAGACAAAACAATAAGATACTTGCAGTGGGTATATATGCTGAACTCACGCCTCCAGTGTGTAGGACAGTGTGGATTTTTAGCCACACAGCAGACTGAGGTGTAAGATACTGTGAAGACCAAAGGCAAAGTTGCTTCTGGCTGGCTGAGCACAACAAATAACGTGCTGAGCAGGACAATTGAGTACCCAGGTGAGGAAAACAATGGACACCAAAAGTGTCAGGTTGCCATTGAACTGACCTAAAAGACATTGGTTCAAACTGGATTTTATAAGAACAAAGAAGAAAGTTGTAAGTTATCCGTTATGGAGCCAGAAGACATCCACACAACGGGGTTCCACATGGAAAGGTTCAATGAGAGAAGAGAGGAAGAGAGGAAAGGCCGGCCATGGGCATTGTGGGGGAAGGGCTTAGGGGGTGAGGAAGGGGGCATTAATTTTATAAATGTTATGAATTGTAATGTAAATAACTGATATGAAGGATATGTGATATGCAAACACCCCACCCCCAAAGGAGTTGCAACCCACAGATTGGGAACCACTGCTATTTGGGTGCTACTGCCTTAGAGTCTCTTCAGATCTCAGGAAATTTCACTTATCTTTAATAAACCTATGTTGGTGCGTCTAAAACAGGGAGGGTGGGATAATACACATCTTATATTAATTCTTTGTTTTTGTGCTCTGACACCATAAAAATATAAGAAAGATTAACCCATTCAGTTGTTTTTTGTCATCACTTACAATGCATTTGAACAACTGTAGATACTTTATGTGCAATGATGTATTCCTATTTGGTGGGAAGGCAGTTCTCAGGTCCTGTCTCCTTATGGGAAAAAGAAGTCAAATCAAATAGCTGTTTAAATGTTCTCTTTCATGTGAAAATCTAGAATTTATATTATATCTCTGTTGGTTGAATCCTATGCTTGGCTGAATCCTATGTTTCTAGACATTCAGCATTTTATATTTTATTAGGGTTACTAAGAAAAAGTGACGAATAATTAGTTGCAAATTAATTAATTCTATAAAGCTATATTTTATTGATTCTAACATACTCACTGTCCTACTTTATTATTTCTAAAATAGGCAGGAAAATTTCAATCAATTATTTTTTCATATTGTCATATTTGACTCCATTATTTTTTTCTTATTTAGAGGTAATTAATTGGTCAGCCCTATTATTAAGTGGTTGCTTTTGTTTGGGTTTTCCTGCCCTGATGAAGGCTGACCTACAGTGTCAGAGAATTAGTCCATTATCGTCAGAGCAGGAACCTGGGCAGCATGCAAGCAGACATGGTGATAGAGAAGAAGCTGAGTGTTCTACATCTTGAGCCACAGGCAGCAGAAGTGACTGCCACAATCGGCTTTGCTTGAATATCTGTGATGTCAAAGCCTGCCAACTTGACATACTTCTTTCAACAAGGCCACTCCTAATTCAACAAATCCATACCTCATAATAGTGTGACTACTCATGGGCTAAGCATTCAAACAAATAAGTTTATTGGTGGACATTCCCTTTCAAACCAACATAGTACCGTTTTCAAATAAATTATGCAGAAACATATTATTGAAAGCAATGTGCCTTTGAAATAGAAAATAGTCCGCTTTATTCTCTCCATCTTTAAAATTTGAATCTTACTGGAACTCATATTAAGACTTGTTCCTTCGATGCATTTATTCTTATAATTTCTATCATTTTTCCCATCAAATTTTCCAGATTATTCTTTTATTGCTGTGCTAGACATTGCAAAATGTGGCATTAAAAATGTTGCTATAACTTTAAATAAGTATGTTTAAAATTAATCTTCTCTCTTTTTCATCTTTCCAGGACAGCTTCTCAAACTGTTGAGAAAATTTTGTCCTTAGATTTTTTTTTCAGATTTATTGCCCTCAGAGATCAAAACTGAATAAAATATGACATGTGCTATGAAGATATTTTGAAGAAAATATCTGTTCCTGTTTGAAAAATATTAGTGTAAAAGACTAAGAATGTAATGTTAGAATCAATGAAACATAATAATTATTTTGCCTGTCTTCAAAGTCCCTTTGTTGCTAGCTAAGACATATCCCCTAATAATTCTTTTTTATAATAACTTCCCAAGGTAGTCTCAACAACATTCATATATGACTTTTCCTCATATACGAATCAAAATCTTTTTATACTTCCAGTGTCTGTATTGTCTCTCTATCATTATGACTATTTTTAAAACATATCATCTACTTTTAGTGACATTCAGATTATAGATCTGTTAAATTAAGTAAGAGTTTAAAAGGCTTGAGTATCACTAAGTTCTTTTTCAGTAGTGGTAATCCCTGATGTTGTGTCTTTCATGGTACCTTTCAAGTCCAGGTAGCATGTACCAATTCTTATCTCTAAACTCCTACAGGCTTTGCAGCCTATATCACTGTATCATGATGCAGTCTTTTTTATGTTACACATACCACAAAAATAATAACAAAATCTATGATAGCATGAGCTCAGAGAATAAGTATTAGTTGAGTATTAAGTTAATATTGCAATCAACAGTTCCATTGTACCAAAGATCCTATTCAGTCATAAATTTACATTTGATTTTAATTTCTTTAAAGGACTGTGCTTCATCTTCACATTTCCAGCATTCAGCATGTAGTGATTATTTATTTAATAAATGTTGGTTGAGTGAAAGAAAGAAAGAAAGAAAGAGAGAGAGAAAGAAAGAAAAGAAGGAAAGAAGGAAGGAAGGAGGGAAGCAAGCAAGAAAGAAATTCCCTTACTTTGAAAGTTTGTACTAACTACTACGTTTACCAAAAATGATGTTACATTAGCACAAGCACTAGGAAAACATTTTCATATCTGAGCTTTTCATCTGGGTATTTATACTGCCTTTCAAAGTATGTTAATCTCCATAAGCAGTTTAATACTATTATCAGACCTTGCACTCTACTGTTTTATTTGACTGATAGACTCATGTGCTTGGCTTGTTAAATCACATCTGCAAGTAAGCAAATATAGGCAAAATACATAAAACTGTAGTGTTTCCTTTAGCATGATAATAAACTCATTAGCCTTGTCGCTTTGTGTATGCACCTGAAATTTTCAATGGCTCTAAACATCCTTGTTTTATGAAATATGAGTAAAGGCTCAGCTTTTTTGTTCATGATCAGCATTAGCAACAGATAATAATTCAAAACAAGTCTTTAAAGGCATTCTCATGTTCAAAGATGCTCATCCCAAGAGATCCCCTGCCTCTGTTTCCTCTTATCCATGCCCAGATGAAATCTTAAAAATGTCAACTTTTACTTGTTTAGTTGTAGTTCACAGGTTTCAGTTGCTTATCAAAATTTACTGTGATGGTCTTGGAAGTTTGTTCTTGAGGTAAAAGCAGTTGATGTTCTAGACTGGTTGAACTACCAAGCTCTTGATTCATCAACAGACTATGACTCAATGGATAAAGCAAAAAGCTATCAAGGAAAACACCCAATGTCAATCTCTAGCCTCCACTCAAGCACAGACATGTGTTCCCACATCTGCATACATATGTGTGCCCATATACATGCAAGTTTTCATATATACATGAATACACACCAAATCTATACCACTTAAATATCAAAAATATAACATCTGAAACAAATTTATTATTCAATAAAAGAGAGAAAAATGACTTCTCTGAATAACAGACTTATTGTGTATTATTCTTGGCTGCAAGTAACTAAAACAATCTTTGTCTAATAAAAGAGGATTTTTTTCCTGTAATTGGAGGATTCACAGAGATTTTAGGATAAAAGCATCAGGGACTGACCTAGAAAAGCAGGAGAAAATGGGAGACAAGGAAGCTTACACCTAATTTATAAATGTAACAGTCTGGTCCTGATTCCATTGCTATCAGTGCCGAGAAGAATAGACTTGAATGCTTTCCTCAATCCTTAAGTTGCTGACTTAGGAGTTTCTTTCTCTATGTGTCTAGAATTAGATATTCTACAAAATTAATGTATGGAGAACATATTATGTTCCTGAAAGAAGTCAGGATGCTATTCTAAAAGGGAATGTGATATATTTTAAATAATCACAGAGCAGCTAACATCCATCCCAGTACAAATGCTCAGGAATACAAGCCTGGATGTCTGCAATGCAGCTGATGAATGAGTTGTGTATTTGATGTATCAAGGTAAAGGGTGTAGCCCTTACTTTGAAGAAGGAACACCTCAGATGTAAGAGAAGACTGTTAAGGAATAAGAACTTGAAGGCAACATCATTACATAATAACTTATGAAGAAAGTGGTAAGGAATGTCAGTGAATGGGCATGACAAAAGCAGAAGGAAAAGTTCTAAATGTAGATTTGGTTTTTTGTTCAAGAACTTAATATTGCTATATTTGTCAAAAGTACAGTTATCATCTTTCATGTCCAGGGTCCTCATTTAGACCATGAAAAGAGTGGTAGGTTTGCTGTAGGAATAGAACAAATTATATGCTGTATAGTTAAGTATTCATTGCTGCTGCAGGTAAAAAAATAACAATTATTGTTCCTTCATGCACAAAACAGGAAGTAATTAAATTGGTTATTGTTATGGAAAGAAGATATGGGAAACACCATGCAGAATGAATTTTCCAAACCAGAGTTATATTAAAAGGCCATTCTGTCCCAGTCAAGGAGGAAAAGTGATGAAGGTTCATCAGGATCTGTAAAGGACTGTTAGAGGTGGATAGTAAACATTAGGATAGAGTCAGACAATTACAAAAGAGGAAAGAGATAGAGGAGCAATAGATGATGGAAGGTTAAGGTCAATAGATTTTTACCAAGTAGTGGTCAGTATTTTAAGAGTGTCATCTTATATCTATGAATACAACAAACCAAGAACTCTTCTTAAACCATCAGATGCTTGGGCCCTTGCCCAGATTTCCTAAATCAGAATCCCTGAAAGTAGGACATGGGAAAACTAGGTTTTACAACCTTCCTCAAGAATTAAGATAGTATGAGAAAGGAAAGATTGTAAGTGGGACATTCAGGAGGAAAGGCAATGTTTGGACTCTATGCAACAGATCTTTTACTATAGGGATGAAGTGTTTAAGTTATCCATGTAAGAAAAAGTTTTATTTTAGTGAATTAAACTTAACAGATGTGATATATCTTGGCTCAAATAATCATATTCTCTTTTTACATTTAAGACTCAGCTTAGAGTGTAGAATATTTCTGGAGCAGAAGCAGCAGAAAAAGATGGCTTGTAATAAAAATGGAAGATTTCAAAAAGCATTTAACATTCAAGGAGATGGAGCCAGGAGAATTATGCTTTTAAAATGGAGATAAAGGTGAGAAAGAGGGTAGAACAGTATAAATTTAGAGAGTTATGGCAAATGTCACAGAGAATTCAATAATTTTCTTTGCAGAATTTAGAAACCAAGTGTGGACAATTCTAACTGTATACCACAGGAATTTGAAGAGTACCCTTAGGCAATTTAAAGAGTGATTTTACATTGAAGCTGAATGAAAGAAAACATCTATATTTTACCAAAGCGTATACATTCTTTCTACAAATAGTTGCATTGCGAAGTATTCTATCATATATGTATAGCCAGGTTGAAAGTACAGGAAGTAGGATTGCTTTCTCTATGACCTTGTCTGTTTACTCAGGTCCAGAGTCAAGACATTCTATATTGAGTAAAACTGACTATCAGCAGCACTCTTATTTTCTGATGTGAATTGAATTAGTTCCCTTTTTAAAAGAAGCAGGCTTTTTATTCTAATTTAATTCCTTAAAATTATATCAGCATAGACTTTTGTAATACTCAGATTCATGTGAGTGAGTCATAACTTGCTTTTCTAGCAGCACATTGGAGTTTAAGGTTCTTTTAAACAACTCTTGCTTTCATTCACTGGTTAAAAGCAAATCACAAAGCAGATGCAACAGAAGAAAGAAAGATTGATAGGTAATGTGTTTCCAAAGAATTGCAGAGGGGAAACCTTATGGGAACTTAAAAAGAAAAACAGAAGAAACAGGTCACCTGACATCATGGTAGAAATTTGCAAATGAAATGAAAAAAGATATAAAATTTCTGAGGTTGAATAACTAATTGATGCATTTCATAATTAAGTTACTCTAGGCAAATGATGAAGATAAATGCCACAAGAAGACATGGGATTTTACCTTCCAATTCTAGGAGGCAAACAAGGGTATTGGTAATAGTATATATTGTTTTGGTAATCTCTTGGATCCTTCTGATAAAGAATGCAGAATTTCCCATGTCTTTAACTATGCTTTTATTGACTAGTTTATAGCTCTTGTGAGGGAGCATCTCTCTAAATGGCTTAACTTCATTTAATGTATGTATGTATGTACGTATGTATGTATGTATGTATATACATATATATACTTATATGCATTAATTATGTACTTTTCATCAAAGATGATGTATTTTGTGCAGAATCTTTTTCAATCATCCTTAGTGGGTTTATCCCTCCTTCTTGACTATCCCTCTTTATTTCTTACCTAGATAAGTTTTTCCCCCATTTGTTCTTTGTAGTACCTGTATCCTAACCTCCTACCCCTAGAGCTTATTTTCTCTGCCACATGGTTCCATTTGAATTTCCTGTTTCCTGGCATACAAATGTAATTTCATAACACTAAACAGTTACTACAGCAAAGGACACATTCAACTGAGTGATGAGTAAGCTGGCAAGTGGAAAAGAATAGTTGATAGCTATACATCGTATCCATTAATTATCCAAAATACATGTCTACAAATGCAAGACATAAAAGAAAACAAATGATTCAATTTAGAAAAAGACCAATGATCTGAACAGAATGTTCACAAAAGAAAAATGAAAAACGACTGAGTTATATTTTTAAAAGTGTTCAGCACTCTTAGGAAATTAAAGAACTGCAAATTAATAGAACTTTGAGATTTCATCTCCCCCCATTCAGAATAGCTAGGACCAAGATACAATTAGTAACAAATTTTGATGAGGATGACAGGAAAGCAGAGCCAACAGTCACTGGTAGTGCAATTACAAACTGTTGTAGCCACTCTGAAGACCTGTGTGGAGAATTTTAAAAGTAGATCTACTATACCACTGTATTATACCATACCACTCATTGATATATGTCAAAAGGGCTCAACATCCTGCTGTACAGATACATGTTCATGAATGTAAATTGCTCCTTCTTTCACAATAGGAAATAGAAACCATTTAAATGCCCTTCCACTAGTGAGTGGATACTAAAAATATATTATGTATTAACAAAGGAATACTATTAAGCTCTAAAGTAAAATGAAACCATAAAAATTTTAGCAGATTGATGAAATTGAAAAATCCTGAGTGTGGTAATCTTAATCTAGAAAAAAACATGTTTTCATTTATTTGTGCCAGCAAGTTTCCATTTTAAATGTGAGTATAAGAATCCATTTAAATAACATCCATATTGAATTAGGCTAGTCAGCTCAAGGTACAAAGTGTTTTCTTTGAACTAGATATAGACATACTTCAGGGAATTGTGAGGGTACTGCAATCTGAGAACTTGTCTGACAAATTTCTCTAGTAGAGAAGAAAAACTGACTTAGAGCTGTAATGTGGCACATAGAGGAAATATTTTATAAGCTATGGAATGCAAAGATTCATTAGTTCCTTGGTAGAAAAATGAGCAATTGCAAGCAATTAAATAAATTGGAGTCTAAGGCCCGATAACAGATAGCATCCCCATACCTCTGTACAATAGTTAACACCTATATACTCCTAGAAAAATCATGCTCAATACTTGGTTCACAAACAACATCCTTTGCTTTGGGAACAAAAAAAAAAACGCAGGAAGCAAAATCCAGATTGTTCTGTTCAAAATGTGAAATACCCACTCAAAGGGCCAGAGAATAGAAAGCAAGATGAGATAAAACTATTTTGTGGAAGTAACTTACTGCCCTCTGACAAATGCTTATATAAAGACAAATGGTGCAATAAGACTGACTTCTACTTATTTAATGTAAATATATGCTTACTCAGTGTTTAGATTTCAATCTTGTAGGTCAGCGCTGAGTAACATTCATGTCAAGAAAACCTATCTCATAAAATGAGTGGAAGGGTTTAAGGGATAAATAAGGCTGACCCACCAGTTTGAACTTCTGAGTTTTTTGGTTATTTGACATTTCATTTTTAGAGCTTTTTATATTGAGGAGATAGTAGTCTATCCAATGTACATACATTAAATTAAAAACAATCCCAGGGCCATAGAGGTTCAGTGAATAGTGGGCAAGTTAAATGAACAGATAGCTTTCAGAGTTGTATTTCCAATGGCAAATGGAAGTAAAAAACGCCCACAGCCATGTGCTGTCAGTGAATTTCAAATAAAAACAACAGAGAGAGTCTACCTCTCATAAAGAAAACATGAAAAATTATGGGGAAAATGGTGAAAAGGGGAGTGGGGTTTAGTGCAGAATTCTATCAAACCATCATAGAAGACCTATTACCAATACTTTCAAAATTATTCCACAAAATAGAAACAAAAGAAACACTACCCAATTCAATCTAAGAAGCCACAATTATGCTAATACTTAAATGACAAAATGATGCAACAAAGAAAGAGAACTTTACACCAATTTCCTTTAAAATTATTGATGAAAATTCTCAACAAAATTCTAGGAAACTGAATCCAAGGACATATCAAAATGATCATCCAAGATGATCAAGTAGACTTCATCCTAGGAATGCAGGGATGGTTCGATATATAGAAATCCATAAACTTAATCCAATATATAAACAAACTCAAAGAACAAAACCACATGATCATCTCATTAGATGCTTAGAAAGCATTTGACATGTAAATAAGAAATACCCAAGTTAATAAAGATGGAAAAAAGAAAGCATTTGACAAAATTCAATGTTAAAAAAATTCATGTTAAAAGACTTGGAAAAATCAGGACAACAATGGCCATACCTAAACATAGTAAAAGAATGATATAGCAAACCAGTAGCCAACAGGAACTAAATGGAGAGAAACTCGAAGCAATCCTACTAAAATCAAGTACTAGACAAGCCTGCTCACTGCCTCCCTACATATTCAATATAGTACTCAAAATCCTAGAAAGAACAATCAGACATCAAAGGTAGTCAAAAGGATTCAAATTGGAAAGGAAGAAGTCAAAAATATCACTATTTCCAGATGATATGATAGTATACTTAAGTAATACCAAAAATTCTACCAGAGAACTCCTAAACCTGATAAACAACTTCAGCAAAGTGACTAGGTATAAAATTAACTGAAACAAATCAGTAGCCTTCCTCTTCTCAAAGGATAAAAAAGCTGAAAATGAAATTAGGAAAATGACAACTTTTATGATAATGACAAATAATAAAAACTACTTCAGTGTGACTCTAACCAAGCAAGTGAAAGATCTGTAGGACAAGAACTTGAAGTATTTGATGAAAGAAATTGAAGAAAATCTCAGATGATGGAAAGGCCTTCCATTTATGGATTGGCAGGATTAGTATAGTAAAAAATGGCCATCTTGCCAAAGCAATCTACAGATTCAAGGCAATCCCCATCAAAAATTCCAACTCAAATCTTTACAGAGTTACAATGAACAATTTGCAAATTCATTTGGAGTAATAAAAAACCCAAGATAGGGAAAACCATCCTCAACAATAAAGAGGTTCTGGTAGAATCACCATTCCTGACGTCAAGCAGTATTACAGAGCAATAGTGATAACAGTTGTATGGTATTGGTAGAGAGATAAGTAGATAGATCAGTGGACCAATTGAAGACCCAGAAAGGAACCCACACACATAAGATAACTTGATCTCTGACAAAGGAGCTAAAACCTTCCAGTGGATAAAAGATAGCATATTCAACAAATGGTATACGCTCAGCTGGCAGTCAGGATGTAGAAGAATGCATCTTCATTCTTATCACCCTGTACAAAACTCAAGTCCAAGTGGATCTAGGACCTCCACATAAATCTGGATACACTCAAAATAAAAGAAAATAAATTTTGGGGGGAACATCAATCACATGTGCACTGAGGAAAATTTCCTGAACAGAACACCAGTGGCTTATGGTACAAGATCAGGAATCAACAAATGGGACTTCATAAAATTGCAAAGCTTCTGTAAGGCAAAGGACATTATCATTAGGACAAAACAGTAACCAACAGATTGGGAAAAGTTCTTTACTAATGCTTCATCTGATAGAGGGCTTATATCTAATATACACAAAGAACTCAAGAAGTTAGATTCCAGAGAATCAAATAAACCTATTAAAAATAGGGTATAGAGGTAAACAAAGAATTCTCAACTCAGGTATGTTGAATGGATGAGAAGCACCTAAAGAAATGTTCAATATCCTTATTCATCAGGGAAATGCAAATCTAAACAACCCTGATATTCTACCCCATACCTCAGAATGGCTAAGATAAAAAACTTAGGTGACTAGATACTGGCAAGGATGTGTAGAAAAAGGAACACCCCTCAATTGCAGGTATGATTGCCAGGTGGTACAACCACTCTGGAAATCAGTCTGGAGGTTACTCAGAAAATTGGACATAGTACTACCTGAGGACCCAGCTATACCACTCCAGGGCATGTATCCAGAAGATGCTCCTACATATAAGAAGGACACATGCTCAACTATGCTTATAGCAGCCTTATTTTAATAGCCAGAAGCTGGATAGTACACAAATGTCCCTCAACAGAGAAATGAACAAAGAAAATGTGATACATTTACCCAATGGAGTACTACTCAGCTATTAAAAAATGACTTTATGAAATTCATAGGCACATGGACAGAATTAGAAAATATCATCCCAAGTGAGATAACCCAATCACAAAACAAAACAAAACAAAACAAAAAACACATGGTATGCATTAACTGACAAGCAGATATTAGCCCAAAAGCTTATATTACCCCAGATACCTTCCACAGACCATCTGAAGCTCAAGTAGTATGACCAAAGTGTGGATGCTTCAGTCCTTCTTAGAAGGTGGAACAAAAATACTTATAGAAGGAGATATTTGGAGCAGAGACTGAAGGAAAGGCCATTCAGAGCCTGCCCCACCTGGGGATCCAGCCTATATATACCACCAAACCCAGACACTATTGCTGATGGCAAGAAGTACATGCTGACAGGAGATTGATATAACTGTCTCCTATGAGGCTCTTCCAGAGCATGATAAATACAGAAGGGACACTCACAGCCAACCATTGAATTGAAAATGTTGTCCCCAATAGATGCGTTAGAGAAAGGATTGAAGGAGCTTAATGGGCAGTCCAGACACTGTCCGGATCTGAAGGGACACAGTCAACAGTTCTCTGCACCCAAATCCTGTGGGAGGGAGAGCTAAACCTTCAGAGGGGCAGACACACCTGGGAAGCCAGAAGAGACTACACTCTGCCCACATTCCTGACTCCAGAGGAAATCACCTAACGCCATCTGGGACCCTGGTGCACAGGAGCTCCTGGAAAAGGCAGTGCAGGCCCTCCTGGTTGCTGCCCTTACCTAGAGCTCAAAAGCAGCCCCCCCACCCCCAGGAACAACTTGAGCAGCGGGACCACAGGTAAGACCAACTTTTCTGCTCCAAGCGACCTGCCTGGTGAACTCAGGACACAGGCCCAAAGGAACAGCTGAAGACCCAGTAGACAGAAAAGACTACATGTCCGAAAGAAGGACACTCTGCTCCCATAACTGGCTGAAAGAAAACAGGAAAACAGGTGTACAGCACTCCTGACACAAAGACATATAGGACGGTCTAGCCAATGTCAGAAATAGCAGAACCAGGTAACACCAGAGACAACCTGATGGTGAGAGGCAAGCACAGGAACCCAAGCAACAGAAACCAAGACTACATGGCATCATCGGAGCCCAATTCTCCCACCAAAGCAAACACTGAATATTCAAACACACAAGAAAAGCAAGATCTAGATTTAAAAATATATTTGATCTTGAGGCTGAAGGGCTTCAAGGAAGACATGAAGAACTCCCTTAGAGAAACACGGGAAAATTAAATAAACAAGTAGAAGCCTATAGAGAGGAATCAAAGAGATCCCTGAAAGAATTCCAGGAAAAGACAAACAAACAATTGAAGGAATTAAAAATGGAAATAGAGGTAATAAAGAAAGGACACAGGGAAACAACCCTGGATATAGAAAAAGAAAGGAAGAGACAAGGAGCCGTACATACAAGCATCACCAACAGAATACAAGAGATACAAGAGAGAATCTCAGGAGCAGAAGATTCCATAGAAATCATCGACACAACTTTCAAAGATAATGAAAAATGGAAAAAGCTACTGGTCCAAAACATACAGGAAATCCAGGACTCAATGAGAAGATCAAACCTAAGGATAATAGGTATAGAAGAGAGTGAAGACTCCCAGCTCAAAGGACCAGTAAATATCTTCAACAAAATCATAGAAGAAAACTTCCCTAACCTAAAAAAAGAGATACCCATAGGCATACAAGAAGCCTACAGAACTCCAAATAGATTGGACCAGAAAAGAAACACCTCCCAACACATAATAGTCAAAACACCAAATGCACAAAAAACGAAAGAATAATAAAAGCAGTAAGGGAAAAATGTCAAGTAACATATAAAGGCAGACCTATCAGAACCACACCAGACTTCTCGCCAGAAACTATGAAGGCCAGAAGATCCTGGACTGATGTCATACAGACCCTAAGAGAACACAAGTGCCAGCCCAGGTTACTGTATCCTGCAAAACTCTCAATTAACATAGATGGAGAAACCAAGATATTCCTGGACAAAACCAAATTTACACAATATCTTTCTACAAATCCAGTGCTACCAAGCATAATAAATGGTAAAGCCCAACATAAGGAGGCAAGCTATACCCTAGAAAAAGCAAGAAACTACTCGTCTTGGTAAAAAAACAAAGAGAAGAAAAGCACACAAACATAATCTCACATCCAACTATGAATATAACAGGAAGCAATAATCACTATTCCTTAATATCTCTAATATCAATGGTCTCAACTCCCCAATAAGAAGAAATAGATTAACAAACTGGATATGGAATGAGGACCCTGCATTCTGCTGCCTACAGGAAACAGACCTCAGAGACAAAGACAGACACTACCTCAGAGTGAAAGGCTGGAAAACAATTTTCCAAGTAAATGGTCTGAAGAAGCAAGCTTGAGTAGCAATTCTAATGTCGAATAAAATCGATTTTCAACTAAAAGTCATCAAAAAAGATAAGGAAGGACACTTCATATTCAACAAAGGAAAAATCCACCAAGATGAACTCTCAATCCTAAATATCTATGCCCCAAATACAAGGGCACCTACATACGTAAAAGAAACCTTACTAAAGCTCGAAGTACGTATTGTCCCTCACATAATAATAGTAGGAGATTTCAACACCCCACTCTCATCAATGGACAGATCATGGAAACAGAAATTAAACAGAGACGTAGACTGATTAAGTGAAGTCATGAACCAAATGGATTTAACGATATTTATAGAACATTCTATCCTAAAGCAAAAGGATATACATTCTTCTCCCCACCTCATGGTACTTTCTCCATAACTGACCATATAGTTGGTCATACGACAAGCCTCAACAGATACAGAAAGATAGAAATAATCCCATGTTTCCTATCAGACCACCACGGGCTAAAGCTGGTCTTCAATAACAATAAGGGAAGAACACATACATATACTTGGAAGTTGAACAATGCTCTACTCAGTGATAACCTGGTCAAGGAAGGAATAAAGAAAGAAATAAAAGACTTCTTAGAATTTAATGAAAATGAAGGTACAACATACCCAAACTTATGGGACACAATGAAAGCTGTGCTAAGAGGAAAACTCATAGCGCTGAGTGCCTGCAGAAAGAAACAGGAAAGAGCATATGTCAGCAGCTTGACAGCACACCTAAAAGCTCTAGAACAAAAAGAAGCAAATACACCCAGGAGGAGTAGAAGGCAGGAAATAATCAAACTCAGAGCTGAAATCAACCAAGTAGAAACAAAAAGGACCATAGAAAGAATCAACAAAACCGAAAATTGGTTCTTTGAGAAAATCAACAAGATAGATAAACCCTTAGACAGACTAACGAGAAGACACAGAGAGTGTGTACAAATTAACAAAATCAGAAATGAAAACGGACATACCTACAGAATCAGAGGAAATTCAAAAAATCATCAGATCCTACTACAAAAGCCTATATTCAACAAAACTTGAAAATCTGCCAGAAATGGAAAATTTCCTACACAGATACCAGGTACCGAAGTTAAATCAGGAACAGATAAAACATTTAAAAAACCCCACAACTCCTAAAGAATTAGAAGCAGTCATTAAAGGTCTCCTAACCAAAAAGAGCCCAGGTTAGTGCAGAATTCTATCACACCTTCATAGAAGACCTCATACCAATACTATCCAAACTATTCCACAAAATTGAAACAGTTGGAGCACTACCGAATTCCTTCTAGGAAGCCACATTTGCACTTATAACTAAACCCCACAAAGACCCAACAAAAAAGAGAATTTCAGACCAATTTCCCTTATGAATATCGACACAAAGATACTCAATAAAATTCTGGCAAACCGAATCCAAGAGTACATCAAACGATCGTCCACCATGATCAAGAAGGCTTCATCCCAGGCATGCAGGGATGGTTTAACATACGGAAAACCATCAATGTAATCCATTATATAAACAAACTGAAAAACAAAAACACATGATCATTTCATTAGATGCTGAGAAAATATTTGACAATATTCAACACCCCTTCATGATAAAAGTCCTGGAAAGAATAGGAATTTAAGGCTCATATCTAAACATAGTAAAAGCCATATACAGCAAACCAGTCCTAACATTAAACTAAACTTGGAGAGAAACTTGAAGCAATCCCACTAAAATCAGGGACTAGACAAGGCTGCCCACTCTCTCCCTACTTATTCAATATAGTTCTTGAAGTTCTAGCCAGACCAATCAGACAACAAAAGGAAATCAAGGGGATACCGAAAAGAAGAAGTCAAAATATCACTATTTGCAGATGATATGATAGTATATTTAAGTGATCCCAAAAATTCCACAAGAGAACTACTAAAGCTGATAAACAACTTCAGCAATGTGGCTGGGTATAAAATTAACTCAAATAAATCAGTAGCCTTCCTCTACACAAAAGAGAAATAAGCCAAGAAAGAAATTAGGGAAACGACACCCTTCATAATAGTGCCCAATACTATAAAATACCTTGGCATGACTTTAACCAAGCAAGTATAAGATCCGTACAATAAGAACTTCAAGCCTCTGAAGAAAGAAATTGAAGAAGTCCTCAGAAGATGAAAAGATTTCCCATGCTCATGGATTGACAGGATTAATATAGTAAAAATGTCCATTTTACCAAAAGCGATCTACAGATTCAATGCAATACTCATCCAAATACCAGTCCAATTCTTCAGAGAGTTAGACAGACCAATTTGCTAATTTATCTGGAATAACAAAAAACTCAGGATAGCTAAAACCATCCTCAACAATAAAAGGACTTCAGGGGGAATCACTATCCCTGAACTCAAGCAGTATTACAGAGCAATAGTGATTAAAAACTGCATGATATTGGTACAGAGATAGAGAGATAGAACAATGGAATAAAACTGAAGACCGAGAAAAGAACGCACACATCTATGGTCACTTGATTTTTGACAAAGGAGCCAAAACCATCCAATGGAAAAAAGATAGCATTTTCAGCAAATGGTGCTGGTTCAACTGGAGGTCAACGTGTAGAAGAATGCAGATCGATCCACGCTTATCACCCTGTACAACACTTAAGTCCAAGTGGATCAAGGACCTCCACATCAAACCAGACATACTCAATCTAATAGAAGAAAAAGTGGGGAAGCATCTCGAACACATGGGCACTGGAGGAAATTTCCTGAACAAAACTCCAATGGCTTACGCTCTAAGATCAAGAATCGACAAATGGGATCTCATAAAACTGCAAAGCTTCTGTAAGTCAAAGGACACTGTGGTTAGGACAAAACGGCAACCAACAGATTGGGAAAAGATCTTTACCAATCCTACAACAGATAGAGGCCTTATATCCAAAATATATAAAGAACTCAAGAAGTTAGACCGCAGGGAATCAAATAACTCTATTAAAAATGGGTTTCAGAGCTAAACAAAGAATTCACAGCTGAGGAATGCCGAATGGCTGAGAAATACCTAAAGAAATGTTCAACATCTTTAGTCATAAGGGAAATGCAAATCAAAGCAACCCTGAGATTTCACCTCATACCAGTGAGAATGGCTAAGATCAAAAACTCAGGTGACAGCAAATGCTGGCGTGGATGTAGAGAAAGATGAATTCTCCTCCATTGTTGGTGGGATTGCAAACTGGTACAACCAATCTGGAAATCAGTCTGGAAGTTCCTCAGAAAATTGGACATTGAACTACCTGAGGACCCAGCTATACCTCTCGTGTGCATATACCCAAAAGATGACCCAATACATAAGAAAGACACATGCTCCACTATGTTCATAGCAGCCTTATTTATAGTAGCCAGAAGCTGGAAAGAACCCAGATTCCCTTCAACAGAGGAATGGATACAGAAAATGTGGTACATCTACACAATGTAATATTACTTAGCTATCAAAATAATGACTTTATGAAATTCATAGTCAAATGGAGGGAACTGGAAAATATCATCCTGAGTGAGATAACCCAATCACAGAAAAACACACATGGTATGCACTCATTGATAAGTGGCTATTAGCCCAAATGCTTGAATTCCCTAGATGCACAGAACACATGAAACTCAAACGGATGATCAAAATGCGGATGCTTCACTCCTTCTTTAAAAGGGGCACAAGAATATCCTTGGGAGGGAATAGGGAGGCAAAGTTTAGAACAGGCAGAAGGAACACCCATTCAGAGCCTGCCCACATGTGCCCCATACATATATAGCCACTCAATTAGATAAGATGGATGAAGCAAATAAGTGCAGGCCAACAGGAACTGGATGTAGATCTCTCCTGAGAGACACAGCCAGAATACAGCAAACACATAGGCAAATGCCAGCAGCAAACCACTGAACTGAGAACGGGAGCCCCGTTGAAGGAATCAGAGAAAGGACCGGAAGAGCTTGAAATTGCTCGAGGCCCCATATGCACAACAATGTCAACCAACCAGAGCTTCCAGGGACTAAGCCACTACCCAAAGACTATACATCCACTGACCCTGGTCTCCAACCGCATAGGTAGCAATGAATAGCCTAGCAAGAGCACCAGTGGAAGAAGAAGACCTTGGTCCTGCCAAACTGAACCCTGAGTGAACGTGATTGTTGGGGGGAGGGAGGTAATGGGGGTTAGGTAGGGAGGGGAACACCCATGTAGAATGGGGATGGTTAGGGGGATGTTGGCCCGGAAACCGGGAAGGGGAATAACAATCAAATGTAAATAAGAAATACTCAAGTTAATAAAGATAAAAAAAAGAAAAGAAAAAAAACCCAAGAAGGAGCTTAAAAAACTCCAGAAGAACAATACTATCAAGGAACAAAAGCTCCCAGGTACCATCCAAAGAGTGCACATGAACAGATTCATGGTTCCAACTGCATATGTGCCAGGGGACAGCCTTATTGGGGCACCAATGGGAGTAGAAATTCTTAGTCCTTTCAAAGTTACCCAGCAATGTAGGGGAATATCAGGGCAGGGAAGCAAAAAGGGTTGGGTGGATGGGAGGGAAATGTCCCCATAGAAGAATGGGGAGGGGACCAGGATAGCCGATTTATAGATAGGAAGCTAGGAAAGGGGATAATGTTTGGAATGTAAATAAATAAAAAATATCCAAGAAAAAATGTTGTGAAAGGGAATCTTTCTTTGTAAATTGCTTGGAGATATACAAATTAGCTTTGCTCCTATAAAAATCAGTATAGACTTTCTTCAATTTATTTATCAATGATGTGTCTCTGTAGACAATATAGGAAATAGTCATTGGCTTTAGTTGCTCCTAGAATTTACAGATAAATCCCAATTGCTAAAGTACCATATACTTTCAACATAGGATTTGGAGGAATAAAGATAGAAATGACCTGGGAACCTCCTTTATGTTGACTATGTCTCACAGCATCAGAAGCTACACAGCCTCTGGATCTTGGCTCTTCAGGCAATGTCAGGGGTGGAATCCTTCTCATGAGTCTCAAGCTCGATCTGTCATTGGCTAACCAATCTCACAATTTCTATATCTTTACCTGGAACATCTTGCAGGCAGGATAAATTGTAGGTCAGAGGTTTTGTGGCTGGACTATTGTCTAAATCCCTCCATTGGAAGTCTTGCCTGGTTATATGAAATAGCCATTTCAGGCTCTCTGTTCCCCATTGTTAGGAGTCTTACATAGGTTTACCATCATGGATTCCTGGATGTGTCCATTGCACTAGGTTTCTACCTTGACCCCAAAATGTCCCCAATTCAAATTAGTTCTTCTAAAACTCCCTCCCTCCATCCTTCCATGTAGGATGATGTCATTGTGCATCAAGGTGGGCCCAGGATAAGGTGTAGCTTATCATTGGAAGAGAAGGAATGATAGGCAGAGAAAAGTCTAGGAAGAAGGGAGGAGGAGAAGGAGTGAGTGAAATCAAGATGGATACAATCGAGTAGTATGATCCAGATCAAAGTGGACTAGGTCTATTTTATCTTGTCTAGGTGGGCAGTTTAAATCCCTATTAATTGGCAGTGAATTTACACTGTGGATGTATTGTGGATTGAGTATTTAACATATAAATCTAATTGTTAAATTTCAAGTTTCTGGAACTTTGATTTTTATCTGCCAAGGGGACAGTGCGTAAAGTGGCTGGCAGATAAAAGCCAGAGTGTGTAGCTCCTGGAGATACACCCAGAGTGAGAATATTGGGGAACCAGTTCCGTTGCTTTTTTAAAATTTTTACTGCAGCAGCTGGTGCTCAATGTGGGGCAAGAATCCACTAGAAAGTTAAGATTATCAGCCTAAGAATTAAGGAGAAAATGCTATTTTCTAGTAAGAGGCCAGTGCCATGTTGAGTCACATGATGTCTCAAACATGGGAACTTTAAACAAAGGAAACACAGAAATAACCTAAGCTTACAGGCTATAGGTCTGCTGCTGTGGTAAGTACTGGCAGCTCAGAGAGTTAGAGATTAGATGCTGCTTTCTTCTTTAACAAAAGTTGTTTGGAAAATGATTTAATTTAGTTTTGGTTTAATTGCTTTAAAGATAGTGGAAAGTGTTAATGCTCTAATAAGTCTTACATGATACTCATATTCTTTGTAACATGGGCCTCACAGAAATTTTGGGTTAAAATCCTGGTTTGACACATTGCCTGCTTCTTAATGAAAGGTATTAATAGAAAAGTGATTAAATTTGTTTTTATAGTTGAAATGGAAGAGTACCAAGTTTATCTGAATCACGTGGAAATTTTAACCTGTGGTTTGGAACTTAGATAAGGAAAATTAGTCACTGACTCCAAGTCGAGAGTGGTGATATTTACAAGTTAATAAGGTTATTAAAAATAGAAGTCTGTACACCAGGCTGAATTAATACAGACATATATTATAGAAGTTATTAATAAATAAAAATCTGACACTCCAGGTAGAGAGCTTGAGAGATCTATGTATTTTGGGCTAAAGTCCTGGTTTGATAAGTTGTTTACTTCTTATTTGCTCCACGGGAATTTTGGGTTAATTTCCTGATATAACAGATTAGAAAAACCCAAACAGGCTCATGACTATTATTTAACTTACTTCTTTTTAAAAATTGTTTTGATTTTCATAATGGGTGTGATTTTTGAGTCTCATTATATTATTTCTCTGGGAGAGAGTACAAGATATAAGCTTTTATGGGTACAGACTAAAGAACATTGTATTTTGGTGGAGAAAGATTTTGTCTGTGTGTTTTTAAAAGGGGTGATTAGACTCTAAACATGTTACAGAGTTATATGAATCAGATTTAATAGAGGGAGACTGCCTGAAAAACTAGATTCAAGAGAATCAAACAAAAAGATATCTTGATTCTAAATTTTCTCTTAAAAAGTATATATTACAATATTACCTGCTTAGATTTCTGACATCAAGAACTTTCAGTTGGGTCCAGTCAAGACAGACATATCATGCTACAATATGTGTTTCATTTCCCCTCACTCCTACACCCCCACCAAGGATATCTCAACATCTATGTACAGCTTGAAGACGCCATTAAAGTCTTTGCCCTAGTTCCCTGGACTTTGGGGGAGCAAAGGTGGTTATTCTAAGGTTGTTTTATGAGGAATTTAGAAATGCTCATAGTTTAACAGGAAGGAATTAGCTAGCTATAGCCATAATCACATATGAAAACTAAACAAAAGTCATATCTTTACATTGATAAAGAACTTGATTTGTTCCAAAAAAGTAATTAAAGTACAAGATTTGGACCCAGTCCTTCTATTGATGCCATTACAAACTTCTGGGTTGATTAAGCATAGAAATTAGGGGTCAGATAACAAATTCATCACTTTTTGTTCACCATTAGGGTGCTTTTAAATTATTCTTGTCAGAAATAACTGATAATAGTTAATGGACAACAGTTCAGATTACCTTATATAGACAGTTTCCAAAAACATCAGAAATCCACCAAAATTTAATTTCTAATGTTTCTATAGAGGTTATAGATTTATTTTAAATATTTTCTGTGATTTTGATTTAACTTTAGTGAATAGTTTCTGTTGTTGTTGAAATCCAGCTTTAATCTATGGTCATCTGATAGGATTCAAGGGGTTATTTTATTTTTCTTGTATCTGCTGAGACTTGCCTTGTGCTGAGTATATGGATAATTTTGGAGAAATTTCTGTGATGTATCTAGAAGGTGCATTTGGGTGAAATGTACTCTAGTTATCTGTTAGCTCCATTATTTCTCTATTTAGTTTTTGTCTGGACAATTTGTCCATTGTTGAGAGTAGGGAAATGAAGTGTCCCACTATTAATATATGGGGTTCAGTGTGCCATTTAAGCTTCAGTGATGTTTCTTTAACAAATGTGTATGTCCTTGCATTTGTGGCATCGATGGTTTAAAACTGAGACCCCATCTTAACGAATTTTTTCCTTTAATGACTGTGAAGTGTCTTTCCTATCTTTTTTGATTAATTTTATTGAGAAGTCTATTTTTTTAGATATTATAATGGCTATGCCATCTTGTTTCGTGGGTCCATTTGCTTGGAAAATATTTTCCAACCCTTTACTCTGAGTTAATTTCTATCTTTGATGTTGAACTGTTTCTTTTATTCAGCAGAGTGATGGAGTTTTTTTTCATCTATTCTGTTGAACTGTATCTCTTTCTTTTTCAAAATGCATTAGGTAAAATGACTCTCATTTGGCACTTTGAGGAATATCCTCTACATACCAATACCCCAAATGCACTCCCTTGACTATTTTTGTTGTTTGTATATGTGTTTCGACACAGGGTCTCCTGTCTCAGGTCTTTTTTGAACACATGATCTTTCTGCCTCCACTGAACTGTATCTCTTTGTTTAGGATTCAAATCCACTGATTTTCAGAGATATTAATGACCGATGATTGTTAATCCTGATATTTTGTTGGTGGTGATAGTGTGTGTGTGTGTGTGTGTGTGTGTGCATGTGAGTATGCACACAGATGTGCATTCTAATCTCTTTCTCTTGTTATTTATCATTTTATTATTTAATAATTAAATATAACTTTTTATATATTTATATTAAATATAATATTTATTATTATTATTATCATGGTAAGAAATGTATATTAATATTCATGCTTCCAAATCTTGCTTCAAATAACTCTGTCTCTCAAATATATTTTCCCTCTAACTTCATGCCTTCTTTTTTTGCTTTTACTGTTACATAGAGTCCAGTTAATGCTATCTGTATTTACAAGGGTAAAAGTGATCCCCTGAGGCATGGGGACAGCTGCCACTGACCACCACCACCAAAAAAGAAGAACAATTGACTTTCTGTTTAATAATACCCATCAACTGCCAATAAGGGTAAGGATTTCTAACTCTTCCTGAGTCCATGCTGGAATTTTCATATGCCTTGACCTTGCTCATGCTTTACTAGAAGTACTAGAAATATTGTAGTTTGTGAGTATACAAGCCATGCCATATTAGGAACATAGTGGTTTACACTGCTTTTCTGTATCCTTTCTACCCCTTGCCTGTGATATTCTCAGAGCTTTGTGAAGAGGTGGATTCAGATGTGGCATCTAACATTCAGTCCTCAAAATCATGTAGTCTTAACACTTTGAATAGTTCTTGGTCTCTGAATTAACCACTACATGATGCAGTAAGAAACTTCTTTGACAAAGATTAGAAAGAGCTGTACTAATCAACAGGCATAAATTAAAGCAATGAGAAGGCAGTTTGACATCATAAATATTTAGCAAAACAACATTGATAGGTTGGTTGTATTGTGGGTAAATTACTCCACTGGCCGTGGGCTTTGAGCATGTTTGCAGCCCCATACATGAATTCCCTCCTATTTAGCCCACCTCAAATCCAATCAAGAAAAGAATTGATTACATGAACTCCCCTAAAAATATTGCCATTATTGTAGTAGTGAGGAAATCATGCCTGACAGATCTGTACGGTATCATTCAGAATCTAGCACTGAATAAGACTTTGATGTATTTTCTGCTTCAGAAACCTACATAGAATCTTCAGTCGCCATTAAAGTTATCCAGCAGAGAGAGAGCTTACTGGACAACTTGAGATTGATTTTTCTGTATCCTTAAATTCAAACTGAGCAGTGTGTTTATCAATGGAGTTATTTCATCTAGTGATGTTGGGCAACAAAGGATAAGTTAGAATTTTGGGGATGCTTTCCTCATTACTTACAAGAAGTTAACCTGTGCCTAACAATGAGATTTTTATAAAATGATAATGTTTTCTGAGATTATTGTTAACACATGAGGGCTGTCTCTGTTCAAATGCCTCTAAAAGTTATACATACATGATATTTTTAAAAACTATATGTACACATCTGAATTTGTATGTAGGTTTGTGCACATGAGTGCAGATTCTGTGAAGGTCATCAAAGAATATCACATCTTTTAGAGCTAGAATTACAAATAATTGTGAACTGAACATTGTGGCAATATCAACTTGCATGTTTAACCTGTTGAACCATCATTTCCTATCTTTACGCATACATACATATATACAAATATACATACATACAAATATACATACATACAAACATACATACATACCTAAATACATACATTATTTTTATTGTTTGAAAATTTCATACTTGCATATAAACATTTTGAGTTAAGTCTACTCTCTTTTGTTTCTCTCCAATCTCTCTCTTATCTTTCCCTGCTACTCTTCCGAACTTCATGTGCTTAAAACAAAACAAAACAAAACCAAACAAAACAAGAACAACAACAAAAACATTGCTTTCTAGTGTTACTTGTGTATAGATGGATGTAGGTTTTTCTACTGAAATATGAATAGATAGTTCAACAGAATCCACATCAGTTTATTTTAAATCTGATAAAAACTTTCAGGTTAAAGACGTGGTAGTTTATGACTTTAAATCCAAATGCTTGACATTTTCTTGGAGTGATATAAGTACCTATTAAACTTGCATAGAAACCTTGTCTTTAAATAACAGGTCTAGTGAAGAATATGTTGGTATGTCAACTTTTAAAAAAAAGTTCTGAAAATATATATGCTAATTGTTTAGAAAAGAGTTCCATCCATGTTTTATTACAATATTTTTTTGTCTTTTTTTTATTAACTTGAGTATTTCTTATTTACATTTCGAGTGTTATTCCCTTTCCCGGTTTCTGGGCAAACATCCCCCTAATCCCTCCCCATCGCCTTCTTTATGGGTGTTCCCCTTCCCATCCTCCCCCCATTGCCGCCCTCCCCCCAACAATCTAGTTCACTGGGGGTTCAGTCTTAGCAGGACCAAGGGCTTCCCCTTCCACTGGTGATCTTACTAGGATATTCATTGCTGCCTATGAGGTCAGAGTCCAGGGTCAGTCCATGTATAGTCTTTAGGTAGCGGCTTAGTCCCTGGAAGCTCTGGTTGCTTGGCATTGTTGTTCATAAGGGGTCTCGAGCCCCTTCAAGCTCTTACAGTTCTTTCTCTGATTCCTTCAACGGGGGTCCTATTCTCAGTTCAGTGGTTTGCTGCTGGCATTCGCCTCCGTATTTGCTGTATTCTGGTTGTGTCTCTCAGGAGAGATCTACATCTGGCTCCTGTCAGCCTGCACTTCTTTGCTTCATCCATCTTGTCTAATTGGGTGGCTGTATATGTATGGGCCACATGTGGGGCAGGCTACAACAATTTTTTTAAACATAAGTTACTGCGGATAAGTTACTGTGGAAAAGTTACTGAGGGACCCACCTAGAGCCCTTTCCAATCAGGAGCCAAGGAGAAATTTAGGACAAGATACTTGTAGTTTGCGTGTGCACCCACAGCTGACCCTGAGCCATAGATCTCTGTGCCTGAATACTGCTGAAAGAAAGCAGGTGTCACAGGAGTGCTCACACACAGACCTACAAGAAGGTCAAGACACTGTCAGAGACAGCAAGAACAGCTAACACCAAAGATAACAAGATGGTTAGAGGTAAGTGCAAGAAACTAGGCAACAGAATCCAAGGTCACTTTGTATCTTCAGAACTCAGTTCTCACACTACAGCAAGTCCTGGATATCCCAACACACTGGAAAAGCAAACTTCTCATTTAAAATCACATCTCATGATGATGTTAGAGGACTTTAAGAAAGACATATATTAACTCCCATAAAGAAATACAGGACAGCACAGATAAACAGGTAAAATCCATTAAAGAAAGAACAAAAATATCCCTTAAAGAATTACAGGAAAATACAACCAAATAGGTGAAGGAATTAAACAAAAGCATCCAGGAACTAAAAATGGAAATAGAAACAATAAGTAAATCACAAAGGGAGAAAACTCTGAAGATAGAAAACCCAAGAAAGAGACCAGGAGTCATAGATGCAAGCATCACCAACAGAATACAAGAGATAGAAGAGAGAATTTCAGGGGCAGATGATACCATAGAAAACATTGACACAACCATCAAAGATAATGTAAAATGCAAAAAACTACTAGCATAAAACATCCAGGAAATCAAGGACACAGTGAGAAGACCAAAGCTAAGAATAATAAGTATAGAAGAGAGTGAAGATTCCCAACGTAAAGGGTCAGTAAATATCTTCAACAAAATTATAGAAGAAAATTTCCTTAACCTAAAGAAAGAGCTGAGTATGAAGATACAAGAAGCCTACAGAAATCCAAGTAGATTGTACAAGAAAAGAAATTCATCCTGTCATATAATAGTCAAAACACCAAATGCACTAAACAATGAAAGAATATTAAAAGCAGTAAGAAAAAGAGGGCAAGTAACATATAAAGGCACACCTATCAGAATAACACAAGACTTCTCAATAGAGACTATAGAAGCCAAAAGATCCTGGGCAGATGTCATCCAGAGACACACAAATGCCAACCCAGGCTACTGTATCCAGCAAAACTCTCTATTACAATAGATTGAGAATCAAGATATTCTATGGCAAAACCAAATTTACATAATATGTTTCCACAAATCCAGCCCTTCAAAGGATAATAGATGGAAAACTCCAACACACGGAGGGAAACTACACCCTGAAAAGCAAGAAAGTAACCCTCTTGCAACAAACCCAAAAGAAAAGAGCCAAAAACCCATAATTCCACCTCTAACAACAAAAGTAACAGGAAACAACAATCACTATTGCTTAATATTTCTTAGCATCAATAGACTCCATTCCTCAATAAACAGACATAGACTAACAAACTGGATATGTAAAAAGGATCCAGCATTTTGCTGCATACAGGAAACATACCACAGTGACAAGGACAGATACTTCCTCACAGTAAAGAATGAAAAATTGTTTTCCAATCAACTGGCCCAAAGAAACAAGCTAGAGTAGCTATTATAATATTGAATAAAATCAACTTTCAACTGAAAGATATCGAAAAGATAAGGCAGAGCACTTTATATTCATCAAAAGGAAAAAAAAATCACCAAGAGGAACTGCCAATTCTGAATATCTATAATGCAAATGCAAGGGCACCCACATTCATAAAAGAAACTTTATTAAAGGTCAAAGCACACATTGCTTCTCCTACAATAATAGTGGTGACTTCAACACTCCACTCTCACCAATGGACACAGATCATGGAAAAAGATCCCAGACAGAGACAAAGTAAAAATAACAGAAGTTGGGGCTGGGGATCTAGCTCAGTGGTAGAGCGCTTGCCTAGGAAGCGCAAGGCCCTGGGTTCGGTACCCAGCTCCGAAAAAAAGAACCACAAAAAAAAAATAACAGAAGTTATGAACCAAATGAATTTATTATCTATTTCATAACAAATAGAAAAAAGTCAATGTGACCATATTTGCAGTTGTTGTATCATGCATAAAGATTTTAAAGACTCCATCAAAAACTTAGAGCTGACAAGGATATTCACTAATCACTATGTTACTAACTTAATAGATAAAACAAGTAGCCTTTCTCTGTATGTTTGACAAATATCCTGAGAAAACAACCAAGAAAATATCCCCATTCAACACACACACCCACACACACACACACATGCACACACAACACACACACATGCACACAAACACACACACAAATAATAAAATACATAAAAATGAAAGTAAAGAAGACTCTGAAAGTGAAAGCTTTAAGGCATCAATAAATGCTCTTTATAAATGAGAAGATTTCATATCTTTGATTCTTTACAAACAGCAATAATCCTACATTGAATATATTACTGTCTTTATTTCAAGGGCATAGCCACCACCAATAACCATGTCAAGTTCACAGGCTTACAGCCAAACAACATTTGGGATGTAAGTGCAGAGCAAGCTCCACAGTGTAGACTTTCTATTTCATTCTTTATGAGTACAGCTAGGGAAAGCCCTCTGCATTTGTTGACATCATTCTTTTCCACTTTTCTTTCTTAGGTTGACAGTGATCTTATGGGACTATTTCTTTCAAAATATCTTAAAGTACAACAAAATTGTGACTGCCACATCACAAATGGCACATGTTAGAGTAGAGACTTTACTTTGAACTCTTTGAGTTAAAATTTTATGAAATATGGGCATCTTTCCAAGCATTTCACTACACATTTTTTTCACAAGCCAAAACAAATCCTTTGAAATCTTAGTTTTCAAATAGACTACTAAGGGCCATCATCCATTATTGTTTGAATTAAATTACCTTTCTGCACAAGACACATCCTCTTTGCTATAAAGAGTAATGTGGTATATAGAGCAGCTAACACTTCAGTCAATTCAAATAATGTGTTCCAATTTCTTTGTCTTCCATTAGTGGAACAAGAATGTCTTCTTGATAGATTATTCAAATTTTCTTGTTTCCCTCTAGCTTTCTTACATTTCCTTATCTCAGTGTTTTCTACTGTAATTTAGCCATTTTGGTGTCAGGACAAGAAAACAAAACAAAACCAAAATAAAACCCAGTCAAGTTTATTTAAATAAGAAGAGCTGTTATTTTAACACAAACACCTCCTGAGTCTGGAACTGTGTGATTTCCAGGCTGCTTCTCTGAAGATCTCTCTTTCTCCAAGGCAGTACAACATCTCTCATTCCTATTTCCCATGCAGAGACCTCTCTTTGATAGACCTCTTCTTCATTAAAAACACAGTTCTTCAATTTAATGCTATTTAATCCGTAAAGCCCATTTATGACACTGGCATATTGGAAAGCATTCAATTATTGTCCTGTTTCATAGTCAACAAGTAAGGGAGTTGGAGTTAGTGTCAGATACTTTGAACATTCTAAACTGTCAAAACTTTTGAGCAGTCTAGCCTAAAAGTGGATTTTTTTTCATCAGGAGAGCTTTGTTAAATTTTTGAGAAGTCCCAACATGTCTTGATTGTTTCCATCCTTCATTTACTTTTTCTTTCCCTCAAAACAAACAAATACAACAACAATAACAAAATGCCTTTGCCAATCACCAATATTCTAGGATTATCAGGGTGCTAAAGAAATACAGAGGGGGTCAGGGATTTAGCTCAGTGGTAGGGTGCTTGTCTAGCAAGCGCAAGGCCCTGGGTTCAGTCCCCAGCTCCGAAAAAAGAAAAAAGAAAAGAAAAGAAATACATAGGACAACTTTTACATTGTCTATCATGAAGACACATTTGTAATCAATATTGTAGATAAAAAATCTGCAAGTCCACACTGTGTATATCTCAGCAAGATATACTGCCAATGGTTGACTTGTTATAAATTAACCACTCATTCTAGCTGGTTCTTGGAGGAAGCTAGGCCTGAAGATACTAAATGAACAAAGCATGAGTTTAAACAGTTCAAACCCAGATATCACAGGAGATAACAGGGTCATAGACATAGCTAGACATCATGAACCCCAGGGTGAGGTCAATCATGATTAGGGGGAAAAGAATGAACTCAGGAAGTATTAATTGCCTTTCATCCATTCCCTATGTAACCAGCTGTCTTGAGGTAAATTGAAGGTAAATTTATAGAGTGTGAATCTGTTGCCTTTTTGACTGCGATTTCTGTGAATAAAGCACAGCTTAAGTATACAGTTATTGTCTCTGATAACTAGTAGTTGTGATGACAAGTATCCTGTATTTTGCTACTTCTGTTAGAATGCTATCAAAGCCATCCATATCCAATTTCTCTTAAGGGATAGACATTGTCAGTCACCTCATACCTTTTCATTTCTAACTGTACAGTATCCAAAATCCAAACCAGAAAGGGAATTTTAAAAAAGTATAACACCATGAACAACATTCCCATAACAGAAATTTGTTATTAGTTTAACTAAAGTTCTCAAATTAAAAATTGAGGGGGTCTGGGAAATGATCAGAATCTCCAGGCATGTGATACAAAATTCCTGAAATACAAAGGGAGCTAGCTTATATTCAATCTGTTTGCTGAGTCAGGTGACCAGATAGGTCTTGTGGGTACATAGCAGAGATGTAGGATTGGATCTGTTCAGAAGGAAGTGTTTTTCAGCTCAGTCAGGTTCACTCCAATGTATCTTAGCTGACCTGAAAGCTCCCATTTTGGGGATCTTAGCTAACTCAAGGAGCTGCACAACTTTCAAATGAATGGTACTTGAGAAAGCAGGCAGAATGTTCCTTACTATATTGCCTGTCAAAGACAGAGCTCTTCTGAAAGAGCAAGCTCTCTTTCTGGTTAGGGACTCTTCTTACAATTTGCTGCTTCCCAGACATCTAGGAGAATAACAGAGGCCCTTGCAGGCTTTCTTGAAAAGATTCTAGTGTTTTGTAAACCTAAGCAGTAGGAACTGGAATGATCATCCCTTAGGAAATGGAGCTGCTGGTCTGTAGCATGAAATGGGATCTCCACGGTGCTTATGTTGGCCACTGCTTTCATGCTACAGAGGTAATTGTTGCAGTATTGATTTTCCCAGGCCTCCTGCTGCAGCACACAGCCAACTTAATCTGCAAAACCTCAGGCTAATGCTTGACATCCTGCTTCCTGGAGAGTAGAGTATCAATTAATTCCTTGTGGAACTTGAGGCATTGTCTCTCAAAGTGCATTGGATAGATTTTAAGTATGTCAGTCCCAAGTGTTGCATCTATACTTTCATATGTGAATACGTTTATCAGCAAGTATCACACATAAGTCATTGTAGTTGCCACACGTAGGACCTGGTAGCCAGTTACTGCAAGTCCTGCCTTTGTATTGTTGTCCTCACCAGTTTGAGAATTCCAGTGTCCTGTCATTTGTTAGGAAGGCTGTCTAAGGTGAGACAAGTATGAAAGTCTGGATCCTGGGAAGAGAAAGGGGCCTATCACATAGCAGTTTTCTTCTCACCTCTGACAAGACACAGGCAGACAAAGTTGCAAGGGTGTATGATTATTTACTTCCTCTGCACGTTCGTATCCAAACTTGTGGTATGTGTATGTGTGTGTGTATTGGCTGGCTAGAACACCCATTCCAACTTGTGTACTTTATCATTCTAGAATAAGACATAATATTAGAATTTGTTTTCCTTGTTTTAATTTTACAGTAGAAACTATGTATCTCAACTTAGCCCACAAAGATGTTTCCTTTGTGTCAGCAGGCTTCCCTTAGTTTCAATAGTTATAAATAGATTAAAGGGATAAGGTCTCATTCACAAACACTTGGTGAAGAAAATTCCAATATTCCAGAAAAGGGCTAAAGAGGGACTACAAAATTGTTTATAGAAATTATATCTCTCTCTGATGGAAATGATTAAAAAATAAAAAGTATAAACCTCAAATTTGATTTATCAATGATCCCTTTGACATAGATTTTACTAGAGGCCAGTTTAACTAAAGAAAATAGCCAGCTCTTCTGGGGATTTGTTTTGTTTTTGTTTAGTTTTGATTTTTGCAGTCCAGCAAGCAGCATTCATAAGTTCTATGAAATTTTATAAAGAAGTGCTACTGACAGCATCATGTTACAAAGTGTGAGGGTCTCTTCATAACATCTTGAGACATATCAGAAATGGTTCTGTTCAAAGAAAAAGTGAATTTTATCTGAGCAGTTTGGCTGACTTTATAAAGGGGGCATTTTTAGACCTAGAAAAAACAGAATTTGAAGAAATTTTAAAAAATCATCATATCCTACTTCAAAAGCCTATATTTAACAAAACTGGAGAATGTGGATGAAAGGGACAATTTTCTATAGAGATACCAAATCCCAAAGTTAAATCAGGATCACATAAACCATCTAAATAATCCCAAAACTCATAAAGAAATAAAAGAAGTTATTAAAAGTCTCCCAATAAAAAAATGATAAGGACCAGACGGGTTTAGTATAGGATTCTATCAGATCATCATAGAATATCTCATACCAATACTGTCCAAACTATTGAATAAAATATGAACAGAAGGAGCACTATCAAATTCCTTCTATGAAGCCACAATTACACTTACACCTAAACCACACAGAGATCCAAAACAGAGAACTTCAGACCAATTTCCCTTATGAGTATCAATGCAAAAATACTCAACAAAATTCTTGCAAACCAAAACAAAGAACCAATCAAAACAATCATCCATCTCTTTTTTTTTTTAGATCCAATTGATAAGATATAATTGCCCACCTAAACATACAAAGTCCAATACACATCCATCCCTTAAAAACAATTATAACAATCTGTTAATACACAGAGCAGAATCATAATGTCCCCTGCCATATTTTCCTGCCAAGGCTTCTCTCCCACTCCCTCCTGTCTCTTCCTCCTTTCCGTTCCAGTCTCCTCCTCTTCCTTAAAACTTCTCTCCCGTCCATCCTTCCTTCTCCTCCAATGACAGGCTTCCTTCTATCCTGTACCTGCCCCTCACCTGTATTTTACAAATTCAATGGGGAGAAGGTTCTGGTGAAGTCACCTGAGTCCTGAGTATGTGACTAGGCAGCTGTCCTTGGGGAAGTGGAATTAGCATCAAAAGACAGATAACTCCAGGGCAAACCACAACATCAATAGTTATATAGGTTATTTCCATTTTTGAATAGAGCAGTATGAACATAAATGAATAGTTTATGTTCCTTGTAGTAGGATATAGGGTGTGATTATATGCCCAAGAGTGGTATAGCTGAGGCATGCAGTAGATGTATATCTAACTTCTTAAGAAAACTTTACAGTTTTTTGAGTGACTGATCAGCTCTTATACCTTGTCTTCAAACCTTAATGTTCTTTATTTAACTTGATGTATTCTTTTGTTAAGGCTTTCCATTGAACTTTTACTGGTTGAGCTTTTCATTTGGAGTTTTGTTTTGTTTGGTTTTTCTTATTTCGCTACCTTCTTCTTTTTTTTTTATTTATTTTTTATTTTATTTTATTTTTTTTTTTATTATCTTGAGTATTTCTTATATACATTTCGAGTGTTATTCCCTTTCCCGGTTTCCGGACAGACATCACCCTCCCCCCTCCCCTTCCTTGTGGGTGTTCCCCTCCCAAACCTCCCCCCATTGCCACCCTCCCCGCATAGTCTAGTTCACTGGGGGTTCAGTCTTAGCAGGACCCAGGGCTTCCCCTTCCACTGGTGCTCTTACTAGGATATTCATTGCTACCTATGGGGACAGAGTCCAGGGTCAGTCCATGTATAGTCTTTAGGTAGTGGCTTAGTCCCTGGAAGCTCTGGTTGCTTGACATTGTTGTACTTTTGGGGTCTCGAGCACCTTCAAGCTCTTCCAGTTCTTTCTCTGATTCCTTCAACGGGGGACCTATTCTCAGTTCAGTGGTTTGCTGCTGGCATTCGCCTCTGTATTTGCTGTATTCTGGCTGTGTCTCTCAGGAGCGATCTACATCCGGCTCCTGTCGGTCTGCACTTCTTTGCTTCATCCATCTTGTCTAATTGGGTGGCTGTATATGTATGGGCCACCTGTGGGGCAGGCTCTGAATGGGTGTTCCTTCAGTCTCTGTTTTAATCTTTGCCTCTCCCTTCCCTGCCAAGGGTATTCTTTTTCTTCATTTAAAGAAGGAGTGAAGCATTCACATTTTGATCATCCGTCTTGAGTTTCCTTTGTTCTAGGGATCTAGGGTAATTCAAGCATTTGGGCTAATAGCCACTTATCAATGAGTGCATACCATGTATGTCTTTCTGTGAGTGGGTTAGCTCACTCAGAATCATCCATCTCTTGATCAAGTAGGTTTCATCCCAGGGAAGCAAAGGTGGTTCAATGTATGGAAATTCATCAACATAATCCACTATGTAAACAAACTCAGAGGAAAAAAACCACATGATCATGTCATTACATGCTGAGAAGGCATTTGACAAAATTCAACCCCCCTTCATGTTAAAAGACTTGGAAAGATCAAGAATTCGAGACCCATACTTAAATATAGTAAAAGCAATATACAGCAAACAAGTAACCAACATCAAACTAAATGGAGAGAAACTTGAAGCAATCCCACTAAAATCAGGAACTAGACAAGGCTGCCCACTCTTTCCCTATCCATTCAATGCAGTACTCAAAGTCCTAGCCAGAGCAATCAGACAGCAAAAGGTCAAAGGGATACAAATTGGAAAGGTAGAAGTCAAAATATCACTATTTGCAGATGACATCATAATATACTTAAATGACCCCAAAAGGTCCACTAGAAAACTACTAAGCCTGGTAAACAACTTCAGCAAAGTGGCTGGGTTTAAAGTTAACTCAAACAAATCAGTAGCCTTCCTCTACTCAAAGGATAAACAGACTGAGAAACAAATTAGGGAAATGACACTCTTCATAGTAGTCACAAATGACAAAAACCTCTGTGTGACTCTAACAAAGCAAGTGAAATATCTGTATGACAAGAACTTCAAGTCTCTGAAGAAAGAATTTGAAGAAGATCTCAGAAGATGGAAAGACCTCCCATTCTCAAGGATTGGCAGGATTAATATACTAAAAATGGCCATTTTGCCAAAAGCAATCTGCAGACTCAATGCAATCCCCATCAAAATTCCAACTCAATTCTTCATAGAGTTAGAAAAAGCAATTCACAAAATCATTTGGAATAACCAAAAGCCAAGATGGCAAAAATTATCCTCAACAATAAAAGAACTTATGAAGGAATCACCATCCCTGACCTCAAGTAGTATTACAGAGCAATAGTGATAAAAACTGTATGGTATTGGTACAGAGACAGGCAGGTAGATCAATGGAATAGCATTGAAGACACAGAAATGAACCCACACACCTATGGTCACTTGATCTTTGAAAAAGGAGCTAAAGGGAGAGAGCTCACTGCTGAGACAGGTGGGCACTCCTGAGACTGCAGAGCGGGAAAGACCACCAACACTGCCCACCCCTGCCCACATCCCTGGCCCAAGAGGAAACTGTATACGGCCTCTGGGTTCCCTTGGATAAGGGCACAGGAGTAGGAAATCCGCTGCGTCTGAGACACCGCTGGAACCTGAAGGGACCGACCAGATGAACAGTTCTCTGCACCCAAATCCCGTGGGAGGGAGAGCTAAACCTTCAGAGAGGCAGACACGCCTGGGAAACCAGAAGAGTCTACACTCAGCCCACATCTCTGACTCCAGAGGAAAAAGGAGCTAAAACCATCCAGTGTAAAAAAGATAGAATTTTCAACAAATTCTGGATTAACTGGCAGTCGGCATGTAGAAGAACACAAATAAATCTATTCTTATCACCCTGTACAAAACTCAACTCCAAGTGGAACAAGAACTGTCACGCCCACCTCGGCCAGCAAGGAAGACGCAACATGATTGGATTGTTCTCAACAGCCTTTACTGCAGGACACCTTCATTGTTGACACGGGGACTCAAGCAGCAAAAGCACCCGCCTTATATACACAACAGTATGCTAATATTCTTTCAGGGATTGGTGGGGCACGAGTCACCCCACTGTTATCCCAGCTACTTGTCCTCCAGAGATTGGCGCAGCATGAACCTTATTAGCATAGTACCGCCCCAGCCAGACTGATGTCAGGTGCAAAACCCCGCGCATGCGCACTACTGTTGTTCACCACAGGAGGGCGCCAGATCACCTCATTATCATACAGCTGTCCTGACGAGGGGACAAGCCTGTGCATGCGCGGTAAGTTATTCACATTTGAACGGGGCTGGCTGTTGGCGCCATCTTTTCTTCGCCGTGCCGCGCACTACAAAGAACCTACACATAAAACTCGATACCCTCAAACTAATAGAAGAAAAAAGTGGGGAAGAGCCTCAGTCATATGGCACTGGGGAAAATTTCTTCAACAAAATACCAATAGCTTGTGCTTTAAATTCAAGAATCAACAAATGGAACCTCATAAAACTGTAAAGCTTCTGTAAGGCAAAGGACATTATCATTAGGACAAAATGGCAGCCAACAGATTGGGAAAAGATCTTTACCAATCCTACATCTGATAAAGTGCTATTTTCCAATATATACAAAGAACTCATGAAGTTAGATTCCAGACAGCCAAATAACCCTATTTAAAAAGGGGGTACAATAGGAGAGGATAGGGAGGCAAAGTTTGGAGCAGAGACTAAAGGAACAGCCTTTCAGAGCCTGCCCCATATATATATAGCCCACCAAAACTAGATAAGATGGATGAAGCCAAGAAGTGCAGGCTTGCAGGCTGACAGGAACCGAAGATAGATCTCTCCTGAGAGACACAGCCAGAACATGTCAAATACAGAGGCGAATGCCAGCAGCAAACCACTGACCTGAGAACAAAACCCCCGTTGGAGGAGTTAGAGAAAGGTCTGAAGGAGCTGAAGGGGCTCGCGACCCCACAAGAACAACAATGCCAAGCAACCAGAGCTTCCAGGAACTAAATCAGTACCCAAAGACTACTCATGGATGGATCCTGGGCTCCAACTTCAAATGTAGCTGTGAATAGCCTTGTTGGGAAAGGAGAATCCCTTGGAACTATTAAGGTTGGACCCCCAATGTAGGTGATTGTTGGGGGTGGGTGGTAATGGGGGAGGATGGGCAGGGCAACATCCATATAGAAGGTAGTAGGAGGGGTTGGGGGCTGATGGACAGGAAATCAGGAAAGGAAATAACATTTGAAATGTAAACAAAAAATACCCAATTTAATAAAAATGGAAGAAAAAAATGAAAAGGGGTAAAGAGTTAAACAAGGAATTCTCAGCTGAGAAATATCAAATGGCTGAGAAGAACCTAAAGAAATGTTCAAAATCCTCAGTGATTAGGGAAATGCAAATCAAAACAACACTGATATTCTGATATTCTCACACCAGTCAGAATGGCTAAGATCAAAAACTCAGGTGCCAACAGATACTGGTGAGGATGTGGAGAAAGAGGAACACTCCTCCATTGTTGGTGGGATTGCGAGCTGGTACAACTACTCTGGAAATCAGTCTGGAGGTTCCTCCAAAAATTGGATATTTCACTATCCGAGGACCCATCTCTACCACTCCTGGGCATATACCCAAATGATTCTCCAACATACAATACATGCTCCACTATGCCACTATGTTCATAGCAGCCTTATTTGTAATAGCCAGAAGCTGGAAAGAACCCAGATGTCCTTCAACAGAGGAATGGATACAGAAAGTGTAGTATATCTACACAATGGGGTACTACTCAGCTATCAAAACAATGACTTCATGAAATTCACAGGCATATGGTTGGAACTAGAAAATATCATCCCGAGTGAGGTAAACCAATCACAAAAAGCACACATGGTATGCACTCAGTGATCAAGTGGATATTTGTCCAAAAGCTTGATTTACCCAAGATACAATCCACAGAACACATGAAGTTCAAGAAGAAGGACGAACCAAAGTGCAGATGCTTCAATCCTTGTTAAAAGGGGAAACAAAAATATTCATAGGAGTGGATACGGAGACAATGTTTGGAGCAAAAACTGCAGGAATGGCCACTCAGAACCTGCCCCAACTGGGAATCTAGCCCATATTTGTACAACCACCTGAACTAGACTATATTAGTGAAGTCAAGAAGTGTATGCTGACAGGAGCCTGATATAGCTGTCTCCTGAAAGGCCCAGCCAGAGTATGACAATACAGAGGCGAATGCTAGGAGCAAACCATTGAGCTGACAACGGGGTTCCAATTGGAGGAATTAGAGAAAGGATTGAAGGAGCTGAAGGGGCTTGCAACCCCATAAGAACAATACCGATCAACCAACCAGAGCTTCGAGGACTAAAGCACTACCCAAAGACTACTCATGGACAGACCCATGGCTCCAGGTGCATATGTAGCAGAGGATGGCCTTGTATCAGAATTGGGGCTTATTTATAGGAAACCAGGAAAGGGAATAACATTTGAAATATAAATAAAAATATCCAATTTAAAAAATTAAATTAACAAAAATGAAAGATTTGTTTCTCTCTTTGCTTTGGCCACCAGGAAGCTCAGAAATTCAGTGCTTCAGAAGCTTATTTAGGCATAGCTGTTATATCAGTATCTACCCAGCTTTATTCATGGTATTCCAGTTGCTTCTTCCCATTTTCCAGTTAAAGCCCTTATTCATGAACTCCGGTGCTCCCTATTATATCAACAACAGTTTAGGTTCTAAGGAGAATCCTGAGACTTTACTCAGCTCCAAGGGGCCTCTGAAATATAGATATTTTTTAATCCTCATGCTGGTTGAAAATATTCTCTCAAAAAAATTAGTGCATTCTATTCGAGAAATACTAACTAGTCATGTTTATTGCTAACATACTCACAATAACTAGGAAATAGAAATCTAAATGCCCTTCAGATAAAGAGTGTATATTAAAAATATGCACAATATCCACTCTAAAACCATGAGATTTATAAATAGATGGACATGAAAGCAATTTTATTTCATGAGGTAATCTTACATAGGCCCTCTAACTTTGGAGAAGAGAGGGAAGGTGTTCTCAAACTAGGGAGGAAAAGGTTAGTATAGAAGGGCAAGGAGTGAAGAGGGGCAAATAACACTAAAGTTGTTTAATCAAGCTTGAAGAAATTGCATTATTTTATTTATTTAAATTAGAAAGAAAAATAAATACTGTTTGTTAATATAGATACAGATGATTCAGATATAGATAAGATATAGACATAAACATAGAATATATAGATTTAACTTAAATGAACTTATGCTACTTGGGTTAACAATGCTTCTCACATGAACCATAGACTACTTAACAGAAGAATCAGTATGAGGCTTGAGAACCTTTGATTCAAAATGTTGTTCAAGGAACCATCAGGTAATTCAAAATCAATGCAGATAACTTCTGCTACCCTGTATGTTCTCTCAGAGGTTGAAGGAGAGTCTCTATTGCTGAAGAAATTACTTACTTAGAAAACAGGACTTGGAAGATTTGAGTTGTATCTATTTTAAAAATCCTACTTTCTGTGGTCTGGCTTCTATATCAGAAAGTGCTGTGCAAGTTGCAAAGAGAGGAAAGGAATCAACAGTCTCACAAAAGTATGACACCTATGAACCACAAAAGAAGAAAAGCATTACAAATGTCCCTAAATGTATAATAGTGACATTTCTTAACAGTAAACAACTGTCTAACTGTACTTAGGATTATTCTATTTTGGGAGATGCTGAAAATCTTTGGAGGTATAACATGCCTGAAGGTCACAAGGGCAATGTCATTGCAGGGTGATATCTTGTTCTTGCTTCCCTAACTCTCCCTCTGCTCATAGATCTCATAATTTGAGCCATGCATGTCTCCCATTGACTTGAAATATGCCTCTCCAGTAAGATCACGGGTAGCTAGTGAGAACATACTTCTGCCACTTTCCTAAGCCACTATAGTTCTTAATGATATTCTACATATTTATTGCCACAAATAGTTTTTACCGCTAATGAAAGTAACATTTTAAGTAGACAAAGACCATTTGAAAATTCTATACCTGCTCAAATGCATAAAACAACTGACTGTGGTTATGATAACAGCAGTTGTCGAAGAATTTTTATCCAGCAACTGTCTGTTCCAGCTAGGAATCATATCCAAAGATCTTCTAGATTTGTATAACCCAACTGGAATACAGACATATCCTAAATTAAATGTGATTAAGGTAGAATACAAATATGCCCTTAGTACATACCTCTCATCCCTAAAATTGAAGATAAGGTTAGTTTGTAGCCAGAAGCAGCCATATTTAAATGTGACATCTAATGGAGAGGCAATCAGAGAATGACTTGAAAAAATGAATCAGAGATAGGATATGTACAGCTCACATGAGAACATCACAGGAAAGGTAGGCTACTTCAAAGCAGTAAGAAAGAAAAAAAGGTGGTATGTGAGTTTGCTGCGGTGTGTGTGTGTGTGTGTGTGTGTGTGACTCATGCATGCAGTGTGTAGAACATCTTTACTGGGACAGTTTTACAGAAACAGGTTACAGAGAGAACAAGATAGAAAAAGGTAAAGAATTAGCCAGAGGATGAGAAGGAGTCAAAGTATTAGAACATATGAACAAAGTTAGTATGAGGCCAGGCAGAGCAATTTAGTCAGATGCTGAAAGAATTCAGATTGAATCAGTCATCTTGGAAGATTGAGTTTTAAGGAGGCTAGAAGCTTCCAGACCTGGGCCTAGGAATAGATAGGACACAGATATATATGCTCTGGGTTCAGCCTAAGCTGTGTATTTGCACAGCTTGAGTAAAGCTCTCATGTCACCACTTCATCTGAGGAAATAAAAGGAACATTTATATCAATTAACATGCCTATAATATAATTCTTACATTTAATGCAAAAGGACTATTAAAAAAAGAGGGAATTATAAGAGAAAAAAAAGAATCAGAGCGTCTGCTATTAGATTGTATCTTCTGGATTTGACTGGAACGACTACACCCGTTTAATCTCAATAACTGCCCAAATAATAATTGAACAGTTCTAGCACCAAATGTCATGTAAGTATGTATAGGGTAAAATCTCAGGGGACCTATCCTCTAGATAAAAATAGACAAGCAACTAATGACTGCTGAGGGAGGGGAGAATGAGTCTTTACTAGGGATAAGTTTCCTGATCAGTTAGAGAATACTAAGTGGTCAGTCAAAAACAAACAAATGGATTCAACAAGCTATATTGCTCTCTCTCTCTCTCTCTCTCTCTCTCTCTCTCTCTCTCTCTCTCTGTGTGTGTGTGTGTGTGTGTGTGTGTGTGTTTAAACAATAATATTAAAGAAAAAGAGGTCTCTGGTTTAACAGGGAGTTAGAGTATGGAAAGGCAAGAATAAGGAAACAGGAGGGAACTAAAAATAACAGTTTAAATAGTAAGTAAAGCAGTAGAGGCTAACCATGCAGTTCTGTTGGTAGAGTACTTGCCTACCTATGCATTAAACATTTATTTCGATTCCTAGCTCTATATAAGTGACCACGGTGGTAAAAATCTCTAATCCCAACTCTTAAGAAACAGAAGCAGGAGAATCAGAAGCTATCATTCTCAGCTATATAGCCAGTTCAAGGTGAGCCCTGAGATACATGAGGTCCTGTCTCAAAACTAATAAAATAAAAATGATAGATAGTGGCAATAGTTTAGTGAATTAAGGTACTTATTCCCTAGCCTGTCAACCTGAGTTTGATTTTCTGAAACTTGTGTTGTTTAAAAAAAAAAGGTGGACTCCTACAAATTCTCCTCAAACTTACAGACACAACCATGCATGCACGCACACATGCACTAAGTAAACAAATAAATAAATGAATCAGTGAGAAAAATCTAAAGCATTTTAAATGAGAAATCAATAGAAATATTAGTATAAAAGAGACCTTTTCAGATATATGAAAGAAAGGGAAAAAAGGATCTCTTAGAACTACTCTCTGGTTTCAGACTGTGACATTAAGCCTATATTAGTAAATGGTTTCCCTGAAACAAATCATGTGTTCTGTGTTATTTTTAAGACTCATTCCATTATGAAAGAAGTCTAAAGCTGCAAGATCATGTCAGCAAGCTGCAGACTTAGTGGTTGCTTGAGATTTATACCCCTCAAACAGGTAACTGGTAGCCTCCTCCTTCTCCTAGAAGCATTTCGAATAAGAATGACCCTACATGACCATATATTTGAATGCTGGGTTCCCAGGTAGTAGAACTGTTTGAGAAAACTTAGAAGGGGTGGCCTTATTGGTTTGGGTGTGGCCTTATTAGATTGGGTGTGGCCTTCTTGAAGTTTTGTCTCTTGGGGCTGGGCTTTGAGGTTTTAAGAGCACATACTAGGACCCCGCCCCCACTCCCCACCTCCCACCCCCTCCCACTCTCTCTCTTTTACCTGCAAGTCAGGATGTAACACTCTCAGCTACTGCATATTCCTAATTGCTTTCTTCCTTGATTATCATGAACTAATCCTCTGAAACTAAAAGCAAGGCCCCACTTGAATTGTCTTCTTCATAAGAGTTGCCTTGGTCATGGTATATTTTTACAGCAATAGAAGAGTGACTAAGATGAAAGTAATCTTTTCTTTATTTTTATTTTGATGTACTATGTCCATGGCAGTGGTTACAGGTAAATAAAAACAATTATTTTATGTGAAAAATAAAGTAAGTAAAACTAAATAATCAGATATGTAGAGAAAATACAAGAATTTTAATTGACTCCATGTAAGTAATTTATTGTCCCAAGTAGATTTACGCTGCATTAGGATCAGTCTATCAAGAAGAGTAGCAACCACACTGAAGAAAATAAACAATGAGCACTTAATGAAAATATTGAACATGGATTAGAATGCAGTGAGTTTTAAAAGTAAATGGAACTTAGAAAGAAAACATGAAAAATACGTTCGAAATAGAATTAGGAGGGTAAGGAAAAATCAGAATTCAACGTAATGATTATTTTAGTATTTTATAGTAGTGCTACTGAAGCTGACAGAATAGAGTATTAAGGCAAATAAAAAATAAAAGTAGGTCAAGGGCAGAAAGAACTTAAAATGGGCCTAAGAAGGAACAGAGACAGGGACTAGGAATGAGCCACACTTACAGAACAAAACGATATGGAATAAGGCATCAACAATACTAAGCAGAGACTTTAAGTGATTATGTGCCTAGAATCATTGCCACATTCCACAGTTTATTCATGGACATGGACTTGGACATAGTGCATCAAAACAAAAACAAAGAAAAGATTCTCTATTAGTCACTGTTCTCTGGCCCAGGCTATGCAGTCATGAGAAAACCAGTGTAGTTTCAACAAAGGTAGGTGGATAAAAGTCTGCAGTGAGGGTAGGTAGGAGGAGAGAGACTTTTCCTGTACAACAATGCTGAGATGAGAATTGGGAAGACTCAAGGTGAGGGTCATATTGATATGTTTAGTTATGTGGGGCCTGAGCATATTTATAGGCTAGAGAAACTGGGCAAGACTTAAGGACTAAAAGGAAGGCAGTATCTGAAGCACTAGATCACAGACACACAAATGTTCCAGAGGAAAGCAAAGGCCTTGCATAGACAGCTGAAAGGAAATAGAACACATATAGGAAAGTGCCCATAGAAGTGGAGATGCACAAAACTGAAAAATTGCAGATATTCACCCCAATTTTTTTCAAAAGAAAAATTGAAACCTTCATCTTAAGAAGGAAAGTGTGATAGAAATTGGTGTGGTTGGTAGCAGTGGCTAAGCTTTCAGACCAGAACAGAGGGATCCAGAAAATAAAGCCTGTCAATAGCCTAACTCCAGTTTGAGATGCTGAATGTATACGGCAGTGGTGATCACTATTATGTGATGTTCACTAGCTGATATGATACACTTAAAGGGAAGTAAAAATAGGCAATTATACGTACAGGGAAGAAATACATCCAGGGCACAACTCCTGTAATTCTTGCTCCTCTTGTTTTGTACTGTAAAGTGGCATTACTGAAAGGTCTCCAAAATATCTACATGTTGCTTCCTTTTAGAGCTCCATTACTTGAATTTTCTGAGGTCTCACTAGCCTAAACTTTTCAGTGTATTATATAATAAAATATAAATAGTTTATCCTAACAGTTAAAAGAAATCCTTTCCAAAAATGTGGATCTCAAACTATATTATATAAATAACTATGGTATTTGAGCATCAAATCAGTCCTTTCCTTCCAGCAAAATCCAGAAATTCAAATGCAGAGTACTAAGCACACACATATGCATACAGGTGCATATAGCTGACACACAGCAGACCTTTCATTGGAAAACTAAATACTATTCATGTTGGGTAGTTTTCATAATTGTTTTCCTTTTGTAATATTGAAAGGGAAGCAGATCTACTTCCTCTGTATTCAGAGGAATGGAAATTAGTATTGGAAATAGGCACTTAAAATCCCCAAGATGTTTACATTAAAGATAAAATACAATAAGTTAAAAATACCATCTGGGAAAAGGGAATCTGATACTGAGCCAGAAAATAAATGCCCCAAAAGGCCCAGAACTCAAGGACAATCTTTTTTTAACCCTTTTACTCTCTGCAAGATACAAGGTTTCTATGTATATAATGTCAAAAGTGTCCACTGCTCTGCAGCCCCAAGTGCAGGAACATATGGACTGCATTCTCTCACAACAGGACAAGATAGGAACTGCCTGCCAATTCTGCCCTGGCATTCCCTTGTATTAAGGAGTTTTATATCTTGCTCTTACTGTTGTAATTTATTAAGTTAGTTACAGATGCTTTTAAATATTTTATATTCTTTCTCTGCTTCATCCTCATATGTGATAGATGATTCATCTAGTTTGGACCCAAAGATCACCACTGCAATCCATTTGAGCCTCATACACATGTTATGGAAAATCTAATCAGCTAATGGTTTAGGCAATAAATTATACTTTTGCCTGCCTGGCCTTGCTCTTACCTTTAATTTAGAAATGTAACAGTGCAGATTTTTTTCTCCCATTACCCTTCTTTCAGGATGGATTTTTGGTATGCCATAACCCAGGATCTGATTTTTCCTTATAGATTTAAATTTATTATTTGCAGTTAGGTACTGCAGTATTTTTATATTTAGATAACTTTATGACATGTTGACTTCTGTGACAAAATTTGCTTACCTTGACTCTATTGGAATTTGAGGCAGAGGTTTCTATGTTGTCTCTAGAGCACTACATTGAACATTGTACAAAACTCATAAATATACCTACCCTCTATCCAGTAGATGATATCAAGTAGATATCAGTAGCCAAACTCCACATGCCATAACTTTAGTTGGAATAAAAATGTATCTGTAGACATTTTCAAATATCTTAATACTACCTAACCATTCCTGCTCACAAATCAAACACTGATGTAAGCAACTGGGGAGGGGGGAAGGGAATATATCACCACATCATAGGAGAACATTTCAGTGAGGAAAAGAAAAAAGAGAGGAGGGCAGAAAGGGAGATTACCAACTTAAAGAATTTGAGGAACTACAACCGGAAGTTTACTAAAGTATCACTAGCAGGAGCGAGAAACAGAAAGTTGTCATTGAGAATGCTGAAACACAATATTCCCTGTGAAGACCTTTCTTAGTTCTGTAGCAGTTGACTCAGTAGTAAAAGCTGATTGCCACTTATCTCTGCTCTCACTGTGATGCCTAATCTATTAAAATCCTATTACTTTTGTATTTCAGTTATCTTTCATTTTACCCACTATTTTTGTCTTCATCGGTATTCTACAGTCCAACAGATAACTATCTTTCCCCTGAAACATCTCCCACCTCTCCTTTGGATTCCATCCTGTCACATCTTGACTTCAGTCTTTACTCTGTAGTAATCAGAGTATTTTCCAAATCAGATTCACTCAGGGTTTTCAGATGATAGTTGCTCTTTTTGTGTCCTGCTATTCTACATGTAAAAATAAAACTTAATATTACTAACAAACCTTAACATCATATATTCCTCCAGTCCTGTGCTTTAGCATCATCCAAGTCACTCACTATTCTTTTTTTTCTTCTGATTAAAAATAGATTATTTTCCAAACAGTATATTCTAATTATAATTTTCCCTTGACTAACTCCTCCCAGATATTCCCTATCTCCCATCCCACCCAAATCCACACCAGTCATTAGAAAGCAGACACCTAGAAAAATAAGATAAAATAAAACCAAGCAAAACAATAAGACAAAGCAAGCTAACAAAAATAAAAGCCCAAGAGAAAGTACAAGAAATACCTAGGGATACAGAGACAGACATATGCATACAAAAAAATCCTATTAAAAACATAAAACTTGGAACCATAAAATGTAAGAGAAAGACCTTTAAGATTTTCTAAAAAACCTGTCAAAGAATTATGGGACAAAAATCTCCAAAAATACCATTGACTTTGTTTTGTTTTGGTTCTCTTTGGTGTAGAACCTGCCCTTAAATATTGTTTGAATATCTAGTGAGACTCTATTGGAGAAAAATAATTTTTCTGTTGTAAGTAATCATCACTGCACTTTTCTCACATGCTTGTATTCTTTGTCTTTCTTGATTGAGCATGCCCACTATCTTACTCAGCCTCAGATGAGTAAATCAGGTTATTAGTCTGGGACAAGGACTTTTACCAACAGAAACCTATTGTAGGTCTTAAGAAATGTTTTATTTCATAAATATATATATATATATTGGTACTCATTCATTCTATTTACATTATGATCAATTCATAATGGCAACTAGACTAAAGCCAGCAGGCCAGTCTACCTCATAGTTTGTTAGACCTAGAGGTCTTACATGTACCTAGAGATGACTAAATACATCAAAAATAATGAAGAAAAGAATGAATTATACATGGATGAATGAATAAGCAGATAGATTGAGAATGGATACATGGATGTTAGATGAAATGTTTGTATGATTACCTCTATTAACATTGTTTTTCTATAATTTTCTTTCTTGTATTTTACTAAATATTCATCACATCTTCTAGATTAATCTGCTCATTGTATTTAATTTCTTATGTTCACATTTCTGTTGATATTTTAGACTAACTTCTGAACGAAATTTGGTTTTGAAATTAGGAACACTAAGTCAGGAATGGTGGCAGATTCCTGCAACGCAAACTTTTAGAAGGTAGAAGCAAAAGGATCATAAATCCTAGGCCAGTCTTAGATATATAATAAAATCTGTACCCAAATTAAGCAGAACCAAAATGTTAGGAAAGGCCAAATGCAACCTAAATAATAAGCAGAAAGAATTTATTGAAAAACTGCTTTTGGTAGACTTTTGAAGCTGGTATAGAACTTACTATTTTGATAATACAAGTTTCAAATGTACTATCTTTTAAAAATCAACAACAAAACAAACAGAAACATGAGAATGGCCTACAAGTGAGAAACCTGATTCAAACATGTGCTTAGCCAATAGAATTTGAGCTCTATTCAAAGTGGATTCTTGTTTTAATTGTATTCTTGTATTTTTTGATACAGGTGATAATGATGAGGAAGAGGATTGCTATTTTAATGATTACCTAATTATGCTTTAGTCTTGCACTTCACCAAATACATGATCTTATTTAGTTCTTCTGACTTTACTAGTAATCCTAGTGAGCAAGGAACCTAAAATGAGGCTTAGAGAACAAATTCTTGTATCTATATTCATACTATATTTCCATCATGAAAAAGGTAGACAACAGTGGGAATTGTAGAGTTGTCTTTATACAGTATGCTAATTCTTTTTTTTTGAAGAGGAAGCTACATGTTTATTTCTTCTTAGAGTTTATATACAGCCAATCATGAGGAAAGCCAAGGGAGACACTCAAACCAGGACCTTGAAACAGAAACCATGGAGGAATGTTGTTTCTTGGCTTGCTCCGCAGATCCTATCTAGCTACCTTTCTTTCTTTTTTTTTTTTTTATTAACTTGAGTGTTTCTTATATACATTTCGAGTGTTATTCCCTTTCCAGTTTTCCGGGCAAACATCCCCCTAATCCCCCCTGCCCTTCATTATGGGTGTTCCCCTCCCCACCCTCCCCCCATTGCCACCTTCCCCCAACAATCACATTCACTGGGGGTTCAGTTTTAGCAGTATCAAGGGCTTCCCCTTCCACTGGTGATCTTACTAGGATATTCATTGCTACCTATGAGGTCAGAGTCCAGGGTCAGTCCATGTATAGTCTTTAGGTAGTGGCTTAGTCCCTGGAAACTCTAGTTGCTTGGCATTGTTGTTCATAAGGGGTCATGAGCCCCTTCAAGCTCTTCCAGTTCTTTCTCTGATTCCTTCAACGGGGGTCCTATTCTCAGTTCAGTGGTTTGCTGCTGGCATTCGCCTGTGTATCAGCTGTATTCTGGCTGTGTCTTTCAGGAGAGATCTACATCCGGCTCCTGTTGGCCTGCACTTCTTTGCTTCATCCATCTTGTCTAACTGGGTAACTGCATATGTATGGGTCACATGTGGGGCAGGCTCTGAATGGGTGTTCCTTCTGTGTCTGTTTTAATCTTTGCCTCTCTATTCCCTGCCAAGGATATTCTTGTTCCCCCTTTTAAAGAAGAAGTGAAGCATTCACGTTTTGATCATCTGTCTTGAGTTACATGTGTTCTAGGCATCTAGGGTAATTCAAGCATTTGGGCTAATAGCCACTTATCAATGAGTGCATAACATGTATGTCTTTCTGTGATTGGGTTACCTCACTCAGGATGATATTTTCCAGTTCCAACCATTTGCCTATGAATTTCATAAAGTCATTGTTTTTGATAGCTGAGTAATATTCCATTGTGTAGATGTACCACATTTTCTATATCCATTCCTCTGTTGAAGGGCATCTGGGTTCTTTCCAGCTTCTGGCTATTGTAAATAAGGCTGTTATGAACATAGTGGAGCACGTGTCTTTTTTTATATGTTGGGGCATCTTTTGGGTATATGCCCAAAGGAGGTATAGCTGGATCCTCACGTAGTTCAATGTCCAATTTTCTGAGGAACCTCCAGACTGTTTTCCAGAATGGTTTTACCAGTCTGCAATCCCACCAACAATGGAGGAGTGTTCCTCTTTCTCCACATCCTCGCCAGCATTTGTTGTCACCTGAGTTTTTGATCTTGGCCATTCTCACTGGTGTGAGGTGAAATCTCAGGGTTGTTTTGATTTGCATTTCCCTTATGACTAAAGATGAACATTTCTTTATGTGTTTCTCAGCCATTCGGCATTCCTCATCTGTGAATTCTTTGTTTAGGTCTGAACCCCATTTTTAATAGGGTTATTTGTCTTCCTGCAATCTAACATCTTGAGTTCTTTGTATATTTTGGATATAAGGCCTCTATCTCTTGTAGGATTGGTAAAGATCTTTTCCCAATCTGTTGGTTGCCGTTTTGTCCTAACCACAGTGTCCTTTGCTTTTCAGAAGATTTGCAGTTTTATGAGATCCCATTTGTTGATTCTTGATCTTAGAGCATAAGCCATTGGTGTTTTGTTCAGGAGATTTTTTTCCAGTGCCCATGTGTTCGAGATGCTCCTCTAGGTTTTCTTCTATTAGTTTGAGTGTATCTGGTTTGATGTGGAGGTCCTTCATCCACTTGGACTTAAGCTTTGTACAGGGTGATAAGCATGAATCGATCTGTATTCTTATACATGTTGACCTCCAGTTGAACCAGCACAATTTGCTGAAAATGCTATCTTTTTTCCATTGAATGGTTTTGGCTCCTTTGTCAAAAATCAAGTGCACATAGGTGTGTGGGTTCATTTCTGGGTCTTCAATTCTATTCCATTGGTCTATCTGTCTGTCTCTGTACCAATACCATGCAGATTTTATCACTATTGCTCTGTAATATTGCTTGAGTTCAGGGATAGTGATTCCCCCTGAAGTCCTTTTATTGTTGAGAATAGTGTTAGTGATCCTGGGTTTTTTGTTATTCCAGATGAATTTGCAAATTGTTCTGTCTAACTCTTTGAAGAATTGGATTGGTATTTTGATGGGGATTGCATTGAATATGTAGATCGCATTTGGTAAAATGACCATTTTTACTATATTAATCCTGCCAATCCATGAGCATGGAGATCTTTCCATTTTCTGAGGTCTTCTTCAATTTCTTTCTTCAGAGTCTTGAAGTTCTTATTGTACAGATCTTTTATTTGCTTGGTTAAAGTCACACTGAGGTACTTTATATTGTTTGGGTCTATTATGAAGGGTGTCATTTCCCTAATTTCTTTCTTGGCTTGTTTCTCTTTTGTGTAGAGGAAGGCTAATGATTTATTTGAGTTAATTTTATACCCAGCCACTTTGCTGAAGTTGTTTATCAGCTTTAGTAGTTCTCTGGTGGAACTTTTGGGATCACTTAAATATACTATCATATCATCTGCAAATAGTGATATTTTGACTTCTTCTTTACCAATCTGTATCCCCTTGATTTCCTTTTGTTGTCTGATTGCTCTGGCTAGAACTTCAAGAAATATATTGAATAAGTAGGGAGAGAGTGGGCAGCCTTGTTTAGTCCCTGATTTTAGTGGGATTGCTTCAAGTTTCTCTCCATTTAGTTTAATGTTAGCAACTCGTTTGCTGTATATGGCTTTTACTATGTTTAGGTATGGGCCTTGAATTCCTATTCTTTCCAGGACTTTTATCAGGGAGGGGTGTTGAATTTTTTCAAATGCTTTCTCAGCGTCTAATGAAATGATCATGTGGTTTTGTTCTTTCAGTTTGTTTATATAATGGGTCACGTTGATGGTTTTCCGTATATTAAACCATCCCTGCATGCCTGGGATGAAGCCTACTTGATCATGGTGGATGGTTGTTTTGATGTGCTCTTGGATTCGGTTTGCCAGAATTTTATTGAGTATTTTCGCGTCGATATTCATAAGGGAAATTGGTCTGAAGTTCTCTTTCTTTGTTGGGTCTTTGTGTGGTTTAGTTATAAGAGTAATTGTGGCTTCATAGAAGGAATTCGGTAGTGCTCCATCTGTTTCAATTTTGTAGAATAGTTTGGATAATATTGGTATGAGGTCTTCTATGAAGGTGTGATAGAATTCTGCACTAAACCCGTCTGGACCTGGGCTGTTTTTGGTTGGGAGACCTTTAATGACTGCTTCTATTTCCTTAGGAGTTATGGGGTTGTTTAACTGGTTTATCTGTTCCTGATTTAACTTCGGTACCTGGTATCTGTCTAGGAAATTGTCCATTTCCTGAAGATTTTCAAGTTTTGTTGAATATAGGTTTTTATAGTAAGATCTGATGATTTTTTGAATTTCCTCTGAATCTGTAGTTATGTCTCCCTTTTCATTTCTGATTTTGTTAATTTGGACACACTCTCTGTGTCCCCTCGTTAGTCTGGCTAAGGGTTTATCTATCTTGTTGATTTTCTGAAAGAACCAACTTTTGGTTCTGTTGATTCTTTCTATGGTCCTTTTTGTTTCTACTTGGTTGGTTTCAGGTCTGAGTTTGATTATTTCCTGCCTTCTACTCCTCCTGCGTGTATTTGCTTCTTTTTGTTCTAGAGCTTTTAGGTGTGCTGTCAAGCTGCTGACATATGCTCTTTCCTGTTTCTTTCTGCAGGCACTCAGCGCTATGAGTTTTCCTCTTAGCACAGCTTTCATTGTGTCCCATAAGTTTGGGTATGTTGTACCTTCATTTTCATTAAATTCTAAGAAGTCTTTAATTTCTTTCTTTTTTTCTTCCTTGACCAGGTTATCGTTGAGTAGAGCATTGTTCAATTTCCACGTATATGTGGGCGTTCTTCCCTTATTGTTTTGACGACCAGCTTTAGGCTGTGGTGATCTGATAGCACGCATGGGATTATTTCTGTCTTTCTGTACCTGTTGAGGCCCGTTTTTTGACCAATTATATGGTCAATTTTGGAGAATGTAGTATGACGAGCTGAGAAGAATGTATATCCTTTTACTTTAGGATAGAATGTTCTATAAATATCTGTTAAGTCCATTTGGTTCATGACTTCTCTCAGTCTGTCTACGTCTTTGTTTAATTTCTGTTTCCATGATCTGTCCATTGATGAGAGTGGGGTGTTGAAATCTCCTACTATTATTGTGTGAGGTGCAATGTGTGTTTTGAGCTTTTGTAAGGTTTCTTTTACGTATGTAGGTGCCCTTGTGTTTTGGGCATAGATATTTAGGATTGAGAGTTCATCTTGGTGGATTTTTCCTTTGATGAATATGAAGTGTCCTTCCTTACCTTTTTTGATGACTTTTAGTTGAAAATTGATTTTATTTGATATTAGAATGGCTACTCCGGCTTGCTTCTTCCGACCATTTGCTTGGAAAGTTTTTTCCAGGCTTTCACTCTGAGGTAGTGTCTGTCTTTGTCTCTGAGGTGTGTTTCCTGTAGGCAGCAGAATGCAGGGTCCTCATTGCGTATCGAGTTTGTTAATCTATGCCTTTTTATTGGAGAGTTGAGACCATTGATGTTGAGAGATATTAAGGAATAGTGATTATTGCTTCCCGTTTTATTCCTATTTGGATGTGAGGTTATGTTTGTGTGCTTTTCTTCCCTTTGTTTTATTGTCAAGATGATTAGTTTCTTGCTTTTTCTAGGGTGTAGCTTGCCTCGTTATGTTGGACTTTACCATTTATTATCCTTTGTAGTGCTGGATTTGTAGTAAGATATTGCGTAAATTTGGTTTTGTCATGGAATATCTTGGTTTCTCCATGTATGTTAAGTGAGAGTTTTGCTGGATACAGTAACCTGGGCTGGCACTTGTGTTCTCTTAGGGTCTGTATGACATCTGTCCAGGATCTTCTGGCTTTCATAGTCTCTGGCGAAAAGTCTGGTGTGATTCTGATAGGTTTGCCTTTATATGTTACTTGACATTTTTCCCTTACTGCTTTTATTATTCTTTCGTTTTTGTGCATTTGGTGTTTTGACTATTATGTGTTGGGAGGTGTTTCTTTTCTGGTCCAATCTATTTGGAGTTCTGTAGGCTTCTTGTATGCCTATAGGTATCTCTTTTTTTTAGGTTAGGGAAGTTTTCTTTTATGATTTTGTTGAAGATATTTACTGGTCGTTTGAGCTGGGAGTCTTCACTCTCTTCTATACCTATTATCCTTAGGTTTGATCTTCTCATTGAGTCCTGGATTTCCTGTATGTTTTGGACCAGTAGCTTTTTCTGCTTTACATTATCTTTGACAGTTGAGTCGATGATTTCTATGGAATCTTCTTTTCCTGAGATTCTCTCTTCTATCTCTTGTATTCTGTTGGTGATGCTTGTATCTATGGCTCCTTGTCTCTTCCTTTGGTTTTCTATATCGAGGGTTGTTTACATGTGTTCATTCTTGATTGCTTTTATTTCCATTTTTAATTCTTTCAATTGTTTGATTGTGTTTTCCTGGAATTCTTTCAGGGATTTTTGTGATTCCTCTCTGTAGGCTTCTACTTGTTTATTTATGTTTTCCTGCGTTTCTCTAAGGGAGTTCTTCACGTCTTTCTTGAAGTCCTCCAGCATCATGATCAGATATGATGTTGAAACTAGATCTTGCTTTTCTGGTGTGTTTAGATATTCTGTGTTTGCTTTGGTGGGAGAATTGGGCTCCAATGATGCCATGTAGTCTTGGTTTCTGTTGCTTGGCTTCCTGTGCTTGCCTCTTGCCATCAGATTATCTCTAGTGTTACTTTGTTCTGCTATTTCTGACAGAGGCTAGAGTGTCCTATAAGCCTGTGTGTCAGGAGTGCTGTAGACCTGTTTTCCTGTTTTCTTTCATCCAGTTATGGGGACAGAGTGTTCTGCTTTCAGGCGTGTAGTTTTTCCTATCTACAGGTCTTCAGCTGTTCCTGTGGGCCTGTGTCTTGTGTTCACCAGGCAGGCCGCTTGGAGCTGGAAGGTTTGTCTTACCTGTGGTCCAGAGATTCAGGTTTGCTCGTGGGGTGTTGCTTATGAGCTCTCTGCGGCGGCAGCAACCAGGAAGATCTGCGCTGCCCCTTCAGGGAGTCTCAGTTCACCAGGGTTCTAGATGGCGTCTGGTGTTTTCCTCTGGAGTCAGAGATGTCCGCAGAGTGTAGTCTCCTCTGCTTTCCCAGGCATGTCTGCCTCTCTGAAGGTTTAGCTCTCCGTCCCACGGGATTTGGGTACTGAGAACTGTTTATCTGGTCAGTCCCTTCAGGTTCTGGCGGTGTCTCAGAGGCAGCAGATTTCCTGCTCCTGTGCCCTTATCCAAGGGAAACCAGAGGCCGTATACAGTTTCCTCTTGGGCCAGGGATGTGGGCAGGGGTGGGCAGTGTTGGTGGTCTCTTCTGCTCTGCAGTCTCAGGAGTGCCCACCTGTCTCAGCGGTGAGCTCTCTCTCCCATGGGGTCTGGGAGCCTACGGTATGCTTCTTAAATTACATCTAAAACTGCATATCATTGAGTTTTGATTCAACCGTAGCCAATATCTTTTAGCATTGTATGATGTTTGCAATAAAGTTGCCTCCTTTCAAAAAGTACACCTCTTCTTAAACTCAGTTGCATATGCATTGTCTTATTAAAGGTTTAAATATTTTCTGTGAAAATTCTATTTCATTTCATAGGTGAGAATACTCAACTGAAGAGCAATAGCTAGCCTATATTTCCAAAAACCTTTGATCAAAGTTCTTGGGGGTGTGAGTTTTGATCCCTTTAGTGACCAGAAGATAGTCACCATGAACCAGTTCAGGAGTGTGATATGTTGTAAAGGAGCCTTTTGAAAGCATGTGGAACTTTTGATATCCTGTGATGGGTTGTTAGCAATAAAAAGAACCCAATTTTGGAGGTAAGGATGTATGCACACCTCAAGAGAGTGAGTTAAGATGAGAAAGTAGCTGGTCAGTAGTAGCAGTTTTGATGAACAGCTTTAGAGGTAGAAATTTCAAAATTAGATATGAGGCTATGGATTTGGAAATATGATATAAACGTTTCCTATAAGTTTAACACAGAAGTAAAAAAATCAGAAAAGAATACATGATGACTGTGCATGTTGTAAAAGAATAGGTGCCAGACAACCTACGTAAAATTTTTTGGCCTAATACATCAATTCAGCATGGTTTTAAAAGGAAAGACTGAAGAAATGGGTTTGTCACTAAAGTTTTGTCACACAAGCAGGAGAACCTGAGTATGGAATCACAGCACTTACATCAAAAAAATTAAGGTGCCGATGCAAGAGCTGAGCAAGGAATACTCTAATATAAATGCCAAAGTGGATAGGTAAAAGCCCACAATCCCTCAACACTACACAAAATATAGAGGCAACTGAAGAGAACTGACAGTGGAAATGGTGGTGTTATCCAGGAGAGCACACCAATTAGTTGTGCAATGTGACATGGTCAACTTTGAAATAGCATTGTATGTGTTTGTGTGTGTGTGTGTGTGTGTGTGTGTGTGTATTCTTATGTACATACATATATTAACGCAGAACAAAAAGGAGACCAAGAATTTGAAGAAGAATATGTAGGGATGGATATATGAGAGGATTTGGAGGGGAAAATGGACAAGAAACATACAAATTGTGTCAGAATCTCAAAAATATAAAAAAGCAGGATTTGACAGAAGCTTTTTTAATTTTTTTTTAAAGATTTTATTTTGTTGTATATGAGTACACTGTAGCTGCCTTCAGATGCACCAGAAGAGGGCATCAGATCTCATTACAGATGGTTGTGAGCCACCATGTGGTTGCTGGGATTTGAACTCAGGACCTCAGGAAGAGCAGTTGGTGCTCTTAACCATTGAGCCATCTCTCCAGCCCCAGACAGAAGCTTTTAAGACAGTCTTTCTAATTAAAATAATTAGGAGAGCAATGGAGAGAAAAAGAAAACACCATTCAGCATCAACCCCTGACCTCATTTCATAAGAACTTTAATGATCTCTCTTGTTGAAGGCTCCGAGCTCCACATCTTCAGAATTGACTATATAGTCTAACAGTAACCGCAGACTAGGAAAGAAAAACAGGAACATTGGTTGAATAGGTGTGTTTGGGACCAATAGAGAGGGGAATTGAAAGGTAAAATTTATCTGATCCGAGAAATGGGAAAGAGAAGTTGGTAAATATAGAAGGTAGGTAGAGAGTTAAAGAGAATATGAGGATACAAATGATCTAATGTGGAAAATTGAAAAAGTGCAGCTTCTTAGAGAAGTGGAGAGGTAAATATCAAAGGGAGGTAGGTAAAACAATAATAGGGATATCTGGGCAAGCCATGGGGAATTTTACTATTAACTACTTTAAAAAGACAGAAAAAAAATCTGTAATGTATGTAATTTGCTGCCTGTGCCTTGGACTGCCTACTATCCGATCCTACTTGCCCTTGGAGATTGGAAGAGAGGTGGCTTGGGAATCAAGGGCAGAGACTCTAGGAAAAATGCTGGGTGAAAAATGCTGCACCAAGCTCCTCTGAAGCCTGCTGCAAGTTCCTTTAATACCCTCCACCTGTGCCCCATTGGTACCAAGAAAGTATCACTTCTAAACAGCAGTTACTGATTGCCTGGCATTGTCTACGTCAGCAATCCTTGGTATCTCAATCCTTGGCAGTCCTCAATTAGGTCCTCCTGCAAGAGATGTCTTTGCAGCTGTTCAGAACATGGAATTTATGCAGAGGATGCCACACTTTCCCTCTTACATTTCCACAATTTTGATTTTTTTTTTATTTTGACTGACTAGTGGAAGCCAGGGTGCCAGTGCTTCAACATTGTTGACCCACCTCAGAGGATTCCCAGTATACTGGACTCTGCCTGTCTTAGGTTGTCTGCCCTGAAGTCAAGTACATTTATCTGCATTGACTACCAGCCCTCAATGAGATGTCACTCCTGAGGCTTGTCATGCAAGGAACATGTCATGAGAAACAGCCTACATGGTGATCTCACAGATCTCTGCCATTTAGTCTTTGATTACTTCCTTAGGGGTAGCGATCGGTATTTTCGAGAGCCATCGGCACCTGGAGGATAGCCTTATTTAAGGAGTGCTGCCTGGGAATATGCTGTGTTAGATATTTAATCAAAATAATTATTAGTATGACGATTCTTTCCATTATAGCATAAGTGGCTATCACATGGGATAAACAGTCTCTTAGTATTGTCCCACACTTTTCCAAAGAATCTGGCATCTAGTAAGAGCATTGAGGTTGACTCAGTGCACATCTGGTTGCTTAAGGTTGGCTATGTTCTTCTCCCTTAATAGCACAGAATAATTAAGGAATTTATCTGACCAGATACCTTTAAGATATTGAACCTGTGTTGTCTGTCTTCAGTGTCATTATGTACCTGATAAAGGATAGGCAGATTTGACTAAAACTTTAGGTCACATGCTTACTATACATGTCCCTAACAAGAGCCAATTCTTCTGCTAGTAAGTCAACCTTTTGTTGATAATGTGGATAGCTTGATAAAGATGTTGATTTAGTACATCTTGTGCATGCAGAACATCAGATGACTTACAGACTATTACATTGACAGCCTCTGCTGTAGTGGCTGTTTGGATCAAGGCACCAGCAGCTATTACCTAGCTGGCAGTGCCTGCAATGATGGTTGTAATGATGGCACCTGTAATACCAAAATCCTTCTTTCCCCAGTGTATGGGTTGTGAATCTGGGTCATCAGAATGATGGCAGGAAAGTGAGAGGTACTTACCACACACATCCAAATAGTGGCTAGATCCCTCATCAGGATAGCCATTGGTAAATACCCTATCCAGCAGGCAGTTAGGAGACATTTTTCATGAAAGCAGTTAAGGCTGTTTCTGACAATGGAGGTATTGGTGACTGCAAAGAAAAAGGAAGGTCAGACACAAACTGGGGCAGTTTTCCAGACAATATGGCTGCCAATGATTTTATTCATGGGGATCACCCCAGTCCAAATTTTGCCAACCAGTTTATATAGAAATATGACCCATTAAAGAGACAGTCACATTTTAGGAAAGTAGGGAGCATAATCAACACAATTAGAAGAGCCACATGAATCCCAACTGCTCATCATATCAGAATCTAATAGATCCCTGTTAATGTAGGGAGTAATATTAGAAGCATCATGTGACATAAACCTCTCCATACCAAGTGTGAGGTTAAATGAGAATATCAGGTAGTCCCTGGTGAATTTTATACCTACTGCACTCTGGAAATGCTCACAAGGGATAGGAAGCCCCACAAAAGGGGGGCATTTGAGGGATACTTGAACAGCAAGGCAGGGGTTGAAGTGATTTGCTTGGAGGATCTTTTGGGGATTTGTAATCAAGGAGAATGTGAAGTTTCATGACTAACATGGTGCCATAAATCAGATTACCATGAAAGTCCCCTGTGGTCTTATTGTGTAGCTGGATACAAGGGCCAACAGATGAGACATTGGTAGTAAAGCAGAGAACTTCCTCCATGGGCCAAGAGCCTTCTAATCATGGTGTAGTAGTGACTAAGTCCATGAAGGCTAACCCCTTCCTAACAGTGGGAGAGAAAATAAGAGAGAGGCCAGTATGTTTGCTGCCACAGGCAAACGAATGGGTGGCAGTGGCACCAAAATCTAGAGCTCATCAGCCCTCTGAGGCTAAAGAAAAATTAATAAAAATGGTATGTACATTACATCTCTCGGTCCTGGTCTTCTTTTGACTTCTTCATCACCTCCTGGAACATGGCTGGGCCAAAATCTCTTGAGGTCACATATATTGGTGGAATTGTGTCCTGATAGAAAACGCAAGCATAACGTCACTCCCTTGTCAGAAGTAGAGCAGGAGGCTGCAATTGAGAGGTTATTGGGTCCCTTTACCTAACCAAAGGGAGGGAAGTATCCCTCAGCAAATTATGCCCAATGTAAGCAGTGCTCAGTCCTTTCTCATCAAAGGAGAGAAAGTTCACATGGAACACACCTCCATCAATGCAAGACGTGGATAGCATTTGAATTCTGGGGAGATGGCCTGAGCAAGTTCTCCCTTCGAAGAGTGGTTTGCTCTTTCTACAACTGCTTGACCTTGAGAATTATAAGGTATCCCAAAGGAATGACTGATCCTCCATGAGTTTAAGAAGGTGCTGAACTACTGAGGTGAGTAAACAGGTCCACTGTCATTCTTGAGTGCCCAAGGCACTCCCATTACCAGCATTGTTGATTTCATGGCCTAATAGCATGAGAGGGCTTTTCAACGCCCTAGCTACCACATATACAAATGCTAAGCAAGTATCTAACACAACATGTCCATACCTAAAATTACCAAAGGTTGGGTAATGGGTGGCATCCATATGCCATATTGCACTGGGGAAATAGACCTCTAGGGTTAATTCCTGGTCTGCTAAAGAGCCCCATTGGTCCAGGAGGTGCACACATTGCATAGGACCTTGCAATATGTTTATATTACAACATAGGCAATTTGGGAAAAAAGTTATGTAAATTCTGAGGGGAAAGGTGAAACTGCTGATTTAACATTCTGGCTTGTTCTAGCAATTCATGTCTATTGCCATAATCAGGGCATCAGCTTTTTCATTTCCTTCTGGTAGTATGTCAGGAAATTTAGAATGCATTCTTATGTGTGAAATGAACTAGGAATTTGCCCTATTCTTGAGAGCATTCTGGATAGATCACATACAGATATGTATAGGGCTGTTTTGCTCTTTAATATAGGAGAAGTACATGGTACAGATAGCTTACCCTGCATATTGGCTGTCTGAGAAAAATATTAAGGGGTTCTCATTGGCAATACTCAAAATTTTTCAGGAGTTCGAATAACCCACCTAGTTGTACTGAGCCAGGATTAGGGAGAATGTGAGTTGTGTTCTTTCCCCTGGTCTTTGGATAACAACCCCATACCTGGTGTTATTAACATCAGAATGGGCCATGGTTGTCATGGGAATGGGACTAGATCTAGGTATGCTATGGGGTTTAACTGTAATTGGCAGCTGGGAAGAGCAGCAAGATGCTTGTCTGGTGGCATGTGATTATACAACGAGCATCTGAACTCTGCCACCATTTCTTGAAAGCTGGTGGAATCTGCCCATAATGATTGAGAATATCCTACAGAGAATGGAAGAATTATTTTGTCTTGTTCCCTGTTATAACTTCTCTTTCCTAAGTCTCTTGACTTAAGGGCAAGGTGGAAGGCAATCTAAAACTTTAAGGTAACCTTAAGTAAATCAGAGTGGGCCTGGTGCAACTAAATGAGGGTCCCATTCTGTAGTACACTCTTAGAACTTCTTTAACGAACCACAGAATTATGGCCTAGAGGAATTTCCCTGGATCATGCCTTTCCAAAGTTTATACAGAAAGGAACATCATAACTTTCTCTAGTAGGTTGCTATCCTCACATGTTATTTTAACCCTAGTGGAGGGGATACTAGGCCTCTCCAAGAGAGAAAAGCAGAACCTTATCTCCTGATCTGGAATAGACAGGAAAGGTTTAAGCCAGTTAACAGTTCCACACAATTATTGTAGTTCCACAAGGGAGTAGACCAGAGGCTTAATCTTGTCAGAAAAAGAAAATCTCAGGAAGGCATATGGGGGAACTCTCTGAATCATTTTTGGAGCAACTTTTGAGGTTTTCCAAGATAAGCGACAACTGAGAGGACTCCCTTTCAAGATCTGGCAGGCTAGGGTGTGCAAGCATAATATCATCCAAATAATAGACTACAATGACATTCCTGGGGACTCTATGGCCTCAGTCACATAATGTTGACAAATGGCCCTGCTATTTTTCATGCCCTGAGGCAGGATTGTCCAATGATATCTTTTATCTGGCTGATTTATACTAGGTTCCCATACTTTGAAGGCAAAACAATCAGTGTCTATCCTGGGGACCCAGAGAGATTTGGAAAAGCAATCCTTAACATCTAGGATAATCACATAGCATTTGGGTGCAATAGCACTAGGATGAGGCAGTCACACTTGAATAGTCACCATTTTCTTTTCTATATGTTCATTAATGGCTCTCAGATCCTTCAGAAGCCTATATTTCCCTGACTTATTTTTAATGATAAAAATTCTGGTCGAAGGTCTCAAATGACCCAAAGATAATTCTTCCAAGACCAGTTCCTTGAGAACAGAAAGCTTACATTCCAAAATGGGCCACTGTTCTACCAGATATCAGCTTTAGACAGGCAGGCCAATGTTATAGGGTCAGGTACCTTGATGTCAATTGGCATTAAATGTGCAGTGGTAATTAGAATTGGGGGTGATTCCTGACTTTGTGACCTGTGTGATTCAGTTGGTCATGTTGTTTAATATCATCAAAAGGGCACAATTATTCATAGTAAGGACAGTACCCAGGTCTTCCAGAATATCTTTTCCTTAAAGGTTGCAGAGAACATCAGCCACAATTGATGTTAAAGATTCCAGATTGTGGTCTAAACCCTACCAACAGACAGGTTGGATAGTCATTTTTGAGGTCTGTTGACCTCCAACTCTTGAGATAGAGAGACCAAACTGGAATATCCAATGGGGGAATATCAGTGCTACCCCTGTGCCAACCAACTCCTTTAATGGGTATGCTGTCTAAATATATAGTCATCATCATGGAATGAGGAAACATAGGCAAGGTCCAAGACTCCTGGTCATGCAGGCTGAGGGATGCCCCTTTTGGAGTTTAAATTGTCTTCCTATTTTTGAGAATGGCAAACTTTAGTGAAATGGAAAGCTTTGTTACAACGAGGACATCGGTTCTTGGGCCTAGCTGAAGGACGGTCCCATCTGAGGTAACCAGGCTTTCTATAGCCACAACAGGAGCCATCGGGTGCCTTTCAAAAGGAGATTTCATTCTCTTTACATGCTCCATGACTAAGGTATCAATGGAGACAGTCAGGGCTGCAATGGGGCTCGAACCAGTGTCCAAATCATGAATGACAACAACCCATTTATGGATATCACTATTCCTTATGGTTGCCACAGCACTGGGAGACTCTTAAGGCCCTCCCATGCAAGCTGCTTGATAAGTATATCTTTGGTTGGAAGAATATTGACCTCTTTTTCCACTGCCTCAGTCACATAGGACCGGAAGTCCATGAAGGATTCTCCAAAGTGCTGGACAAGATTGTGAAATATAAGCAGAGGATCTTAAAAGGTTCATGTCTTAACAGCCTTAAAGGCAAGATCAGCAACCTGTTTAAAGTAAGTATACCATCCTATAGTGACCTGAGTAACAAAATTAATGTATGCCCTGTGGCCAGTAAGCATATCAAAAGGAATGAAAAGATTACATTCCCGATTAATCATAGCCTGATTTTTAGCTAAGTCGTGATATACAGACCTCCAATTAAGAAACATGGAGGGGACATCACCTTAAGTAGATTATACCAATCATAATAGATCTGGAGGTACATGGCCTATTGCTTCCATACTTGTTCAAAATAAGGGGAATCTAGGCCAGAGTTGTTGGCAGGTATTCTGAATAGTGCCAAGTCAGCCAGAGAAGTGGGAATCCAGGTCCTCATCATTGCATAAGGGCCAAGGTTGACAGGGAAAGCCTCAAAATATAGTTGAGAATAATGAGGCACCCTGAGGAGAGGCTGTCCAGCAGGAGGGATGGGTATCGTAGAAACGACCACCACAGGAGTGACCATCAGAAGGCAAAGGTGTTTAGAGTTGATCCCATGTGCTTTCTTCTGGGTAAACAGTCCCTATATCAGGTACGGGTTTGAATCTAGCCTGAAAGTGAAAGTGAGTAGCAGACAACAACGACAAAGAAGACAGAAATATGTCTGTGCATTCACTCTCAAAGCAAGACCAAAAGAAAGTAAGTCAGTTGCCAGGGAAGGCAGACAAAGACAAACAAATAACAAAGAAAAATGGCTGCTGCATGCTCAACCAGACAAAGACAAATAAGAAAGAAAAGATAGCCACTGCACAGTCACCTGGACAAACAAAGACAAAGAAATAAAAGTAGATGGTTGCTGCAGGCTTATCGTGAACCAAAATCAAAAGCGAAATTATGATAGTTACCAGGATGAACAGACAAAAAAGACAAAGAAGACAGAAATGAGGTCCTCATACTCAAAGGGTCTACAACATAAAGCACTAAGGGACCAATTCACAAAAGAAGCAACTGAGGTGAGCACAGCATCATCATCATGAGGAGAAGAGCAGATCAGTTCAAAAAGAGCACCACAGTCTTTCCAGCAACAGACAAATAAACAAACAAACAGAAACAGGAGTTTGCAAGCAGCCACAAAACAAGGACAATAGTACATATGGAGCCAGGTGCTGCCCAACCTTACTTGCCCTTGGGGATTGGACATGAGGTGGCACAGAATCAAGAGCACAAACTCTGGGAGCAGGTGAGATATGCTGCAGTAAGCACATCTGAACGCTGCTGCAAGTTCCGTTAAAACCTTCCACTAGCACCCCCATTGGTCCTAAAGAAAAAGCGTCTCTTCTAAACAGCAGTTCCCCATTGGCTGGCATTGTCTGCGTCAGCAATCCTTGGTCTCTCAGGCAGTCCTCATTTTGGTCCTCCTGCAGGAGATGCATTTGTAGCTATGCAGCCCCATGACATTTATGCAGAGGCAGCCATGTCTTTTTTCCTACAATAATTTAGTATATAGTGATTAAATTATAATCTCAAAATAACAGCAACAAGAAATATATTAGAGTCCAAGACAGAAAAAATCCAGCAATACTTTCTAACCCTTTTTATGCATGTTCACAAATGCACTTCTGTATCTACACACACATACACATACACATACATACATACATACATACATACACACACACACACACAAGATATTGCCTATGAAAATATTATCTAAAAGTTAAGATCTAAAATGTAGGAAGAATCCTAAACATAAAAGAAACAGTACCAAAAGTACAACAATGCCAAGCAACCAGAGCTTCCAGGGACTAAGCCACTACCCAAAGACTATACATGGACTGACCCTGGACTCTGACCCCATAGGTAGCAATGAATATCCTAGTGAGAGCACCAGTGGAAGGGGAAGCCCTGGGTCCTGCTAAGACTGAACCCCCAGTGAACTAGTCTATGGGGGGAGGGCGGCAATGGGGGGAGGGTTGGGAGGGGAACACCCATAAGGAAGGGGAGGGGGGAGGGGGATGTTTGCCCGGAAACCGGGAAAGGGAATAACATTCGAAATGTATATAAGAAATACTCAAGTTAATAAAAAAAAAGATGAAAAAAAAAAAAGAAACAGTAAGATTTTAATATTCAATGACTGCCAAGGACCAGTGGGTGGAAATGAGATAGCCATGCTCCTGGACAAGCCCTTGTCCTACTTCTATAGACTAGAGAAATGAGTATTTCAGTCTCGCTCATATCTTGGATTCTTCATTTCTGTTATTATAGGGACAAGGAAACTACTTCTGGAGTTTGTTTTGAATTTTAGATGATATTTATTGTGTTGTGAACATTAAATTAATTCAGGCTGAAAATTCTTATTTCAACATTCCAAAATCTATGAAGACTGACACAAAAGTGGAAGGCCCTGTATTATGGTATTTTGTTTCAGGCACAAAGATTATGTATATAAAGCATATATAAAACATTGGTCTTTAATCTCACCCCCCAAATGTCTTATTATATGTATACAAATATTTCAAAGTAAAATAAATAAAAATAGCCCAAATTACTTCTGGTCACAATAATTTTAAGCAAAAGATATTCGGTCTATATCAGCTCTTTAAAGATATTCAGCTCTTTAAATATTAAATGACATTTTAAATTAAAATATAATTATATTACTCTCCCCTTCTTTTTCCTCCTTCTAGTTTCTCCCATGTCCTTTCTAGCTTCAAATGGATAGCTTGTTTTGCTCTTTGATTATTAGTCACACACACACACACACATAAATATATGAATACAACTTGCTGAGCCTGGATTTTTGTTTATGTGTGTATATGGTTTCTGGGCTGATAACTTTGTAATGAATAACCAATCAAGAGGCTTATGTCTGGGAAAAGGTATTATATCATTTCTCAACAATAATGAGTTGCCTGTAGTTTTTATCTAGCAATTGGACCCCTTGAGATTTTTCCCTGTCTTACTTAGCATGTGTTTTGAAATTGCCATTGTTTAGGTCTCCAATATGCATCCACTTCTAAGAGAGGCAGTATCACAGCCAACTTCCTGTTACTCTGCTCTTAAATCTTTCTGCTGCTGTTCTTTTTTTTTTTTTGCCAATTTAAATAGTTTTCATGTTACTTGTTTTGGGTCCTTGTGGAACAATGCTATATTCTCTACTTGGACTGACTTAATCCACCTCTTCAATGGTGGAGCCTGAAGAAGCACCACCAGATGGAGGAGCTCCTCCACCAGTGAAGCCACCAGGCATTTCCCGAGGCATGCCACCAGCACTCTGGTACAGCTTGGTAATCATAGTACTGCAGACTTTCTCCTTTTCTGCCCCTTCTTTTGCAATTTTCCCAGACCTATTAATACAGTGTCTGCACTGCAGATATATTCACTTGGGCTGAACTACTGACAACTCATTGATCTCTTTTGCCCAGTTGTGGTTTTCTGTAAGGGTCTCCATTTGTTGCAAAGAGAAGCATCTTTGATGAGGGATAATAAGCATACTTTCTGTGAATATAAGGATATGACTCAGAAGATACTTATGGGATTAGGTTGTGGTAGTACCATCTCTTCTAAACTCTGTGACTTTACTAGTTTCAGCAAGCTTGGTTTCTATAGGAATGATTTCTTCCCTTCCACATGAGCTCTTAACTTCCACATTTCTTTATTGTATTACAGGAAGGAAGCTATCAGTTTAGTTCTAACCTGTGTCCTAAGTATGCTGTGTCTTCAGCAATAGTAGTTTATTTTCAACCTCTGAGGTGAAACCAAGGGCAACAGATGTAGTCTATATTGTACTGGGAGTCACTTGGACAGCCTTGACCAACCACTCAAAAAAGGTAGTTTCTTGTGTCTATGAATGGGGGATTTTCTAGTCTCTAGTTTCTGTGGGGACCACTGTCAGTCCTACTGGCATAACTTCATAACTCTATCTATCTATCTATCTATCTATCTATCTATCTATCTATCTATCTATCTATCTATCTATCTTATATGCATGTATGAGTGTATGCATATGTGTTGAATTTAGGCAAATGTAAAATAATATTGTCATAGTTAGGCTTTCAGTTGTTTCTATGACAAATCATGACCAAAAAGTAAATTGGGGAAGAAAGGGTTTATTCAGCTGAAACATCCATATTGCTGTTCATCATTGGAGGAAATCAGAACAGGAACTCAAACAGGGCAGAAACCTGGACACAGGACCTGATATAGAGGTCATGGAGAGGTAATGCTTACTGCTTGTTTCCATGGTTTCCTCAGCCTGTTTTCTTATTAAAAAACAGGGCCACAGCCCAGGGGTAACATGACCCATCATGAGATGGAGTCTCCCACATTGATAACTTAAAAAGATGTCTTACAGATGGATCTTATGATGGCATTTTCTCAATTAAAGTTTCAACCATTTAGATATCTCTCATTTGTGTAGCAAGTTGACATGACTAGCCAGCATAAATGTGATTCCTTGAGGCTTTATCAAACAACTTGTTTGACATATTCTCCTTTCAAGTCCCTCTATATCTTTCCCTGTTCTCTTTATAATTTATGACTTCACGTTTAATCACAATTGAAAATGTGCTGTATTGAAGTGATTGTTTGTGTACTGTGTAAAGATTATCTTAGTATTTTTCAAATGCTGATTTGTATACTAACAGAGAGTTGAGTACAGGCCAAACTTTGATATTGTTATTTTTATGAAGCATCACCTGTCTCAGAGTTTTGTAAACTTGCTTCTTCATTATCTCCTTATTGGTCAATAGAATACTGATCATCCAATTAGCATAACAGAAGAAAACAGGGTAGAACTTCTATTTTGAGTCAAGGTTGTCCAGCTACAGAGGAAAGTAGGAGGATAATGAGAAAAAGGTCTATGTGGAGAGACTAGGAGGGTTTTCCATGAGATAATGATGAGAGAACAGTCATGAGGACACAAACAGACAAGAACAAGTCAGAGAGGGACTCAGATTAAAGATAAGGCACCATGTAGGTGAGTAATAGTCATAGAGGGTTAGAAAAGTACAAAACCTACCCAATCTAGGCTTACAGTTGTTAATGAAAATATCAGGTCTGTGTTTCAGTTTCTAGGATCTAGATGGACTAGAGCAAACATAGAAATGTCCTACCAAGAGGGCAGAAGAAACCCTAAAAGAAGTATCATTACAGTGGGAGCTAGGAACCACAGGTGAGGGAGAACATGTGACATTAGTGTTTCTTGGTCTAGATTATCCCACTCAATATAATCTTTTCTAGATCCATCTACTCACATGAAAATTATTTGTTTTCATTTTCTTTATATCTGAATAGCATACAATGGTATATAATGTGCAACATATTCCATATTCTTTCATTTGTTGAAGGACATTTAGGTTGTTCCAAATTTCTAGCTAGTGTGAACAGGGCAGGAAAAAACATTGCTGAGCAAGTATCTATAAATAAGATGTTGAGTGCTGTTTTGAAAATGTCCAGGCATGGTATAGCTGGGTCATATGATAGATTTATTTTTAGCTTGGAAAACTGCGTTTACTGATTTGCAAAAGAGATAGTTTGCATTCTCCAAGACAGTGAATAACAGCTTTCCTTTCTCCATCCCTTCTCCAGCATTTGTTATTGATCTTATTCATTTTTATCTCAGTGTAGATAAAATCTCCACGTTGTTCTTAATTTGAATTATCCCAATTGGTAAGAGTGAGGTATATTTTAGTAATTTTCATTTCTTGTATTAAGAACTTTCTGTTTCCTCACCCAACAAGTTTTTTTCTTGAAGCTGTAGTTTGAACAGTACTTCATATGTTTTCTTCTAGCAGTTTTAGCATTTAGGATTTCAAACTAACATCTTAAATCTACTTTGAACTAATTTTTATGCACTGATAAATATGTGTCTAACTTCATTATTCTTTGTGTGTATGTCAAGTTTTGTTAGCAACATTTCTTGAAGATCCTGTTTTTTCCTCTAGTATATGTTTTTGACATCTTCAAATATAAAATGCCTATAGTTAATGGAACCTTTTTTGTGTCTTGTAATTTATTGTATTGTTCTACATGTCTGTGGTTCTGGAAGCACAATATTGTTTTTTTATTGCTAGCTATACCTTGGAGTCTACGGATTATTTTGGCTATTGGGGTACGTTTTTTCTGTATGAATTTTGAATATTTCTTTCATTTGTATAAGGAGAAACATGGCAATTTTAGGGGGACTGTATTTAATTTGTTAATTACTTTTGATTGTATGGTTATTTTCACAATGTTAATTCTACTGATCCATGAACATAGCTCTCTTTCTGTTTTCTATTACATTTGCTAACTTTTGTCTTCAGAGATTTTAACGTTTTTGTTGTCATGGTCTCCCACCTTCTTGATTCATTTTATTTCTCTATATATTTTATTTTAATGATACAGTTATAAGCTAGAATGTACTCATGTTTCCCTAATTTCTTTCTCGGCTTGTTTCTCTTTTGTGTAGAGAAAGGCTACTGGCAATTTTTAATTCCTTTAATTCCCATCTCTTGATTTATTGTTGCAGCTTTTACTTTGAGCATGATGTTAAAAAGCAGTGTGGATAATAGCACAACCCTTTCCCTATTTTAATGGGTGTGCGTTGATCTTTTTCTATTTAGCATAATACTAGTTGTGGACTTGATGTATATATCTTTTATTATTTTGAGAATTGTTTCCTTCAGTCCTATTCTCTCTAGGACTTTTATCATGAAATAAAGTTGGATTTTGTCAAATGATTTGTCTGAATCTATTGGGAGGATTGTGTGATGGTTGTCTTTAAAGTTATTCATATGATTCATTACATTTATTGATCTTTGTGAGTTGAACCATCCCTGCATTACTAGAATAAGGCCAACTTTATGTGGTATATGGTTTTTTTGATATATGCCTTTATTCAGTATTCTAGGGTTTTATTGAGGATTTTTGTTTGTATATTAATAAGAAACATTTGTCTGTAGTTTTATTTTTATGTCTTTTATGCGTTTGGGTATAAGAGTAATACAGGTTTCATGAATAGGTATTGGAGTGATACTTTTATTTCTATATTTTTATTTCAAGGTATGTTGCTTGTAGATCTTTTTTGAAGGTGTAATATAATCCTGCTCTGAATCCATTTGGGCCTCTTCTTTTCCTGTCCAGATCTTTCCATCTGCTCATTTTCTACGGGCTTCCTTAGGTTGTTTTCTTGGTTAAACTTAATTTGGTTTGACCTTAGTTAATTTCTCATCATCTACTAGGTATTCATTTGATTTCTTCTTATTTTCCCAAATTGTTGAGTTGCATCATTAAGTCATTTATTTGTTGTCTTTCTGATTTTTTATGTAGGTTCTTAACTCTATGAACTTTCCTTTTAGCTTAAAGCCTTTCATTGTGTTTTACTTTCATTTTTATTTAGTTCCAAGAATAGTTTTATTTCTTCTTGATTTCTTCTTTGACTCATTTATCACTCAATATTACGTTTTTTTCATGTCCATAATGTTCTATATACTCACTTGTCCATTTTATATTCTATTGCATAATGATCATGTCAGATAGATGCAATTATTTTTATAATATTTAAAGGTTATTTTGTATTTCAGCATGCGGTCTAATTGTTTTGAGAAGTTTTTAAATGCAGTTATGTGGAAAGTATATTCATTGGTGTTTAGGTGGGATTTTCATAAGTTATCCATTAGGTCCATTTGATGGATAATGCATAATTCTGAGGTTTCTCTGTTTATATTTAACGCAGATAACATTTATTGGATAAAATGAGAAGTAATCACACTTGGAGTAATTTGTTATAGTAGTATAAAGAAACTAATACAGAGTCTACAATGTGATTAGAGATGAGAAGATACAGAGAACTTATATTGTACGATAAGGACTAATCATTTCATGAAGCTGGAATTATTACTGAGAGACTAGTAAAAAGCCTGAGGTTTTGACTCATATAAACCTTGGTTCAAATTCATGCACCAGATATAGAGCATATGATGTGATATTTCAGGGCTCCAATTTTTCTTCAGTAATGTAAGGATGATAGCAATGTCCCCACTGTGACTTCTAAAGAGACTGCTACCTTTGTCATAAATGGGTCTGGGATCTCAGAGAGAAAATGAACACACAATCAAAAGTATTTCAGTAATATAAAAATTTTTACTTCTTCAGAAGTGTAGATTATTTGTACCAAATCAAGAAAGCAAGCACACACAGAGAGGCTACTACTGGGCTTTTATTCCTAGCACAAAACAGTCCTCCATCTCACTTTGTGTGGTTAAAGCTTGGCCCCTCAGTGTCTTATACATCTGGCTGATTTAAAATAACACAGCTGACATGCAGAATGTGATTTTAACCAAAGACTACAATCTTCAGATATATTTTCCTTTTTTCCATATATATAATTTTCCCTTCCCTGTCCTCCAACTTCTTTTTGTGTACCCTATCTCACCCTTATGGACCTTTATAGTTTTAGTTAATTTTGTTACACACACATGCACACACACACACACACACACACACACACACACACACTCACCCACACACACACACACTCACTCATATAGATGTATAAATACAATCTTTTGAATGTATTTACTGTTACTCATACCTAATATGTGTTTAGGGCTGACTGCATAGGCACATATTTTGATTTCAAGAAATGCTGCCTGTGGGGCATTTTGAATATCTGCCAAGAAACTTCTTAACATATTTTTAATGGAGTTTGTCTTATTTAAAAGATTGATGGAAAATCTAATACATTTTGCTTACATTTCCCAAACATAGAAGGATGCTTCCATTCAGGAACATACACTATAAGGATGACTGTTTTCTTTATATATTTTATAGGTTTGGGGACTAAGACCAAGGAGTAGAACAATTTGAGTAAAATAGTAAGACAATAGGAGATATAGTCAGAACTGGAGGACCTGAGCATCGATCCTCAGAAACAAGGTTAAAAAAAAAGAGCTAGGTTTGTCTCTAAGACACATACATCCTGTGGATAGAGGCAGGCATATCCCACAGGTTTTCTGACTAACTAATCTAGCTAAAATAGTAAGCTTGGGGTCTAACGAATGACCCTTTTACTGAAAATGAGATAGAAAGTCATCTGGATATTGGTTTCTAATCTATGCACACTCTCATATATCTGAGTGTTTTTCCACATTCATTTTCAGAGATGCATACACAATTCTCTCTCTCTCTCTCTCTCTCTCTCTCTCTCTCTCTCTCTCTCTCTCTCACACACACACACACACACACACACAAGTTCTTTTATAAAATTTCCTTCCTATAATTCCATTGCTTCCTTTAAATGACTTTTTAAAATGCACAGCTATAATGAGTAACTGCTAAACTAATCTGACTTCTTCATTAATCAATTTATTTAAAATTTATACCTTGTCTACTTTCTGCAATAATTGGAAGTGACTTGATCAAAGCTAATTCCTAAAAAAGCAATCTTACCAGCTACTTTCTCAGTGCTACTAGTAGGTAAATGATTACAGTAAGGAACAAAGTAGACCAGATATTTCATGGAACCATTCCATTGCCAATAGGTGCTGCTAATGAACTGTGGCCTGGAGTGGAAATTCCCTGGTTCTCTGACTTCATTTTCCAATGATTCTTAATAGTATATGTTCTGGAAAGTATGCTAGACAAGTCCCTTAAGGAGTTATGTGGACAGGGGTGTGGTGTGGTTGGATATAAAAGGGAAAGTAAAGGAAACACAAAAATTTCCCTAAAGAAAGCTTATCTTTTGTCACCACACAAATTCAGAATAGGACAATAGGTAGGGTCTTGGAAAGAGAGGAAAAAATTATCAAAAAGAGTAAACCTGCCTAACTACCTCAATAATCTCATCACGAAAAACATCTTACATATTTCTTTTTATGTTCTGCTCAGTTTGATAACAACCAAACACCAACAAGACTTGGATAGAAACAAATGCTTGCAGGTTATCAAGCTGTTTGTTGGAATGAGTTAAAGTGGAATAGATCTTATAGTTGACCACATGAAGAAACTGGATATTGAAAAAAATCAAATTATAATAAAATTATCATCAAGTTCAGATAATGAAATAAAAGATATAGAATACATATATGTATATATATGTATATATATATACACTCTTCACAAAACTATATATTTTAATGAAATATTTTTTAAAACCTTTAGATTTAAAGGTTTGAGTAGGAGTATGTTTCGACTGGTAGTCTCTATAACAAGAGAAAAAAATCCAGGTCTGATGTCAAGGTCAAGTATGAATTATGAGTAATTTTTCCAGTTGTTCCGAAGGCAGGAAAACATGGATAGATTAGTTACACAGAGATTAGAAGCACATGAGAGTTTAGAAATATGGCATTTGTTTTAGAGAATCTAGCAAGGGCATTTTGTAGAGAATTTAAGGGTCTGAGAATTAAGGAAGAGAAATATTTAAGGGGAGAAAGTACAAGGGGAAAGGTAAATATGGGTGTGCACTGCTTTTGGCCTGAGTGTATGCATAAACAATGAAACTAATATCTATAAAGAAGTTTCTCTGGCAATGCTTTTTTTGAGACCACAGTGAGGAAGAAGGTGAGAATTTCTACTTCATGGGTATAACGTAGAGTATTGGAAAAGTATCTTGGGGATATTACACAAAAAACAAGAACACATTCTTAGTGCAAATAAGCACCTTTTTAAATGAAAGAGTGTTAGCTATGAATAATTGTTTAGGGCAAGTAGATCATTTGGACATAGAGCTCAATATTAGAATCAAAGTCGTCTTTCATCCACATGTGTTTTGGTTGGAATATAAAGGGAACATTGAATTTTTAAAAAATATTTTCCAGAATAAATACACCCATTTCATTGAGTGATACGACTATCTAGTGTTCATGTTGATTTTACGGTGTCTTACATATTTTAGCCACAATACCAGGGGGAATATATAGTAGCAACTGGTGCTCTCATATCTACCATGCTATAACAAAGTTAAAGCCATTATGATACTCAGAGGCCTCTAAAAGACTGATGGATTTATAGAAATAGCTAGGAGAATGCAGGGAGTAGACTGAAAGTTCATGCTACCTACTGGTTTTAGCATCTTCTCACTCCAAAATCCTCATGGTCTGAATGAGGACTGATGAACCGATGCAAGCAAGTACTTTGGGTTATCTCTTCCTCACACTTTTCTTGCAGTACTCTTACATGGTAACATTGATTTTTGGATGACTTACTGGGCCTCCGTAGAGCTTTTTGGGAGTATGGAACTCTCATCTGAAGATATAAGATACTGCATCTTACAAAATTGGTTTCAGAGTAAGGCAAGTGGTGGTTTGCCCTGGAGGGTTTTGTGATGCCTTAATAGGACTGTTCACTGTGTCATGTTTTCAGGGTAAGCTAGGGTGTATGTGCTTCAGAAGCATACATTCACCTCTCCCATAACAGTCACAAAGATCTCCTGGTGTTCTTAACATTATTGCTTTGTTTTCTTATCAGCAAAATATAACCCACTAGAATTTGTTCATGCATTTTGCTGAGGCTTGGGAAGAAGGATATTAAGGAGGTAACACACTCAAGCATATAAATGGATAGATTAAAAGATCCAGATGGACACTCAATGTACTTACATAAATACAAAAAAAGCCAATCTGGAGCACTAAACGGTGGCACTTATTGTAAAGCAGCACTGAACACTGCCGTTTCTTCTATTTGTGAAGCAATTTAAATTTCAGGCCTCATTTGCATCTCTGGCTCTATAGACATCAGTAACCACAGGACCTTTATATTCTCTGCACATATATTAGTTTTTCTTCATTTTTTTTAAAAAAGATCAAACTTTCTAATGAACTTCAGGTTAAATCTTTCTGGTACTGGGCTGCCACATCCCTAACCTCTGTTTACATAACTAGCAGAGGGAGAAATGTTCCCACATTGATTCTGATCTCTCCTGAAAATTGACCTCTAACTACAGTGCATGAATACTTCAAACTGTTTGGACATTCCTAGTTTCTCTCAAGAGAATTACCTCTGAGGTCGGGACAAGGTCACATGTAACAAAGGGATAGAAGGAGCAACTTAGGTGTTCTTAATCACCAGCTAGAGTCAGAAATCCCTTTACAGATGATCCCACAAGGATTTTGAGTATAGATTCTTTCCATAAAATTTGGACATTTGAAAATCTTATAATTAATTACTTAATCAATGAACCAAAACTTGCAATTCAAGGTCAGGTCTCATTAGTTGTTGAGAGAAAAGAATCTGAGATGCTTGTTGAACCTCACCCACCTGGTAACCATGCTTGGTAAAAGGGTTGTTTGAGGTCATTCACCTCATATATGATCAGTAATGATAGGGAGATTTTATACAGAAATTGATTCTGCAATATTTTAACACTTTAAATACACAGAACAGAGCTATCTTTGTAAGAAATCCTGAGTGCTAAAAGTATCCTATATTATGTTAAGATTAGGTGATGAGAACAGATGGTAGGCAAAGTGAAAACATCACTGAAAACAAAACTGAGATGGGGATGTGTTTGTGATGGAATAGTGCTTTGCTTGCAATCTTTATAGAACCCTGTTCCCTTGAGAGATACTCTGAAAGAGTCCAGCAATTGGAGGCTATAAACTACTTGGAATAAAACAAGTTCAAAATATTAAAATCCTAACCTTCTCTCTATAGAAAATTTATTTTTTGTTATGTTATATTTGTAAATAATATATCCATTTAATTAATACTTCTACTGATTAAAAATGATTGGTGATATTGAATCAACTTCATTTGCATCTGAAACCATGAAAAGAAGGACAAAATCTAAAATATCAATGAGCAAAACCATTTTCAGTCTATTTTGTAATAACATACTTCCAGCGTTGGAAGGAAATGAATTACTTATATATGGAACATTGTGGAGGACTCCCAAAAGTATCATGTCACATTAAAGAAGCCAGACACATTGCAGAATTTATTATTTCATTCATATAATGATGATTATATGTGTAAAATCTTCTTTAAAATTGTTATTTGCTGAAAGTGACAAGATAATTTTCTGAAGTGATGAAAATATTGTGTGTATTCTTTGAATTAGTTATCCATATCCTTTAAATGAACTATTAAGCTCTATGTTTATGATTTGTGCAATTCACTCTACATAGATAATTATGTTTTTTTATTTTTTATATTTTTTCCTCTATTGAAAGTAGATTACTTTCTCATACAATATATTTTGATTATATTTTCCCCTCTACCTACTTATCCACATTTTTTCCATCTGTCCTCTCTTCTAGATCCACACCTTTTCTGTTTCTTATTTGAAAAGAATAGGCTTCTGAGAGATAACAACCAAACACGACAGAATAAAATATAAGATGAAGCAAAGAACTGTCATATTGAAATTGGATGTGGTAACTCAATAAAAGAATCCAAGAGTGGAACAAGAGTCAGAGATCTACTCATTCTTACAATAAGGGTTCCTATTAAAATACTAAACTAGTCTTACATAGATTCTATGCTTACTGATTCTGTCTCTATGAGTTTACATATGTCTTGCTTAATTGACTTATAATGCCTTGTCCTCCTTGTGTTCTTCTTCCCTTCTGGTTCTTATCATCTCTTCAGGATTCCTTGAGCTCTGAAGGGAGAAAGTTGCCATTTAGACTCTCTCTCTCTTTCTTTCCACATCATATCTGTCTGCGGGTCTCTGTATGTGTTCCCATCTGCTACTGGAATAACCTTCTGTGATGATGACTTTATAAGGCACTGGTTCATGATCTCTGAGTATATAACACAATATATACATTTTATTTATATATATTGAGCAGTAGTGTTTGGTTTTACTCTAGGTCTCTGGGCTATCTAGTCTCTGATTCTTCTTTACCCTTGTAGTGTCCTGTATGGGTTCCTTGGAGTGGTTCTTAAATTAAATTAGACATTAGTTTGGTTTGTGTTCCATAATTGCCCTAGCATATTTTGCAGATGGGACATATTGTACAGTTTCTCTTGCAATGAAGAGATACCATGACCATGGCAACTCTTATAAAGGAAAACATTTTATAAGGGTTTGGTTACAGTTTCAGAGTGTTGGTTCATTAGCATCATGGTAGGATGTGTGACAGCATGCAGGCAGACATGGTGATGGAGATGTAGCTGAGAATTTTACATCTTGATTTGCAGACAACAAAAAGAGACTGTGTACCACACTGGGCATAGCTTGAGCATAGAAGACTTCAAAACCCACTCAATAATGACACACTCTCTTCAACAAGACCTTACCTCCTAATAGTCCAGCATCCTATGAGCCAACCATTCAAACACATGAGTGTGTGGAGACCATACCTATTCAAATCATCACAGTTTGCATTTATGTTTCTTTTAATATTTTAGCCTGCAGAATACTTTCCCACACTACAGTGGGGAAAATGTTCCATATATGAATCAGATTGACTTCTTTATGCTCAATTAATTTGGTGTGTATGTGTTATCCTTGGCAATAGAGCCAAACAGCTTAGGTCTCAGTTACTGAGAGCAACTCTTTGTCTTAGAACAGCTCAGATTGATTGGGGATTTCCATAGGAAGCCCTTGGCCAACGACAAAAATGAATACAACCCGGTTCCTTAACTAGTAGCCTCATCTGTCAATAATAGATGGCCAGTTGAGACTACATATTCCCCCATTACTAGAGGTCCCCATGAGGATTACCTTAAAAAATTCCAAGAAGCTTCCTCTGCACTAAGATTCCACCCCACCCCACCCCCAATCCTTACAATTCCATGTAATTGTAACTTTCATTCTCCTTAAATAAGTATCTTTTCTAAGGCTTACCACCTCCATCTGCTAAACTAGTCCTGGTTCTGGAAGTTTCTAGACTCTGTACAATCTTATTTAGGCCCAGACTGTTTTCAGCCTCTGATAATTATTGTTATATAAGTTTACCGTTTCTAGTTCTTTCTGACATCTGGCTGGCTGTTTCGACTCATTTGTTCTGACTCAACTCCTCTACAAGCTGACTGATTCAATTTGGCTTCTGTCAATTTATCCTGAATGGCTCTTTGTGTCCTCTTACTAACTTTGCCAAACAGTTCTAGTTTCCAAAAAACTAGAACTCTTGCTTTCTTTTTTCCCATTGCAGTCTCTTGCTTGTCCTGTCCTCACATGTGTCTAGCTTGTTCTCTGTCTGCACCCTGTCTCTGTACAACTGTCCCAGTAAAACTACCACCTCTCCTTTTCCCCCTGTGTTGCTGCCTCTTACATTTTCTCTTTTTCCTTTCTCTTCTTATAAAAGTTTGGCATATTCTATTCTGTAAAATCTATGTTTCGTCACATTGTCTGCCAGTCAATTAGATAACACTTTCAAACATGGGTGCTTCCTTCTACAAACTAACTTTATCTTCATTGTTCCAGTTTAAAGATAAGCACTAAGAACTTGTCATATTCCAACCAGAAGGATTGTGTTTTAAGGGTTGAGCCACACGACAACTAGAAAGAGTAATTTTTTCAATAAATAAAATTTTGGGGTTCATAGTATGATCAAATACACTGCAATAATTCCAGCCTACTCTGCCTGCACTTTCTCCCTATATTTGATGTCCCTCCTCAACCTGCTCTAACATGCTCCTTTCCCCACCTATTCTTACTCTGTCCTTAAAATCTATTTAATTTCTCCCTAACATCTGTCCCACCTCTACACTTCCTTCTCTTCACTTAACCCATCAGAATCTAGAGATTGTAGCGTGGTTATCATAAGCTTTTTTTTTAATTAATTTGAGTATTTCTTATTTACATTTCGAGTGTTATTCCCTTTCCCGGTTTCCGGGCAAACATACCCTAATCCCTCCCCCTCCCCTTCCTTATGGGTGTTCCCCTCCCCAACTTCCCCCCATTGCCGCCCTCCCCCCAACAATCTAGTTCACTGGGGGTTCAGTCTTAGCAGGACCCAGGGCTTCCCCTTCCACTGGTGCTCTTACTAGGATATTCATTGCTTCCTATGAGGTCAGAGTCCAGGGTCAGTCCATGTATAGTCTTTAGGTAGTGGCTTAGTCCCTGGAAGCTCTGGTTGCTTGGCATTGTTGTACCTATGGGGTCTCGAGCCCCTTCGAGCTCTTCCAGTTCTTTCTCTGATTCCTTCAACGGGGGTCCTATTCTCAGTTCAATGGTTTGCTACTGACATTCGCCTCTGTATTTGCTGTATTCTGGCTGTGTCTCTCAGGAGAGATCTATATCCGGTTCCTGTCAGCCTGCCCTTCTTTTATCCATCTTGTCTAATTGGATGACTGTATATGTATGGGCCACATGTGGGGCAGGCTCTGAATGGGTGCTCCTTCTGTGTCTGTTTTAATCTTTTCCTCTCTATTCCCTCCCAAGGGTATTCTTGTTCCCCTTTTAAAGAAGGAGTGAAGCATTCACATTTTGATCATCCATCTTGAGTTTCATTTGTTCTAGAATCCAGGGTAATTCAAGCATTTGGGCTAATAGCCACTTATCAATGAGTGCATACCATGTGTGTTTTTCTGTGTTTGGGTTACCTCACTCAGGATGATATTTTCCAGTTCCGACCATTTGCCTACGAATTACATAAAGTCATTGTTTTTGAGCGCTTAGTAATATTCCATTGTGTAGATGTACCACATTTTCTGTATCCATTCCTCTGTTGAAGGGCATCTGGGTTCTTTCCAGCTTCAGGCTATTATAAATAAGGCTGCGATGAACATAGTGGAGCACTTGTCTTTTTTATATGTTGGGGCATCTTTTGGGTATATGCCCAAGACAGGTATAGCTGGATCCTCAGGCAGTTCAATGTCCAATTTTCTGAGGAACCTCCAGACTGATTTCCAGAATGGTTGTACCAGTCTGCAAACCCACCAACAATGGAGGAGTGTTCCTCTTTCTCCCAATCCTTGCCAGCATCTGCTGTCACCTGAGTTTTTGATCTTAGCCATTCTCACTGGTGTGAGGTGAAATCTCAGGGTTGTTTTGATTTGCATTTCCCTTATGACTAAAGATGTTGAAGATTTCTTTAGGTGTTTCTCAGCCATTCGGCATTCCTCAGCTGTGAATTCTTTGTTTAGCTCTGAACCCCATTTTTTAATAAGGTTATTCGTTTCCCTGCGGTCTAACTTCTTGAGTTCTTTGTATATTTTGGATATAAGGCCTCTATCTGTTGTAGGATTGGTAAAGATCTTTTCCCAATCTGTTGGTTACCATTTTGTCCTAACCACAGTGTCCTTTGCCTTACAGAAGCTTTGCAGTTTTATGAGATCCCATTTGTCGATTCTTGATCTTAGAGCATAAGCCATTGGTGTTTTGTTCAGGAAATTTTTTCCAGTGCCCATGTGTTCCAGATGCTTCCCTAGTTTTTCTTCTATTAGTTTGAGTGTATCTGGTTTGATGTGGAGGTCCTTGATCCACTTGGACGTAAGCTTTGTACAGGGTGATAAGCATGTATCGATCTGCATTCTTCTACATGTTGACCTCCAGTTGAACCAGCACCATTTGCTGAAAATGCTATCTTTTTTTCCATTGGATGGCTTTGGCTCCTTTGTCAAAAATCAAGTGCCCATAGGTGTGTGGGTTCATTTCTGGGTCTTCAATTCTGTTCCATTGGTCTATCTGTCTGTCTCTGTACCAATACCATGCAGTTTTTATCACTATTGCTCTGTAATACTGCTTGAGTTCAGGGATAGTGATTCCCCCTGAAGTCCTTTTATTGTTGAGGATAGTTTTAGGTATCCTGGGTTTTTTGTTATTCCAGATGAATTTGCAAATTGTTCTGTCTAGCTCTTTGAAGAATTGGATTGGTATTTTGATGGGGATTGCATTGAATCTGTAGATCGCTTTTGGTAAAATGACCATTTTTACTATATTAATCCTGCCAATCCATGAGCATGGGAGATCTTTCCATCTTCTGAGGACTTCTTCAATTTCTTTCTTCAGAGTCTTGAAGTTCTTATTGTACAGATCTTTTACTTGCTTGGTTAAAGTCACACCGAGGTACTTTATATTATTTGGGTCTATTATGAAGGGTGTCGTTTCCCTAATTTCTTTCTCGGCTTGTTTCTCTTTTGTGTAGAGGAAGGCTACTGATTTATTTGAGTTAATTTTATACCCAGCCACTTTGCTGAAGTTGTTTATCAGCTTTAGTAGTTCTCTGGTGGAACTTTTGGGATCACTTAAATATACTATCATATCATCTGCAAATAGTGATATTTTGACTTCTTCTTTACCAATCTGTATCCCCTTGATTTCCTTTTGTTGTCTGATTGCTCTGGCTAGAACTTCAAGAATTATATTAAATAAGTAGGGAGAGAGTGGGCAGCCTTGTCTAGTCCCTGATTTTAGTGGGATTGCTTCAAGTTTTTCTCCATGTAGTTTAATGTTAGCAACTGGTTTGCTGTATATGGCTTTTACTATGTTTAGGTATGGACCTTGAATTCCTATTCTTTCCAGGACTTTTATCATGAAGGGGTGTTGAATGTTGTCAAATGCTTTCTCAGCATCTAATGAAATGATCATGTGGTTTTGTTCTTTCAGTTTGTTTATATAATGGATCACGTTGATGGTTTTCCGTATATTAAACAATCCCTGCATGCCTGGGATGAAGCCTACTTGATCCTGGTGGATGATTGTTTTGATGTGCTCTTGGATTTGGTTTGCCAGAAGTTTATTGAGTATTTTTGCGTCGATATTCATAAGGGAAATTGGTCTGAAGTTCTCTTTCTTTGTTGGGTCTTTGTGTGGTTTAGTTATAAGAGTAATTGTGGCTTCATAGAAGGAATTCGGTAGTGCTCCATCTGTTTCAATTTTGTGGAATAGTTTGGATAATATTGGTATGAGGTCTTCTATGAAGGTTTGATAGAATTCTGCACTAAACTCGTCTGGACCTGGGCTCTTTTTGGTCGGGAGATCTTTAATACCTGCTTCTATTTCTTTAGGAGTTGTGGGGTTGTTTAAAGTTTATCTGTTCCTGATTTAACTTCAGTACCTGGTATTTGTCTAGGAAATTGTCCATTTCCTGCAGATTTTCAAGTTTTGTTGAATATAGGCTTTTGTAGTAAGATTTGATGATTTTTTGAATTTCCTCTGAATCTGTAGTTATGTCTCCCTTTTCATTTCTGATTTTGTTAATTTGGATACACTCTCTGTGTCCTCTCGTTAGTCTGGCTAAGGGTTTATCTATCGTGTTGATTTTCTCAAAGAACCAACTTTTGGTTCTTTTGATTCTTTCTATGGTCCTTTTTGTTTCTACTTGGTTGATTTCAGCTCTGAGTTTGATTATTTCCTGCCTTCTACTCCTCCTGTGTGTGTTTGCTTCTTTTTGTTCTAGAGCTTTTAGGTGTGCTGTAAAGCTGCTGACATATGCTCTTTCCTGTTTTTTCTGCAAGCACTCATCACTATAAGTTTTCCTCTTAGCAGAGCTTTCATTGTGTCCCATAAGTTTGGGTATGTTGTACCTTCATTTTCATTAAATTCTAAAAAGTCTTTAATTTATTTCTTTTTTTCTTTCTTGACCAGGCTTTCATTGAGTAGAGCATTGTTCACTTTCCACGTATATGTGGGCATTCTTCCCTTATTGTTATTGAAGACCAGTTTTAGGCCATTTTGGTCTGATAGCACGCATGGGATTATTTCTACCTTTCTGTACGGTATGAGGCCCGTTTTTTGACCAATTATATGGTCAATTTTGGAGAAAGTACCATGAGGAGCTGAGAAGAAAGTATATCCTTTTGCTTTAGGGTAGAATGTTCTATAAATATCTGTTAAGTCCATTTGGCTCATGACTTCTCTTAGTCTGTCTACGTCTCTGTTAAATTTCTGTTTCCATGATCTCTCCATTGATGAGAGTGGGGTGTGGAAGTCTCCTACTATTATTGTGTGGGGTTCAATGTGTGTTTTGATCTTTAGTAAGGTTTCTTTTACGTATGTAGGTGCCCTTGTATTTGGGGCATAGATATTTAGGATTGAGAGTTCATCTTGGTGGATTTTTCCTTTGATGAATATGAAGTGTCCTTCCTTATCTTTTTTGATGAATTTTATTTGAAAATTGATTTTATTTGATATTAGAATGGCTACTCCAGCTTGCTTCTTCTGACCATTTGCTTGGAAAGTTGTTTTCCAGCCTTTCACTCTGAGGTAGTGTCTGTCTTTGTCTCTGAGGTGTGTTTCTTGTAGGCAGCAGAATGGATACGTTGCGTATCCAGTTTGTTAATCTATGTCTCTTTATTGGGGAGTTGAGGCCATTGATATTGAGAGATATTAAGGAATAGTGATTATTGCTTCCCGTTATATTCATATTTGGATGTGAGGTTATGTTTGTGTGCTTTTTTTCTCTTTGTTTTGTTGCCAAGACGATTAGTTTCTTGCTTCTTCTAGGGTATAGCTTGCCTCCTTATTTTGATGTTTACCATTTATTATCCTTTGTAGTGCTGGATTTGTAGAAAGATATTGTGTATATTTGGTTTTGTCATGGAATATCTTGGTTTCTCCATCTATGCTAATTGAGAGTTTTGCAGGATACAGTAACCTGGGCTGGCATTTGTGTTCTCTTATTGTCTGTATGACATCTGTCCAGGATCTTCTGGCCTTCATAGTTTCTGGCGAAAATCAGAAAATAGACAAGACTGCCCACTCTCTCCCTACCTATTCATTATGTGACTGGATGTCCTGGCCAGAGCAATCAGACAACAAAGGTAGGTCAAATGGATACAAATTAAAAAGGAAGAAGGGAAAATATCACTATTAGCAGATTATATGATATTATACTTAAGTGATCTCAAAATTTGCACCTGAGAACTCCTAAACCTGAGAAACAACTTCAGTAAAGTGGGTGGATAAAAAATTAACTCAAATGAATCAGTAGCCTTCCTGTACTCAAAGGATTATCAGGCTGAGAAAGAAATTAGGGAAAAGACACCATTCACAATAGTCACAAATAATATAAAAATACTTCACTGTGACTCTATCCAAGCAATTGAAAGATCCATGTGTCTAGAACTTCATGTCTCTGAAGAAAGATATCAAAGATCTCAGAAAATGGAAAGATCTCCCATGCTCATGGATTGGCAGGATTAATATAGTAAAAATGGCCATCTTGCCAAAAGCAATCTACAGATTCAATGTGATCCCCATCAAAATTCCAACTCAATCCTTCATAGAATTAGAGAGAGAAATTTGCAAATACATTTGAGAATGCAAAAAACCCAGATTAAGGGAAACTCTTCTCAACAATAAAAGAACTTCTTGGAGAATCATCATCCCTGACCTCAAGCAGTATTACAGAGAAATAGTGATAAAAGTTGTATGGTATTAGTAGAGACAGGCAGAAAGAACAATGGAATAGAATTGACCCAGAAATGAACCCACACACCTATGGTCATTGATCTTTGACAAAGGAGCTAAAACCATCCAATGGGAAAAGGATTGCATTTTCAACAAATGGTTCTGGTTCAACTGGGAGTCAGCATGTAGAAGAATGCAAATTGATCCATTCTTATCATGCTCTACAAAACTCAAGTCCAAGTGGATCAAGGACCTCCACATCAAACAAGATACACTCAAACTAATAGAAAAAAATTTTGGGAAGAACCTCAATTGCATGGGCACTTAGGAAAATTTCCTGAGCAGAACATATATGGCTTATGGTATGAGATCAAGAATCAACCAATGGGACTTCGTAAAACTACAAAGCTTCTGCGAGGCAAAGAATATTATCATTAGGACAAAACAGCAACCAATTGATTGGGAAAAGTTCTTTACTACATCTGATAGAGGGCTAATATCGAATATAAACAAAGAACTCAAGAAGTTAAACTCCAGAGAATGAAAAGCCCTATTAAAAATAGGGTAGAGAGTTAAGCAAAGAATTCTCAGCTAAGGAATACTGAATGGCTGAAAAGTAGCTAAAGAAATGTTCGACATCCTTAGTAATCAGGAAAATGCAAATCAAAACAATCCTGAGATTCAACCTCATACCAGTCAGAAGGACTAAGATCAAAAACTCAGGTGACAACAGATGCTGGCAACGGTGTGGAGAAAAACTAGCACTCCTCCGTTGGTGGTAGGATTGAAAGCTGACGCAATCACTCTGGAAATCAGTCTGGAGTTTCCTCAGAAAACTGGACATAGTACTACCAAGGATACAGCTATACCACTCCTGAACATATACCCAAAAGATGCACCAAGGGCACATGTTCCACTATGTTCATAGAAACCTTATTTATAATAGCCAGAAGCTGGAAAGAACCCAGATGTCCCTCAACATAGATGTAGATCTCTCCTGAGAGACACACCCAGAATATAGCAAATACATTGGCGAATGCCATCATTACACCACTGAACTGAGAACAGGACCCCCATTGAAGAAATCAGAGAAAAGACTGAATGAGCTTGAAGGGGCTTGAGACCTCATATGAACAACAATGCCAACCAACCAGAGCTTCCAGGGACTAAGCCATTACCCAAAGACTATACATGGACTGACCCTGGGCTCCAACCTCATAGGTAGCAATGAATAGCCTAGTAAGAGCAACAGTGGAAGGGGAAGCCCGTGGTCCTGCCAAGACTGAACTCCCAGTGAAGGTGATTGTTGGGGGGGAGGGCAGTAATGGGGGGAGGATGGGGGGGAACACCCATAGAGAAGGGGAGCGGGAGGGGTTACGGAGATGTTGGCCCGGAAACCGGGAAAGAGAATAACAATCAAAATGTAAATAAGAAATTCCCAAGTTAATAAGGATAAAAAAAGAAGAGTCTGCAGTCATGACTGTGTCACTGAGAAACAGAGAGAGAAAATAACAAGTCCATCAATAAAAACCAGCTGTTACTGTCAGCAGAAGATATTTCACTGAAGGAAAAGATTTGCCAGTAGCAGTTATAACGTAAGGGTCCAGAATACACTGAGTGAGAAAGGAGGACTTGGTTTGACACTTATATTTCTTACATTTTAGATTCTCAAGCAACAATGTACATTGTACTGCTTTCATTTCTCCTTTGGTATCAATAGGCATGTAATTATATGCCCAGGGTCACTTGTTCCATTTGTCACTGTTCTCATTCTCTATTGCTCTAAAGTGGCCTGTGTTGACTCCAAGTTAGTAAAAGATTGATCCCCATAGAATTATTGCTTGATGGAGGATCCGTGCTGGCACTTGAATATCCTAAGTTACCACACGTAGAGTTAATATATCTTCTGCTAAAATGAGCTACCATGAATAAGATTACACATCAAAACAGTCAGAGTACTCCATTGCATCTAACCAGACACACTTCTGTTTTGCTTTCTGGGTTCTAAATAGGAATATCCTCACCAGGTATTAATAAGTAATCAATTTGTATCAAATGAAATCAAATAGGTAATCAATTTGTATTTGGGAGTACATCTAATGGAGCAATCTGAAGTTATTTGAGTTATACTATATAACTAGTATGTGAGATTTGGAAAAAGATGTATGCTAGCCTAGGCTAGGCTTTGAAATCCACTCTCTTCCACTCCCTTCCACTAACATACATGTTTATTTCTGACTACACAGTCCAGTCCCTGGTTACTTACCACAATTCTCTATTTCTTAGTTTCCATTCAGTAAAGTTATATATATTTATTACATTTTTTAAAATGCTTAACATAATTACATTGTTTCCCCCTTCTCTTTTTTTTTCCACTCTAATCCCTTAAATATATCCACTTACTCTGTCTTATAGTCTTCGATAAAATTTGGTATTAGATAGCCGGTTGTAGGTATGTTCTTTGAGGATCTCTATTCATCCAGCTCTCAGTATTCCATAGGTGCTGGTTGTTCTTTGTCTCGGGTTTACTTAGGGTTGAAGACCCTTGAGTTTTCCCATTCAGTGTTATCATGTCTATGGGTGTTAATCTTTTTCATGTCTTGTTCAGGCAGCAATGTTGAAGAGACTTTATGAATGTAACTTCTCTAACATTTCTAGGCATATCTAACATATGCTTAGCTGACTTTTAGGTACAGGAGTTGTGTTCTAGTTGTATCTCTAAAAGTCTTCCTTTGGATCAGTTGTGGTTTTCTGGAATTTTCTCTCTCTGTTGCAAAGAGAAGTAACTTTGATTAAGAGTAAGAACCACACTTGTTTGTGAGCATAAGGATAAATGCTTAAAATGTGGTCAATAACTGCACTGGTTTAGTAAAGTAACAATTTTAAGTTCTGCTCTGAGAAAATGATTTTGCTGGCTTTGGGTTACTAAATGATTTCTTCAGAAAGATAAATGAATTTACTAGCCTTGGGCTAGATTTCCAGATTCAAACATAATTTTCTTCTTGTTGAGTGGATCTTAAGTGCAATTAGATATTTAATTGGTTACCAACAAGGTATGTGAGACTATGATGCACCACGAGGGTTATCATGTCATGATGTTCATTATTCTGATTCACAGGCTTCATGAATAGAACTATTGATTACATCTCTACCTTGGAGCCTTGCCTGTCAGGTTCCAGTAACATAAAACTAGTCATTATGGAGAAAGATTTCAGGCCAAAACTAGTCAAGATTCCCTGTGTCACATGTGTCATGGAGTCTCCAGCAACAATGACTTACCTTAACGTATACCTCTAGGGGACACCCAGGGGAAACCACCATAGTCTATCATATTTTCAGAGTTTCTTAGACAACCAGGCCAATAATTAAAAGTAAAACTCATATCTGGGGTTAGAATTTGGGTACATAGTCTGTGACTCTTAGGGAGAGGATTTCTGTCGGCCCAGATGGGAACACATTATATAGACTATGTGTAGACTATATGGTTATATAATACACACACACACACACATACATATATACATATGTATATATATATATATATATATATATGACTAGTTTTATGTCAACATGATACAAACTAGAATTGACAGAGAGGAGGGTAGCCTCAGTTGAGAAAATGACTCCATAATATATTTCTGGAAGCAACCTGCAGGGCATTTTCTTAACTAGTGCTTTACGGGGCATAGTCCACTATGGGTGGCACCATTCATCGGCTGGTGGTCCTGCATTCTATAAGAAATCTGTCTAAGGAACTCATGAGAAGCAAGTCATTAAACAACACTCCTCCATGTCCTTTCCATCACCTCCTGCTGCCAGTATTCTGCCTGACCTGACTTCCATTTCTCACTGCTTTTGATAATGAACTGTTATATGTAACTGTAAGTGAAATAAACCCTTTCTTCTCCAGCTTTTTTGGTCAGGGTGTTTCATTACAGCAATATTAATGTACCCTAAAATAAATGGGTACACACATACATATTACATGTAATTTTAGGTAGACAGTAATGTTTCCTCATGAAATTTTCATACGTCCTTGCTTTTGTTTTACCATGCCCTCCCTCCTTGTGTGTTATCTTCCTTCCTTCCATAACTTCATTCCCTATTTTTTACATTTTCTAATATTGTCACTTATACCCTCTTACTCTTTCCTATATTTTTCTCCTCCCTTACTGTCCTCTTTCACCTTCTTCATTTTTACACTTACTCTAGGTTATATACTTATACCTGAAGACTTAGAGATGAGAACAACAGATGAGTGAGAACATTGAACATTTCCCTTTCTTGGCAAGTGTTTACCTTACCCAATATGACCTCTTCTATTCCCGTCGATTTACCTGCAAAGTTCATGAACTCACTTTTATTTACAGTTGAATAGTATCCGGAATATATAAAGTATAAAATAAGCAGTGTATAAATGACTCCTTTTTGTTATCTTTTAATCAGTTGAAGGGCATTTTAGTTGTTTCCATGTCCAAGTTATTGTGAATAGAGCAGTCATGAACATGGCTGCATAAATGTCTGTGAAGTAGGATGTTCAGCCTTTGGATTTATGTTAATGAATGGTATAGCTGGGACATATGGTCCAGAGTGTCTATAAACCCACTACCAAAGAATTAGGGTTCACTTTTGTCAAGGGCAAACCTGGGTTTGGAAAGAGGGTCTGAGGAACGAGTTTCTGGGAACAGCAAAAACAAATGACTCAAAGTGAAATCATGGGTTATTATCTGGCAGCCTAGGTTTGACTTGAGATGGCTTTACAGATTACTTTCTTTCTGTGTTCTGCTTTAGACAGCTTTTTCTTGCTATTCTAAAAAACTGTCTGATTGAGACAGCTAGCTTTCTGCTCATGACAGGTCTCTTTGGTTAGGATAGCTCTATTAGTAAAAATTCTTAAAGCTCTTAGGATAGCTAGTGGGGTTTCTTACTGAAATCAGAAAAGTTGTTATAAAAAATTCTTGAATTTTCTTATCAAGTCAGAAATTCTGTTAGAAAATTCTGAATATAATTCCTGGATTTTCTGTTCAAAATCAGAAATCATAAAAAAATTCTACAAGAGCTATGTTCACTCTTCAGACAGCCTTCTCTGGATAGCTGCTGGAAAACCTTCTAAAAGAACTGTCTGCTCTTTAAGTAATCCTTTCAAAAAAAGAATCATAAAGTGTTATGAAATTTCTAAAAGAGCTGTGTTCTCTCTCTATGAATTTTTTGAACAAAATCAGAAATGATGTCAAAAAAATTCTTGACCTGTGTTCACTCTCCATAGATCTTCAGACAGTTCAGCTCTTACTAGAAAAAATATCTATATCTATAGATAGATAGATAGATAGATAGATAGATAGATAGATAGATAGATAGATAGATATAAAGAATTGCTGTCACTTTTTGTTAGCAGACCAAAAGCCCAATTTATTGTTTACGTATCAACTCAATTCCAGGTTACCTCTTCACCATTCCAAGAATCAGCATTACATGAACTTAGCCCTTTGACTCTTGGGAAGAGACAGCGAGTATACGCACAGACAATAAGATATCTAGGAATCATAATTTTGCCCACATCTAAACCTAAATTTGCTCTGTCCCAGGCTAATCTTGCATTCCAGAATCTTTCTGAATTTGTTTTTGCCTGTTTTTGTACCTTTCTGACAAGTTGAGTCATATCATAGCTGCTGTTTCTTTAGATCTGTGAATCAATTCATATTACATCTTTATATTTTTGCCTAGTTGAAAAAATTATATATTTTCAAACTCATGTTTTTTGTGTTCTTTTCCATATCCTAAAGGCCTGTCTGAGATCCCAACATTTACTATTTTGCTAATGACATAGACACACCTTTGACTCTGGGACTTGTGCAGTGTCTAATTATCCATTAACAGGAAAGATATTCCTTGCAAGAACATAAAAACATGTACATTATTATATATAAACAACTCTTAAGCCTACTGCAGCCATTGACATTCATGGAGGCCCACAGCCTGCTGGCCCTGTCTCGGGGGAGGAACCATGCCATTGTGCCTTTTCCAAGGCCATGCCAGTCTTGGCACCCTTTCCCCTATTTCCTCCCCCACATTTCTTGTCAGTTTTATTGATATTAACTGTGTTGGCTGAGCTTAGATCAGATGTTAATTTTTTTGAGTGTTACTTTCCTAATCACTAGGTGTGATGAATATTTCCTTGAAATTTTTCTTCTTGAGAATTCTGTATTAGGTTCCAAGGCCATTTTTTGAAAGGGGGCATTGTATATTTTTTCCTTTTATTTTGTGAGTTCTTTATATATTCCAGATATAAGTCCTGCACTAGATATATAATTTGCAAAAATTCTTTCCAAATCTGCGGGCTTCCTCTACATTTTATTAATTATTGCTTTAACAGTGCCAGAAGCATTTTAATGTTATGAAGTTCCACTAATCAATTGGTGGCTTTAGTCACTGAGCAAAAGTGATCCTATTCAGAAAGTCTGTTCCTATATCAGTATCCTTTAGAGTACTGCCTATATTTCCTTCTAGAAGTTTCAGTGTTTTATGTTTCAAATTCAGATATTTGACTCATCTGGATTTAGTTTCTGTTAAAGGCAATAGACGTAGGTCTACTTTCAAAATTCTATATGTGGACCTCCAATATTCCCAGCATCATTTGTTGATGAATCTTTTTTTTCCAGCGTAAGTCTTTGACAATTTTGATGAATATTAAATGGTTTTAGTTACAGTTAGGTATTATTCTATTGCTCTATAAATCTGCTTATGCCAAGTCCATATTGTCTTTCTTAATGTGTCTTTGTAGTAAATCGTGAGGTCTAGAATGCTATTCCCTCTAGCACTGTGCTTTTTGCTCAGGATTGTTTTGGCTAAATTTAGTATTTTGTTGTTCCATATGATTCATATTTCGCTTTTGCATTTTGTGAAAAATGATTTGGCGATTTTGATTGGAATTTCATTGAATCCATAAATTGTCTTTAGGAGGATAGACATTTTTGCATTTTTAATTCTACTAATTAATGTACTTGGAATATTTTCACATTTTCTAGAGTCTTTTACTATATCTTCAAAGATTTCAATTTTTCATTGTAGGTCATTTATCTCACTGGTTAGATTTATTCTTAAAGAATTTGTTTTCTCTGAAACTAATTCCAACGATCTCTTTTTTGTCTATAGAAATGTGTGTGTGTGTGTGTGTGTGTTTGTTGTATGTATGCATGTGTGTATGCATGTATACAGAAAAGCTATTGATTTTGTAAGTTGATTTACATCTTTCCATATTGCTGAAATTTGTGATAAATGCTGTCTCGTAGAATTTTGGGGATCTCTCATGAATAATATCACAGGACTTACAAATAAAGATGGTTTGACTTCTTTATCTTAGCCATTAAGTTTCCCTCTCTTACCTTATCCCTCCAACTAGTGCTTCAAGCACAAAATACTTTCTTCATAGGCTTGGAATGAAGCTTCAGCAAGGCAGGTTTTAAAGTAAGGCAATTTTAAAAATTAGATACATTCTATTCATAATGCATACTTCCCACTAGTCACAGAGTCACAGACATCAAAAGAGGCAAGAAGTCTACTGAATTGTGATTTCACCTCCACTACGTTAAGTACATTATTATTACTGGAACCATAAAGACTTCTGAATAGGAAGGAGATCACAAATAGTCCTATTATTTCCCCAGGAGGAGAAAAATAGACTTAGTTTTCAAAAAGAGCTCTTTGGGAGGTTCTTTCTCTTTCTTTTTACCCTTATTTTATTTTTATTAATTAATTTACTTTAGATCCCAATCACAGGACTCTTCTCTCAGCTTCACCTTCCAAACTCCTTTTCCAATTTCTCCTTCCCCTTCTCCAGAGAAGAACCTCACCAACACCCACCCCCACTTATTAATCCACTCTGGCACATTTAGTCTCTGCAGAGCTAAGAACTTCCCTTCCCATGGAGGCCAGACAAGGCTCCCCAGCTAAGGGAAAGGGATCTCCATACAGGCGACAAAATCACAGTCAGAGATGGCCCCTGGTTCAATTGTTGGAGGACTGACATGAAGCCCCAGCTGCACATATGATACATATATGTAAGGAGTCTAGGTGCAGTCCATGAATGCCTTTTGGTTGGTGGTTAAATCTTCATGAACCTCAATGGGCCCAGGTTAGTTGACTCTGTGGGTCTTCTTGTGCTGTCCTTCACCTTTCTGGCTTCCCTTACCTCTTCCACAAAACTCCCTGTGCTTTGTCTAATATTTGAATGTTGGTCTCTGCATCTATTTCTACCAGCTGCTGGATGAAGCCCCCAGATGACAGTGGTTCTAGACTCCTGTATGTAAACACAGCAGAGTATCATTAATAGTTTAGGAGGTTGGCTCTTTTTCATGGGATAAGACTCAAGTTGGATCAATCATTGATTGGCCATTCTCTCAATCTCTCTTCCATTTTATTCCTGCATATCTTGCATGGAGGGCAAATTGTATGTCGAAGGTTTTGTGGGTGGGTTGGTGTCTTCCTCCCTTTGCTGGAATTTCTGCCTACCTATAGAAGGTGGCCACTTCAGTCTCGATATCCCCAGCTGCTATGAATCTGAGCTAGGGTCACCCCTACATCTCCAAAGAGTCTTGCCTATCTCAGAGGTCCTCTCAGGTTTGTCCCAGAGATTCCCTCCCACCCTGATTTTTCATCTCTCTCCCAGCCCTCAAAACACCCTTCCCCCAAACACCCCTCTTCCCCACCAGCTCTCTTACACAGTTCACTCTTTCTATCCATTTACAGTGTCTATTTAATTCCTCTTTTGGTTAACATTTTAGCATCCTCCCTTGGGCCCTCCTTGTTACTTAACTTCTTTGGGTCTGTGGATTTTACCATATTTATCCTGTAACTTATGGCTAATATTTACTTATAAGTGGGTAAATACCATTCTGTCTTTCTTGGTCTGGGTTCCTTCACTCAGTGTGATACTTTCTAGTTTCATCCATTTTCCTCCAAATTTCATAATGCCCCTATGGAATACCTGAGAAGTATTCCATGGTATAAATGAACCACATTCAATTATGCATTCTTTGATTGAAGCACATCTCAGTTATTTCCAATTTCTGGCTATTAAGAATAAAACTGTTATGAACATAGTTGAGAAAGTGTCCTTATGGTATTATAGGACTTCTTTGGGTATATGCCCAGCAGTGGTATAACTGGGTCCTGAGGTATAACTATTTGTAATTCTTTGAGAAACTCCCAGGTTTATTTGCAAAGTGATTGTGCAACTTTTGATACCCACCTGCAAGGGAGTATTCTTCTTACTCCACATCCTTTCCAGCATGTGCTGTCACTTGAGTTTTGATCTTAGCCACAGTGATGGGAATAAAGTATAATTTGAGTCCTTTTGATTTGCTTTTCTCTGATGACTAAGGACACACTGAACATTTCTTTAGGTACTTATTATCCATCCGAGATTCTTTTGTTTGGAATTTTCTGTTTAGCATTACAACCCATTTTTCAGTTAGGTTATTTGGGTAGTTAGTGTTTAATTTCTTGAGTTCTGTATATATTTTGGATATTAACCCTCTGTCAGATGAGGCATTGATGAAGATATTTTACCATTCTGTAGTCTATGATTTTCTTCTGTTGATGGTGTCCTTGGTCTTACAGAAACTTTATAGTTTGATGAGATCTCATTAATTGTGAATCTTAGTGTCTGAGTCTTGATTTTATGTCCAGAAAGTGACAATGTATTTAAGACTATTTCCCACTGTCTTTACTATCAGTATAGTATATCTGGTTGTATGCTAAGGTCTTCAATACACTTGGACTTGTGCAGAGTCGTATATATGGATTGATTTATATTCTTTTACAACAAGTTAGAACAACACCATTTGTTGAAGATGCTTTCTTTTATCCATTTTATGGTCTTGTCCTTCTTTTCAAAAATTAAATGTCCATAGTGTGGGTTTATTATAGTATATTCAGTTTAATGTTCCTACAACAATAACATGCATACATAACTATTGCTCTGTAGTACAGTTTGAAATCATGGATAGTGACACATCCAGAAATTCCAGAAATTCTTTTATTGCATAGGATTGTTTTAGATATCATGGGTTTTTTTATGTTTTATATGTAGTTTAGAATTGCTCTTTCAAAGTCTATAAAAATGTGTTGAAATTTTGATGGAAATTGCATTGAACCTGTAAATTTGGAAAGATTGCTGTTTTCACCATGTTAATCCTAAGGATCCATGAGCATAAGAGAAATTTCCATCTTCAGAGATCTTCTTTGATATCTTTCCTCAGGGAGTATGACATGAAATTCATCTGATACAGGTCTTTCACTTGCTTGATTAAAGCTATATCAAAATATTTTATATTATTTGTGGCTATTATAAAGGGTGTTGTTTAACTACTTTCTTTCTCAGCCTATTTGTCATTTGTATATAGGAGGACTGCTGATTTTTTTTAGTTAATTTTGTATCCAGTCACTTTGCTGCAGGTGTTTTTCAGCTGGAGGCATTTGCTGGTAGAATTTTGGGTGTCATTTATGCAGACTGTCTATAATCTGTGAATAGAGACCCTTTGAAATCTTCCTTTCTAATTTGTATTCCTTTAATCTCCTTTAGTAGCCTTATTGCTCTACCTAGAACTTCAAGTACTATATTGACTAGATTTGGAGACAGTGGATGACCTTTTCTTTTCCCTACGGTTAGTGCAATTGCTTTTCATTTTTCTCCATTTAATTTCATGTTTGATATCTGCCTGCTGTATGTTACCTATATTATATTTAGGTGTGATCCTTAGATCCCTGGTCTCTCCAGAGCCATAATCATGAAGAGGGGCAGGGTTGGATTTTGTCAAAGGGTTATCCAACATCTAATGCGATGATCATGTGGGATTTTTTTCCCTCACTTTGGTGATATGATAGATTACGTTGATAGATGTTCATTGGTTGAACCATCCTTGTAACCTAGAATTAATCTGATGTAACCATGGTAGATGATGATTTTGATGTATTCTATTGAGGAAATTTTAGTTTGGTGTTCTTTGGTTATTTTAGTTGGGGGATTTTGATGACTGCTTCTATTTCTTTGGATGTTATAGAACTATTGAAATTGCATTTGGAGTATTAATGTTCAAATTTGAAACACCATCTTGATGGATTTTCCTTTGATGCACATGGAGTGTCCTTCTCCAACTCTTTTGAGCGAATTTCTGTTTAGAATCACTATTCTAGTTTGCTTCTTAGGTCCATTTACTTGAAAAACCCTTTTTCCATCCTTTACAGTAGTGTGTACCTTTGTTGCTGTAGTGGGTTTCTTATATGGAGCAGAATGATAGATCCTATTTTCATATCAATTCTCATATCCTATCTTTTTATTGGTGAATTAAATTGACGTTGAGAGCTATTTATAACCAAGGATTGCTAATTCCTGTTATTTTGGTTTTGGCGGCAGTGGTGGTGGTGGTAGTGGTGGTGGTGGTGATGCTATGTGTGTGCTTCTCTTCTTGTGTTTTACTGCTCGGTTGTTATGTATTTTCTGTGATTTCTTAGATGTAGTTAGCCTCCTTTGGTTGGAATTTTCTATCTTATATCTTTAGCAGGACTCTTCAGGAGTCATGCAGTCTTAGGCTTGACAATGGAGCTCAGGGAAGAACATGCTGGCTCTCTCCTCTGCTTGCTGTGTCCCAGGTGGAACTGAATATTCCTAGTATTCTTCAGACCTCCATTGGAAAGTAGGCAGAGCTGTGGGTCTGATGTTGGAGATTAGGAAGCAAAGTGGATATCACCTCTGTTGGCCTTGCCCTAGGTGAACCAAAAATTCAGGGGATTTTGGGGTTGAGTCTAACCTGGATATACCTCGGGCCTGGCAGGTCTCCTCAGGAGGGAAGGCAATGGAGCTGGTGGGTAAGGGGAGATAACATGCAGCTCACATCTTCTGGCTGTTGGGTGCTTATAATAAATGCAGTTGAGGAAAAAATTAATTTTCCTGCTTATCCATTTGTAAAATCTTCTACAAAATTCACTTACTTTTCCTCATATGTTTTGGAGATGCATAGTTTTCTGAGATGTGAGGCTCCAGAGAGGTTACAGACCATTTATAACAAACAATAGTTTCATGTTGGGTCATTCAGATTTCTTCTAGGATAGGGAGTCTTTTCTTTTTTAAAGTATTTTATATTTAGTGAGAATAAGGTAACAAGGGCTACTTTGATCTCAGAAAATTGCTGCAGCATCCCTTTCCCTGTCCAGATACAGTGAGATAGGTTTCTTATAAGCTTGTCATGGGAATATCAAGACTGTCATTCTCTAGCCAAAGCTGCAGTATCAATCCACTCCAATGTGTGATCCACAGTGATAACTTTAACATTGTTCTGCCATATGTTCTGTACCAAAGTTCATTAATTCTAGTTCATAGTATGCTAAGAGAAAAAAGGATGACCAACTTTGGTCATCCAGGTTGAGTGACTATTATCATATCAGTCTATATCCCTGAAAGTAAATCTGCTGATTTATTTGGCCATTTCTTACAAATAAAATCTGGTTTAATTAAGTAAAAGCCTAGGCAACATGTTGCCAATTTCCACTTCTATATTTCTCTCCTTGAGACCAATATGAAAGCTAAGTATTTTGCTCCACAATGCTATTCCTTATCATTGTAAGTCATCAGTTTCCATTTTCTCAGATTGGTTAGAATATTTATTTTTCAAAGATCTTAGATTATAGAATCCCTCCCCCCCTTCCCAGGATTTATATGTTCTAAGATACTGAAGAGAGTCCTTTGTTCATGATTATTGTGGTCATGACAGAAATTCATACTAAAATTCAAAGGCAGACAGATCACCAGATCTATAGCAGCCAAGGTATGTTTTTCTTAATGGACTTCTGGTCTTCTTTTCTCTGGGTTGGAAAGGGGGTGGGTAAAAAGGAAGGCTGATACTTCCTGGTTCCCAGCATAGCTACAGAAACTAAGAAACACATTTCTTGTATTCACAACAAAGTACCTGACAGAAGTAGCAGGGGAAGTAGCTTAGTGCTGCTTTTGGATCACTGCTTCATGGTGGAAAAGCAAGGTGGTGTCCCCAGCAAGTAGAACAAAAGACTAGTGTTGGTGGAGAAGGAAACAGAGAAATCAGTTTATAGCCAATGCTAGACTATATATCATAAGTCCTGTGCCCCAGCAATCATTTCATCTGGGTTCCATCTCCTTAAACGTGCCCTATCTCCCCAAACTCTTTCCAACTCTTTCTGTGGATCAGGTATTTAAACAAGTAACACATAAACACTCAAGCTATAACACAACCAAAATGAGACTTCCATGCTAAGATGTAGTAGGACATTATGTCACCTCATTAAGTTGACTTTACAGTATAGCATGTAGCTATTCTTTTCCTTTCTGAACATTTCATAATTACTCTGAAGCTTTATTGCACCATACTTAAGAGATGAAGATGAGAAATTAAGAAAGATTATAATTATGAAATGTGTGTGCATATATATATATGTATATATATATATGTGTGTGTATGTGTGTGTGTGTGTGTATGTGTGTGTGTGTGTTTTGGTTTTGTTTGTTTTCTTTCATTTCTGAAGAAATTATGGGAGCATCTACAAGCATTTCATATTCAGAAAATTGCATAATTCTAGTCACATTAACACATTTGTTTGGCTCTTAAGAAGATATTATTCTTTTCATTCTCAACATGAACACATAACTTATGATTGTTTATAATAATAGGTGAAGTAGCTTATATTTGACAGCGTTTTTATTCTTTTTTCATCTGAGCCATTAATGCAGAAAAAATAACTATTGCTAGGTAAATGCTCTTTAGAAATGATGAAATACAAATGTATAGCTAAGACTGTATATTGAAGAAGGGGTTATGACTGCTGAGATTATTTTTTATACTTTAGCTAATTTTTTTAAAAAATGTTCATTTTATAGCAGAGCAAAAGAGGGATAGAATGATGTATTTTGAATATCAGATAGGTACTGTAAAATCTTGGGAATTGAAAATTAGGAGCCAATATCCTAGTTCAAATGACAAGTTTATATGACATGAGTCTTATATCTCAGTGTCAATTAACTAGCACTGATGAAAGAGTATCGTGAAAATGTTATTAAAAACAAGTTTGAAAAATCTGCTGTTTTTCTGTGCTGGTTAGATGGTTTTGACTGTTTTATCTACATGAAACAAGATGATAAGAGGGCATTTCAATGGAATAATAATATTGGATTACTTCAAAGCCTATGGCCTATTTTCTTAATTGATGATTTTGTACAGGGGTCTCCAAATGGCTGTGTGCAGTGCTATCCTTGGGGATGTACCTAACAGAAAATTCAGCAGTCCAGCAAGTAGCACTCTGCTGTGTCCTCTGCTTAAGTTCCTGCCTCAAGATTCCTGCTTTCAATTCCCATTCAGATATTTGTCTTGATGAACTGTAAGCTATATTGTGAAATAAACTCTTTCCTTCCCAAGTTGCTTTTGGCTGGGTTGTTTTAGCACAATAATCAAAGTCTGGTTAGGACATCTTATCTTCATATGTTACTCCCAATTCATTTCAATTTCCACTGAAGCAAATCCAAAGAAAGACTGTTAGGACCAGGGAGGCAAGAGGACAAAGAGGACAATCCTTTCTCCTCACTCTTGTTCCTTTTTTTGGATATGTTTTTATTTAAATTTCAAAGTTATTTCCATTCTCAGTTTCACATCCATAATACCCCTATCAGATCCCACTTCCTTTCTTCTATACGGGTATTCACACTCGCCAACCACACCCAGTGAAGCCTTTCTGCATTGACATTCCCCTACACTGGGGGGGTCCAGCCTTGGCAAGACCAGGGGCTTATCCTCCTATTGGTGCCCAACAAGGCCATTCTCTGCTACATATGCAGCTAAAGCCATGAGTCTGTCCATATTTACTCTTTGGGTAGGGGTTTAGAACCTGGGAGCTCTGGTTAGTTGGTATTGTTGTTCTTGCAGGGTTTGCAAGCCCCTTCAGCTTCTACAATCCTTGCTCTAACTTCTCCAATGGGAATCCCATTCTCAGTTCAATAGTTTGCTTCTAGCATTTGCCTCTGTATTTGTCACACTCTGACTAACCCTATCAGGAAACAGCTATATTAGGATCATGTTAGCATGCACTTCCTGGCTTCATCAATATTGTCTAGGTTCAGTGGCTCTGTTGATATGTATATTGTATAAATAGGCTCTGAATACCCTCCTTCAGTCTCTACTCCAAACTTTGTCTCCATATTCATTACTATTAATATTTTTGTTTCTCCCTTTTAAGAAGGACTGAAGCACCCAGACTTTGGTCGTTCTTCCTCTTGAGCTTCATGTGGTCTGTGGATTGTGGCATGGGTAATTCAAGCTTTTGGGCAAATATCCACTTATCAATGAGTGCATAGCATGTGTGTTTTTTGTGATTGGGTTATCTCATTGAGGACTATATTTTCTAGTTCCAACCATTTGCCTGTGAATTTCATTAAGTGAATGTTTTTGATAGCTGTGTAGTACTCCCTTGTGTAGAAATACCACATTTTCTGTATCCATTCCTCTGTTGAAGGGCATCTAGGTTCTTTCCAGTTCCTGGCTCCTGTAAAGGCTGCTATGAACATAGCAGAGCATGTGTCTTTGTTGTATGTTGGAGCATCTTTTGGGCATATGCCCAGGAGTGGTATAACTGGGTCCTCAAGTAGTACAATGTCCAACTTTTTGAGGAACCTCCAGACTGATTTCCAGAGTAGTTGTACCAGTTTGCAATCCCACCAACAATGGAGAAGTATTCTTTCTCCACATCCTCACCAGCATCTGTTTTCACCTGAATCTATGATCTTAGCCATTATGACTGTGTGAGGTGGATTCTCAGGGTTGTTTTGATTTGCATTTCCATGATCACTAAGGTTGTTGAACATTTCTTTAGGTACTTCTCAGCCATTCGATATTCCTCAGATGATAATTCTTTGTATAGCTCTATACCCCATTTTTAATAGGGTTATTCAGCTATTTGGAGTCTAAGTTCTTGAGTTCTTTGTATATTTTGGATATTAGCCCTCTATCTAATGTATGATTGGTAAATATATTTTCCTAATCTGTTGGTTGCCATTTTGTCCTAATGACAGTGTACTTTGTCTTGTGTGTGTGTGTGTGTGTGTGTGTGTGTGTGTGTAAAGAAAAACCTAAGCCATTTAATTGTGTAGCAGAAGCCCATCTTAAAGCAAAACTATGTATTAAAATTGATATTCTCTGATGCCAGATAAGGAAGGAGAGAATGAAACACCTTTGATTTGTGTGTGTGTGTGTGTGTGTGTGTGTGTGTGTGTGTGTGTGTATGTGTGTGTGTGTGTGTGTGTGTGTGTTTGTACACGATTTTTTTTTAAAATTGCTCTCACGCCTTGAAATGTAATTTTTTCTTGGAGAGAATTTGGAACCCAAAGAACATTAGCCAATCAAATCATTCTATACTGGATAATATATTGGCAGATTTTCTCAGGCTACAGTCCACTATCTCCAATGACGGCTTGCACTTCTGCCTTCTCTTCTGATGATGTCAGACTCAACTACAGCAATGTTTTGCCATTTGCTTTCCCCAGGCCCACTAGAATGCTTCTGTTCATCAACTTAAGAATTCTTTGACTTACTGCCTTTTACTACATATTTCTTCATTGTGTTTTCATTCTTTAGTCCCATGTTTCAACTAACATTGTAAAACATAAACATTTTATCCAAGGAATCAAAAAAAATAATGCTTTTGTAACTTTAACATAGTAAACATTTTTATTTATTTATGAATTTAAACAGTTATTTTATTTATTTACATTTCAAATATTGTCTGATTTCCAGGTTTCCCCTCTGAAAACTCCCTCTTCTATTCCCCCTACTCCTGCTTCTATGAGGGTGCTCCCCCACTTACCTATCCACTCCTGACTCACCACCCTAGCATTCCTCCACAAGGCAGCATTGAGACTTCACAGGACCAAGGGCCTCCCCTCCTATTGATGCCAAGTAATGCAAGCCTCTACTCCATATGCAACTGGAGCCATAGGTCCCTCCATGTGTACTCTTAGGTTGGTGGTTTAGTCTTTGGGAGCTCTAGGAGGTCTGTTTGGTTGTTTGATATTATTGTTCTTCCTATGCAGTTGCAAATTCCTTCAGTTCCTTTAGTCCTTTCTCTAACTCCTCCATCAGGGTTCCGTTTTGTCTGATAGTTAGCTGCAAGCATTTAAATCTGTATCAGTAAAAGTTCTGGCAGAGCCTCTCAGGAGACACCTATATCTGGCTCTTTTCAGCATGCACCTCTTGGCATCAGCAATAGTAACTGGGTTTGGTGGCAGCATATGGGATGAATTCCCAGGTGGGGCAGTCTCTGGATGGTCTTTCCTTCAGTTTCTGCTCCACTCTTTGTCCCTGTATTTGCTTTAGACAGGAACATTTCTGGGTTAATAGTTTCTGAGATGGGTGGGTGGCCCCATTCCACACATTTTATGTGAGATATCCCTGTCCAAATTGTGTTTGTCTCCATAGTTTCCTGAAATTCATTAATTCCCATCAGTTTTGACTTAAGAAATAGTTAATGTATCCATATCTTTTAGAGAAAAAAAGACAAATGAATAGTTATTTGATTATATATGTGAAATCATAACTCAGCATTTGTGTTGTAGAAGATCAAATAGAAAGTCAACTTGTTTTAGTCGACTTCGACACCTAAAACAAAATTTATAGACTGAAAATTAAGAAATAACAGATGTGTATGGTTTGTATTTCCTGAGAATGAGAATGCTAATATTCAAATACTAGTGGATTCAGTGTCTTCAGTCTCTGTTCAAAGATAGTACTACTGTATCCTGTCATGTTAGAAAGCTCAAATGCTCTGTTCTCCAATGGCAAAGGAGCAAAAACTAGAATATCTCATTTTCTATGTTTTTTTTCACACACAGCAGTAACACCTGTGATTATGGAGTTTCTTTTCCAATGCTTAGTCAAAAGAGCCTCCTCTAAATGCAATTGCTCAGTGTTTAAATTACAGTGGTGGTTCTAGGTAACGATATTACAAACACAAAAAAAATTAGCTGATATAACTGTGTAACTATTGTCAAAGATTATTGTTTATTTTTGGAATAATATCATAAAAACACTTGTTGCTACTTATAAAAGTCAAAGCTTGTTGCAGATGGTAATCACAAGTGAAAGTTTTCCTTAAAAAGAGTGTCTCCTAAATTGGAATTGCCACACAATTCATTTTTGGAACAAATATACTAAATGTGCCAAATGTGTTTGAGAGATTAAGCATATTAAAGACATTGATAAATTCTTAAAGAAGGAATTCCATTTAAATATGCTTAAGTCAACACCAATGCTATTGTTTTATTTTTTCACACACCACCGACATTCCTCCTATTATAATCACATACACTTAACAGCACACTGAATACAAATGATGAATAGCCATACACTAAATAAACTACAGTATTGTCTTGCAATGGAATCTTATGTAGGCATTCAGCTAAGGGTGCCTTTCACATACATATAAAAGAAGTACATAAAGGAAAAGATTTAGAATGCTGAATATGTTTGTAGTTTCTTTTATTTAACATTGGGAACTGTTTTTGCAAGGTTGAACCTGACATACAAGTACTTGTCTTTGGAAGATAAAGGGTGAGAAGACAACAAGAAAAAAATGTACCTTTAATTATATGCCACCTTGGGCTTGCAATATTATCTTTATTGGTATTAATTAACAAGGATTAATTAACTGTCAAAATAAAATATATCAGTAAAGTGTGAAAAAGAATACAAACACGTGTACTTGTATAGCCCATTCATAGACATGACAGATTTCAAAATCAACCAAAATGTATTGGGCCTGCTCAGTAGTGCAGACTGTACACAGTATATAAGAATCCCAGGGGTCAACCTTTATCACCAAAAACTAAAATTAAAAACCTATATTTTAATACTTTTCTTTTTATTGAAAATATAAATACAGGTGTATTAAAATTATAGTATAAAATAGCCAAGTATTCTAATAAATATTTGTAAAATAAAAATTCAACTCATAGGCTTTTACTTTTGTGTTTGGTGTGGTGTGTTTCTGTGTGTGTGTGTGTGTGTGTGTGTGTGTGTGTGTGTGTGTGTGTGTGTGTATGTGTGACTGTGGGGTGTAAAATGATGACCTTGAATTAGATAGTCACTATGAATTTGCCTTGATTTGTCTTGATCCATATGAATCTGGCCCCTTGAAGTTCAGAGAGTCAACACCACCCTTTCATGTGATCATAATAGAGGATAATTAAGTGGCTGAATATACTAGCAACTCCACTTTGCTCTCTGTAGAGCAGGAGTTTTCCAGTAGCCGACAGGTATGCCAGCATAATCAGAACAAAGTGAAGCTGTTGGTGGCATTTTATCAAGCACTGAAAATGCTTTTACATCCCATTTTCTCAGTGGAAGTAAATAAAGTATAGGTTTTCTAACACTTTCTATGAACTAGAAATGGTTAGCACTAAGTAGGAAAGAGATTAGGACATTATTAGTACTAGACATCTGAGAGTAATATAGCCTCTCCTTTTCTGTGGAGCTGCTCAGTCCAGAGGGAAACCTCATGCAAGCTTTCAGTAGCCAAAATATCATAGAAACATTCAGTTAAGGTCTCTTACTTCTATGGCAGTGACAAAAATTTCAGTAAGAAGCAAATGCCCAGTGGCTCTCAGGTACCTGATTTTTCAAGCTGGCAGATGTGTTTGTACTGGAAGTCAAAAGCTATAAAGGTCAGTTTGCTCAGATAAGTATAATTTATGAAAACAGTGGCTCTGTTTGAACTTCTGGAAATCACTGAGAACTTCAAGATTTCTTTTATTCTTCTTATTTTTGCCTCTCAAGAAGGATGATTTTGTGTGTGTGTATGTGTGTGTGTGCGTAGTGTTATATATATGTTTATGTATGTATATAACAATGCATATATATATATATTTGTGTATGTATATAACAATGCATATATATATTTGTGTATGTATATAACAATGCATATTTCACACCAGTTTCCATGTAATGACAACATAAGCCTTATTTAAAATATGTTAATTTAGTCTAGTCCACATGAATTCAAACATGAATAAAATAATAGAATATTCAGATCTGCTGAGCCCATCTCTCTGATGGACAGTTGCATGTTCATTTTAATTTGAAATAATTGAGTACAGCTTATACAGTCAGAGGATTAAAAAAAACGGTAAGTTTATAATTTAGCATTACATCCTCATTGCCAAACAAACAAATTCTAATGTAACTCAGTTATATCTCAAAGATGAGACTCAATGGATAATGACCATATTCTTTTATTCTCCGTTTGTAAAATATGTTGGGTTCTGTAAAGCACAGATAATACAGCTCAGTGGAAACAGTATCGGGTGGGTGGCATAACGATATATTGCATCTCAGTTCTGCCATGTGGTAGTTGACTGACCCTGGGTAATAATTGTTTTTTTTTTTTTTGGTTTCCTTATTTTCATGACCTGAGAGAGTTGGGATAGATGATCCCTAAAGTTTACTCCAACTACAAAAGTCCTAGACTATAACTAAAATTGCCCAGTAAGGTCATTATATCAGAAATGACATGGTACCTGAAATGCTCCCTTCAAAGATGCCACATGTGAGAAGTACACATTAATCTTCTCATTCTGTTTTGATCTTAGTCTTAAACTGTAGATCTAAAGTGAATCTTTAAGAAACTGATGTTAAGCTGCCGCTGCAGAGAGCCCCTGGGCAGCACCCCACGAGCGAACCTGAGCCTCGGGACCACAGGTAAGACCAAATTTTCTGCTGCAAGAAAGCTGCCTGGTAAGCTTGGGACACACGGAAGCAGAATTTCTCTAGGACCCCGCACGGTCTGTGTTTACCGGAAGTCCCACACCCGCGGATCCCGGCCCGCAGCAGCTCTCTGCTCCCAGACCCGGTGAGAGAGAGACCCAACCGCCTGGTCAGGTGGGCACTCCTGAGGCTGCAGAGCGGAAGAGACCACCAACACTGCTCACCCCTGCCCACATCCCTGGCCCAAGAGGAAACTGTATAAGGCCTCTGGGCTCCTGTGGGGGAGGGCCCAGGAGCGGCAGGACTTCTGCGCCTGAGAAACCACCGGATCCTGAAAGAAACAGACCAGATAAACAGTTCTCTGCACCCAAATCCCGTGGGAGGGAGAGCTAAACCTTCAGAGAGGCAGACAAGCCTGGGAAACCAGAAGAGACTGCTCCCTGCACACACATCTCGGACGCCAGAGGAAAAAGCCAAAGACCATCTGGAACCCTGGTGCACTGAAGCTCCCGGAAGGGGCGGCACAGGTCTTCCTGGTTGCTGCCGCTGCAGAGAGCCCCTGGGCAGCACCCCACGAGCGAACCTGAGCCTCGGGACCACAGGTAAGACCAAATTTTCTGCTGCAAGAAAGCTGCCTGGTGAACTCAAGACACAGGCCCACAGGAACAGCTGAAGACCTGTAGAGAGGAAAAACTACACGCCCGAAAGCAGAACACACTGTCCCCATAACTGACTGAAAGAGAGGAAAGCAGGTCTACAGCACTCCTGACACACAGGCTTATAGGTCAGTCTACCCACTGTCAGAAATAGCAGAACAAAGTAACACTAGAGATAATCTGATGGCGAGAGGCAAGCGCAGGAACCCAAGCAACAGAAACCAAGACTGCATGCCATCATCGGAGCCCAATTCTCCCACCAAAACAAACATGGAATATCCAAACACACCAGAAAAGCAAGATCTAGTCTCAAAATCATATCTGATCATGATGCTGGAGGACTTCAAGAAAGACATGAACACACTTAGGGAAACACAGGAAATCATTAATAAACAAGTAGAAGCCTACAGAGAGGAATGGCAAAAATCCCTGAAAGAATTCCAGGAAAACACAATCAAACAGATGAAGGAATTAAAAATGGAAATAGAAGCAATCAAGAAAGAACACATGGAAACAACCCTGGATATAGAAAACCAAAAGAAGAGACAAGGAGCTGTAGATACAAGCTTCACCAACAGAATACAAGAGATGGAAGAGAGAATCTCAGGAGCAGAAGATTCCATAGAAATCATTGACTCAACTGTCAAAGATAATGTAAAGCGGAAAAAGCTACTGGTCCAAAACATACAGGAAATCCAGGACTCAATGAGAAGATCAAACCTAAGGATAATAGGTATAGAAGAGAGTGAAGACTCCCAGCTCAAAGGACCAGTAAATATTTTCAACAAAATCATAGAAGAAAACTTCCCTAACCTAAAAAAAGAGATACCCATAGGCATACAAGAAGCCTACAGAACTCCAAATAGATTGGACCAGAAAAGAAACACCTCCCGTCACATAATTGTCAAAACACCAAACGCACAAAATAAAGAAAGAATATTAAAAGCAGTAAGGGAAAAAGGTCAAGTAACATATAAAGGAGACCTATCAGAATCACACCAGACTTCTCGCCAGAAACTATGAAGGCCAGAAGATCCTGGACTGATGTCATACAGACCCTAAGAGAACACAAATGCCAGCCCAGGTTACTGTATCCAGCAAAACTCTCAATTAACATTGATGGAGAAACCAAGATATTCCATGACAAAACCAAATTTACACAATATCTTTCTACAAATCCAGCACTACAAAGGATAATAAATGGTAAAGCCCAACATAAGGAGGCAAGCTCTACCCTAGAAGAAGCAAGAAACTAATCGTCTTGGCAACAAAACAAAGAGAATGAAAGCACACAAACATAACCTCACATCCAAATATGAATATAAAGGGAAACAATAATCACTATTCCTTAATATCTCTCAATATCAATGGCCTCAACTCCCCAATAAAAAGACATAGATTAACAAACTGGATACGCAACGAGGACCCTGCATTCTGCTGCCTACAGGAAACACACCTCAGAGACAAAGACAGACACTACCTCAGAGTGAAAGGCTGGAAAACAACTTTCCAAGCAAATGGTCAGAAGAAGCAAGCTGGAGTAGCCATTCTAATATCAAATAAAATCAATTTCCAACTAAAAGTCATCAAAAAAGATAAGGAAGGACACTTCATATTCATCAAAGGAAAAATCCACCAAGATGAACTCTCAATCCTAAATATCTATGCCCCAAATACAAGGGCACCTACATACGTAAAAGAAACCTTACTAAAGCTCAAAACACACATTGCACCTCACACAATAATAGTGGGAGATTTTAACACCCCACTCTCATCAATGGACAGATCATGGAAACAGAAATTAAACAGTGATGTCGACAGACTAAGAGAAGTCATGAGCCAAATGGACTTAACGGATATTTATAGAACATTCTATCCTAAAGCAAAAGGATATACCTTCTTCTCAGCTCCTCATGGTACTTTCTCCAAAATTGACCATATAATTGGTCAAAAAACGGGCCTCAACAGGTACAAAAAGATAGAAATAATCCCATGCGTGCTATCGGACCACCACGGCCTAAAACTGGTCTTCAATAAGAATAAGGGAAGAATGCCCACATATACGTGGAAATTGAACAATGCTCTACTCAATGATAACCTGGTCAAGGAAGAAATAAAGAAAGAAATTAAAAACTTTTTAGAATTTAATGAAAATGAAGATACAACATACTCAAACTTATGGGACACAATGAAAGCTGTGCTAAGAGGAAAACTCATAGCGCTGAGTGCCTGCAGAAAGAAACAGGAAAGAGCATATGTCAGCAGCTTGACAGCACACCTAAAAGCTCTAGAACAAAAAGAAGCAAATACTCCCAGGAGGAGTAGAAGGCAGGAAATAATCAAACTCAGAGCTGAAATCAACCAAGTAGAAACAAAAAGGACCATAGAAAGAATCAACAGGACCAAAAGTTGGTTCTTTGAGAAAATCAACAATATAGATAAACCCTTAGCCAGACTAACGAGAGGACACAGAGAGTGCGTCCAAATTAACAAAATCAGAAATGAAAAGGGAGACATAACTACAGATTCAGAGGAAATTCAAAAAATCATCAGATCTTACTATAAAAACCTATATTCAACAAAGTTTGAAAATCTTCAGGAAATGGACAATTTCCTAGACAGATACCAGGTATCAAAGTTAAATCAGGAACAGATAAACCAGTTAAACAACCCCATAACTCCTAAGGAAATAGAAGCAGTCATTAAAGGTCTCCCAACCAAAAAGAGCTCAGGTCCAGATGGGTTTAGTGCAGAATTCTATCAAACCTTCATAGAAGACCTCATACCAATATTATCCAAACTATTCCACAAAATTGAAACAGATGGAGCCCTACCAAATTCCTTCTACGAAGCTACAATTACTCTTATACCTAAACCACACAAAGACACAACAAAGAAAGAGAACTTCAGACCAATTTCCCTTATGAATATCGACGCAAAAATACTCAATAAAATTCTGGCAAACCGAATTCAAGAGCACATCAAAACAATCATCCACCATGATCAAGTAGGCTTCATCCCAGGCATGCAGGGATGGTTTAATATACGGAAAACCATCAACGTGATCCATTATATAAACAAACTGAAAGAACAGAACCACATGATCATTTCATTAGATGCTGAGAAAGCATTTGACAAAATTCAACACCCCTTCATGATAAAAGTCCTGGAAAGAATAGGAATTCAAGGCCCATACCTAAACATAGTAAAAGCCATATACAGCAAACCAGTTACTAACATTAAACTAAATGGAGAGAAACTTGAAGCAATCCCACTAAAATCAGGGACTAGACAAGGCTGCCCACTCTCTCCCTACTTATTCAATATAGTTCTTGAAGTTCTAGCCAGAGCAATCAGACAACAAAAGGAGATCAAAGGGATACAGATCGGAAAAGAAGAGGTCAAAATATCACTATTTGCAGATGATATGATAGTATATTTAAGTGATCCCAAAAGTTCCACCAGAGAACTACTAAAGCTGATAAACAACTTCAGCAAAGTGGCTGGGTATAAAATTAACTCAAATAAATCAGTTGCCTTCCTCTATACAAAAGAGAAACAAGCCGAGAAAGAAATTAGGGAAACGACACCCTTCATAATAGACCCAAATAATATAAAGTACCTCGGTGTGACTTTAACCAAGCAAGTAAAAGATCTGTACAATAAGAACTTCAAGACACTGAAGAAAGAAATTGAAGAAGACCTCAGAAGATGGAAAGATCTCCCATGCTCATGGATTGGCAGGATTAATATAGTAAAAATGGCCATTTTACCAAAAGCGATCTACAGATTCAATGCAATCCCCATCAAAATACCAATCCAATTCTTCAAAGAGTTAGACAGAACAATTTGCAAATTCATCTGGAATAACAAAAAACCCAGGATAGCTAAAACTATCCTCAACAATAAAAGGACTTCAGGGGGAATCACTATCCCTGAACTCAAGCAGTATTACAGAGCAATAGTGATAAAAACTGCATGGTATTGGTACAGAGACAGACAGATAGACCAATGGAACAGAATTGAAGACCCAGAAATGAACCCACACACCTATGGTCACTTGATTTTTGACAAAGGAGCCAAAACCATCCATTGGAAAAAAGATAGCATTTTCAGCAAATGGTGCTGGTTCAACTGGAGGGCAACATGTAGAAGAATGCAGATCGATCCATGCTTATCACCCTGTACAAAGCTTAAGTCCAAGTGGATCAAGGACCTCCACATCAAACCAGACACACTCAAACTAATAGAAGAAAAACTAGGGAAGCATCTGGAACACATGGGCACTGGAAAAAATTTCCTGAACAAAACACCAATGGCTTATGCTCTAAGATCAAGAATTGACAAATGGGATCTCATAAAACTGCAAAGCTTCTGTAAGGCAAAGGACACTGTGGTTAGGACAAAACGACAACCAACAGATTGGGAAAAGATCTTTACCAACCCTACAACAGATAGAGGCCTTATATCCAAAATATACAAAGAACTCAAGAAGTTAGACCGCAGGGAAACAAATAACCCTATTAAAAAATGGGGTTCAGAGCTAAACAAAGAATTCACAGCTGAGGAATGCCGAATGGCTGAGAAACACCTAAAGAAATGTTCAACATCTTTAGTCATAAGGGAAATGCAAATCAAAACAACCCTGAGATTTCACCTCACACCAGTGCGATTGGCTAAGATCAAAAACTCAGGTGACAGCAGATGCTGGCGAGGATGTGGAGAAAGAGGAACACTCCTCCATTGTTGGTGGGATTGCAGACTGGTAAAACCATTCTGGAAATCAGTCTGGAGGTTCCTCAGAAAATTGGACATTGAACTGCCTGAGGATCCAGCTATACCTCTCTTGGGCATATACCCAAAAGATGCCTCAACATATAAAAGAGACACGTGCTCCACTATGTTCATCGCAGCCTTATTTATAATAGCCAGAAAATGGAAAGAACCCAGATGCCCTTCAACAGAGGAATGGATACAGAAAATGTGGTACATCTACACAATGGAATATTACTCAGCTATCAAAAACAACGAGTTTATGAAATTCGTAGGCAAATGGTTGGAACTGGAAAATATCATCCTGAGTGAACTAACCCAATCACAGAAAGACATACATGGTATGCACTCATTGATAAGTGGCTATTAGCCCAAACGCATGAATTACCCTAGATCGCTAGAACAAACGAAACTCAAGACGGATGATCAAATTGTGAATGCTTCACTCCTTCTTTAAATGAGGAAAAAGAATACCCTTGGCAGGGAAGGGAGAGGCAAAGATTAAAACAGAGACTGAAGGAACACCCATTCAGAGCCTGTCCCACATTTGGCCCATACATATACAGCCACCCAATTGGACTAGATGGATGAAGCAAAGAAGTGCAGACCGACAGGAGCCGGATGTAGATCGCTCCTGAGAGACACAGCCAGAATACAGCAAATACAGAGGCGAATGCCAGCAGCAAACCACTGAACTGAGAATAGGTCCCCTATTGAAGGAATCAGAGAAAGAACTGGAAGAGTTGAAGGGGCTCGAGACCCCAAAAGTACAACAATGCCAAGCAACCAGAGCTTCCAGGGACTAAGCCACTACCTAAAGACTATACATGGACTGACCCTGGACTCTGACCCCATAGGTAGCAATGAATATACTAGTAAGAGCACCAGTGGAAGGGGAAGCCCTGGGTCCTGCTAAGACTGAACCCCCAGTGAACTAGTCTATGGGGGGAGGGCGGCAATGGTGGGATGGTTGGGAGGGGAACACCCATAAGGAAGGGGAGGGGGGAGGGGGATGTTTGCCCGGAAACCGGGAAAGGGAATAACACTCGAAATGTATATAAGAAATACTCAAGTTAATAAAAAAAAAAAATTAACACGAAAAAAAAAAAAAAGAAACTGATGTTAAGAGCATTCATTATTTAAATGACAAGAAACACGCACTCACACATTACTTTTTTAAAATGATGCTTTTTTTCATAATTCTAAATCTTGTTCCTCATATGCACTATTCTGAGATCTCCAAGGCTTGCCTGTTTCTAAGCACATGTGTAGTTATAGCTGTGACAGTAGATCCTGAGTCATTAATTAAGAGATTAGTCCAGAGAACTCTTGGATAAAACCAGTAACAGAGTAGAGGAAGCAAGGCTTGCAACACAGAAGAAGCAGCTGTGTTTCCAATCACCAGGCTGCCACAGATTTTAATCAAGATGTTGAAATTCAAGCTCAAGTGTACCTATGTTTAAAAGCAATGGTGTCTAGCAGTTTCCAACTCTTCCTTTGAAAAGAATACACAGCACTTTGATTTCACCCATTTCCCTGAGTGCTTTGGGCCTGTAAGAGTTGGTCATATGCTTGAAAGACACAAAGAAACCTTACATTACCTTTGCTGATAGGTAAACTGCACTTGGAAATATGATAGTGTTCACACTTCATCCAAGTTCGAAACTGTAAATATGAGAGAGTAATAGCCAAGTACTTTTAGTTATGCTAAAAATGATTGTCGTTAAAGCCAAACTATTCACATAAAATTGCCTGTTTTTAATCACAGGATGGTGTCCAATAAGAAATTCAATTTGTCAACATAAAAAGTGGGAATTTATGTCAAGTTTTTGAATAGAGTAAATGTGGTTCACTTATTGAAATATTATAGAAGGATATGGGCTTCAGAGAGCCAGCCATATTGGTGGAGGACTTACGGTATGATGTCATTTATAAGTGAAGAGTTAAATTTTACAAAGTCCGGACATGCCTCTCAGACCCGACTATCTGCCCCCAAGGGCACTGGCCATCTGGAGCCACCCCCTTCCCTTCCTTCACTCCCTAAAGATGAGACATCCCCCTGCTGAGTGAGATAAGCCACCCTACCCACATTGCTGAGATGCTAGCTTACACTTATGCCTTGCTGATGTAACTCCGAGCCAAAAGTAACTACACCATTTGAATCAGCCAATTGTGTGTAACCACGCGAAATCCCCTGGCTTTCCCTATATAAACCCCTGCCTTTAGAGGCTCGAAGTCGACTCCTCTATCTCCTGCGAGAGATACGTGTCGGCCTGAGATCTCGTTAATAAAACTGCCTCTTGCTGTTACATCAAGACTGGCTATTCATGGTTCCTGGGGCTCCCCAACCCGCAACCAGAGCGAGAGTCACCCCAAGTTGGGGGCTCTTTCATAAGTCATCTCACTGGAGGATTCACTGCATGCCTTGGCCAGTCTCACAGTTCTACTGGCCCATATTCATTAATTGATAGCATCATGCAAGAGAGTATATACCCCAAAAGTGATCACCTCAGCAAACCTCTCTCAATGAAGATAGGCAACATTCTTGTAATTCCTACATGTTTAAAACCTCTGACCTCATAGGTAGCAATGAATATCCTAGTAAGAGCACCAGTGGAAGGGGAAGCCCTGGGGCCTGCTAAGACTGAACCCCCAGTGAACTAGATTGTTGGGGGGAGGGCGGCAAGGGGGGGAGGATGGGGAGGGGAACACCCATAAAGAAGGGGAGGGGGGAGGGGGTTGTTTGCCCGGAAACCGGGAAAGGGAATAACACTCGAAATGTATATAAGAAATACTCAAGTTAATAAAAAAAAAACATCTAAGAAAGGAAAACCATATAAATTTCAGTGTGGTGTCATTAAGAAGCCATGTAACAACCTCTAGTATGAGCACAGAATGAAAGGAAAAGAAATAAAATAGAAACTCCAGCTAGTCCTTTATTTTTGTTGATATATATGCCCAGTATTACCTTGGAAACTTCCTGATTTATGGCAGGCAGTTTCAGAAACTTCATAGCAAGTTTTCACAGTAAATACCTAAACCTTTCTGCCTCTCTGCTGGAGGGCTTTCTGATCACATAGGATCTAGCTTAGCAATAAGCCAGAATAATTCAGAAATATCAAGGAATTAAGATGTCCACAGGGAAGTCTTCAGACGGGTCAACATGGGTGTCTGTGATTTAAAACCTATGGTTCCTTTCCTTGTACCATTTTGTCTACATGCACTGCACATAATGTCTCAGATGCCCAGCAAGCTGGAGGATCAATCATCTATGCTGAATACCTGGCCACTATTATACCCTTTTTTGACTTTTCTCCTTTCAACAGTTACCAGATAAAATTCCAAATAACTCAATTTCATAAACAGTGAGTAATTTCTTTAGTAGAAGTATTTTCTACACAAGTTGTGACTTATGCTAAAATGTTATGAGCTGTTTATTTGAGCTTCAGGTTTACTATATTTCTGTTTTGCTTTTGTTTTTGGATAATTAGGCATTTGAACACTCCCTTTTTTTTTTTTTTTTTTTTTTTTTTTTTTTTTTGCTTCCCAATTCACCACTCAAACCAGCTAGGCTAGGCAAGTCCTGTCTGGGAATGAATTAAAATTAACAGAGAACTTAAATGACTTTTGCATGCCTGGATCAAAGCATTTTAACTTTTCATCCAATAGCAATTCTCCCATTTTCTCTCAAGCAAATTCTGATTTCTTTCTCATTAGATATATCCTAGCTTATTTCTAATGAGAAGAAACAAAAAAGTTTTTGGGCAAAGACAGATTAAAACATACTGACAGGCTTAAGGAGCTCTTTATGGGGTGTCTTTTCTAATACTTCCTAAAGAGAATAGGAATGGAAAGGCTAGATTTCTCGCAGCCATTTTCGACACAGTGCTAATTTCAGGTTTGACTGAGTCTCCAATGATCCTACATTCACTACAGTAGCTCCAAACTAAGAAAGAAACTGCAGATTAATTTGTACTTCCGAAATTATTTTTAGATACTGCACTTAATTCCTAACTTATAAAGTAGCTGTGGTAATAGGGATTACTTTTCTACATTGTAGTTAGCCAGCAAGCTTCATCTCATTTTTAACTTTTTTGAAAACCTTTCTCAGAAGGTCCTATTTGAAGTGATGTTAAGTATCATTTATTTTATGTTCCCCATCCTCTTTCCTCTTTCTTGCATATATGATATATCAAACTTGAAATCAATTGTGCCACTAACAAAACTCACCTTTATATATTCCTTGCACAAAGTTAGCAAGTGTGAAATGATGTTGACCATTCTACTCATTTAATGAGAAAATAAAAACAAGAAAACTGGATTCAAGTTATTGGTTACAAGAAAATGATATTTTCTATGTTGATCTTTTAGAGGGTTGATGGCTAATCTTGCTGGTCAGCTTGACACACCTGGGAAGAGGAAACCTTACTCGAAAAATTACCTTCATCAGACTGAGCACATCAATGGTCATATCTATGAGGTATTGTCTAAATTATTAACTGATGTAAGAGAGCCCAGTTCACTGTGTGCTGTTCAATCCCTACCAGGAGAGGCTGGATTATATAAGAAAGACAGCTAAGCAATCTAGTAAAAAGCATGCCTCTTCTTCAATGTCTACCTCCAGGATCCTATCTTGAATTCCTAACTTGGCCTTATTCATTTTTTAATTGTAATTTGTAAGATAAGTAAATTCTTTCCTCCCCAGTTTACTTTAGGTAATGTTTTTATTATAGCAACAGAAGGCATCATAAAATAGAGGGTTAGTACTACAAAGTGGGGGGGACAGAGGAGGGAAATGGGGAAGAGATGGGGGAAGAGCAGAATATGATCTGGTATTGGGTGGGGGAAAAGGACTGAAGTCATGAGAGCCAGCAGAAAAAATGGAAACAGTTGACCTCTGGAGGAAGGAGGTTGTGGAGACCCTTTAGAATGTACCAGAGACCTGGGAAATGAGAGACTCTTGGGACTCAAATGGGGGGACCCAAGATGAAAGGCCCTACAGTCTATAGTGGGGAAAGTGAAGTTATTGAATCCACCTCCAGCAGAAAGGCAAGGTGTCAAGTGAAGGATGAGGTTGCTATGTCATAGCCAAAGCTCTGACCCATAATTCTTCCTGTCTGAAAGAAATGCAGGGATGAAAATGCAGAAGAGCCTGAGGAAAAGAAGGTTCAACAAGAGGCCCAAACTGTGTTCCAGTTCAAAGGGTGGCCTCAAGACCTGGCACCATTACTGAAGCTATGGGGCATTCACAAAATGGGACCTACCATGACTGCTCCCCAAAAAACCCAAGAAGCAGCTAAAAGAGTCAGATGCAGATATGTGTACCCAACCAATGAACAGAAGCTGCTGACTCCTCTGGTTGAATTAGGGAAATCTGCAGGAAGCTAAGGAGGAGGGGAACCCTGTAGGAAGACCAAACGTCTCAATTAAATTGGACCCCTGAGGTCTCTTAGACACTGGGTCACCAACCAGGGGGCATACACCAGATGAGATGTGGCCTCCAACACATATGCAGTATAGGACTCCCAGGTCTGGGTTTAGTCAGAGAACCCTCAAGAGACTGGAACCCCCAGGAAGTTCAGAGTTTGGGTGGAATTTATGGGGTGGGGACTTCTTTGTAGGGGGTTGGTGAGGAAGGGTGGGGAAGAGGTATGGGACCTGGAACCCTCAGGGTTGGACTGGGAGGGGAATAAAATCTGGAGTGTAAAAACAAATTAATTAATTAACAACAATAATAATAAAACCCTTTTGCTTCTGTCTTAATTGGTGGCTGCTGAGATAATATGCTGTTCCTAAGAGCAGCTTTGAGGATGGAGGGGGTTGAATAGGGAGAATTTATTCTAGTTTACACTTCTATGTCACAGTCATTATCAAAGGAAATTAGAACAGGAACCTAGAGGCAGGAATTTAAGCAGAAGCATTGAGTGCTAATTACTGATTACTAGCTTGCTAACTCTGGCTGATGGATAAATAAGAGAAAGTGGGAAGGAGAGAGAGGATTTGATAGACAGTTTAAAGCAATGATAAAGCACCTGAAAGAACATGCTAGCTATTGTGTCAGTTTTAATGATTTGAATGAAAACTTTACTAAATAAAATTATTTCTTTTTTAAAAGATTTATTTATTGTTGTTTATGTGAATGCACTATAGCTATCTTCAGACACACATCAGAAGTGTGCACTGGATCCCATTACAGATGTTTGTGACCCACCATGTGGTTGCTGGGAATTAAACTCGGGACCTCTGGAAGAGCAGTCAGTCATCATAATAGCTGAGCCATCCCTCCACCATAAAATGATTTCTTTAAGGCATTTTTTCAACCCTAAAATAAGTCTTATGTCTAAGGTGACACTGCCTTGCATGAATTAAAATGAAGGCAGACCTTAATGGTTTATTACATACCTGAACCAAAGTTATTAGGAACTAGTGTAACAAGTAAGCATGAACAGAGAAAAGCTGCCCAGGCAAATGCAGCAGAAACTTCCCTAAATGGGATTCTTACCCATATACTATAAGAACAGAAGTTAAGCAGAATGTGGAGACTAGAGTGTCTTTGAAAACCACCAAACAGATAATGAATGTTTAATTAGCTCACTAGTCTTAATGAAAACACATCGAAACATCTTTTGTAACCTTTTATTCTTAAAACCTCTATCACTACTCTCCCTATCCCTAACTCCCACTTCCATTTTTACCCCAAGAGATCTGCTAAAGCACAAAGATTCAAGTTGCTCCTTCCCTCACAGCACTAACCTGAGGAGCCAAGTTTAACTAAGTGGAAAGAGGAAAGACCAAGAATTACAGACCCCATTCAAGTCAACTGTCCCAGAAACTCACTCCAAATGATTATTGCTGCTATCAGCCTTACTCCAAGAAACTTCTTTTGAAAATATTGTGTGGTTACAAGAGATACTTATGGTTCATCCAGGTGCTGAGAATAAGTATCTATTGAATGATTACCATTAATTGGGGCATGTATACTTTCTTGTGTCATTAGCTAACTACACTAGAATGGACAGCAAGTTTGATACTGATTTAAAATCAGGAAAAATATTCCCTTCAAGCTAGCTTGGAACCAGAATCTGATAACTAAAGTTTATAAACTGTCAATGCACAGATTTTATTTTTATTTTATTTTTGTACATTTATTGTATTTGCAAGTACAGAAGAAAAAATGTGCTGACTTAGACATAAAATTATTGTATTAAACTCTTAATAAACCTATGAAGTGAGTGGCAGATAGTGAAGTTTAATTAGGTAACTAGTCATAGTAGAAAGACATAGAAATATCCTTTTGCAACATTTTTTAAATGTATGATTTGAATTTATGTTTGAACTTGTGAACTTTTGAAAAGAGATGCTTGGAAAACCATGTGATTATGTATCCTGAGAAGGTATAAAATTTGAGACAAACTATAATAAGCAATCAGGTATTTTCTAAGGTGAGTAGAAAGTTAGTTCCCCTTTTCTTTCTCTTACAAATAAAGACTTGAGCTCTTTTATTTATTATTATTCATTAATTAATTATTTTATTTAATTTCTAAATATTGATCACTGCCCAGTCCTCCTTCATAGAGTTTCCCACCCCTATTTCCTCCTCTCCTTTGGCTCTGAAAGGGTGGCCTCCTAGCATCCCCCTTCAAGGAGGCATTAAGTCTCTATAGGAGTAGTTGTATCATGTCCTACTAAGACCATATGAAGCAGTCCTCTGCTATGTATACGCCTGGGGTTTCTGACCAGCCCATGCATGATCTTCAGTTGGTGGCTTCATTTCTGCGAGCTCCCAGGGGTCTAGGTTAGTTGACATTGTTGGTCTTCCAATGGGGTTGACAACCCCCTCAGTTCCTCAGTCCTTCCCCTAACTCTTCCATAGGTATCTGTAAATTCAGTCCAGGGCTTGGCTGTGAGGATCTGTATCTTTTTCAATAAGCTTCTGGTAGAGCCTCTCAGAGGACACCTATGCTAGGCTCCTGTCTAAACGTACAACATAGCATCAGTAATAGTGTCAGGGTTTGGTACCAGCCCATGGGATAGATGCTAATTTGGGCTGGGCACTTTTTGGCTATTTATTCAGTCTGTGCTCCATATTTGTCCTTGCATTTCATTTAGCCAGGAACAATTTGGAGTTGAAATTTTTGAAAGTGTGTTGTTGTTCCCATTTATCCATTGGGAGCCCTTTCTAACTACTGGAGGTGGTATCTTCATGTTCCATATCCCAACTGTTGTGCTTTTTGGCTAAGCTCACCAAAATTCAGGTTTGGAAACCTCCCCTAGCCCAGGTCTCTGGGACTTTGAGGAGGCTCCCCCACTCCCCAACCCCAGCAGCTACATATTTATAGTCATTCTCCTGGCCCTCTGGACTTTCCTTGTCTCCCAGCATGCCTGATGCTGCCCCCTCTTTCCCATCCCCATTCCCTCTCCTGCCAGGTACCTCCTTCCCTCTGCCTCCCATGGTTAATTTTTTCCCCCTTCCAAGTTGGATTGGAGCACTCTTATTTGGACCTTCTTTCTTGTTTAACTTCTTAGGGTCTGTGAGTATTCTTTATTTTTTGACTAATATCCTCCATGTGTAAATATATGTGAATACATACCAGGCATGTCCTTTTGGGTCTTGGTTACCTTACTCAGGATGACATTTTCTAATTCCATCTATTTGCCTTCAAAATTCATGATGTCCTTGCTTTTAATAGATGAATAGTATTCTATTGTACAAACGGATTTTCTGTACCCATTTGTTGCTTGAGGAACATAGGTTCATTTCAAATAAAAAAGAAAAGAAAAGAAAATAGTCTGGGGTTACTATAGAGACTCATTGTTGGTCCAGGTACTAAGAATAAGGAACAATTATCCATAAATGGGGCATCTAGACTCTGTGGCTTTCCCCACAGCTCAGGAAGCATGGAGGAAAAGGGTGCAGAAAGAGTATAAGTGAAAGAGAAAGAGATAGAATGTTGTGAAATGCTCTCTTCTGGCCATGACATGGCTGTTGTCTTAAAGAGCTCAGGTCACTTGAGGTTCCCTGCAAGTGATCTGCATCAGACCAGGAAAGTCAGCTTTCTATTATGGAGGAGGTGGGGGATTCATGAGGCACCACTCCTCTCTGATCATTTATAGACAAGTAATAATTGGAAGAGGAAGAGACATTTTCTTCAGTGGTGAAGCCACTGGTAGGATCATGATCCTATAAATATTCCCTCCCAGGTGTACTGTAATGAACACTAATTAAAATCACTGAGTCACATATACACAAAAAATACATGAATGGATAAAAGTGACTATTGGGAAGAGGAAGTTATCAGAGAGGGTAGAATGGTGGCAAGAATGGATAATAGCCTTTAAATTTGACGAATGAATTTATTATTATATGTTACTATTATATTTATTATTATATGTTTCATATTGTGTATGAAAATGTCATGGTGAAATGCATTTAGTATAATTATCACATAATAATAAAAATAAAAAATAGTAAGAGTTTTTTTTTAAATGGCAGCTACAGGTGAACCTGAAAGGATAGTGAGTGTCATCCATACTATTCTTATCCTTTTTATTAAGTTTTAACTCATTTGTAGACACAACAAACCAAGTAGGAAAGGCTCAACATTTACAATCTAATCATCTTATTAGATTTTCAAATATATATTGGGAAATTAACTCCAAAAGAAGGCAATCAAACAGAAATAACCAGGGTTGTCTGGGCCTTATACTATCTAATAGCCATATCATGTACCTTACAGATCAAAAGAAAACACTTAGCTATGACACACAAACTATCATATTTGCAGTGTAATTTCTCTCTGTTTATGAAAATAATGGCAAACTCAGTATTTTAAGAAAACGTGATTTATTGATTTTAAATCTAGATAAAGGTTTTTTATGTATTTCATCTCAAGAAACTCTTCCTCTATTATACATCAGCTATTTACTTTGGGAAAATTATAATAATAATATAACATTGCTCTAGGCTACATATTTATGTTTCTGCAGAGAAGAGGGGAAACTATATCTCCTGTAGCTGTTTGAAGGGATATAAGGAGTAGGAGTGTGTTGCATGTGGTGGGAGCTATCCTTCTTTCTTCAGGGTTTCTGTTTCTGTGATAAAGAGTTTTTTTTTCTTTCCTTTTTTCTAGATTTCAAAAATAGCTTTGAAGGGATAGAAAATTTCTATGGTGGCTGATAGCAAACACTGAAAGGTTCATTTGCATATAGATGTTTCAGCTTGCTACTGCATATTCCCTAGAGAGAGGTCTTGTTTAAATGGACAGGCAGGCTGGTATGGGACTGTCCAATTCCTAATGAATAATAAATTGAAAGTTGGGAAACATTTGCCTTGAAGGTGGACAGCCCCTTTTAGAGCATCAGTTTAAATCTGAAAGATGTAGGGAGACCTGTGCCATGTTGCCCCTACTCTCAAAAAGCCCTGAAACAGAGGGGAGAGGGGTAACAGAGAGTAGCTAAATGATTATGTGGTAAAGGTATTTCCCGTGTGCATTTTCTCTTGGTTGCTTGCTTAAGGGGTTAAGAATGTGAGGAGGCAGAAAAGAGAAAAAAATGCCTGCAAAAGTTTTGGCTTTGTGAGAACAAGCAGACAAAAAGGTTTTTCCAGACAGGTTGCTGAACCAAGCCTTTGAGACAACTGTAATCCATTTACGAAGAACAAACTTTCAGATTGAATGTTCCCCTGAACTTGACTATGGGCTATGAAGATAAGGACAATTCTCCAAACAAGATAATGTGCAAAGAAAAGAGATTAGAGAAAGGTCAACAGATTAACTGAAGGATGAGAAGTCAGACAAAAATAAGGGAAAAGGTTAGAAACTGATACTGGGCAAGAAAGATAAAGCAAGTTAGCAAGAACAAGAACGGAACACAAGAGAATAAGAATTAGCATCAGGAAAATTAGTCACAAATGAGAATGGAATATCTAGATAATTAAGAACAAAACTTAAAGCAAAGAACCAGTGATGGTGGTAAAGGAAACTATTAAAATAGCAAACTGGATACCCTCCCAACTCTTTTGTCTGAATCAAACAATAGTCAATATTTTTTTTTACTTTTTGCTCAGGAGAATTATTTCTTTGTTATTACTACCACAAGTATTGCTTTGAACAGACTTATTCTAAGTAGTTTTGATTAAGCATCTAGAATTGAGAATGTTACTTCCATTCCTTAGCTAAAGTTTCAGAGGATTGGATCAAGCATTTGATAAATTAACTTGATTAATTTGATATTAATATCTTAAGTCTTTGAGATGTCAGCTATATTATGACACATATGCACACTATGTACTAATAGGTACACATTTGATACCATATGAAAAATGGATCTTCCTTACAATGACACACGTTACAAGTATATCTTTACTGAGTGCCTGCTTGTCACTTCTCGGGTTGATATCTAAATATTGTGCTTATTCTGATATACTTTTCCATGACAATAAATGACTAGATTAAAAAATAAAAATGTTACAAGGAAACGAAAACTTATAAGTAAAAGAAAACAATAACCAGAGCTACACTATCCTAATCATGAGTCAAACTTGTAACATAAAAGCATTCTTATTCATTTTATTTTTATTTTCAACCTTAATTTTGAGTCTCTTCAGAATCTCCTACATAAGCACAATAGTCACCTTATTTATGTACCTCTCTATACTCTTCCAACTCCTCCTACACTCCCCAATTCTTCTTAAATCCATAACCTCTTCTTACTTATTATTTTTACATGAGAGAGAGAGAGAGAGAGAGAGAGAGAGAGAGAGAGAATGTACATTTTTCCTACATTCAATCATCTATGACTCTAGGATAGACTAAAAAACACTAAATGAAAACAAGGATTCAGTCTAAATAATTATAGCCAAAGAAATGTGTTCAAATGTGTTGGTTTGAATAAGAATGACTGCATAAAGTCTATATGCTTAGTCATTATCCAGGAAATTTCTTTAAAAGGATTAGGAGATTTGGCCTTATTGAAGTATGTATGGTTTTGTTGAAAGGAGTGGGTCATTGTAGGTGGGCTTTGAATTTTCAAAAGTCCCAGCCAGGTGTTCTCTCTCTCTCTCTCTCTCTCTCTCTCTCTCTCTCTCTCTCTCTCTCTCTCTCTCTTTCCCTGTAGATCAGGATGTAGCTCTCAGCTAGTTCTCTAGAATATCTAACTGTAACCATATTCTCTTTCATGATGATTATGGACTAACCCTCTAAACCTATGAACAAGGCACCAATAAAATGTGTTGTCTTATAAAGTTACCTTGTCCGTGGTGTCTCTTTACAGCAGCATAACAGTGACTAAGACAGCTACCTACATGTCAGGTGCTACACTAAGCAATTTACATGCAATCCTTCTTTTATTCCTCACAATTAATTTTAACAGTTGTTGTTACTATGTGACAGTGATGTTATATAATAAAGAAACTGGTACTTAACACCTGTTAAATAACTGCCAACTTTACATCTTTTCAACTAAATACATGAGAACAATCAAATCAGAAAAAGCAACTATCAGTTTGGCTCATTGCTTCAGAAGATTAAATCCCTGGCCACTCTGGGCCTTTTAAAATCTATGGTAGAAGCATGTGGTGAATGAAAGCTGTTCACACCATGGTGACCACAAAGCAGAAATGGATTAAAAAGCCAATGAGGGGCCATGTATGATATATACTCTCCAAAGACATTGACCTGAGGCATTTACATTGACATGTTTTTGACAATTAGGACCTAACTACTAATGTTTTACTGTTTCCAAAAAGCCAGTGTAGCTATAACCCCTTCATGATGAATTATCTACTTCTAAGTTACTGTTTTATTACTGTAAAAAGACACCATTACCAAGGCGACTTTTATAAAAGACAACATTAGATTAGGGCTGGGTTACAGTTTCAGAGTTTCAGTCTATTCCATTATCATGGCAAGGATCATGACAACAGTCAGGTAGACATGATGCTAGAGGAGGAGCTGAAAGTTCTATGTCTTGATCCAAAGGCATCCAGAGAAATACTGTGTAATGTAGGCAGCCAGAAAAAGGGTCAGATTCCATACTGGGCATAACTTGAGCATAGAAGCTCTCAGGTCCATCTATACAGTAACATACTTCCCTTAACAAGGCTCCATCTCTTACAACATATATATATATATATATATATATATATATATATATATATATATACACACACACCACCACATTCCACTCTCTGGCCTCCATGTTTATTGAAATACATGACTCTATTTAGACCATACCTAGCCATAGCATAATGAAAACTACATTTTCTACCACCTGAAAAGTCCCCATACTCTATTGATAATCTTAAAATTGTTTAAAAGTGCAAAGTTTAAATTCTCTTCTGAGATTCATACAGTCTCTTAAATGTAATCCCTTATAAAATCAAAACCAAAAAGCAGATCACATACTTCTAACATAACAGAATATAATTACCATTCCAGAACATCAGAATAAGGAAGCACTAGACAAAAGCAAAACAATAACAAAAAAATGAACAAACAAAAAACAGATGTGTGAACTCCAAACTCTGTATCTCCATGTCTGATGTCAAAGTCTTCTTCAGATCTCCTTTCATCTTTCATGAGTACAAATTTCTTACTCTAGGCTGCTTTCATTCCCAGTTTGCAGCTTTCCATGGGAGGTATACCATGGCGCTAGCATCTACTACATCTTAGGATATCCATAGCACTTTCTACATCATAGCTTCTTGTTCTAATATCTGGGATCCACAAATTATCTTCTGAGTTCCTCCAAAAGGCTTAGGTCGTGTCTCCAGCTCTGTCCTCTCTAGCATTCTGGACATAGTTGCTGATGTTCTTGATGGCCATCCCATGGTACTGCCATCTCTAATATACTGGAGTCTTCCATTGCAACTAGGCCAGTAAGCTCTCATGGGCTCTCCGCATACTGCCAAGCCTCAAGTTCCTTGCATGACCCCTTCAGACATGTGCCATCAACTGCAAGTAAGACTACACATTCACTAATAGCTTTTCCTCACTTCTCACAGTACCAAACCTCAGCTGCTCTCTATGACCCCTTCATGCCTTCAAAGCCAGTACCATCTAGGTGACTGTTACACATTAACAAGTTCTGCTGCCAGCTCAAGATCTATCTCTGGATCACAGTTTCTTTGTGTTCTAAAAATGTATATTCCAAATAATTTCACTTCAGTGATTCTGGTCTCTTCTTATTTCCCATTCATTTCCTAGCTTCATCTAAACAGCATCAGTTATTCCAGTAACCCCTTCTACCCTTGACTGTAAAGGCAGAGACATATGGCTTAAGCTGCTGAGTTCTGCTGCTTGCTGAGTCTGGAATATGGGCCAGTTGTTCTACTGAAAACTTATAAACAGTAAGTTTAGCTCTATGGGATCTGGTCTTTATATCAAAACCTCCCTAATTCCATTCAATAATTCTTGTACACAGGGTTTAGCTTCACTCTCCTTCCCTGTGCCCCTTTATTCTTTGAACCACATATTTTGCATTTTTTCCTTTCTAAGCTTGCTATACTTGTTCAAAACAGTCTTTTTTTAAAGATTTATTCATTTGTTGTATATAACTACACTGCACCTGTCTTCAGACACACCAGAAGAGGTCATCAGATCTTATTACAGATGGTTGTGAGCCCCCATGTGGTTGCTAGGGTTTGAACTCAGGACCTCCGGAACAGTCATCAGTGTTTTTAACCACTCAGCCACCTCTCCAGCTCCAAAACACTCTTAATAAGAGTGAACCATAGGGCAGAGTAGTTTAAACTAGGTTTTTTGAGACTTCCTTTGTCAAATTAACTAATCTAAATCTCCTCACTGTAATCTGAGGCAGACTCTTTAGGCAAGGCCAAAAGCTGCCACATTCTTCACCAAAATCTCAGGAAAATAGCTTCTAGGCCACATATAAACATCCTTTTCCTCTAAAACCTTTTAAGCCAGGACCCCAGACTTCAAATTACCCTCTGCACCAATGTCTTTAATATTCCTACTAGGATGGTCCATTACAACCCACTTAAAGCATTTTATTACTTTACAAATCATAAGTCCCAAAATCCACGTTCTTCCAAACAAAAAACACAGTCAGGCCAATCACAGCAACATCCCAGTTTTGGAATTGACTTTTCTATTAGTTAAAGTCTTATTACTGTTAAAATACATGATTGCCAAGGCAATTTTTATAAAGGACACTATTTAATTGGTGCTGGCTTACAGCTTCCGAGATTCAATCTATTCCATTATCATCATGGCAGCATCCAGGCCATCATCTTGCTGGAGGAGGTGCTAAGAGTTCTACATCTTGATCTGAAGGCAGCTAAGAGAAGACTGTATTCTGCAGTCAGCAAAGAAGAGGGTTTCATTCAATACTGGATTGAACAAGTTCTCAGATCCTGCCTATATGGCTAAACCTACTCCAATAAAAATTACATACCTCCCTTTGCTACTTTCAACTAACCAAGCATATTCAAACAACTATACTTACAAAAGGCCTCACTTCTATGTCATCAACTTTCTAGTTTACCCTTATTCTTATTGTTTACCCCTAGTGACTTTACTCCTGCCAAATGTGTTCTTCAGCAAGTCTAAATCAAAACAAAGCAAAAAAAATGTAGTTGAAACAGACCATGTAATGCAAGATAAAATATGAATGAAACAATATTCTCTTGTAGAGGAAGGAAGGAAGGAAGGAAGGAAGGAAGGAAGGAAAGAAAGAAGGAAGGAAAGAAGAAAGAAAGGAAAGAAGCCATCAGAGAAATTCCTCTTTCAATGGTTATAATAACTATCACACTAAAATAATTTATTATTCTCAATAGAACAGCCTTTTGCTTGACCTTGTTGAATGTATGTTTAATAACTGTTAAAATCATTTACAGTTCAGTTTTTGCATAACTGTGCTGTAATACCAATGCCAAGTTTGTATTAAATTTTACTTTATTATTTTACACAAGTTCTGAATTACCTTCTTCTCTATCAAAATGTATACAATGCATTTGTAGATAACCATGATGGAGTAATTTATGTCTGTGAAATTGTACTAATATATATAATAATTAATGCATATATTTGTGATAAAAATCAGAACCCAATGGATAGATATCTGTTTAAAGTCCTAGAATCAATTAGAAATTTTTTAAAGACAGATTATGGGAAGCTTGGAATCACCTTAGTAAACCTAGGAAATGTTTCTGCTAGATTTGTTGGGTTTAGGTTTTGTTTCTATCTTTGTATGAGCAATTTTAATAGAACATTTATGATTCATTAGTTTTAAAATTTGTTTTGTCTCTGAATAATCTATTATTCTCAGTCTTATTACATTCTACAAGCATGTATTGATATTAGTTGTAGATATCCAATTACTGTTCTATGATCTCATACAACACTTTTCGGAAATCTTTAAGGTAGCTAGAATTTCCATTTCCATTTTGTTGACACATATAGTGAAACATGAAGCAACTGACATACAGTACCGTGGCTCAGAATGGGAGAGGTGGTATATGTGTGTAGATCTGATAGGATTTAGGATCACCAGGAAGACATATCAGTGGTGGTTTCAATAAGCTTGGCCTCCATAGACTCATGCATTTGAATATTTGACTCATACGTAATGGCACTATGTTAAATATGGCCTTGTTGAAGTAAGTATGGCCTAGTTAAAGGAAGTATGTCACTGTGGGGGCAAGCTTTGATGTCTCCCATGTTTAAGCTCCATTCAGTGTGGAATTCCAATCTTCTCCTTACTGCCCATGGGAGATAATTCCTTTCTGCTGTTTGTGAACCAAGATGTAGAACTCTCAACTCCTCCATCACCATGTCTGACTGCATGCTGCCCTGCTTCCCACTAAGATGATAATGGACTGAACCGCTGAAACTGTAAGACAGCCCCAATCAAATGTTCTCCATTATGAGAGTTGCTTTGGTCGTGCTGTCCTTTCACAGCAATGAAAGCCTTACTAAGAGAACACCTCTCTATGTGTCTGTTAAGTTATTTACAGAGAAATTTAGTTGAGGATGGAAAACCCACCATCTATATGAGCTGTCCTATCTTGTGGAGCAAACTAAAATATACCTAAAAAGTAAAATGAAAGAGAGTAAGAAGAGTATAAGGATTCATCTGTCTCTGGCTCCTCACTACAGACCCAGTGTGACAGTCACCTCTAATTCTTGCAGCCAGCCACCCTGCTGCGGTGGACTATCTCCCCTCAAACTATGGGATCCTTACCTGGGCCATAATTCAAATACTACTCCCTTTAAGAAGCAGATACATTCACATATAATCTTTTACCAATTACCTGTGTGTAGTTGAAACCAATTGAATTATCATTTAGATTTAGTATTTATACTCAGAGTTTCTTCATCTATAATTATTACTTATACTGTTATTTTAATATTTTATATAATATATTTTATATAATATAACATTATATTAAATATTCATTATATATTACATGTGATTTTATGGGTCAATACATCAGGAGAGATTATAACTTTCTATATAAATAAAGTTAGTAACAATTGATACACCTCTTTAGGTTTTTTTTTCCAATAAATCACCAAATTAAGGTGAATGACTTTCCAGGATTTCCTCAAATACAATACGGAATGTGAAAATAGCTTTTAAAATACTGTAGGAAGCAACGGATACAATGTAATCTAGAAATAATTGGCAAGAATTATAGAGTTAAAAATTTATGTTTCTATAAATTTTTCCATGGCTTCTCAGTAGGGCATGGATGAAGGAAGAGATAAGATTGCTTTGATGTAAAGTCTAAGCTTCCTTTTTCTTTTCTTTTTCTTTTTCTCATGCAAATACATCCTGCCTATAAGTTTTCTCTCCCTGCCCTACCTCCCCACCTGCATTCTCTCTCAGTTTGACTGCTGCTGTTTCCCTTCAGAAAAGAGTAGGCCTCCCAGTGATTATCAACCAAACATTGCATAACAAGATGCAATAACACTATGCACAAATCCTTCTATCAAGACTGGGAAGAAGCAACCCAGTAGGAAGAAAAGAGACTCAAGAACTGGCAAGAATCAAAGATACCCTGACTTCCACTGTTAGGAGTCTCAAAAAATCCAAAGCTAAACCAGCACAATATATGTGCAGAGACATAGTGCAGGTTCCTGATTTCTGCTTCAGTCTCGTCTTGGGAAGACTTTTTGAGCCCTGCTTAGTTGATTTTTTGTCCATGTTCTTCTGTTATACCTGATACCTCTGAGTTCTAACCCCTATCCTGCACTTGTGATGGGTTTCCTCAGCTCTGCCTAAGGTTTGGCTGTGGCTTTCAACATCTGCTCCCATCAGATATTGGAGGAAGCCTCTCTCATAATGATTAGGCTATGCACTAACCTATGAGTATAACAGACTACTCATAGGAATCTTCTTGAGGTTTTGTTTAGCTAGGGTTTTTTCTTGTTGTTTTTGTTGTTGTTGCTGTTGCTGTTGTTGTTGTTGTTGTTGTTGTTGTTGTTTGTACAGATGTGTTTGATTCTACCCTAGATCTCCTGGCCAACCGAAATCTGGTTGCAGGGCATCCAGGCAGGGTCATGCCTAGAGTTCTTTTCTTGTCATTGGTTACTGGTTGGCCAGTCCCACAAACTCTGAGCCACCATTGACTCACTTCATCTTGCAGGCTGGATACGTTGTATGTCAATGGTATTATGGCTGAATTTGTAGCCCAGTCCCACCACTGGAAGCCTTGCCAAGTTATAGGAGATGGTTGATTCAGGCTCCATATCAGACATTGCTAGGAGTCTTTGCGAGAATAGCCATCATAGGTTCCAGGAAGTTTTCACTGGATTAGGTTCCACATTGTCCCAAATGCCACTCAATTACAGTAGTCTAGCAAATGAAACTAACATTCTTTTTTAAAATAGAAAAAAATGTAAAGAAGGGAAGGAATTGGTTAGAAACAGAATTTTGAACATGTTTTACATTATTCTGGTAGAATGTCCTATATTTACATGTATATCGCAGAAAGAAAGAAAAAAAGTGCTTATTGAGGAGATTTGTTTTTCCTATTTTATTTTGTTTTGCTTTTTATGTTTTGGTGACATTTTGGGCTTATTATTTTTTTGAAAAATCTTGCTAGCATTGAACATAAAGAAAAACAAATTATTCTCTCTCTCTCTCTCTCTCTCTCTCTCTCTCTCTCTCTCTCTCTCCCTCCCTCCCTCCCTCCCTCCCTCCCTCCCCACCCCCTCCCTCTCTCTCTTTCCAGAGCTCAGGAGTGAACTGGGCGCCTTGTGCTTGCCAGGCAAGTACTCTACCACTGACCTAAATAAGTCCTCAACCCCAAGAAAAACAATTTAATTATAAATGTTTAGAGTTTGGTTGTTTTGGGTGGAGGGACAAGGTCTTTCTGTGTAAGGCAACAGGCCCTACATCCCAGAGTGCTTGGGAATAAAAGTGTATTCTACAATGCTTGGCAAATAGAAAGAACTTAGGTAAGTTAAAATATATCCAATGGATGAAAATAGAAAAAATGTAAAATACTATTTAGATATATTTTAAATATCTATTTTAAATAATCAATGAATGTTCCTGTTTTGCTAGAAAAAATTGACAAATTTATGTATTATTTGCAATGTTTATAACAGTTTTATTTTGATGCCATAAAACATTAAAGAATAAAACAATTATCAGAAAGGGAACAGATAAAGAAATAAATAACAGGGTAAACAAATAATTTATCTGGTCACTTTCTGAGGAACACTTAGATTGTTTATGGTTTGATGTATTAAGAATAAACTAGCAACAAACCCAGCCATTATTGCTGATACCAAGAAGTGCTTGCTGAGGTGAGCCTGATATAGCTGTCTCCTGAGAGGCTCTGTCAGAGCCTTACTGATACACATGTGGATGTTCGCAGTTAAACATTAGACCGAGCATGGAGACCCAGTGGAGAAAAAGGACAGAAGAAGCTGAAAGGGTTTGCAATTCCATAGGAAGAACAACAATATCAACCAACCAGATCCCCCAGAGCTTCCAGGGACTAAATCACCAACCAATATGTGCACATGGAGGGACCCATGACTCTAACCACATTTGGAGCAGAGAATGGCCTTATCTGGCTTCAATAGGAGGAGAAGCCCTTGGTTTTATAAAGGCACGTTTTCCCCAGTGTAGGGAAATGCCAGCATGTTGAGGGGATAGTAGCTGGGTGGCAGTGGAAGCATCTTCATAGCAGCAGGGAAAGGGGGATGAGAGAGGGAGGGAAGCAGATAACATTTGAAATATAAATATATAAAATATCCAATAAAAATGATTTTAAAAAGTTCAAGTTGAGCCCAGAATGGTACACACTCTTTCTCTGCTGCCTGTGGATCAAGGTGAAGAATTCTCAGCTCCTTCTCCACCACCATGTCCACCTGCATGATGCTGTACTGGCCATGATGATGCTAATGGACAAGACCTTTGAAACTGTAAGCCAGCCCCAATGAAAAGGTCCCCTTTCTAAGAGTTGTTGTGGTCATTGTATCTCTTTACAGCAAATAAGAAAGCACTATCAACCCTGGAAGAAACTGCATTTGGATAATTGTTGACAATTGACTCACAGCCCAACTTTTCTTGCCTAAAGTTTCAATGAAATATACATATATATATATATGGGTGTATATATACATTTATATTTCATTAATATAATGCAAAATATACCCAGGGGAAAATCCAAAATTTCCTTTCTTCCAGAGATGATATATAAGGGCACATGTTTAAAAACCATTGTAACCCTGAGATTTCTTGTGCTTAAAAAGAAAAAAACTCTTATTCCAGCAAAGTGTATATAACATAAACACTCAATAAAATATGATTGTTTATCCTTTTCTTTCTAAAATGCATTTGTGCATCATTATTTAAATCAGTGGCTCTCAACTCTCCTAATGCTGCAACCTTTTAATATAGTTCTTCATGTTTTGGTGACTGCCCAACCATAAAATTATTTTGTTGCTACTTCATAATTCTAATTTTGCTATGATTATGGATTGTAATATAAATATCTCATTTGCAGAATATTTGATATGGGACTACCCAAAGGACTCACAATATATAGGTTAAGAACTGTGCATTTAAACTGTACATCAGGAGAATTCCCGTGACACACATACATCCTTTTAATTTTAATTCTAAAATTCATTGTTGATACCATTATTTTACTTGAATATGCCATAGGCAAGGAAAATTTGTACACATATACTTTATTCTGTCAACCAGCATTGCCAAAATTATGCAAATAAGCAAAAGGTAGGAATATTGTTGGTTCCAATGAGAACACGTGGAGAGAATGCATGGAGGATTATATGGATTAGGACCGATGCCATAGCAAAAGAAAAAAGAAAAAAAAATCACATGATGATGCAGAGTTTTCTCATTTCTCTTATTCATTTATTCAGTTGTAGCTGGAATTAAAAATTACTAAAATTACAATACTGATATTTTGCAAATGTCAAATCCTAGCTCTTACTTTGACAAAGGCTAGAGCCGAGCTACAGAGATTAACAGGGAGGAAGCTGAGAAATATACCGCTAGTCAACAAAACTTTTCCAGAACCTGTAAAAGTACTTTGTGTAAAAATAACTTTTATTCATCTGGAAAAATGTCATCTCAAAGGGTACTGCTGAATAAGCTCCCTTTTCCTAGTTCTTAATCTGTCTGGTTCAATTCAGCTCTGATAGCACAGACTCCTCTTCAAGCTGCCTAATTCAATCTGGCTTCTCTCAGCTTCTGTTTTGCCTCAAACTACTGCAAGCAATTTTTCCTAATCTTCTGGCTCCTTCTTTTTTATTATTTTTTTATTTTTTATTAGATATATTTCCCCTTCCCGGTTTCCTGTTCATAAGCCCCCATCTCCTCCCCTTCCCCTCCCACATAAAGGTCTTCCTCCCATACATCCCCCTTAATGCCCCCCCCCATATTCCCCTGCCCTGGGGGTCCAACCTTGGCAGGACCAAGGGCTTCCTGTTCCACTGGTGCCCCAACAAGACTATTCTCTGCTACGTATGCAGTTGGAGTCCTGGGTCAGTCCATGAATAGTCTTTCGGTAGTGGGTTAGTCCCTGCTCTCTAGCTTCAACTGTCTCTGATGACCTCCATTGAACTGTATGAACTGACAAATGAACTCTAGAGCTCTGTACTCACCTTACTGACTCCCACCTCTGTGCGGCTGTTAAATAGCCTCTTTCTCCTGTGCTGTTCTCAAAAGAGTTGGGTGCATTCTATCTCTGACTCATTCTGGCAAATGTTTCTCTGATTTGTTACTTATATAACTTTAATCCTTCTGGCTGTAATCCTTTAGTACACACCTGTAATCCAAAACAACGTCATCTAATTTGGAGGCAGACAGTTATATACTGGAGAGTCTGTATTCCAACCAGATCACACAGACGTAAAAGGTCTGTGGATGGGATCAGAGGAGCCATGTTGCTGGCTTAAAGTATCTCTATGAGAAACACACAACAAAATTTATTGACATGAAAGAGACCAATATTAATTGTCTAGTATGATGTTTCCTTAGTAGATGGCTCAGCTGTAAAGGTATTAGTTGCAATGTTAAGCCACCTGAATTCATTCCCAGGAGCCTACGTGATAAAAGAAGACAACATATGCTGGCAGCTTTTCCTTTGACCTCCATAAAGACACTATGGCAAACATGTGTCCTCCAAAAGGCAAAGTAAGTAAATACATCCTTTACATATGTTTTAAAAATACTGAAGCTATATTTTAAAAAATAAATCCAAGCAGTAAAGTAAGCCCAACTGTATAAATCCCAACAAAGGAATATAAGAACAACAACAAAAACAAACAAACAAAATGAACCAACCAATCAAACAAACCACAAAAAAAATAAAAAGCTAACTCCTTCAAAACTGTTGATCTTGGAGAGATCTCTGATGTGAGTGAGTTAGTTTGCAAAAACCCAGAGAACTCAAATTAAATAAGAATATATTCAAAGAAATCAAAGAAGAAAATAAATTTTTGTGAGAATTTCAACAAGACACAAAAATGTTAAATAAAATAAGGAGCTCCACACAAGATATAAAAAATGTTGAAATTAAAAAAAAAACAAAACAAGTAATTGAACAATAATACAATCAAAAACTTCTCAAGAAAGCCTCAGCAATAAAATGGATCAAAGAAAGTACAAAATAACTGAATTTCAAGACAAGGTGGAAGAATTGAAAATTTCCAACAAGAACACATACGATTTAATTAGAAATGTGGGTTGGTATTTGTAAGGTACTTTATATGAAAATACAAGTTTAAGAAATAAAAATCTAAGGATTATGGATATACAAAAAGAATTATATTCTAGAGTTTGGAGAGATGAAATTCAAAGTTCTAAAACACAGCTATTGTCAGTCCAGAATGATATACAAAACATGGTTTTCTGTCATAATTGAAGAAGGAATAAAAACTTACCAAGATAAAAACAGGCTATAGGACCTCACAGCCAATCAGCAAGCCCTACATAATTTAATTGAAGAATACTTCAGAATGATGAGAACAGAAACATCCAGAAGACAACAAAATAAATAAATAAATAAACCGCATTGACAAAATAGGAAAACACCAAACACTATAATATCAACACAATGACAGAAATTAATATACACTTTTAAAAAATCACTCTGTATATCAATGACCTCAGTCTCACAATTGAAACAATCTGTTATGCAGCAAAATGTTACTGTTTGTTTTCTTGACAAAGTTCATCTATTCATAAAAAAAAATGGGTCCTTAAGGCTGAAACAACACCAAAAGAAGTGTTCCCAGCAAATGAAAGTAGGAATCAAGCAAATGCCATTGTCCTATTTGACAAACTAGATCCCAAGTAAAATTAAACAGATGAGATAAAATAAAAGTTTACTTTATATTACTTATACTAATCATCTATCAAATGATCATTATAAAAATTAATTCTCAAATGTCGGTATATCAAGTTTCATCAAATAAATACTACAAGACATACAGTTGTAGTTTAACACCAAACAAAATGGATGACTTCAGTATTACACTGTTACAAATGGATAGATTATCTTCACAAAAAATCATCAGAAAAAAGAAAGAACCATCTAAATAAAATGACATGATATTAAAAATGGAATCATTACGTATCCACAGAACATTTCATCTAAACAATTCAGAATGTGTGTTTCACCAGTTTTCTTTAAAATAGATCATAATAGCAAACTTATCAGATAAAGGAATAATAAATTATCCTGGAGTAAATCTAACTCAGGAAGTTAAAAAGAAACCTCTATCATGGAAACTTTTATGCTAAATATAAATATTGAAGATTTATATCATCTTACCTATCACACTAGATGGTAGAATGATCCCCTCTGATTATTGAACCAGAAGAGTAATTTCTCTGGGCCTGATGCAATGGTCCATCTGGTGAAAACACTTATCGTGTAAGCATGATAAGACTTATGTTCAATTATCGAAACTTACATGGTAGAAGAAGAGGACTAACTCTTCAAAATTGTCCTCTGACATATACCCATCATAAAGATTTATGTGTGTGGCCATATATGTGTGTATATATATGCAGATTTACAAAATAAGAGGCTTCCCTATGGCTTTTACTCATATCCTTGGCATTATTTATTCTTCATCTCTCCCAATCTATCTGAATTACCTCCTTCTCACATATCTACTTAAACAACCTCATTTCTGTCTTTCCTCTTTAATCTGAAAGGACAAACCTACTCCATCTTGGGACTGGAATTCATATTAGAAGAAGAAAGAAGAAGAAGAGGAAGAGGAAGAGGAAGAGGAGGAGGAGGAGGAGGAGGAGGAGGAGGAGGAGGAAGAAGAAGAAGAAGAAGAAGAAGAAGAAGAAGAAGAAGAAGAAGAAGAAGAAGAAGAAGAAGAAGAAGAAGAAGAAGAAGAAGAAGAAGAAAGGCTGAGAACTTGACCTACAGCTGAACCTAAGCTGCACCCAAGTACCAGGAAGGAACCCATGGCTTGTCCTTGGCCTATACTCCAGAGTTAACCCCTAGCTACTCCATAGCAACAGTGAATCGAAGATTAGTCTGTTTGTTTCAGATGTACTTTCAGACCCTTTGTGATTATTCATGGTCTTGCTTCAGAGCATCCACCTGTTGGCTTAGAATACTCATTCAATTGGATGCTTACCAGGATGGACATCCCCTCACTTGCTCCTCTTTCCTATAAAACCTGCTTCACCAAACTATCCTACAGGTTGGCAGTGAGTAAGCCCAAGCTCGAGTTTGTAAGAAAGAGATCCTAATGTGACTGCATCAGAGTCTGGTCCTGGTTGGTCTTTTGGGCTCCCGAAAGAGGCAAAACAACATATGTGTCTTGATCCTTCACCTACTCCCATGGCATATTCTGTGGTTTCTTTTTACCTTCCCTGTATTCATCCCTGGCTTTGATGGTTGCTTCCAGCAATAAGGAGAAACATGATCTATGATTCACACATAAGTGAAAACACGAGACACTTCTTTTTAGATTCCTGGCAGCTAAACTAGTTTACACTCCCACCAACAATGAATGAGGATTTCCCTTTCTCCACATCCTGGCCAGCTTTTCCTGTACTTTGCTATCTTGATGACTTGAATGAGAAAGAATCATAAGGTAATTTTAATTTGTATTTCTCTGACGGCTAAAATGGTGTTCAATTTTAAAATTATTTATTGACCATTTTATTTCTTCTTCTGAGATCTCTGCATTTCATTTTTCAACTTTGATTAGATTCTCTCTCTCTCTCTCTTTCTCTCCATCTATCTTTATGTTTTGTGTGTAAACTAGATATGAATTCTCTGCTGGACATATAATTGACAAACATTTGATCCCACTCTATAGCCTGTATCTTCACTCAAGTAATTGTTTTCTTTGCTAACAGAAGTTATTTAATTTCACAGGTTTCCAATTCTATTAATTGTTTACTTTATTTTCTGAAAGCTGAAGTGCCCTTCAAAAATTCTTACATATGGCCACAATTTGAAGTTTTTATTTATCTTTTTCATTTTACTACAACAATGTAAGAACTTCAAATCTTATGTTCCACTTGGTAAATGATAAGAATCTAGTTTTTTATTGCTACTGGTAGATTTTAAGTTTTACAAGGATCAATTGATAAAAAGTCTGTCTTTCCTCCAAAAAATATTTTAGGAATCTGTTTCAAAAATCAAAAATCAGAAGGCTATGGATGTGCAGCTTTAGAACTAGTTCCTCTAGTTTGTTCCATTAATCAATGTGTGCATATTTTATTTTCAGAACTATGAGAAAAGTGAGGCAGCAAAACATGAAGACTCAATTTCAAGAGGCTGAGACTGCTTTATTTGAAGAGTGAGGGGGCTTTAACCCTTTTTTGGGATGAAGGTAGAGCACATTTAAAGGAGCTAAGACACATGTGTATTTAGATAGCTACTAGCTACTAGCAAGTTACAGTTATGTGTTTATGAGGGGGGTTGATTGGAAGAAGGGTGGATTGTCTTTGTTACCCTAGCATATTGTTTCTGCAAGTGGAGCAGAATGGTCAGACTTAAGCTAAGCAATTCTTCATGGCTTCATGTTGCAGGATATCTGATCATATTGTGAACCCTAAGATTGTATACAGAAAAAACCTGTCTCTTGTTGTAATGTGGCTTAGCCTTTGCACATGCCTTTAATCCAAGCATCTTGCAAGATATTTGATAACATTATGAGATTGTGTATTAGAAAAACTGTTTCTTGTTGTGGTGTGGCTCAGCTCTAGCACACATCTTTAATCAAAGGGCTTTCTATAAACAGGGTTAAATAAAGTCAACCATAGGTCAAAAGGCCAAGCAAGCAACCAATTGATAGAGAATGAACAGAAGAAAACCTAGGGAAGACAGAGGAAGAACTTCGAGTTAAAGGGTATTTAGGACAGTATGGAGGATACAGGGCTTTTTTCTTCTGGGATATCAGTGGAGTAGGAAGGTCAGCTGGGGGCTTTCTCTGCCTCTTTGACCTAGCAGGCTTCTACCCGAGCTTGTGGTTCCTGAGTCTTCACTGATTAAATGTTCTGAGATTTTGTGTTTTAAAAAACAACAAAATTTCTCATGCCTTGAGGCTATTACCAAATAAGTATCATGTTACCTGTTTTAGTCGCTTTCAAAACAAATCAGATATGGTAATACTTTGAGCCATTTTATATACAGGAAGAGACAATAGTGATTATTTGCTTATTCAAAGTATTTTGCAGTTATTGATTTTGCCTTTACAAATATTTCTGTGAAAAATGAAGTTGAAAATTTGAAGTTGTATTTCCGGACAAGGTGACCTTTCCTTTTGTCAAGTGGGTATGTTCCAAAGAATACCCACCAAGACAAGATGTGCATTTCTCTTTATTCTAACTCAGGTGGTAGCTATGTCTTTTAATTTTTGCTGGTAAACAATTTGACAATGGTATTCAATTTGCTAGTATGAAAGTCACACAGGTCAGCAAATTCCTAAAATTGAGCAGTCTAACCTGGTCCCATTAGACTATTGGTTTGGTACCCAGGACAAAAATTCTATTCTCTTGACCAGAAGTTTTCTTTTAACAGGTCTTCGTAACTTAATTCTGCCTCTCCAAAGATCCTAGAATCTCTTAAAATCAGAGTTGAGGTCACAGCTCCAAAGCACCTTTAGATCTTTGGTGTGTATAAAAAAAAAAAAATGAAACTACTAGGAGTGCCAATCTTTCTATCTTTTAGTCAAGAAACTGGTGGCTTTTCTTCGGTTTCCTTTTATCCCAAACTATAAAGCCAATGCTTACATCATGACAATAGTCAAGATATCCCCATTGGTTCAGCCATGGCACTCCTATCTTAGGGGTAACCAATATCTGTCTAATTGGAAATAAAGCCAACAAAATTGTGAGGAACTAATGCCTAATGTCATAAAACTAGCCAAGACCACATGACTGGAGACCACAAGCCCTAAAAGAAACTATTACTACCCTATTATTAAGAAAATAAACTATAGTTTTCAGCTACTGTCTACGTATCCTTGTATTTATAGATAAATATGGCCCTCACCTCTCATCAAGGAAGCTTGCTTCTTTTTCTAAGCAGAGACTAGTTAAGAGATCCATATCTAGCCAAAATGAGGAGAATAAATGACTTTTGCACTCCAAGACTCAATTGGGATATCTGTAATACAATTCCAACACCCAGGACTCAGGAAACATTGTAGGAAATGAGGTGAAACATTTAAAAACCTAAGGAACAAAACAAGAGCTGTATAATAGTTTTTTTCTGGAAAATATAGGCATGTTGCTCTTATCAACTTTTAACTTTATGGTTGATTGTGGCAAAGTTTCAAAAGACCCCAACCCTAAAATAAAAAACCTGCACTCAGGCAGTGGCTGCTGAGAAAGAGAGAACCAGTTTCTCCTCTTGGTACTATTTTACATGGACAAGGCCCAGGACTTAAGTGGACACACACACACACACACACACACACACACACACACACACACTCATACACACCATTATCTCAATACAGAATAAAGGGTTATGAATTGCAGAGTGACTGATAGAGACACAGGAAGAGTTAGAGGAAGAAGTAAAGATGATGTAAATACAGTTTACTTATGTATGAAATTCTCAAATAAAAATTCAGTTTCAAAACACAAAGCTAAAAGGAAAATTTCCATATGGCCAAGTTCTATCACTCCTTGTCATATACCCAAAGGACTCCAAACCCTACCACAGAGATACCTGCACAAAGATGTTCATTGCTGTTTTATTCACATTTCTAGGAAATGGAAAGAACCTAGATGCCCATCAACAGATGAAAAGATGATTAAAATGTGTTTCATCTATAAAGCAAAATTTTGTTCAGCCACAATGAAAAATTAAATTATAAAATTTGCAGGAAAAATGATGGAACTGGGAATATAATTCAACCCAGGCACAGTAAAGAAAACCACGAGTTCTATTATATATAGATCCTAGCTTCTAATTTTTATATATGTATGTTTATGTGAGAGTAAGTATATATAGAGTCCAGGAAGCTAGAAAGTGGCCACTGAGAATCAAAAATAGACATTAACTAGGGTGATTACAGCTATTAAATACATGGGAATGGGAATGGAACTGTAAGTACTTGAGGCAGAAGTTTCAAGAAAGAAGGATGGGCATAGAGATGGGCAAGAGTAATGAATGTGGGGAGATTGATTTAAAGTATGTGTATATTTCAAAGTTACAAGACCGACTCATATTTTTTTTTATTAACTTGAGTATTTCTTATATACATTTCGAGTGTTATTCCCTTTCCCGGTTTCCGGGCAAACATCCCCCTCCCCCCTCCCCTTCCTTATGGGTGTTCCCCTCCCAACCCTCCCCCCATTGCCGCCCTCCCCCCATAGACTAGTTCACTGGGGGTTCAGTCTTAGCAGGACCCAGGGCTTCCCCTTCCACTGGTGCTCTTACTACGATATTCATTGCTACCTATGGGGTCAGAGTCCAGGGTCAGTCCATGTATAGTCTTTAGGTAGTGGCTTAGTCCCTTTTAAAGGTCAATTTAAAGTTTGAGGAAAAGAAAACTGCTATTTAGGGATGATAGGCTCTGGATTTCGTGGCCAGAATATTCAGACCATTCCATGATATTCTGGAATACATTAGATAAACTTTCAGTGAAGCAGCAAACCCTCTTCTCAAGACCTGGGACATATGTGGAAGAGCAGGAATGTGAGGTTGCTCTTAGGTATAAGAGCCAACAAGGATGAATCATACTAAGGATACTTCCAGCTACAATAGAACTGATATCCACTGATCTCCCAGGGACCTTAGCAGCATACACAGGTTGAAACCAAACAGAGTCAAAGTACTGCAAAAGAAAAGTAGACATCATCTCGGACGCCAGAGGAAAAAGCCAAAGACCATCTGGAACCCTGGTGCACTGAAGCTCCCGGAAGGGGCGGCGCATATCTTCCTGGTTGCTGCCGCTGCAGAGAGCCCGTGGGCAGCACCCCACGAACGAACTTGAGCCTCGGGACCACAGGTAAGACCAACTTTTCTGCTGTAAGAAAGCTGCCTGGTGAACTCAAGACACAGGCCCACAGGAACAGCTGAAGACCTGTAGAGAGGAAAAACTACACGCCCGAAAGCAGAACACTCTGTCCCCATAACTGACTGAAAGAGAGGAAAACAGGTCTACAGCACTCCTGACACACAGGCTTATAGGACAGTCTAGCCACTGTCAGAAATAGCAGAACAAAGTAACACTAGAGATAATCTGATGGCGAGAGGCAAGCGCAGGAACCCAAGCAACAGAAACCAAGACTACATGGCACCATCGGAGCCCAATTCTCCCATCAAAACAAACATGGAATATCCAAACACACCAGAAAAGCAAGATCTAGTTTCAAAATCATATTTGATCATGATGCTGGAGGACTTCAAGAAAGACGTGAAGAACTCCCTTAGGGAAACACAGGAAAACATTAATAAACAAGTAGAAGCCTACAGAGAGGAATCGCAAAGATCCCTGAAAGAATTCCAGGAAAACACAATCAAACAGTTGAAGGAATTAAAAATGGAAATAGAAGCAATCAAGAAAGAACACATGGAAACAACCCTGGATATAGAAAACCAAAAGAAGAGACAAGGAGCTGTAGATACAAGCTTCACCAACAGAATACAAGAGATGGAAGAGAGAATCTCAGGAGCAGAAGATTCCATAGAAATCATTGACTCAACTGTCAAAGATAATGTAAAGCAGAAAAAGCTACTGGTCCAAAACATACAGGAAATCCAGGACTCAATGAGAAGATCAAACCTAAGGATAATAGGTATAGAAGAGAGTGAAGACTCCCCGCTCAAAGGACCAGTAAATATCTTCAACAAAATCATAGAAGAAAACTTCCCTAATCTAAAAAAAGAGATACCCATAGGCATACAAGAAGCCTGCAGAACTCCAAATAGATTGGACCAGAAAAGAAACACCTCCCATCACATAATAGTCAAAACACCAAACGCACAAAATAAAGAAAGAATATTAAAAGCAGTAAGGGAAAAAGGTAAAGTAACATATAAAGGCAGACCTATCAGAATCACACCAGACTTCTCGCCAGAAACTATGAAGGCCAGAAGATCCTGGACTGATGTCATACAGACCCTAAGAGAACACAAATGCTAGCCCAGGTTACTGTATCCTGCAAAACTCTCAATTAACATAGATGGAGAAACCAAGATATTCCATGACAAAACCAAATTTACACAATATCTTTCTACAAATCCAGCACTACAAAGGATAATAAATGGTAAAGCCCAACATAAGGAGGCAAGCTATACCCTAGAAGAAGGAAGAAACTAATCGTCTTGGCAACAAAACAAAGAGAATGAAAGCACACAAACATAACCTCACATCCAAATATGAATATAACGGGAAGAAATAATCACTATTCCTTAATATCTCTCAACATCAATGGCCTCAATTCCTCAATAAAAAGACATAGATTAACAAACTGGATACGCAACGAGGACCCTGCATTCTGCTGCCTACAGGAAACACACCTCAGAGACAAAGACAGACATTACCTCAGAGTGAAAGGCTGGAAAACAATTTTCCAAGCAAATGGTCAGAAGAAGCAAGCTGGAGTAGCCATTCTAATATCAATTAAAATCAATTTTCAATTAAAAGTCATCAAAAAAGATAAGGAAGGACACTTCATATTCATCAAAGGAAAAATCCACCAAGATGAACTCTCAATCCTAAATATCAATGCCCCAAATACAAGGGCACCGACATATGTAAAAGAAACCTTACTAAAGCTCAAAACACACATTGCACCTCACACAATAATAGTGGGAGATTTCAACACCCCACTCTCATCAATGGACAGATCATGGAAACAGAAATTGAACAGAGATGTAGACAGACTAAGAGAAGTCATGAGCCAAATGGACTTAACAGATATTTATAGAACATTCTATCCTAAAGCAAAAGGATATACCTTCTTCTCAGCTCCTCATGGTACTTTCTCCAAAATTGACCATATAATTGGTCAAAAAACGGGCCTCAACAGGTACAGAAAGATAGAAATAATCCCATGCATACTATCGGACCACCACGGCCTAAAACTGGCCTTCAATAACAATCAAGGAAGAATGCCCACATATACTTGGAAATTGAACAATGCTCTACTCAATGATAACCTGGTCAAGGAAGAAATAAAGAAAGAAATTAAAAACTTTTTAGAATTTAATGAAAATGAAGGTACAACATACCCAAAGTTATGGGACACAATGAAAGCTGTGCTAAGAGGAAAACTCATAGCGCTGAGTGCCTGCAGAAAGAAACAGGAAAGAGCATATGTCAGCAGCTTGACAGCACACCTAAAAGCTCTAGAACAAAAAGAAGCAAATACACCCAGGAGGAGCAGAAGGCAGGAAATAATCAAACTCAGAGCAGAAATCAACCAAGTAGAAACAAAAAGGATGATAGAAAGAATCAACAGAACCAAAAGTTGGTTCTTTGAGAAAATCAACAAGATAGATAAACCCTTAGCCAGACTAACGAGAGGACACAGAGAGTGCGTCCAAATTAAGAAAATCAGAAATGAAAAGGGAGACATAACAACAGATTCAGAGGAAATTCAAAAAATCATCAGATCTTACTATAAAAAACTATATTCAACAAAACTTGAAAATCTTCAGGAAATGGACAATTTCCTAGACAGATACCAGGTACCGAAGTTAAATCAGGAACAGATAAACCAGTTAAACAACCCCATAACTCCTAAGGAAATAGAAGAAGTCATTAAAGTTCTCCCAACCAAAAAGAGCCCAGGTCCAGACGGGTTTAGTGCAGAATTCTACCAAACCTTCAGAGAAGACCTCATACCAATATTATCCAAACTATTCCACAAAATTGAAACAGATAGATCACTACCGAATACCTTCTACGAAGCCACAATTACTCTTATACCTAAACCACACAAAGACACAACAAAGAAAGAGAACTTCAGACCAATTTCCCTTATGAATATCAATGCAAAAATACTCAACAAAATTCTGGCAAACCGAATTCAAGAGCACATCAAAACAATCATCCACCATGACCAAGTAGGCTTCATCCCAGGCATGCAGGGATTGTTTAATATACGGAAAACCATCAACGTGATCCATTATATAAACAAACTGAAAGAACAAAACCACATGATCATTTCATTAGACGCTGAGAAAGCATTTGAAAAAATTCAACACCCCTTCATGAGAAAAGTCCTGGAAAGAACAGGAATTCAAGGCCCATACCTGAACATAGTAAAAGCCATATACAGCAAACCAGTTGCTAACATTAAACTAAATGGAGAGAAACTCGAAGCAATCCCACTAAAATCAGGGACTAGACAAGGCTGCCCACTCTCTCCCTACTTATTCAATATAGTTCTTGAAGTTCTAGCCCGAGCAATCGGACAACAAAAGGAGGTCAAGGGGATACAGATCGGAAAAGAAGAAGTCAAAATATCACTATTTGCAGATGACATGATAGTATATTTAAGTGATCCCAAAAGTTCCACCAGAGAACTACTAAAGCTGATAAACAACTTCAGCAAAGTGGCTGGGTATAAAATTAACTCAAATAAATCAGTTGCCTTCCTCTACACAAAAGAGAAACAAGCCGAGAAAGAAATTAGGGAAACGACACCCTTCATGATAGACCCAAATAATATAAAGTACCTCGGTGTGACTTTAACCAAGCAAGTAAAAGACCTGTACAATAAGAAATTCAAGACACTGAAGAAGGAAATTGAAGAAGACTTCAGAAGATGGAAAGATCTCCCATGCTCATGGATTGGCAGGATTAATATAGTAAAAATGGCCATTTTACCAAAAGCAATGTACAGATTCAATGCAATCCCCATCAAAATACCAATCCAATTCTTCAAAGAGTTAGACAGAACAATTTGCAAATTCATCTGGAATAACAAAAAGCCCAGGATAGCTAAAGCTATCCTCAACAATAAAAGGACTTCACGGGGAATCACTATCCCTGAACTCAAGCAGTATTACAAAGCAATAGTGATAAAAACTGCATGGTATTGGTACAGAGACAGACAGATAGACCAATGGAATAGAATTGAAGACCCAGAAATGAACCCACACACCTATGGTCACTTGATTTTTGACAAAGGAGCCAAAACCATCCAATGGAAAAAAGATAGCATTTTCAGCAAATGGTGCTGGTTCAACTGGAGGTCAACATGTAGAAGAATGCAGATCGATCCATGCTTATCACCCTGTACAAAGCTTAAGTCCAAGTGGATCAAGGACCTCCACATCAAACCAGACACACTCAAACTAATAGAAGAAAAACTAGGAAAGCATCTGAAACACATGGGCACTGGAAAAAATTTCCTAAACAAAACACCAATGGCTTACGCTCTAAGATCAAGAATCGACAAATGGGATCTCATAAAACTGCAAAGCTTCTGTAAGGCAAAGGACACTGTGGTTAGGACAAAACGGCAACCAACAGATTGGGAAAAGATCTTTACCAATCCTACAACAGATAGAGGCCTTATATCCAAAATATACAAAGAACTCAAGAAGTTAGACCGCAGGGAGACAAATAACCCTATTAAAAAATGGGGTTCAGCGCTACACAAAGAATTCACAGCTGAGGAATGCCGAATGGCTGAGAAACACCTAAAGAAATGTTCAACATCTTTAGTCATAAGGGAAATGCAAATCAAAACAACCCTGAGATTTCACCTCACACCAGTGAGAATGGCTAAGATCAAAAATTCAGGGGACAACAGATGCTGGCGAGGATGTGGAGGAAGAGGAACGCTCCTCCATTGTGGGTAGGATTGCAAACTGGTACAACCATTCTGGAAATCAGTCTGGAGAATCCTCAGAAAATTTGACATTGAACTGCCTGAGGATCCAGCTATACCTCTCTTGGGCATATACCCAAAAGATGCCCCAACATATAAAAAAGACACGTGCTCCACCATGTTCATCGCAGCCTTATTTATAATAGCCAGAAAATGGAAAGAACCCAGATGCCCTTCAACAGAGGAATGGATACAGAAAATGTGGTACATCTACACAATGGAATATTACTCAGCTATCAAAAACAACGACTTTATGAAATTCGTAGGCAAATGGTTGGAACTGGAAAATATCATCCTGAGTGAGCTAACCCAATCACAGAAAGACATACATGGTATGCACTCATTGATAAGTTGCTATTAGCCCAAATGCTTGAATTACCCTAGATGCCTAGAACAAATGAAACTCAAGACGGATGATCAAAATGTGAATGCTTCACTCCTTCTTTAAAAGGGGAACAAGAATACCCTTGGCAGGGAAGAGAGAGGCAAAGATTAAAACAGAGACTGAAGGAACACCCATTCAGATTCTGCCCCACATGTGGCCCATACATATATAGCCACCCAATTAGACAAGATGGATGAAGCAAAGAAGTGCAGACCGACAGGAGCCGGATGTAGATCGCTCCTGAGAGACACAGCCAGAATACATCAAATACAGAGGCGAATGCCAGCAGCAAACCACTGAACTGAGAATAGGACCCCCGTTGAAGGAATCAGAGAAAGAACTGGAAGAGCTTGAAGGGGTTCGAGACCCCATATGTACAACAATGCCAAGCAACCAGAGCTTCCAGGGACTAAGCCACTACCCAAAGACTATACATGGACTGACCCTGGACTCTGACCTCATAGGTAGCAATGCATATCCTAGTAAGAGCACCAGTGGAAGGGGAAGCCCTGGGTCCTGCTAAGACTGAACCCCCAGTGAACTAGACTGGTGGGGGGAGGGCGGCAATGGGGGGAGGGTTGGGAGGGGAACACCCATAAGGAAGGGGAGGGGGGAGGGGGATGTTTGCCCGGATACCGGGAAAGGGAATAACACTCGAAATGTATATAAGAAATACTCAAGTTAATAATAAAAAAAAGAAAAGAAAAGTAGACATTCGTTCCCATCCCTAAACCAAAAGTTCTATGCAATTGTTCCCTTCATGCAAAGAGAACATTAGTCTTCTTCAATGGAGTCTCATGAGATATATTAACTACACTTCTGTATACGTCCCATTCTTAGGAGTAGATGACTAACACAAAATGATTCACTAATATTTTTGTGGACTTTATGTTTCATATAGTTTGATTTGTGTGCTGTTATTATGATTTGCTTGTTTAATTTAGTTTCTGATTTTGTGCATTTTTTGGTGTCTGCCTCTGCATGATATATGTTTCTTGTGATTTGTTATCTTTAAAGAGATAGAAAAAAATGGTGTGGCTGGTTGAGAATGTAGGGAGAATTTGGCAACATTTGAGAGTCAGGAAAGAATATATCCTATGAAAACAATCTATTTCAATAAAAAAAGTTTGGTTTAACAACAAAGAGAAAAACCACCGAATGTTGCTGAAGGAACTTCATATATAAAGAACTAATTGAAGTGGGCTGTTAAAAGCCTCAGTTCTACAATAAGACACACAAACTGGCTTATGTAAATTGGAAAGAAAACACTATCTACTTGGCTCTCTCTTCTCTGCTACTGAATACAGGTTTGCTATAGTGAGTTCCTGGTGTGTAAGTTGTTATATAGGACTGGTAATACTTATGTTGATGGGGAAAATATTTGAAATGATAATGTATCATAACAATTGGCATCTTGTACATTAGGAACATGGTAAGTAGCATAGAATTAGGTTTCGGATTCCTTGTCTGTGTGGAATTTGTCACAGATTGTGGTTACACAATACTTGAAGGGGATCAGAACACTCTCTGCTCACTTCCTGCATGCTGACAGATGAAAAGGAACACATTGGCTCAGCCACTTTCTCCCAGCGGGATGTATTTAAGGCTGCATGGTTGACACTCCTCTGGGAGTCTCTGTTCAGACAGGAGTGGAGCCAGCTGTGAGGAAGTCAGCAAATGTCAGCAGCAAGGAAGGAGGGAGAGCAAGAACTTGAAGCATTTTTTTTTCTCCCCAGGGGAAAGGTCTTTGAGGACTGGAGCAACGTGAAAGGCCTGTGTCCACAGTGCTGGAACTCAGTGAACAGCTCAATTCCCAGCAGGAAGCAGAGGCATAAAGCCAGGCCATGTGGACCAGGCTCAAAAGTCAGAGGGAAAATAGGACTACCATTTGGTGAGGCCCCAGGTACCCGAACTCACACTAGGCTTACCAGAGTCTCTATTTATGGTGAAACGGTTATTTTCTGGCTCCTGTTAGTAAAGCTGCAATGCCTCACATTCTGCCTGCTCCACGTCTGCCAGGAGGACGGTGGCATTTTCTGCAGGTGGAAAAGCACTGCTGGAGGGGAGCAAAGAAACAGCTTCATGGCTACAAAAAAAGTGTGTCCTTTTGCCAAGTGAGGGTACCCCAGTCACACTGAGTTGAGGACAGTTCTGTAGCCAGAGACATAGGGGAAAGAATGGAAGGTAACTTCACTCTAAATAAATGCCGAAAGTAGGCTAGGGACTAATGCCACTATGTACCATTCTACGCAGAATATTAAAAGTTAAGGAAAACTTAGAGCGATTTGGTTTGTCTGTTTTTGTTTTGTTTCGTATTTAAAAATCATTTCTGACAAGGTATGCAAACAATAAATAGAAGAATAACAAAATGGGTGGCTCTTATAACATATCCTGGATTAGTTTAATTGGGTCTGAAATGTGGCTAAAGGTAGAAAAAGTATACATGTTTGTAAACAGAACTACAAAGAGAATTTTGAACTTCATTAGCACCCCTCCATTGTTTCACATCAACTCTTAGTCACAGCAGGACCTATTACGTTTTCTAGTAACCAAAAAAACAAAATCTTTGGGTCCCTTTCCCTTGCAGTATGAACCAGTGCCATGAGCAGACTTTGGGCTCTGGCTCCGCAACTAGTCCCAAAACACCCAGAGGAAGCCCAACTCCCAGGTGCTCTGAAACACCCAGAATCACAGGAGAGGCCACAATATCTGCCCCCAAATTCTAAGTAACTGGGTCCCCCAGGATGCAGGGACACAGGAACCTGCCCAGCCAGTGGGGCAGATTCTTTCCAATCTGAACCAGTGCCCTGAGCAGACCTTGGGCAATGGATCCACATCCATTTCTACAACTCCCAGAGGAAGCTCGACTCCCAGGTACTTTAAAAGGCCCAGAATCAGTTTGGAACCTGCACCACTTGGAGCAGACCTGGGGCACTAGATCTCCATCCACTCTTAAATCGCCAAGTGCTTTGAAACCCCACGGATCACAGGATGACAGGATCACAGAGGAAGCTCAAGTCCCAGGAGATCAGGCATAACATGGAGCACTAGAGCACTGGCACACTGAAGATCAGAGCTGAGGTCACACATTTATTCCAACACCCAGCATAACTAGGAATCCCATACGAACTAGGGAAACACAAACCTCTGCCAAGCAAGAGGCATGGGTTCCTTCCAGCTTGCACCAGATCCCAGTTCAAATACAGTGCTGTGGCTCCCATCCACTCATGCAACACCCCGAGAAAGCTTGACTCCAAAAAGCTCTGATACAACAGGATCTCAGTGGCATGGTCAAAACAGGATTTCAGGATTCCAGAGGTAACTTGAATCCCAGAAGGTCTGACATACCTAAGAACTCAAAATTGCAGGATACTCAAATCATAGGATCACAGACTCCTAGGAATTCTGATACAAACCAGAATGACAGGAGGGACGGGCTCCAGTCAGAGACAGCAGGGAAGGTAACACACTAGAGATAACAAGATGGTGAGAGGCAAGTTTAAGAGCATTAGCAACAGAAACCAAGGTTCCTTGGCATCATCAGAATTCAGTTATTCCACTACAGCAAATCCTGGATACTCAATCACACAGGAAAAGAAAGATTTAGATTTAAAATCACATCAAATGAATATGATAGAGGACATTAGGAAGTACATAAATAACTCACTTAGAGAAATACAGGAGAGCACAGGAAAACAGGTAGAAGCACTTAAAGAGGAAACACAAAAAAATCTCTTAAGGAATTATAGGAAAACACAACTAAACAGGTTAAGGAATTGAATAAAATCACCCAGGATCTAAAAATAGAATAGAAACAATAAAGAAATCATAAGAGGTAACAAACTTGGAGATAGAAAACCTAGGAAAGAGATCAGGACTCATAGATGCAAGCATCACCAACAGAATACAAGAGATAGAAGAGAGAACCTCAGGGAGAGAAGATACCATGGAAAACGTTGACACATAAGTCAAAAAATGCAAAATACAAAAAGCTCCTAACAAAAAACATCAAGGAAATCTAGGACACAATTAGAAGACAAACCAAAGGGTAATAGGTGTTGAAGAGAGTGATGATTCCTAACTTAGAGGGCCAGTAAATATCTTCAACAAAATTATAGAAAAAAATTTCCCTATCCTAGAGAAAGAGATGCCCATGAACATACAAGAAGCCTACAGAACTCCAAATAGATTGGACCAGAAGAGAAATTCCTCCTGTCACATAATAGTTAAAACACCAAATGCACAAAACAAAGAAAGAATATGAAAGGCAGTAAGGGAAAAATGTCAGGTAACATATAAAGGCAGACATATCAGAATTACACAAGACTTCTTACCAGAGACTATGAAAGCCAGAGGTCCTGGGCAGTTGACATACAGAAACTAAGAGAACAAATGCCACCCAGGCTACTATAACCAGAAAAACTCTCAATTACCATAGATGGAGAAACCAAAATACTCCAGGACAAAACAAAATTTACACAATATATTTCTACAAATCCAGCCCTACAAAGTATAATAGATGGAAAACTCCAACATGAGGAAGGAAACAACACCTTAGAAAAAACCAAGAAAGTAATCTTCTTCCATCAAACCTAAAAGAAGATAACCACACAACCATAATTCCACCTCTAACAGCAAAAATAACAAGAAGCAACAATCATGTATTCCTTAATATCTCTTGAACTTAACAATGGACTCAGTTCCCCAATACAAGGACAGAGACTGATGGGATATGCAAAAAGGGCCCAGCATTGTGCTTCACACAGGAAACACAGCTCAGTGTAAAAGACAGACTATCTCAGAGTAAAAGGCTGGAAAAAATTTGCCGAGAAAATGTTCCCAAGAAACAAGCTGGAATAGCCATTCTAATATTGGAGAAAATGGATTTCCAACCAAAAGTTAACAAAAAAGATAAGGAAGGTCACCTCATACATATCAAAGGAAACAAAAAACAAGATGAACATCTATTTTCCAAATTCAAAGGCACACATATTCATAAGAGAAACTTTACTAAATCTCAAAACACACCTCACAAAATAATAGTGGATGACTTCAATACGCCACTCTCATCAATGGGCAGATCATGGGAACGGAAACTAAATGGAGACACAGTGAAAGTAACAGAAATTAGAAACCAAATGGATTTAACAGACATCTATAGGATATTTCATCCTAAAACAGAAGAATATTCCTTCCTCTCAGCACCTCATGGTACCTTCTCCAAAACTGACCATATAATTGGTCACAAAATAGGCCTAAACAGTTATAAGAAGTTTGATATAATCCCGTACATCCTATCAGATAAGCAAAGTCTAAGGCTGGTCTTCAATAACAACAAAAACAACAGGAAGCCCACACATACATGGAAGTTGAACAATGCTCTACTAAATCATAGTTTAGTTAAAGAAGAAATAAATAAAGAAATTAAAGGTTATTTAGAATTTAATGAAAATAAAAGCAAAACATACCCAAACTTATGGACCACAATGAAAGCATGCTAAGAGGAAAACTCATATCTCTGAGTGCATCCAAGAAGAAACTGGAAAGGCCATACACTAGCAGTTTGACAATGTACCCAAAGGCTCTAGAACAAAAAGAAGCAAATATACCCAAGATGGGTAGACTACAGGAAATAGTAAAACCCAGGGCTGAAATCAGCCAAGTAGAAACAAAGAGAACTATAAAAAGAATCAACAAAACCAGGAGCTGATTCTTTCAGGAAACCAAAAAGATAGGTAAACTCTCAGCTAGACTAACTAGAGGGCACACAGATATTATCCAAATTAACAAAATCAGAATTGAAAATGGAGACATAACAACAGAAATTAAGGAAATTAAAAAAATTATCAGATTCTACTATAAAAGTCTGTACTCAACAAAACTGGAAAATCAGGATGTAATGAACAATTTTTTAGGCAGATACCAGGTACCAAAATTAAATCAGGTTCAGATTAACCATCTAAACAGTCCCATAACCCCTATAGAAATAGAAGTAGTAATTAAAAATCCCCCAACCCAAAAATGCCTATCGTTCAGTGCTGAATTCTATCAGATCTTCAAAGAAGACCTAAAACCAATACTCTTCAATCTATTCCACAAAATAGAAACAGAAGGAACACTACTCAAATTTTTCCAGGAAGCCACAGTTATGCATGTTCTGAAACCACAAATGACTCAACAAAGAAAGAGAACTTCGGACGAATTTCACTTATGAATATCAATGCAAAAATACTCAATAAAATTCTCACAAACTGAATCCAAGAAAACACCCACGTGACCATCTGTTGTGATCAAGTAGGCTTCATCCCAAGGATGTAGGGATGGTTGAATATGCGAAGTCCATCAATGTAATCCTCTATATAAACAAACTGAGAGAAAAAACCCTATATGATCATCTCATTAGATGCTGAGAAAGCTTTCAACAAAATTCGACACCCCTTAATGTTAAAAGTTTTGAAATGATCAGGAATTCAAGGCCCATACACAAACATAGCCAAACCAATATACAGCAAAACAGTAATCAGCATCAAACTAAATGGAGAGAAACTGGAAGCAATACCACTAAAATCAGAACTAGACAATGCTGCCCAGACTGGCATATGAATACAGATTCAACTCAGTACTGGAAGTCCTAGCCAGAGAAATTAGACAACAAAACAAGGTCAAAGGTATAAAAATTGAAATGGAAGAAGTCAAAATACCACTATTTGCAGGGACTAAAACCATCCAGTGGAAAAAGGATAGCATTTTCAACAAATTGTACTGGTTTACCCGGCAATCAGAATATAGAAGAATTCAAATTGATCTATCCTTATCTCTTTGTACAAAGTTCAAGTCCAAGTGGATCAAAGACCTCTGTATAAAACCAGATACACTAAAACTAATAGAGGAGAAAGTGCGCAAGAACCTTGAACACATGGGCACAGAAGAAGATTTCCTGAACAGAATGCGATTGACCTATGTTCTAAAACCAAGAATCAACAAATGAAACATCATAAAATTGCAAAGGACACTGTCAATAGACTAAACAGCAACCAACAGATTGGAAAAAGACATTCACTAATCCTACATCTGATATAAGGCTAACATCTAATATATAAAAAAAAAAACACAATAAGTTAGACTCTAGAAAATCAAATAACCCTATTTAAAAATGGAGCACAGAGTTAAAGAATTCTCAGCTGAGGAATATGAATGTCTCTGAAGCACCTAAAGAAATGTTCAACATTCTTAGTTCTCAGGGAATTGCAAATCAAACAACCCTGAGATTCTACCTCACACCAGTAAGAATGACTAAAATCAAAAACCCAGGTGACAGCATGCTGTCATGGATGTGGAGAAAGAGGAACACTCCTCCATTGTTGGTGAGATTGCAAACTGGTACAACCACTCTGGAAATCAGTGTGACTGTTAGTCAGAAAATTAGGCAAAGTACTACCTGAGGATGTAGCTATACCACTCCTGGACATATACCCAAAAGATGCTCCAACATATAGCAAGGAGATATGTTACACTGTGTTCATAGCAGCCTTATTTTTAATAGCCAGAAGCTGGAAAGAACCCAGATGTCCTTCAACAGAGGTTTGGATACAGAAAATAGAGTACTAATTTACACAATGGAGTACTAATTCAGCTATTAGTAACAATGAGTTCATGAAATTCTTAGGCAAATGGATGGAACTAGAAAAATCTATCCTGAGTGTAATAACCCAATCATAAAAAAGCATACATGGTATGCACTCATTATGTGCATTGCATTATAATTTAATTTATCAATGACTTTCTGGGCACTACGCCCCATAAAAATGGGGGAAAATAATCTTGAGGAAGATAAAATAACTTTGCTGTGAGAACTATATTTTAGCTTTTATTTTTATTTTTTTATAGAAATAAGCAAAGTTCAGACAGAACAAGCAAACTGGTCACGGGCAGTGAGAGTTATAGGTTTCTCACATTTCTGCTGAGCAAGCATTCCCCCATAAGAATGGAAATTACAATGTCCTTGGTGTTTCCTTTGGTATTTTATGGGAATGACATATATAAAAACTGATTTTTCTAAGTTCTTATCAAAATTATGAGTCCATTCTTCTTCAGTTTTTACTTCCTTGATCAGAAAACAAAATTTGTGAATAAACACTTAAAGATTACTGAAAAAGGAAGAAAGGGAAAATGATATGATTTAAATAAAATTTCCTCTGTAGGGAACTGCATTAGCTGCTGGTACCTAGCTGGTGCCAGCTGGTATTTTGATGAATGATGCAAACTTTGGGAACATATAAAAAGTGAGGCACAGGGATCTATCTTTCTCAAGACCTGTTCAGGGCTCTCTTAGCTTGTTGACTGCCAGAGTTAAAGAAGCCCTTTGGCATATGCTCCCACCACCATTATGTTCTGTGAAATCGCATGGGCCAAGCAACCATGGACAGATATTAAAACATTAACCCTGGTATCTTAGTAAGAGTGATGCAAAAAACATAATAAGCCCTTAGTTCTCTGGCTCAAGTGGCATGTGCAATAGGTTTCTTCTAGCACATATACTTCAGTAAGCCTTCATTAAAGCTCAGAGAATTCTACTACGTAACAATAGGCCAGAGTTGGTTACTGTACTGGTTAATATCCATTGCAGTTTGACAGGATACACATTCATGTGGGAGACAGGAATTTAGGCACAATGGGATTATCTAGATTATATTAACTTCTGAGCATTCCTGTAAAATATGAATCTCCTTAATTCTGAGAGGAATGTGGAATCTGGATAGAATAAAAAAAGGAGAAAGCAAGCTGATTGCAGTCATTGTTACTCTTTGTTTCCTTACTGCAAATGTATGTGATCAGCTCTCTCAGGCTTCTATTGCTACAGTTTTTCTAGCATGATGAACTGAATCCCTTCAAACTGTAAACCCAGGAAAAACCTTCCTACTAAGCTAATTTTGTCAAGGTTTTTTATTACAATAATAGAAAAAGAACTAATAACAATTATATGCTCATATTCATTATAATTATGCAGGGAAAGTATTAGATTAGAACTATTTACTTATTGGGATTATTTTCTTAGATCATCTGAGATACTGAAGTATTAGCCATTTATAAATGTATCTGAGATAATTACAAGGTATGATGTGCTCAAGATACATTGTTACAGTGGTCATATGTAAAAATTTGTCCTAGGTATAAAAAAAACATATTCCAAATAAGAATTGAACCCTACTGTAAATCCACAGTTATGGTTCCTCTTCAAATAATGATATTGATCATATTTGCCATATACATGAGGATTATGTTTCATGACAATTACTATATCTGAAAGTCTGCTTGTAATCACACTTATAGCTTAGGGTAAATAAACCAGGTAGAAATAAATTCCACTATTTCCTGAGCCCTCTACTTCTGGTTAGGTGCTTGCTTCTTGTTATATACACTGTCTCAATTCATACTCATATTTATTCCATCAAGTGAACCCTGTTTATTTCTCTTCACCCTCCTCAGATGGAAAGTAAATTTAGAAGGAACAACCAATATGCTCAAAACTTTCACTTAGCAATAGAAAGTAGGCCTGGAACCCAGAATTTATGTCCACCAAATTCTATCCTTTGGACCAGTTGGCTTCTTTAGGGTTTCTATTGCTATGAAGAAATATCAGCAACTCTTATCATGGAAACATTTAGTTGGGGCTGGCTTCCAGTTCAGAGATTTAGTCTATCTTCATGGTGTGCAGCCTGGCGACACACAGGCAGTCACGGTATTACACAGGTAGCTGAGAATTCTACATCTGGATTGGCGGTGGCAGGAAGAGGGAGACATGGCCTGGCTTGAGCATTTAAAACCTCAAAGCCCACCTGAAGTGACTCAATTCCTCCACCAAGGCTATACCTACCCCAAAATGGCCTTACCTCCTGATAATGCTACTTGCTGATAACCAAGCATTCAAACAATTAAGAATATGAGGACCACTCCTACTCAAGTCACCACACCAGTTGTCACACTTCTAACTCTACAATTGCTTCATTATTTTCTTGTTGCAGGTTTTACTGTCCTATGATGGTTCTATAAGGCCTATATATTTAAATATTTGGAGCAAGTGAATAGTTCATATTAACTAAAACTACTTTTAAAATACTAGTAACCTGTGATCATTATTCCTATAATGCAAATTAAATAACTAAACTTAAAAGATCTTATAAAACAAGATGTGAAGAAATTTTCAGTGAAGTCAGTAATATAGCAGCAGTCCTCTCTGTCTTACTCATTCCAAGATACGTGATCTCTGCGCACTGGGAAATGGTTGTCTTGGAATTATAGGGAACTGCCATTCTGACAATAGAATCGAATCCCATCACCAACTCAGAGAAAACTCACTGTTCATTACAGGAGAAATTGCAGATTGATTCTATCTGTCTATAAACCTACTTTTTTTAACATCATGAAATAACTTGTTACACAAACATATAACAGTATTGATTGGATACAAAAGTAAGGCAAGAAATTTGCCCACAATCGTGACTTTTAAAAAAAATCTATTTTCATTCCTCTCTCTTCTTTTCTAGTTTTGTTCTCTCCATGTAATTTCTTTCAATGTTAAAAAATCTATCAGTGATATAACTTTGTGTTCTATTTGTGCTTTCATTGAGCATGAGAATCAAAGCTTTGCCCACGCCGTTGTTGCAGCTCCTGCTGCCCCATCTTGGAGATGACAGTCCACACTTCTAGTTGTGTTCAGGTGGTCCACAGCGACATTGCAGCAGGACTGCCACGGGAACAGTTACTAGGAAAGGGGCTTGTTTTCTTTTGCTCCGTGTTATGTTTGGTATTTACATGTTAAAATACATATATTCTTATGGAATTCATCCAACAGCCATGAAATATTCTAGAGTATCAATGATCCACAACTAAGTAAGAGCCAGGGACATGCCTGAATAGAGACCATGGACTGGTTTGTAAAGGAATGTACATGAATTCTATATTGGACTAAAGACAGCTGTTGAAATCAGATTTCTTTGTTTTGTTTTGCTTTTGTAAAAATTGCTAGGCTTGAGGAAAGAAACAAAGAACCATGTAGTAAGTACATCACACGTTGACATGTGACATAAGAGGCTGGAGCCAAAGATTGATTGGGTTGAAAACAGGAACAGTCTTGAGACAGTCCTGAAAGAGGTGGGAGAACAACGAATGGTGAGTCTTAACCTTGAAGCCAACCTTGAGTTAGGCTACACACTTATTGTATTTACTAGAATTTCATTCCCATAAAGCTCACTTCACCTTTTCCTCCAAAGTATTTCTTAAACATTTAAAAATCTATATCCCTAATGAATAGTGTAACAAGTCACCATGGGTGCTTTAGGCAGCCTGAGCAAATGTAAATATTTTCTGCACTTCAGGTATTAGTAAGCGTTCAGACATCACAGTGACATGAAAAACTGCATCTTGCTCCTTCCCAATTGGACACCAGCTTATGTAGAATCCATTGCTCACTCATATTTACAGTATCTAGCATGTCCTTTTTCAAGTGCATTGCATAAAAACAAAGCATATTATGTGTGCTTCTGGGACTGCTTGCTTGACTCTTTACTCTGTTTTGATATGTGACCACATGACTGTGGCTCAATCGTTGTACCTACTGTATATTGTATTGTGTAACTACTCTACCATCAATCCTTTTTATGAACTCTTAGGGATGTCTTTTGTGTGCTTTGTTTAGTTTAAGAACAGTCTTTTGGGGGTTGGGGATTTAGCTCAGTGGTAGAGCGCTTGCCTAGCAAGCTCAAGGCTCTGGGTTCGGTCCTCCGCTCTGGAAAAAAAAAAAAAACGAAAAAAGAAAAAAAGAAAAAAAATGAACAGTCTTTTGTAGCTCCCGAAATCCTGATGTTCTTCCTGTTTCTCACATGCTGGGTTTTTAGATATGCAACTATAATGGAGTGGTTTTAGGTTTTTATTGTGTGTCAAATGGACAGCATATATCTGTCTGAGAATACAGATATGTTGAAGGAAGTACTTGTTAATGACAGATGACCTCCTTGCATTTCTTTTTCTGATCATTGTCAATAGCATTGCAAAGCCAAGCTTGATGGTAAGGTAATGGAGGTGTATTCCCAGATCATAATCTGCTCTTTTGCTCCCTCTACACAGTCCTTCTTCATATCCTTATCATTCTTCAAGGTGTTTGATGTTTTAGGAACTGTGAAGGTCTTAAGTCTGAATATTAATCTTTATTAGTTTATAAGAATTCAATGATTTTTTTGTCCTGTTCCTTATAAAATCTTAAAGACTTTGAACAGTATTTCTGATGTTCACAATTTTCATAGTGTTTAAAAGATAAAGCTTAAATTTTAATTACTCAATTTTCTTTAATTAACAATTTAATAATTTTTCCCCATGTGGAACCAGAAAAAAAGTGGAATATTATTTGAGGAAGTGTGTTGTGATTTATTTAGAATGTGGGTTTCCTGTATTTAGTGAAATTTGTCATTGAGAAGGTGTCCTATTATGCAATCTATAAGGCTTTTAAACTCTTGAACAAGTGAAATTCTCCTACCTCAGCCTCCAAACTATGTGGCACTCTAGGCCTGTGCTGCCACTCTTTATGCTTAGCGCTTCCAAGCAGCTAGCCTGTCTGTGTGATGTAAAACAGCTGTCAGATTTTACTTTATTGTTTTCCCGACTGCAGTCAGTGTCATGGTTTGTCCTGTTCTCTGGTGTGTGTTGTCATCTTTGTCAGATTGGCAGTTTTGTGTGAGGATCACTGATCTGTCAGTGGGACTATGTTCTGATGGGGGCTTTTTAGCCTGTCTGGCTGTTCAGGTACTCTTAAGTACCACACTCTTTATCATTTGAGCATTAAAGCCAGTATTGATATTAGCTAGAAAAAATCTACCATTTTGCTCTTTAAAGATAGCTTAACTTATCTTATTCTTGGATTTTTTTCCTTGTCTTTTATTTCTCTTGTCCTCACTCTTAGCATTATTTGCAACCATTCTTTGAGACAATAAAACATTCTATTTTTCAAAAATATTTGTGTCACATTATGTTTGCTATTTTATCATAAATATTTCATTTTACTAATAGATAACATATTTAAAAGTAATTAGTCCAAATTAATGTGCTCTTAATCTGAAGGAATTTTAGTTGTATGTGTAAAAAAGGGAGGGAGAGAGAGAGAGAGAGAGAGAGAGAGAGAGAGAGAGAGAGAGACTATGCTCATCTGTGTAAATGTGCTAGCTTTAATTTTCAGTCATAAATCTTCAAGAATTCATTAAGTTCTAGGTATTATAGTGTGTTGTGTGGTTGTTGTTAAATATAAATTCTCAAAGCATTTTCCAAAATCCTCTGCATTTCATTAGTATCTATTAAATGTCTTCTTTTGTCTCTAATTTACTTATATGAGTGTGTATTTGTGTGTGTGTGTGTGTGTGTGTGTGTGTGTGTATGTGTGTGTGTGTGTGTGTCTGTTAGGGTCCATGTATATGGGAGCATTCGTACATGTGTGTGGACAAGCTTGTAGACACTCTTAAGTGCTGTCTTTCTTGTTTCACAAAATATGATCTCTTACTGGGACCTGTGGCTCATTGCTCAATCTATGCTAGATATCCAGCAAGCCCCTGGAACCCAAAATGTCTGTTTTCTCAGCCTTGGAATGAGAAGTATATGTAACCAAATTCTCCTTTCTGTCTTCGTGGTAAGGACCGAACTTAGATCCTCTTGTTGTAGCAAACACTTTATGAAACTTGATGTTTCCTGAGTTACTTGTTTTGTTTTGTTTTTGAGACAGAGAACAGGAGCCACCATACGTGGGTCTTTCATAAGAATTTTATTTATATTACTCAAGCATACTTTATGAGGGAAAACAATGTTTTTAAATCCATTTCATGTGACTATCATGTTATGGTGTTTGGAAAGTATCATCTTATCCAAATCAATTTATAAAATGAGGTAATTCATCATAGACTATAAAAAGTTGTTTAGTTTGATGAAGATTATCAGCTTATATTTTTGCACTAGAGCATTGGGTTCACAAAAGCACAGTGAAACAATGTAACATTCACAATTTAAAAGTATTGCATTATAGGGGTTGGGGATTTAGCTCAGTGGTAGAGCGCTTGCCTAGCAAGCGCAAGGCCCTGGGTTTGGTCCTCAGCCCCGAAAAAAAAAAGTATTGCATTATGCAGATTTATTTTTAATTTTGTGAAGATTATGCTATAAAATTATGACAAAAGTACCGAAATGTGCAAATTTTTCTAAATATCCCATTGAGGTAATTTTGTGCATAAAGAAACATTTTCATTTAATATAGCAAAGTTAGTACATTTAGCTATGCAATTGCTTACAAGAAAAAAATGTATTTTATCTTGTCACTTATGATAGTTTGACATTTCTTTTTTATAGATAGATTTATTTTGTTTCAATTTTTAATTAATTATATTATATATTTACATTACCCATGATGTCCCCTTCAGCCCCTCCCCATAATTCATCCCATTCCCCCTCTTCTTGCCTCTGAAAGGGTACTTTCCCACCCCTGGGGTGAATCCTTCTCTGAGGCTTCAAGTCTCCACAGAATTAGGCGCCTTCTCTCCTACTGAGGCAACACCAGGCAGTCTTCTGCTACATAGGGGGTTCGGATCATCCTGGGTATGCTCTTTGGTTGGTGGCTTAGTTTCTGGGAGCTCCCAGGGGTCCGTGTTAGTTGAGACCGTTGGTATTCCTATGGGGTTGCAACCTCTTCAGCTCCTTCAATCCTTCAACCTAACTCTTCCAAAAAGAGTGCACAACCTCAGAATGGTTGGCTGTATATATCTGCATCTGTCTCAGTCAGCTGGGGTAGGGTCACCCAAAGGACAAACATGCTAAGCTCCTGTCTGTAAGCACAACATAGCTCAGTAATAGTGTCAGCCTTTGGTGCCCCCTCACGAGATAGAGCCCAAACAGGCCCATAGTTTGACTATTTGTAAGTCAATGATATTATGGTGTATATGTTTGAAGATAAGAAATATTGACTTCCACTCATATCTTTTAAAGGAACAAAAATTTTGAAAGAATATAAATATTGAATACAGAATGACCTGAGCATGATGGCCCCCACTTACAATTCCAATACTTAAGATGCAGAAGTATGAATTTATGACCAGCCTGGACTATGTAGCTAGTATAAGTAAAGACTAGTTTGAGCTGATTAGAGAGACTTATGGAAAATGAAAACCATGGATGAAGAAGGAGGAAGAGGGAGAGAAAAAAGAGGAATGGGGATGTAGTTACTAGTAGAATTTGTATCTAATATAGCTAAATCTTTTTTTTCTTTTCAACACAACACATATGCACATAATTGCACATGCAATGAATATGCAGTAATAATAATACAACTTCTTAGTACTTAGTCAAGAAAATTTTTTATCTGTGCATATTAACAGTTTAAAAGTATCCATGTTATTAGTGAAATAAATACAAGGATTGTCATAATGTATGACTTGCTAAATATTCAAGAGATCACATGTTCAAAGATTGTCTTAGTTAGGCATCTATTGCAGTGATAAAACACTATGATCAAAAACAACTTGAAGAGGAAAGGGATTATTTGTCTTGCACTTTCTGATCACAATTAACATGCAAACCCAAGGCACGAAATTGCAGGCAGGAACGGAAAGAGTAATGTTGCTGACTGGCTTGTTCCCCATGGCCTGCTCACCCTTCTTTCTTATATATCCTAAATCGTCTACTTAAAAATGGCACTATCTTTAGTAGCCAAGAACTCCCTCACCATTCATTAATCAAGAAAAGTTTTCCATACTTGTTTATAGGTTATCTGTTGAGGTATTTTCTCAATTACTGTCCCCCTTTTTAGATAACTGTAGCATAGGAGAAAGAATTGACAAAGAATTAATCAGCACAACTCAATCCTTGTCACCTTGACATACAAATTCATCCCTATTTAATCACCACTTTTTTTAATCATCAAAATCTCAGGCTAATGTAAATATCACAAAATAAAGCACATTGTATGATTTAAAAGTCACATAGGTTTCCAAAGTTCTGTCTCTTAAAAATATCCAAAATATCTCTAAAAAGCAAACAGTCTCTCAAATGTGAAATTCTTTAAAATAAAATGTTACATACTTCTTATTCCAAGAGGGAAGAACCTGGACATGATTGCAATCAAATCAAATTTCAACGGTATATATTAAATACTGTAGTTCAGTATGGTATGCTTGCACCACGGGGCATGCCACTATTAGGAGGTATGGCCTTGTTGGAGTAGGTGTGGTCTTCCTGGAAGAAGGGCATCACTATAGGAGTGGGATTTGAAGCTCTACCCAGTGCACAACAGAGTTCCCTCCTAGTTAGCTGCAAAAGAGACTCTTCTTCTGGATGCCTTCAGATCAAAATATAGAACTGTCAGCTCCTCCATCTCTGTGGACCTGCATGATACCATGCTTCCAGCCATGATGATAATGGACTGAACATCTGAACCTATAAGCCAGCCCCAAATAAATGTCCTTTATAAGAAATGCCTTGGTCAAGGTGTCTCTTCACTGTAATGAAACTTTAACTAAGACACTCTCTGAGTGTCTAATCTGAGACCCAGTCACTATCTTCTAATTCAAAGAGATATGGATATTTCATCCACCCTTGCTAATGTCCATTGTTGTTGGCCTATAATTCTGGTATACTAATATGCTGATATCTCCACTGAAACTTTGCTGAACCCTTAATAATGCCCGCCATACTATCTTTCTTGATTCCAATCTTCCCATTCAAGGTGGAGTTTCAAGCTTCAGTCTTTCTCCACATTCACCTCAATTCTGGGATTTTCTTTTCAACATATGCTGCACCTTCACTATCTGCTTCTCATGAATCCAAGACCCAGCTCCTCTGTGTGATCATTTGGTGCTTTCAAAACCACCTGAGCACTTACAGTTTAAGAATTTGAGTTGCTAGCATAATATGAATCCTTGACATCCTTTGAATCAGAAATTCATCCCACAGAAAAATTTCCCTCTTGGATACTGATCTCAATCATAGGTGATTTTCAGTCTTAGCTTATAAACTTCAATTGTCCAAGAAAAGCAAACGTTTTGCATTAGTGTTTCTCTTCTCTTGGCTTACAACTTATATTCCATCAAGAAAGAAAGTTTGGGCAGAAATCTAAGCAGAAAGCTGGAAGTAGAGAATGAAGCATACACAATGGAGGAAAGTTGCTTAGTAGCTTGACTTCCATGGATTACTCAACCTCCTATCTTATATTACCCAGGACTATCTACCAAGGGGTAACAACAACAGAAATAATATGAGCCTTTCCAAACCAATGATTAATCAATAAAATACCCTACAGAGTTTCGTGAAACAATCTGATAAAGGCATTTTCTCAGTTGATGCTCCTCTGCCCAAATAATTCTAGAATCTGTCGAGTTGACAAAAAAACTAACAAGCACAAAGATGTAGTAGAGAAAGGTTATAGTAAGAATTTTGGTTTCTTTGAAAACACAGAAATATTATGGAAATATGTTTTTGTTTTAATCCCAGGTCTTGAATATGGGACTCCTTCTAATTTCTCACGGCAGCTAACTATGATTTGCCCTGTACTCTAACACAGGCTTGATTCTTGCCAGCTGCAGATAGCTTCTACAAGTGTCTGGTTTTTGGAATTCTGGGGACTTTTTAGAGGGTATGTAAATGCTAGGGCCCCAAAACACAGAGTTCTTGGTTGCTCATGGATTGTTGGTTGCATTTTGTTAAGTAGTCATGAACAAAGAAAGAAAAGAAGAAATTAGATATCCTGGTGTAGAAGATCAAATTTCCACAAGAGACTCCATGCCTTTAATCAGTAGTCTAAAGATAATGTTGCTCGATTTTCACTCTATCCTGTTTTTGTCTCTTGTCTATTGTTTTGGAAACTAAAAAGGGTGGAGGAAAAGGGTGGAGAACTGTAGAAGAAAGAAGAACCTACAAAGTATCCAAAAGTATGGTTACAGGTGGTACCAAGATGGGGAGCTAGGTAGACTAGGAAATTTGATTTCAAATGCCATAGAGAAAATGGCAGGAGATAAAGAATGGATATTTGTTTTTAAGAGGACAGCAAAAAGTTTATTGTGGCTGCTACAACTGGGATATCCCTAGCTTTACTCCAAGACTGAGTTTTTTCTTTTCTTTCTTTTCTTTTCTTTTCTTTTTCTTCCTGTATTTTATTTCAGAAAAAGTTAGAAAAGTGGCTGAGTACACAGAAAGTGGCAGGTAGAAATTGTGGGACCCGAGAAACAAACAAAAAACGTGGCTGAATTGGGAAAACTAAAGGTTTCACTCTGCTCTCTTTTTTCTGAAAGAGTTGCAGACTTGGCTATGTAAGAAAAAACAAAAACAAAAAGAATGAGTGAAAGCAAAAGTGCTGGGAAGATGAGGTGCACTGGAAAAGGGAAAACAAAGGTTGGGTCGCAGTGATTGAGCAAGAGAATTCGAATCTCCCCCAAGATGAAAAGCATAAAGAAACTGGGTCAGAGGGCAGTCAAATCAGAAAAACCAAAAGGCCTCAGGACAATCTAATGAAACAGCTCATTTCAAGAGGAAGGGATAATCTTGAATTAACTGAATTAGCTAGAGTTAAAGAAGAGGTGGCCATGGATTATGAAATCTCCACTATCAGCTTCCCTAGTAGTTGAAGACCACATGCCTGCTAACAGGTTGGAGCAAGGTTATGATGAGACAGGATATCATCTTATAGAAATAATAGAATTGTCCTTTACCCAGCTCTTCCATAAGAGTCCCTGACTTCTGTCCAATGTTTGGATGTGAGACTATGTAAATCTGTACCTATTTCAATCGACTGTTTGATAGAATCTCTCAGGGGACAGTTGGCTGAGCTACTGTCTACAAGGCTCCTGTCTACAAGCATAACAAAATACCATTAATAATAGTATGAGGGATTCATTACCCACGAGATGATACTCTAGTTGGGCCAGTTATTTGTTGGACATTCCTTCAGTCTCTCTTGTATTTTTGTCCCTGCAATTTAGACATCACAAATTTTCAATTGAAAGTTTTGTGGGTAGGATGATGTCCTTATCCCTCCACTTGGAGTTCCGCCTTCCTACAGAAGGTCGCCTCTTCACATTCCATGGTTCTATATCCACACTGCTATCTATCTCTTCTAAGGTCACCTAAATTGATTACTGGAAACCATCCTGGACTCTGGAACTTCTTAGAGATTCTCCCCGTGCCCCACTTCCAAAAGCTGAAGATTTCTTTTCATTCTCCTGGCTCTTTGGCTTTCTCTCTTGTTCTGATCTCCATATTCTTCTCCACCTCCCCCATCCCACCCAGGTCCCTCTTTCCCTCTTCCTCCTATGACTATTTTATTCCCCCTTCTAAGTGTGATGCAAGTATCCTCACTTAAGCTTTCCATCTTGTTGGACTTCTTAGGTTCTGTGGGGTGAATCATGGGTATTCTGTACTTTTTGGCTAATACCCATTTGTCAGTGAGTATATGCCATTCATCTCCTTTTGGGTCTGGGTTAGCTCTCTGAGGATAAATTTACTAGTTCCATCCATTTGCCTGCAAAATTCATGATGTCTTTGTTTTTAAAGTATTTCATTTTGTAAATTAACCACATTTTCTGTAATCATTCTTCTGTTGAGGGACATCTGGATGCTTTACAATTTCTGACTACTATGAATAAAGCTACTATGAACATAATGGAGCTTGTGTCCTTGTGGTATGGTGGAGCATCTTTTGGGTATATGCCCAGGAGTGGTATAGCTGTCTTCAGATAAAACTATTTCTAATTTTCTGAGAAACCACCAGGTTGATATCCAGAATGGTTATATACATTTGCAGGGATTGAAGGGGATAGGAATTTCACAGGCAGACCCATAGAGTCAACTAACCTATACCCCTTTGAACTCTCAAAGACTGATCCACTAACCAAAGAGCATGCAGGGGCTGGACTGAGGCCCTCAGCACATATGTAGCAGATGTTTAGCTCACTCTCCATGTGGGTCCACCCACAACTGGAATGGATATTGTCCTTAATGATGTTACCTGCCTGTGGAATCTGTTCTCCAACATGACTGTTTTGTCTGGCCTCTGTGGGAAAGAATGTGCCTATCCCTGTAGAGATTTGATGTGCCTGAGTGGTAGGGATACATGTGAAGATGAAGGGGGACCCTCTCAAAGGAGAAGGGAAAGGGATGTTGGTAGAATACTGTGATGGAGGTACCAGGAGGGGGGCAGTGATTGGGATAAAAATTCTTAAATAATTAATTAACTAACTAAATTAAAAGAACAAAGGAAATGACATATCAAGGTTGGTTTAAAGAAGTTATGATTTTATATAATATGCACTCACCTTATGCAAAACCAATTCTAAATATCTGGGCTACTGAAAATAGAAATATTCTACAAGATTGACAGGGAATGGTGACAGATCTACTAGAGGCTGGTTCACATCTCCAATGGTTAACATGATGGAGGGAAAAAATATCCATAAATATTGAACATCAAAATCGAGCATAGGGAATTAATATAGTCAAAGATCAGTTGCTGGTTGAAAATAAGTACTTTTGATTGAACAATTTCAATTTGATGATACTTCTACAGAACAATGTAGCCTAGGGGCTTTAAGGACTTGAGACAATCTCATTTTCAAAGATTATACTAGGTTCTGGAGAACCCTTCACTCTGTTTCTTTTCTGTTTGTTTCTTTGTTTGTTTGTTTGTTTTACCAGATTAATCTCATCTGTAAACTCATTTGTATCAGACTCATGCAACTAAGGCGTTGATAGAAACCTTTGTGTTTGTAATACAAATTGTTAGGACCTAGGTAAAATGCTATGACCTATATATAATATTAAGGCCTAGTTAAAATGTTAAGGCTTTGGAAAATGTTTCCTGACTAGCCTGCCATTATAAGGAAACTTTCTCAGATATTTCTGCTGTTACTAGAATACTTTCTAATGCCATGATTGATTATATATTCAGTAATGTTCTGTGCCCTTGGAATCAATTGCAATAGAAGTCAGTAGAACTGTTTTGTATATTTATCAACAGTAAGCTTGGACCTGAAGCAACCATCCAATGGCACTCTCTATGTATAAGGTTTTATTGTTTTTTGCCTTTATAAGCTGCCCCTGGGAAGGTCCCCACATTAAGAGAACACCTGCACCAATATAAAAAAAACATATTTGAAATAAGATTTCCATTGCAGATCAAAAACACAGTTTTAATTTACATATAATGTCAGTCATTACCCCAGCTTCCCTTTTGATTATTTCAAAAATCAGCATCCTATGACCCCAGCCCGTTGATTTTTAGAAATAGACAGTAAGCACAAGCACAGACAGCAAGATATTTGGGTGGGACCCCACCTTGAAATTTCCATTCCTAGAACACTAAGACCTGGACCTAAACTCCCTCTGTCCCAGCTGACCTTGAAATCAGGAATATACCTGTCTTTGTAAGCATAAACAAATAAACAAACAAACAAACAAACACTTAGTTGGATGGGATCTTGCTCTATGGTCACTATGCGCTGAATGTCTTTATCCCCTTCCTTAGCATATTTCTGATAAGCTTGGTCATAGTGCAGATGCATCTCTTCCTTACTATCTAAGATGCTCCTTACACAATTCATATTACATTCTTACATTTTCCATAGTTGAGAAATTATATATTTTTGAACTAATGTTTTCATTGTTCTTTTCCACACCCTTAAGGGTTGCCTTTACAGTCACTCTGTTTTATCATTTTGCTAAGCCATTAGTCACATCCCCAACTTCCAGACTTTTTATAGAAATAAACCTAATGTCCTCAACAGCCATCAGTACTCATGGAGGCCCATGCCTTATGGCTTTGTTCTATTGGTGGGAACCACATCATTTCATATTTACACATACATAGTTTTTCTAAGTATATGACACTTGACATTTGAAGCAAAATATGTCTTCTCACTGTTGGTGCAGAAGATGCCTGTAGGAATATTTTCTGCTTTTATATCTTTGTTCTTACTTCAGGATCTACCTGAAGTGTTGTCCATTTCCAAGATTTTTATATCAAATAATAATACTCATAAAGAACCATAATAGCTCTTATATGTTCATATGCGAACACAAAGAAAGAAGGTTGAAACTGTTCTTGTAAAGGAACAATTCAAGTCCTTCCAGTATGGTCACCATGTAATAAATGCCACAGACAGGTAATGTCCTTACAAGAAGTAGCATGTTTCAGCTAAAGGATTGAGATGTTCTTGGAAAAGTGTGGTTACTCTTTCACATTTGAAACTAGCTCAATTCCCAGAAGGCTACACAGAAAGAAAACCATTCAGAAAAAAAGGATGTCTTAGCTGATATATAGGAATCAAAATACATCAATTCAAAAATAAAAGTGGCAAACATGATCATATAAATACAATAAATTCTAGTTCTCTTAAGGAAAATTTTGGAAGCAGAAACCAACCTAATGAAGCAATTATTTTTAAATACTATTGTTAAAACACAGGTTTACTCTGTTTTGGTTCTGTCTTTCCTTTATCTTTAGTTCTGAACTTTTAACCTATTTGCTGTCCATGATTTAAATGGTGAGAATTTAATGAAGTGTCTTACTTTTTACAGGTTATAAGGAACTATGTAAACTCATGTAACGTAATGTATACATGCATTATAGAGGGTTAAACAGAGAGCAGTTCTACAATATATCCTAAGTGCCACCAAATGCTACATTTCCAAATGAATTCCAAATGAACTTAAAATAATGTTAGGTATAAATATGAACTGAACAAAATTAACATGACATAATGGATGCCATAAGGGTCGTTCAGCCACAGAAGAATCATAACTTAAAAAGCTATCATAAGAAAGCACAGCAGGACACTATGAAAAATTATTGGCTAATGCACCATTTTATTTCTATGTATTATTGAAAAAAATAAATATTTAATTGTGGGAATGTTTAGAAATAACAATGGGCGTACAAATGGACGAACACACAGGAGAACATACAACCACCACCTAACCAGCATACCTAAATGTATTCCAAATAGTTACACTTTTACCTACTCCTTATCAAGTAAAATTTTCTCTGAAACAGAGACCATGACAGAAAAACAGAACTGATCAAAATACACAGTTATAGAGCTCAGTTCCAATGGATCTACAAAACTACTCTCACACCTAAAACACAAGGAACATTTTGCTACATGGCTTGTAAGGATTATAAAATCCAGAGAATCAGAAAACGCGTTGTGAGAATATGATTACTAGTAATGCCAGATATTACATCCATAAAGTATTACAAACATGACTGCAAAACAGGAGAACAGGAACAACAATAGATATGTCAAAGTAAATGAGTGAAAGACAGGTCTCAACCTTATACAAATAATGGTAGTCAATTAAGGAATGCTGAGAATGGTAGAAATAGTATTTTGGGGGAAGAACCCATCAACTGGTTACCCAATACCAAATAGTGAGTCATGAAAACATCTATAAGTAACATTACATAGAATGAACAGGTTATGTTTATGTATATAAGGATATATATATTTATATATAATCACACAGGCAATGTCACTTAATGAAACAATAAACAATGAATTTGAAAGAAGAAGGTGGTGTTTATGGAAGGGTTTAGAGAGATGAAAGAGAATAAGAAAATGATGTAATTGTATTATAATGTCACAAATAAGAAGAAACACATCTGGGTGTATCAGTCATATCTTTAATCCTAACACAGAGTGTACAAAGGAAGGGGTTCTCTATGAAATTTGACACCAGCATGATCTACATAATGAGTTCCAGGACAGCAAAAAGCACATAATGAGACCACAGTGGAAAAATAGTTATTACTCATTATCTAGAATTAAGGCAAAGATTTCATATTTTGAGAAAGATGTAGATTAGAAACAGCCCTCATATAATGTGTGGAAGAAGAGTAAGGTTAATGACAAAGAATGCACTGATTTTAAAGAAAAAAAGAGGGAAGAACAGTGGAAATTCATATAGGAGGATTGAGAGTTAAAAACAGAATGTAAGCAAAAATATAATCAGGATCTGACTCCAGCCTCCTGGAGCCTCAGGCAAAGCATGTGCAACAGAAGCCTCAAATGGAAGCTAAGCAACATGAGAGAAAGTCATAGACAGCCCTAACACAGTGCTACTCCCCCACACACTCCCCGTCCCCACCCCAGTATACACAGTCTTAAATTCAGTTGGGATTTTACTGAGGCACCGAGTTTTCTGGCAGCAGGAAGGGACAGTACTGGAAAGCAATTTCATTTTGTCACTCACTCCTCTTGACTCTGAAAGCTGAGGCTGTGTACTACCTGGATAGAAAACCTATCCTTTAAAAGTGAGGTACCCTGGCAATCTGTGACAAGGAACAATCATCATTCAAGAGCATAAGATACTTCTTCCACTGCTCTAGAGTGAGAGATAGTCACAGGAGAGAGCAATAAAAAGCAGGGTCAACCAATGCATATACTTTGCAAGATTCAAGCAGCTTAAGTTCAGCTCAAGAAGTCCTTTAGGGGATTTGGTCCCTAGGAGACAACACCATCTCTCAGAATGATGTTGGAATATGATAGTTCCAAATTTAAGTTCCTTAGTGAATTATACTTTGAAACCACAACTGTGGCAAGAGATTCCTATTGTTTGGACTAGGAACTCCAAAGCTCATGTGGATTATTTGGTGACCAGAGTTTTACAGGGTTGCAGGATGGTTGATGATTATGAATTTTGAAACTTTGATATGGGTAATCTTAGTGCTCTAAACTTAACCTGATCCCACTTACTTGGGATGGAAGAAAACACACCTGAGGGTATCTGAACCCATTAGTCTCAAGAGAGTGTAAAAACTTTTACAACCAATAGAGTGCAAAGGTAGATGTGACTAAGCAGTTTCAACACTTCTTAAAATTAATCCTCCTTTACTTATTTAGTCCTATTTATTCTGCCTTTATTTCTTTACTTTTAGTGGTATTGTGAGTTTAACTGTATATTACATTTAACCTTTTATATTTCTTATACATTTATTTGATTTTGTTTATATTTTATTTTTTATATTTGAACAATCTAATTGCTCCTCCTTTTTTACTTTGCAAATTTTATGCCTTGTGTTATCCGTTTACTATAACTTCATATTGTTTTGACTTTGTAATACTTGATATTTTCTTTACTGAAAATTTTTCATATTTCTTCATTTTTCCAGTTTTTTTCATAAAACTTTACTCTTCTTTTTTTCTTTTACTCAACCTTGGATCTTTAATCTCACCTCCTATTCCTTTTTCTTTATTTTATTCTATTGCTATTTCTAAATTTTCTCTAAGTAATCATAACTAAAAAATCATTATTTAATTTTGTGATCATTTGTGTCATTGTTGATAGAATAGAAGGCTTAAAGCTCATTTAAGCATAATTCTGTATTTTGTATGGCTTAGTGTTGTTGCTGCTATAATAAATTGATTTTTTCATCTCTGCCCCAATCTAGAATGAGCCCACAGTCAACATCCTAAACAGTAAGACACACAAAGAGTACTAGAAGAGATTTATGAGCCAATCGACAAGCAAATTGAAACACTGAAACATAATAAATCTGAAGAGCAAACTATTATTCCTCCAGAAGACTCAGATCTCAACCATCCTAATGTTGTAACCCTTTAACACAATTTTCATGTTATTGTGACCCCAACCATAAAATTATTTTTGTAGCCACTTCATAACAATAGTTTTGCCCCTATTTTGAATCATAATGTAAATATTTTTGAAGATAGAGAGTGTCAAAGGGGTTATGACCCATAGAATAAGGAAACAGGAAATATTTAAAAATACAAAAAACTTAAAATAATTTATTGTTTCCTATCATATTTTGTGGAATAAAGCAAACCAATGACAAGATAACCTACAAGATTTTAGAAATTTTCAGAGATTAAGTATTTATGCTCAAATTCTAATGCATTCTAGAAAAAACTAAGGACATTTAAAAGTTAACTGAAATCAAATGAAATTGAAATCACTTTTAAAATATATTAAAGGTAGTTCTAAGAGAATATTTGCAGCTCTGTGTGTTCAATTTTTAAAAATCAGATCATAAATAAATGAATGTATAATGCATCTCAAGCTCCACAGAAAGCAAAAACATACCAAACATAAAAGTAGTGCTTGAAAAGAAATAATAAGAACAAGGCAGAAATCAATACACTAGAGACTAAAAGGATCCTCCTAAGACCGCAAAACAAGAATTGACTCTTAAAGACAATGTTTCAGTTCTATGTAGCGTTGGAAACAAAATAATCATGAAAGGTAGACGGTGGGAGGGACTTGGAAGGAAGAGAGAAGGAGTAGGGGAAAGAGGGGCAGGGTCAGGTATGGTAGGACTTATGGATGATGTACAGAGGGTCAGAAAATTGAACAAATGTGTATTGTTGTAAAAATATAAGAAACGGTCTGTCTTTTACCCTGCTAGATCCAGCACCACAGTGCCCAAGATATCTGGTAGATATCTTCACAGAAGCACACATACCAATTCCGTGGCGACCCAGTGGAGATCCAGTGTCTCTAGCCGCCACACACTCTCCCAAAGTCAAATCGCCACATGAAAGAACACACAACCCAATATCCTTTGATCCAATTGATATAATTGCCCACCTAAACAAACAAAGCCCTGTACACATCTATTCCTTAAGAGCATTCATAACAACCTGTAACGGTACAGCATGGAATCTTAACATCAGCTACTCTCTCATTTCCCCTCCTCTTCTGTTCCCATCTCCTGCTCTTCCTTCAAACTTTTCTCCCGCCCATCCTTCCTTCTTGTCCAATGACAGGCCTCATTCTATCTTGTACCTGCCTCACCTGTGACATCATCCCACAGAGATGTGTACAGTGGGAGATGGGGATCTGAGGTTAGCCTCCAGAAAGTCCCAGATGCCAGGAAAGCAAGAGGCTACCAGGACCCAGTGGGGATGACATTAGCTGAAATACTCAACAAAGGGGAGATCGTATCTAGAGTTTAGGCACTGCCAATGGTTGAGGGATAGTGCCACCCACTATCTCAACAATTTTAGCCCAGATTTGTTCCTGTCTAAAGAAAATACATGTACACACAGTGGAGCAGAGACTGAAGAAAAGGCCATCCAGAGACTGTCTCACCTGGGGATCAATCCCATATGTGCGAATATCAAAAAGCACTTGGTGACAGGAGCCTGATATGGATGTCTCCTAAGAGGATCTGCCAGAACCTGACCAATAAAGATGTGAATGTTTGCAGCTAACCATCAGACTGAGCATGTGGACCCCAATGGAAGAGTTAGGGGAAGTACTGAAGGAGCTGAAGGGATTTACAATCCCGTAGGAATAAAAAGTATCAACCAACCAGACCCCCATAGAGCTCCCAGGAACTAAACCCCTATCCAAATAGTACGCATGGAAAGACCCATGGCTCCAGCTATATAGATAGTAGAGGATGGCCTCATCTGGCATCAATGGGAGGGAAGGCCTTTGGTCCTGTGAAGGTTGAATGCCCCAACCTATGCTAAGAAGGTGAGGCAAGAGTGGGTAAGGGAGCACTGTCCTAGAAGCAGGGGGATGGGGGATGAGATAGGGGATTTGCAGAGGGGAAATTGGGAAGAGGGATAACATTTGAAATGTAAATAAATAAAAAATAAATTTAAAAAAACCATAAAAACAAAAACCAAGTAAGAGGGACAAACCATAGCAAGCAGCTGGGAAATGAGCAGGATACTGCAACAGACATAAGGGAAAGTCAGAGGATATTAAAAATACATTGAGAAAGTATATTTCAAAAGAAGAAAAGCCAAAAGGTTGGATACATTTATAGATACTATGACCTACAAAATCAAAACAAGGTGTTATAAAAAAAATTTGGCCAGCTCTGTAAAAACTAATTACAGGCTTCCAGTTTCTGTCAATGGACTCAATTTCTCAATATAAAGACATAGACTAACTGACTGAATATGTAAACAGGACTCAGCATTTTGCTGCATACAGGAAGCACATCTCAGTGACAAAGACAGACACCACCTCAGAGTAAAAGGCTGGAAAATAGTCCCAAGAAATAAGCTGGAGTAGACACTCTAATATTGAATAAAATCGACTTTCTACCAAAGTTATCCAAAAAGAGTATCCATCAACTACGTGTATCTCTTAAAGCTTATGTGTGTTGGGCTGGAACACTGTTCCTTCTACCATCAACTGTGTGTGTGTATGTATCTATGTATGTATATATGTAAAGCTTGTCTGGATATGTATTGGAGATTTCTCCATCCACCATGGCATGTAATTATCTATGTATGTGTGAACTGCTTAGAGTTTGCTTACTGGTGTTTTTCTCTAACCATTCTATGTGTCAATGGGTCATATCTATCTATAGTTTTGTATGTATTCATGTATGTATGTACATATGTGTGTATGTATATATTTATATATAGGAAGTTATTGAACTCTGCTTTTTGCTCCATTCATTCAGTGTGTGTGTGTGTGTGTGTGTGTGTGTGTGTGTGTGTGTGTGTGTGTGTGTGCTCTCTTTCCTGGTTTTCTTATTGGCCCTAAGGAGTTAAGAGTTCATAGTTTCTTTGCTGACCATAGACAGTGCCAGCCCCAGTAATTTAAACTTTGTTCCCGCAGAAAAGCTTCTGTTGAGTAACATCTCTAATCACTGGCTACCTTTGGCAGCAGCTCCATAGGTATCTGGATCCAACCCTGTCAGAAGTTCTAAGCACTGACCACCAGTGGCTGCCTGCCTCCTCTAACCCACCACATGTATACCAAGGTCGGTCATCAGCAATGGTGGAAAACAGTTTACTTATAATTTAGAAGGCAATCAAGTTTCAGCTTAATTTTCTGTGTATGTGTTTTCTTTAATATTTGTCTGTGCACAAATATATGTCTTCTTTTCCATGAAGAGACAGACTGCCTGGAACTGAAGTTATGAACAGTTGTGATGCATGTTTTTCTTATTTGTAAAGGAAATTCTGAACAAATAGGGTGCCATCATTGCCATTCAAACAAACCAAAATGTAGCTTTCGGTTTTATACCTTTTTATACCTCAACAACAACAACAACAACAACAGCAACAAACAAACAAACAAACAAACAATCCATGACAATGCCTTTGAAAAATGCCCAGTTACATTGAGGTAGTAACAGACTACAAAGAAGTGCCAGGCATACAGACAGACTGTCATACTCCTCCAAACTTTAAAAGAGGAATTTACAGATAAGGAAGACATGAAAGATACATAAGTAGGTAGGGAGAAGCCAAATACTCCTGTTTTCAAATGAAATGACACTATACTGAAAATATCATATATCCTTTATCATATTACCCAAATCTGACAAATACTTCCAGCAAATGAATAGGATACCAAATCAATGTGCCCAAATTAGTAGATTTCCCAAATAAAAATAATAATTTTACAGAGAAAGAAATCAATAAAATTATCATATTTATAATAGTTTCTAAGGTAAAACAAAATACTTAATAATCAACCTAACCAGGGGCTGGAGAAATGGTTCAGCTGTTAAAAACACTTTCTGCTGTTCCAGAGGTTTTGAGTTCAATTCTCAGCGACCACATGGTAGCTCACAACTATCTGTAATGTTATCAGATACCCACTTCTGTTGTGTCTGCAGAGAGAGACAAGATACTCATGTACATAAAATAAAGAAATTAATTTAAAAATAAACCAGCCAGGGTAAAAATAGCATCTACAATAAAAAATCCAAACACTGAAGAAAGAAATTGAAGCAAATATTAGAAGAGAGAAAGACCTCCTATACTTATGTACTGACAAGATGAATAGCATAATCTGCAGATTCAATGCTATTCCTGTGTAAAATTCCAGTGACATACTTCAAAGGCCTAGAAAAGGAATCCAAAAAAATGTGTTTGAAAGTACAAAGAGGCCAAGGATAGCAAAACAATCCTGACTTAAAGGAAAACCAGGGAAGTATCACCATTCATGGATTCAAGTTCTGTAGCAGAAAAATATAGTAGCTAAACACATTCTACTAGCAATGGAACAGATAAATAGACCAATAAAATTAAATATAAGATTTGAAAATATATACATTTGCAGTAACTTATCTTTTATTAATGTTTCCAAAAATATAATTGTAAGTAGTGTTTTTGATCAATGGAGCTGAGAAAACAGAATATCCATATATAGAGGAATAAGTTTTGATTCGTATCTCAAAAATGAATTAAAGACTTTAATATAGTACCTTTTAATTTTTAAACCTTCCAGAGGGAATCAGGTGTGAGCCAGCAATTCAGGAAATGATTACAAAAATTGACAAAAGGGATTGAATGATTTGGTAAAAAGCCACTAAACAACAAAGTAAACTTATTCAACAGAGCACAAAAAGAGCTTATAGAGTAGGAGGTATTCTTTGTCACCTATACATGTAACTTAGGATTGATACATAGAATCTATAAAGACCAAAAAATTTGTACACTAAATATATGTAAGAATTACATGGGTAGATTAATTGAATAGACATCTCTCAGAACATATAAAAATATTGAATAAATACATAAGTACAATGTTTACCATTCATAGTCATTAGAGAAATTCAATTTAAAAGTACATTCCAATTCCATGTCAATACAGTTGGAATAGCTACTACTAAGTAAACAAAATAAAACAAACAAACAAACAACACATATGTAGAGGGAAGAAGAAATGAGAAAAGTTTGTCAACAAGTACAACCACTGTGGACACCAATGTGGAGTGTCCTCCAAATATCTAAGTAGAACTGTCATATGCCTCTTCAATATTACCCTAAGGTAAAGACTCAAAGGAGATCACAGAGACTTGCCCACCCATGTCTATTGCTGCTATAAGTTAGTAAGAATGGAATAACACTAAAATCCTAGAACCACATGAAAGAATAAAGAGAGATGGAATGTATACACAATGTACATATATTCAAAGGTAAAAGAATGAAATTACTAATAGAAAATGGATGGAATTAGAACTTATCATATCAAGCAACATAAGCCAGTGTGTGTGTGTGTGTGTGTGTGTGTGTGTGTGTGTGTGTGTGTGTGTCCATGTGTGTGTGTGTTCAGGTGTTTGATGGGGACTTCTGAGAAAAGAAAAAGATCAGTGATTGAGGTAGAGAGGCAGTTGGATGTAAATATTAGTGAAGTACAAATATGGGTACACATAATTGTATGTTTGTGATGTTTACATAAAAACAAAATAATGAACAAAGACACTATAAACACAATCCCATCCTGTTTCTATCTTTGTAACCACCATCTCCCAGTCAACATCCCTCAATTTTTCCATCTGTTGCTAAAGGCTGATGTATGGTGCTTTGCAGGGTGAAGTATCTAGTATGTTGGTACTGTAAAAAGCATTCTGTAAGAGTTTAGATAGACATGGAGCTTAGAAATAGGAGAGACACAGGCGGTAGGTCTGGAGGTACCTGAAAGGAGAGTGAGCCTTTTTCACATGGAGCAGCTTCCTTTTCTTCCCTCACACTTTCCTTTTTCATGTCATCCTTCCCTGAGGCTTTAAGCCAAGTGTGTGGTTCTTTAAATAACCTCACAAGATAAAAGCCAAGCACATCAAATCATCAGGCATTGATGCCTATCTGTAAAACATAATCATACACTAATCACAGAGTATATAGATTTGCTTTCTTCCTCAAGGCAAGATGCTCCCTGACACCTGTGGAGGTGAGTCTCAGCATGAATGATATGCTGCTGGCAGTCTTTTCATACGTGAAAGCTCACTCCTAAGTCACATAGGCTCATATTCCAATAATCCTCACATTTGAATCGGCTATGCAATTACAGAGCCAGGAAACAATAAATTATTTTAAGTTTTTTGTTTTTTTAAATATTTCCTGTTTCCTTATTCTATGGGTCATAACCCCTTTGACACTCTGCCAGGGTGTTGAGATAGGAGTGAGTGAGGGGGGGAGCATCCTCATAGAAGAAGGAGGAGGAGGGAATGGGAGAAGGGGGAACTGGGAAAGGGGATAACATTTGAAATTAAATCCATAAAATATCCAATAAAAAATAAAAAATAATAAAACAAAGCAAGTCTAGAAGATTTTCCTGCATTGGAAAGTACCTTCTGTGAGCAATACAACAAAACTGGAGAAATTTGTAGCAATAGAAAACAAAACAACAAAGCCCAAAACAAAACAACCACACCCCAAAAAGTTTGTGTGGTACTGTCCAAGAGAAACTGCCAGATCAGGTTACAGAAGAAAATGCCAAGGAAGCCTCCCTGTAGCCTTTCCAGATCGCATGTCTTCCCCATGTTATCTAATGATGAGAAAGAAACCAGATGACAATGTGAAAAAAATGTTTGGAGAGGACTGAAGTTTCATACAGAAATTTGATTTTGAAACTGAGGCAATAGCTAGCAATGTAGACCTAATATGCTATAGACTGAGGGAACACAGAGGACATCTCCATCACTAGAGCCAGAGCCACAGACAGGAGGAGCGGGTCGATGAAGATTTCCTCTTTAAGACTGAGAGCTTTGGTGTCTCTCACGATGCACACTGTCCACTTGTGGAACTTGGTGTTAATTTGTGTGTACTGCAAGAAAAACTTTCTTTGATGAGAGCATAGTGAGCCATTGATCTATGTGTATAGCAATATGTGATTAAGACTTATTTTACTGGTCTGTTCCTAGTTTAGTAGGCAAATCACTAATACATATTTTATTATACACATTAATATATAATACATAATATATTATGTATTTTACATATTTTACATATTTTTATTTACTTAGGTGTCCTCCACCTCTAAAAAATGAAGTCATTTAAAATTGATAGCTGCTGGCAAAAAAAAATATAGTTTTCTCCAATGGAGTATCACAAAGGATAATTAACTGCACTCCATGGCAGGCCTCATCCCAGTAATAGTCATCCAAAAAATGAGTTCTATGCTCTATGTTACTGTATCTATCTATCTATCAATCTATCTACCTACCTACTATCTTCTGTCTCTCTCTATACCTATCTATCTATCTATCTATCTATCTATCTATCTATCCTTCCATTTATTGTGTTTTGCTCTGGCAATATTTTATTACGTTTTGTTTATTTCTTTTGAATTGTTTTCCTTTTTAGAGAGAGGGAGAGGAAACAAAGGTGTATGGCTAGGTGACATAGGTGGCTATACATCCTTCTTCAAGGTATATGTGTATAATAAGGATGAGAACAAGTTCCTATATGTACGTTATAGGTCCTCCTAGGAGACATTTAAAGTGAAACCGGTTTCACAAGACTGGAACAATGTCTAAATATTCCAAACCTTTATGAAGGCAAAAACAGAGGGAGGCATTACCACCTGGGTTGGTCAGCTCATCAACTCACAGATGAGGGCATAGGATACTACATCAGCATAGTAGAAATTGTATTTGTATGTCAGCCCATTTGTGGATGTTCAGCCGTAGAAAAACTTTTATTTCACCTAAGTTATCTTAGTAATTTAAAATAGTAAAATACTTTCCACGTGTATTCAACAGTGGATCAGACCTTAGCATTATTTTTCACAATCCTAATGAACAGTATCAACAGGATGTCAGACACATTCCCTAGATGGGATATGAGCCTTCTCCACAGTAGATTCCACTCTGTAGAGAAGTCTCTCTAAGTGGTCTCTCAGAGCAGGCTGTCTAGCACAGCCTCCAAATGACTCTAACTTGGCATAAAACAGAGTCAGATGTGCAGGAAATGGCACTGAGGTCCCTGTTTCTGGTCCTGAAACCTAGCCTCATTCCTCTAGGTCCACCCACAGGAATGTTGTAAAGCTCGTTTTGGAGTCTATATACAGTTACCCACAGGCTTGCAGCACAGCTTAGCTGCAAATTCCAACCTTAAACAAGCATTCTTTCTGGTACAGATTCTTAAGAAAAAATTTGCTTTTCTTCTAGTCTGAACTTCGTCTATTCTGAGCAAGCAATTGTGCAGTCATAGCCTTAGGATGCTGTGAAAATGTCAAAATGGTAACCAGAGCACTAAATATATGCCCTCTGCCACTTGACTTAGAGCTATAAATACATTTGTTCATGTTGGTGTCTAACTGTCACTCAAGGTTATCCTGTATATAGGGGTGATTCCTTCAGACAGCTGCAGGGATTCTCCCACTACTGTGGGTGTCAACTGTGAAGAAAACCACAACAGGAGACATATGTTCTTGATAGACATTCATACCCAGGTCCAACTAGAAAGGCACTGCTTACTATGACCAGCATATGATACACTGTACCACTCAGACTGTCCATGCTGTAAGTCTGAGAACTACCTGCCTTCCTAGAGATTAAGGAACTTGGCCAGCTCAGAGACAACTCTTTGCGAACATCCTTCTGCTCTCCAGCTATGTCCACCAGTTCACTTGTTCATCTTTTAACATGTTATTTTGACATCATGTAAGTTTTCATGGGACCTCTTTGTGCAGACTGTGTACATCATTATATCTGCAGTTATTACAACTATGGTGTGATCAGGAAGTAAGATTCCTGTAACATTGCTTTAAAAAAATATGGGACATAAAACCATGCCAGGAAGTTTGGTAAGTTAGAGCAGATCCAGACCAGGAGACAAGGTAGGCACACAGAGAAACCCCCTCCCAACCCTGTACCTAGACCTGCCAGGTAATAATAATGGATACAATCTTGCTACTGAATTCAAAAGAAAACACTACTGAAACCCTTACCTCAAAAGTTATCATGCTACTTTGTTTAAATACTTGTTCTCCCTAACAGAAATACCTAAAACAAAGTTCTTATCTTTCAACCCCAATTTTTTTCTTTATTTAGATATTTACTTTTCTCTACTTCTAAATTATCCTAAAAAAATTTCAATTTGTTTAAAATTACTTTTATGGTTCAAAAATCATTTAATCTACTCCCAAGGGTCAAACCAACTATGTTGATAACCACTATTTAATCCTTAATTAACAACCAGTTTCCTTTTGCAGACAAGCTATTACTGCCCATCCCAGATATGTAAATAACATCTTCCTCAGCCATCCAAAGTGGACTTGAAGGATGCCTTCCAGGACTAAATTCCTCAAACACCCTTGCTTTTCTAGGATCATAACAACAGACCAAGCAAACTATTACAGGCTTAATAAACACTGCCAAACCTATGTAGGTATCCCCCTACTGCGGTTCTGCTCTTCTGTTGTGATTACCCTGCAGGTTTATCTATACAAAAGAAAAGGACAGTGCTACTGCCACTGCTCCAGACTGAGACTGACCACAATCTCCTTGGACCTGCCTGGGACAAAGAAGCTGCCTTCATCTAGATATCTCATCTGACTGAAGATTCCCAAGACAAACATGCTAAGATCCACAGAGGACAGCTCAGACCCAGAGAGGACAGACTTGGGACCTTCCAGCTACAGATGAACACTCTGGCTAAAATCAAATGGCTACTGAACTTGAAAAAATTTACATAAGAGTAAGAAAAACATGATTTCTATGTAAATTTATCAAATATTTTAAATCAATGTTAATACCCTCACAAACTGTACAACCTATAGAACAATTAATTGGTTCAAGAATCCCTTGCCTTCCCAGTCCCCACCCCTTGTTACCCCTTGGTTCATGTTGTGCTACCCCTCTGGCCTGTGTTGTGTTTTATTTTGATATTTCTACCCTACCCCAAATTTTCGCCGCAAATGACACAGTCACTCCAATGACACATCCATCTCCTTTATGAAAAGAAAACTAATGAATTATAGGATGTTAAACCATGTCAGGAATTTTGGTTAAGGTAGAGCAGATCGAGACAAGAGACTAGATGGGTACACACCCAAGGCTTAGGTGACTCCCAGCTTCCTGCCAGACTCCTGACTTGGAACACATGCCATGCTTCTCACATAAAAGAAATGTGACTTGTGATCACATAAGTTCAAAGCAGATTTCTCAACACTAATGAGGTGCCTAGAGGCCAGAGGACTTAGCCAATAAGTTTCACTTCTGAGACATTCCTCTATGTAAAAGGTATTTAATCTCAGGCCCACCCTGAGAAGTGGGGTATGGTTTTATGTATCTATTTTCTGCCATGACAATAAACTCTTTAGAACCATGGTCTCTTTTTCATCAAGACCTGTTGTGGAGAAGGCCTTTGCCTATAAGCCATAGCCTAGTCTGCCGTAGAAGGCCTCTCTGCATTCCCAGCCACAAATGCCACCAAGCACGCTGCTGTCAAGCCAAGGACAATATTCCTTGTCTTGAGAACCCCACAGCCCAGCCTTGATGCAAGCCCAGAGTCATTGAACCAGCTCCAGCTTTCCCATGCCTCAGGCTGCACTTTCCTACACCCAGAGCAGTGTCTTGGCTCTTTCTTACTGCCCAGCAACCACCCAGTCAAACTCCCCTCATTCCATGTCCCCAAGCAGCAGTCCCCAGTGGCTGAGGGGATGAGGACCTACAACCCTACAAAAAATGCTATACTCATAAGGGTACACTTAATTTATAGGATCTTTAAAACATTTATATTGTTAATGTGGTAAATGAATAAACAGAACTTAAAGTGTAAAACAAAACAGAATAGAAGTGTTCCTTATCAATGCTAACATTTTCTTCTGGCACAGCATGTATTTCCTATTGCCTATACTTATCTCAAAATGTTATTTTTTTTTGCCGTATTGTGGAGTTCTATTAATGTATGATCAAAATCTATTTAATGGACATAAAAATCAGCTGTTTCTATGTCTTATATTTGTGACATCATCAAGGAATGAATTATTTAATATTAAAATTAAGACAGAAAATGAAACATATTTACACTTAAAAAGTTAGAAAACCAATGCTGAAATATGTTATAAGAGTTAAATAAACTAAAGTCACTTTATTTCAGGATTTGTAATAAGCATTGTAACAATTGTAATGTTACTGAAATAGATCACAGACCTAATGTAAGATGTAGAACTAAATAAAATAACTAAAATCGTCATGAAAAAGCTCAGGTCAAATCTTCATGTTCTCTGAATAACTAATAGCTTTCTAAATGAAACATCAAAAGAATAGAATAGACAGAAAAAGCTGTAACCGAGCTTCATCAAAGTAAAAATCTTGTGTATTTAAGAAGACCACCAGATCATCTTCCAGAATGGGAGAACATGTTTCTTTATCAGGTCGAAAAGAATCAGGCCTTAACACCTTTCAGAATTTAAAATGAAGAAAGCTAGGAGGCTAAAACATCATGAAAGGACTCGGAGAACTGTTCTGTAAAGATGAGACACAAACATCTAAGACAGAAACAGACATTCTTCACTCAGGAAATACAAGTAGACCTCTGTCATACTCTGGTAGCTGGAAGTAAAATCCAAGAAGTCAGAAGTCACTAAATATTATTCACCATGCGAAAGCACCATATCCCTCTTATTTGGCTTGGGTACTGTAAAATGTCACAGCTTTTGAAAACAGATTAATTTCTTAAGAATTAAATAGTCATCATTTGTCCAACAATTCTACACAAGGTATATATCCTGGCCAAAAAAAAAAAGGCAAAAGATCACACAATAATTAGGTAAATATTCACCGCTTATAACTATAGTTAACATATTTAGGATCCCACTTATGCTAGATGTACTGATCAGGCAATAAAGAGAGACAATACATAATTGTACATATCCTTAAAAAATACTGAACTTTATAAATTGAAAGGGTTAAAAGATGAATTTTTCTACTATGTAAATATCAGATCTATTTAAAAATCTATCGTCACTTGTAGGAAAATAAAAACACTATTTTGGAAAGATGAAGAGAGATAGTCTTGAGTGTATTTGTAAGAACACATATAACTCCTGCCATAAAGCAATGTATCGTCACCATCATGACAACTGTAAGGGACATGACATTATTCAAACAGTCTTGAAAATGTGTCTGAGCATACACAAAAGTGTCAGCAGAAAACAAAATGGGCCTCTTCTCTGCCCACCAAAGCTTTTCCCTGTTCACACAATGATTAGTAGCATCTGGTTAATGTACTTTCTTAGTAAGTGAAAGAGCAAAATAACCTATGGAATATCTTTTTTTTATACTTAATTCTGAATGTTTAACTTTGACTATCTGCTCATACTTAAAGCACATACGTTTAAGGCATTGCCCATGGCTGGATTTAAGGTAGGTCAGCAAATAGCAGAGCAGTGTAAGAACAAATGGGAGAGATATTGTAGGCACTTGCTATAGCCACTACCTGTTCCCTTCAGGAAGATACTGCCTTTGTTTAGGAAATCTGTGCAGCAGGTGCCGAGTTAGACAATGAGAGATGCGTTTTTAGAAAATAAGTGACTGGAAAAAAGAGGGCTGAATATTCTTCATGAAACATAAATGAGAATTTAAATAAACTGGCAGAAAGCAGTTTCACAGAGGCCCGGAATGCAAAGAGGGGAGCTATGTCTGAGATTCACAGAATGAGGCTGCCAGATTACCTGGCTAAAGTAGCTAAATAAATGACCCTAACAATACAAATGTGCAGGGCTTAGTTTACATGCCTGTGATTCTGATGGCTCTGAGTCTCCATCTCAGTGATATGCCTAGTATTCACACGCCTTTGTGGATGGGAGCTGTTAGTTTTTCTTTCCTTTCCTTTCTTTTTCTTTTTCTTTTGTGAAATTTAAAGATTTTGTGTATGTAAGTTAGTAACAAGACTTTTTCCTTTAATGACTTTGCTTAAGTTCTCTATGATAGATGGGGTATGAAGCAAGAAAACTGTAGAAAAACATTGTGCTTTGTTATAAGGCTCTGCAGAAACGATTGTCTTAGGCAGTGATGTAGAAATGGTGGTGGTTTAAGAAGTTCTGCAGAAATGATTGTTATGAAACTCCACATATTTTGTTTATATGCCTGAGCTTCATGCAATATGTAAAAATATCTAAACTAAATAGCCCTTTTGATTGGATACATAAATGTTAAGTCTGTTCACCTATGAGTATTCACCTTATAAATGAATGGGAAATAGCATTATAAATAAGGAAAAATCATGTAGATATTTCCCTATAGTAGTAGTGTTTATTTTATGAACTTGGGCGTAGAGAAATAGCATGAGAATCCTGCTCCCAGCTTGCTAACTGCTAGGCAACCTACAATGTTTGTGTCAATCTCAGCATCCTGTGATAGAGAAGAGGCATACTTTCTCAGGAACATTCTTGGGGTTCTACCAAGTAAGTAACAAACCTGAGAAAGTGGCCTTCATGATCCTTTTCTCACGGGAATGTAACTTTGTTTTTAATTATAAGAAGCAGCACATCTAAGCATTAGACTGCTGACAGATTTCTCAGTTTGCAAGGAGGTTTGGGTCACTTTGAACCAAGATAAGCTATTGCTAGGGAAACAGTACCTGGTGAGAACTAGAAACTGTGGGAAATCTTTATTCTTTGCCTTTAAAAGAAGTTGAAACCTTGAATAAATTATGCACTGGCCTACTTGGCTGTGTACCCCCTCTGTCCTGATTAATGTGGCTCTAGCCTTGGGACCCCAACATAATAGACATTGACATTTGGGTGCTCTTGTATTTGTTACATAGGTGTTGAGAATTGCAACATTTCTTGGTGGATTTTTTCCTTTGTTGAGTATATAGTGTCCTCCCTGTCTCTTCTGATTAGTTTCCCTTGAAGACTATGTTTTCAGATATTAAAGTGGCTATACCACCTAGCTTCTTGGGTCCATTGATTGGAAAGTGTTTTCCCATATTGTTACTTTGAGATAATGTTCATCTTAGATTTTAATGTGTTTCTTGAATGCAGCACGAGAAAAGATGTTGTTCATGTGTCTTATATCTTAGTCTGTGTCTTTTTATTTAGGAATTGAGACCATTGATTTTGAGGGTTATCAAAAAATATTGTTGATTCCCATTATTTTGTTGTTGTAGTGTGAGATTTTTCCCCTACTTTTGATTTGTCGTTCTGTTATTATCTGTGTTTTCTTTTGTGTGGTTAGACACTTTAGGTTGAAGCCTTCTAGCACCTTATGTGGAGCTGGGTTTGTAAATAGATACTGCTTTAATTTGTGTTCATATTGGAACATCTTTCTCCATTGATTATGACTGAAAGTGTAACTGGCTGTAGTTGTCTGCTTTGGTTTCTCTGCTATCTTCGAGTTTGTAGAACATCTGTACAGACCCATATGGATTTCAGAGTCTCCATTAAAAATCCAAGTGTTATTCTAATACAATTATCTTTATGTTTTGTTTGGTCCTTTTTTCTTTTCAGGCTTTTAATATATTTTCTTTGTTCTGTATATTTAGAATTGTGATTATTATATGGCATGTACAATATCTTTTATGAACCAATCTCATTTGGTGTTCTGTATACTTTTTTGTTTCCTGATAAGCATGTCTCATGTTTAGTTTGGGGAAATTTTCTTGTATGATTTTGTTGAAAATATTTTCTGTTTCTTTGATGTATTTCTTTTTCCTCTATTTCTATTATTTGTAGATTTGGCCTTTTCATAGTGCCAAATTTCGTTGGGTTCTATGGTGGATTTCTTTTGTTTGTTTGTTTTTTAGATTTAATATTTTCTTTGGCCAGGGTATCCAGTTCTGCTATCTTGTCTTCAATGACTTAGACTTTCTCTTCCATCTATTATATTCTGTTGATGGTGTGCTTGCCTCTGAGTTTCCTAATTGAATTCTCAAATTTTTTCATTTCTATTTTTCCCTCAGTTTAGAACTTTTTTATTGATTCTGTTCAGTTGCAAGTCTTAAGCTCTGTCCTTCATTTCATTCTATTGCTTGTGTTCTCAAAGTTTTTCTAATAGATTTGTTCATTCTTTTTAAAGGGACCTCTAAAATATTCATGAAGGCTATTTTGAAGTCCTAGTCTTGTATATCAGCTATATTGCATTTTTCATGGACTCATGTACTGTGGTTTCTGAGCTCTAGTGAAGAAATATTGTCCTGGTTATTACTGAGTGTGTTTTTATGCTGGTGTCTAGGCATCTAGGTTTTGGGTGGTTGAAATTCTAGCTGATTATATATGGTCTTGTCTTTGGTTGTGGGTATTCTGTTCATTGGTTTCTGAGATTCTTTATGGTTCTTAGGGAAGTCTGGTGACTGTGGCTCCCTGCTAGGAAATACTTCTGAGATCATGTTTTGTGTTATCACTGGGAGTTTCAATTAGAATGTGTTTCTTGATATTGGGAACTGATATTTAGAAATGGAGATATACTAGAATGGAGAAGGAGCTGAGGAAGTTGACAAAATGGAAGAAAGCATCTGGATTTCCTCAGTATCCACATAATGGGCACAGAGAGGGATAAAAGGCCACATTGGTAGTCTGCTAGAGAGGGGAGGAAAAGACTGGTAGTTTGGTTTGGAGGAGAGAAGAGAAAGTGAAGATCTGAAGATTTCTTACCTGATTTCAAAGCCTATCTGTTTCTTTGTTCAGCATGGCCAAAGGGTTCAGCATGGCCAACTCACTGTCAGTGAGTTCCTATGGAAATCATAAGCTGCTTCACTTGCCAGCCAGGTAACTTGTTTCCAGGGAGTGCCTGTGGAAGTTGGTATATATGCATACATACACACATGTACACACACACACACACACACACACACACACACACACACACATACATATGTGAAAAATTTAAATTGAAAATCTATTTTCAAAAAAGAAAAATACAGAAATACAAAACAAATGTAAATAAATAAAACAATCATTTCAATTATTTAACAAATAACATACCATATTTAATCATTACCAAAATTCAGTAGTTTAGTTGTAGATATACACATGGAAATATACATAATTATATATATAAATGGACATATACATGAACTATTAAAGGTTACCAGTAGGAAATAGGTTTTAACTAACCCAATGTGAATTAAGAGCAACATATGCATTATAATGCCTGTATTATTATTTTAGTATCTTCTACTCACAGATGAGAAACACAACCGACCAATCAAAGACAATATAAATTCACTTTAAAACTAAACTGATATGATCTCTAATATTTTCATATCTTTACAAACCTTTCTCTTACTCATTACAATAAAATATATTCATTAAAAAATATTACCATCACTTCTGCTCTGAACCAGTGCCCTGAGCAGACCTTGAACATTGGATCATCCCCAATTCCCACAACAACCAGAGGAATCTGGACTCTGAGGTGCTTTAACATGCCCAGGATCACAGGAGAGGCCAGAACATCTACCCCAACACTCAGAGTAACTATTGGATCTCCCAGAAACCAGGAATACAAGAACACCCCCTCCCCTAATCCCTGCCCAGCCAATGGGAAGGGTAACTTCCTGTCTAAAAGTGGACCCTGAGCAGACCTGGGGTGCTGGCTTCTGCATCCACTTTTATAACACCCAGCGAAAGCCCAACTCCTAGGTGCTGTAAAATGCCCAGGATCACAGGATCACAAAGGAAGCCCCATTCCCAAGAGATCAGACACAACTAGGACCACTGGAGCTCTGACACACTCAAGATCAGAGTTGAAGTCACAACACCTTTCCAACATCCAGCCTAACTGGGACACCCACAGGAACAAGAGAAACCAAAACCCTTGCAACAGTCGGAGGCATTGGTTCCTTCCAGCTTGCACCAGGCCCTGGAGTCAAACCAGAGCTATGGCTCCCCACCAACTCCTACAACACCCTGAGAAAACTTGTCTCCCAGGAGGTCTGACACACCCAGGATGTCAGGATAAAAGGATCACAGAATCACAAAATCACAGAGATAGCTGGACTCTGAAGGGTTCTGACACAACCAGTCACAGGAGGGACAGGTTCAGTCAGAGACTGGAAGGGCAGGTAGCACTAGAGAAAACCAGATGGTGAGAGGCAAGGACAAAAACTTAAGCTACAAAAACAAAGACTACTTGGCATCCTCAGAACCAAATTCTTCCACTACAGCAAATCCTGGATGCCCCATAACAATGGAAATGCAAGATTGGGATTTGAAATTACACCTAATGATGATGAGAAAGGATATTAGGAAGGAAATAAATAACTTACTTAAAGTAATTCAGTAGAACACAGGTAAATAGGTAGAAGCCCTTAAAGAGGAAACACAAAAATGCCTTAAAGAATTACAGGAAAACACAACCAAGCAGGTGAAGGAATTGAACAAAACAACCCAAGATCTAAAAATGGAAATACAAGCACTAAATGAATCACAAAGAGAGACAACTATAGAGATAGAAAGCCAAAGGAAGAGATCAGGAGTCACAGATCCAAGCATCACCATTAAAATACAAGAGACAGAAGAGAAAACTCAGGTGCATAAAATACCATAGAAAATATTGACACAACAATAAAAGAAAATGCAAAATGCAAAATGCAAAATGCAAAATGCAAAAAGCACCTAATCCAAACCACTCAGGAGATCCAGTACAAGATAAAAAGACCAAGCCTAAGGATAATAGATATAAAAGAGAGTGAAGATTCCCAACATAAAGGGCCAGTAAATAATTTCAACAAAATTATAGAACACTCCCCTAACTTAAAGAAAGAGATGCTCATGAACATATAAGAAGCATAAAGAACTCCAAATAGATGGGACCAGAAATGAAACACCTTCTGTCACATAATGATCAAAGCACCAAATGCAAAAACAGAGAAAAATATTAAAAGCAGTAAGGAAAAGGGTAAGTACCATATAAAGGTAGACCTATCAGAATTACAACAGACTTCTCAACAGAGATTGTGAAAGCCAGAAGATCCTGGGCAGATGACAAACAGACCCTAAGAGAACGCAGATGCCAGCCCAGGTTTCTGTACCAAGCAAAACTTCTCAAATAACCTAATGGAAACCAAGATATTCCATGTAAAAACCAAATTTACGCAATATCTTTCCATAAATCCATTCCTATGAGAGATAATAGATAGAAAACTCCAAAACAAAAAGGGAAACTATACCCTAGAGAAAGCAAAAAAGTAATATTCTTCAAACAAATTCAGAAGAAGGTAGCCACACAAACATAATCCAACATTTAACAACAAAAATAATAGGAAACAACAATTATTGGTCCCTAATATCTCCCAACATCAATGGACGCAATTCCCCGATTGAAAAAAAAAAAGACATAGAATAACAGACTGGATATGTAGAGAGGACCCAGCATTTTGCTGCATACAGGAAACTTGCTTCAGTGACAAAGACAACAGCTACCTCAGAGTAAAAGACTGGAAAACAATTTTCCAAGCAAATCGTTCCAAGAAACAAGCTGGTGTAGCCATTCTAATATTGAATAAAATCAACTTCTAACCAAAAGTTATCAAAAAGGATAAGGAAGGAGAGACACTTCATAGTCAAAGGAAAAATCTACCAAGATGAACACTCAATTCTAAACATCTATGCTCCAAATGCAAGGGCACCCACATTCATAAAAGAAACTTTACTAAAACTCAAAGCACATATTGCACATCACACAATAATTTTGGGATATTTCAGTTACCCACTCGCAACAATGAACTGATCGTGGAAGCAAAAAGTAAACAGAGACACAGTGAAACTAAGAGAAGTTATAAACCAAATTGATTTAACAGATATCTATAGAACATTTCATCGTAAAACAAAAGAAAATATCTTTTTCTCAGCACCTCATGATACCTTCTCCAAAATTGACCATATAATCTGTTTTGTTCACAAAACAGGCCTCAACAGATACAAGAAATTTGAAATAATCCCATGCATCCTATCAGATCACCACTGATTAAGGCTGGTCTTCAGTAACAACAACAACAAAACCAGAAAGTCCACATACAAATGGAAGCTAAACAATGCTCTACTGAATAGTAACTTGGTCAAGAAAGAAATAAAAAAAGAAATGAAAAACTTTTTATGATTTAATGAAAATTAAGGCAGAACATAACCATACTTATGGGACACAAAGAAAGCAGTGTTAAAAGGAAAGCTCATACCTCTGAGTCCCTCCAAAAATAAACTAGAGAGTGTACATACTAGAAGCTTGACATCACACCTAAAAAATCTAGAACAAAAGAAGCCCAAGAGGAGTGGGTGGCAGGAAATAAACTAAGAGCTAATATCAACTAAGTGGAAACAAAAAAGAAATATACAAAAAAAAATCAACAAAACCAAAAGCTGGTTCTTTGAGAAAATCAACAAGATAGATAAACCCTTAGCCAGACAAACCAGAGGGCATAGAGACAATATTCAAATTAATTCAGAAAAGAAAAGGGAAATATAACATCAGAAACTCAGGAAACAAAAAATCATCAGATCCTACCACAAAAGCCTATGTTCAACAAAACTGGAAACTCAGGATAAAATGTACAATTATTTAGATAGATACCCAGAACCAACGTTGAATAAAGATCAGATAAACCATATACAGAGTGCCATAACCCCTCGGAAATAGAAGCACTCACTAAAGGTCTCTGAACCAAAAATCTCAGGACCACATGTGTTTAGTACAGAATTCCATCAGATCTTCAAAAAAGATTAATACCAATACTCTTCAAACTATTCTACAAAATAGAAACAGAAGGAACACTACCCAATTTATTCCATGAGGCCACCATTATGCTTATACCTAAACTACTTAAAGACCCAACAAAGAAAGAGAATTTCAGATCAAGTTCCTTTATGAATATTGATGCAAAAATGCTCAATAAAATTCTAGCAAGTCAAATCCAAGCACACATCAAAACGATCATCCATCACAATCAAGTAGGCTTCATTCCAGGGAGGAAAGGATGGTTCAATATATGGAAATTCATTAATGCAATCCACTATATAAACAAAATCAGAGCAAAAAAAAAAAAAACCACACACACACACACAGGCACATACACACACACACACACACACACACACACAATAGCATTTGACAAAATTCAATGTTCAAGGCTCTTACCTAAACAGAGTAAAAGCAATATACAGCAAACCACTAGCCAACATCAAGCTAAATGGAGAGAAATTTGAAGCAATCCCACTAAAACCAGGGACTAGACAAGGTTGCTCAATCTCTCCCTATCTATTCAATATAGTACTGGACGTCCTAGCCAGAGCAATTAGACAACAAAGGTGGTCAAAGGGATACAAATTGGAAAGTAAAGAGGTCAAAATATCAGTATTTGCAGACAATATTACAATGTTCTTAAGTGACCCCAAAATTTCAGGAGAGAACTCTTAAACACGATAAACAACTTCAGTAAAGTTGTTGTATATAAAAATAACTCAAACAAATAGTAACATTTCTCTGCTCAAAGGATAAATAAGGTGAGAAATTAGGGAAATGACACCCTTCACAATATTCACAAATAATTAAAAAACACCTTGCTGTGACTCTAACCAAGCAAGTGAAGGGTTTGTGTGACAAGAACTTCAAGTCTCTGAAGAAAGAGATCGAAGATCTCAGAAGGATCTACATGTTCATGTATTGACAGGATTAATATAGTAAAAATGTCCACCTTGCAGAAACCAATTTACAGACTCAAATGCATCCCCTTCAACATCCCAAGTCAATTCTTCATAGAATTAGATAGAACAAATTTTTACAAATTTCTTTGGAACAACAGAAAACCCAGGATAGCAAAAACTCGTCTCAACAATAAAAGAACCTCTGGGGAAATCACCATCCCTGACCTCAAGCTGTATTACAGAGTGATCCTGATTAAAAAAAAAACAAAAGTGCCCAACATTGGTACATAGGCAGATAGATCAATGGAAAAGATTTGAGGACCCAGAAATCAACCCACATACCTATGGTCACTTGATCTTTGACAAAGGAACTAAAACCATCCAATGGAAAAAAAAATAGCGTTTTTAACAAATGGGGCTGGTTCAATTGGAAGTCAGCATGTAGAAGAATGCAAATTGATCCATTCTTATTGCTTTGGTCAAAGCTCAAGGCCAAGTGGATCAAGGACCTCCACATAAAACCAGATAATAGAAGAAAAAGTGGAAAAGAGTCTCGAACACGTGAGTACTGGAAAAATTTTCTGAATAGAACATCAATGGCTTATGCTCTAGATCAAGAATTGACAAATGGGACCTCATAAAATTACAAAGCTTCTGTAAGACAGGGGGCACTATCATTAGGATGAAATGGCAACTAATAGATTGGGAAAAGATCTTTATCAATCCTACATCTGATAGAGGGCTAATATCCAGTAAATACAAAGAACTCAAGGAGTTAGACTGCAGAGAGTCAAACAACCCTATTAACATATGCAGCACAGAACTAAACAAAGAATTCTCAACTGAGGAATATCGAATAGCAGAGAAATACCTAAAGAAATGTTCTACATCCTCAGTCATCAGAGAAATGAAAATCTAAACAATTCTGAGATTCCACCTCACACCAGTTAGAATGACTAAGATCAAAATCTCTGGTGAGAGTATATTCTGGACAGGATATAAGGGAAGAGGATCATTAATCCATTGGTTTTGGGATTGCAAGCTGGTACAACCACTCTGTAAATAAGTCTGGCAGTTTCTCAAAAAAAAATTACACATAGTACTACCTGAGCATCCAGCTATACCACTCCTGGTCATATACCCAAAAGATATGCCAATATATAACAAGGACATGTGCTCCACCATGTTCATAGCAGTCTAATTTATGATGGCCAGAAGCTGGAAAGAACCAAGATGCCCTTCAAAGGAGGAATAAATATAGAAAATATGCGACATTTACACAATGGAGTACTCAGCTGTTAAAAACAATGATTTCATGAAATTATTAGGTAAATGGATGGAACTAGAAAATATCATCCTGAGTGTGGTAACCAAATCACAAAAGAACACACATGGTATGCACTCGTTGATTAGTTGATATTAGCCCAACAAAAAATACCTAAAATACAATTTGCAAAACACATGAAGTTCAGGAAGACAGAAGACCAAAATGTATATGCTTCAGTTCTTCTTAAAAGGGGGAACAAAATACATACAGAAGCAAATAAAGAGTCAAAACGTGGAGCAGAGAATGAAGGAAAGGACATCCAGAAACCCCCCGCTGGAATCCATCCCATATCCAGTCACCAAACCCAGACACTATTGTGGATGCCAAAAGGTGCTTGCTGACTGGAGCCTGATATAACTGTCACCTGAAAGACTCTGCCAGAGCCTGACAAATGCAAATGTGGATACTCACAGCTAACCACTGGCCTGAGAACAGGGTTCCTAGTGGAGGAGTTGGAGAAAGCACTGAAGTAACTGAAGTGGTTTGCAACCACAGAGGAAGAACAACAATATCAACCAACCAGAAATCTCAGAGTTCCCAGGGAATAAACTACCAACAAAAGAGTACACATGGAGTGACTGATGGCTCCAGCTGCATATGTAGCAGAGGATGGCCTTGTTGGACATCAATGGGAGGAGCGACCCTTGGTCCAATGAAGGCTTGATGCCCTGGTGTAGGGGAATGCCAGGCCAGGGAGGAGGAGGGAGTGGATGGGTAGGTGGAGGAGTACCCTCATAGAAGCAGGTAGAAGGGGCACAGGATAGACTGTTGCCTGACGGGAAACTGGGAAAGGGGATAGCATTTGAAATGTAAATAAAAAATATCCAATAAAAGGGAAAAAAGCATTGCCCCAAAAAATTACCTTCAAATGAAAATATTACCATCAATTACTTTGCCTAAAATTTACAATGGGAACAAAAATGAGTAAATTATTTCCACATTCTGCTGATTAATTTTCTAGAGAATTTGTGACCCAAATTCACTGCCCTACAAACCTTGGTCATTTTCTGCCTGAGTCTAGAAATTCTATACTTAAGTATTCATGGAATTAAGTTTTTTTTTCCTCCTATATACCACCTTCCAGCTTACCATCTGGTGATTACCTAGCCTACAGCTGTTCATCTTATATAAGTGGCTGTCTTGTAATGATCATGTGAAGTGAGAATAGGTACTCCTGAAGAGAAATGGCATCATATGTTGAGCCTTCCATAAGGCTGATTAGACCTTAAATGGTTGTGGGAAAGTTGTAATGTCACAGGTTCAGAGTCTAATTATCTTGGACTAACTTTAGCCATTTAATTATCCATCCCTCGACCATCTCTGTATCAGACCTAACATTCTGTGACTACAGATAAAACCTTTTGGAATGCATTAACATAAACAAACAATCAAAAACCCTACTAGAGTCCATGAAACAAAAAACTAAGAATAGAATCAGAAAGTGCCATAGGCCTATAGCAGAGAGTTCCTTCCTTTGCATTAACCTACTTGTATAATTTTCTACAATATACTTCAAAAGTATCTTGATTTTTGACTTTCTTTTTTTTCATTACTATAAAGTTTCATGAAGTTGTTAACATGTTGAAACAAAATCAGGGATAACCTAAATCTGTGTTTCCACTTATATTTGACTTCAGTTTAACCTACTTTTTATGGCTTTTGAGGTGAAAGATGTGTTTTTGCACTGGCAGGAGTTTTTCATACGATTTATATTTATTTTCTAATTACACCACATAGCTATGAAATACAGTGTGGTAATTACAGTATATACAATGTAATTTTGCATTATCTGAATTTATCTTCCATTATTTTGGTTTCTTACTAAATGTAAGAGAACACATCAGTAATTAGCTAAGTGATATTAGCAAGACTAGTTTGTAAACATTTCATAGTGTGTTGTCTCTGTTGTTCATCCCAAATAGAGTGAATTGTGGGTGTATATAATGACAGTATTAATGACAATTTATTAGTTTTGTATTCATTCATATGTAAAAGTGTGTATGTTAATCACTGTATTATGAATGATAGTGTGTTTATAACAGCATGTATATATATATGTATGTATGAATAATAGTATGTTGATATGTGTGAATGGTGTGTTTGTATAAATGGAAGTATATATTGCTGATAGTGTACATGTGTGAATAATAGTGCATGTACATTAAACTGTGTATATTGTATATGAATTACAGTATAATGAATTATTATGTATATGAATCACAAGGTCTTACTAGATAGCGCACTAATAAGAAAATCTCTATATAGTTTAGTTTGATGTTTAACTCCTGATTTTCCTGCCTTTGCTTCCTAATTGCTTTAATGTGTTAAGATGGCAGTTAATCCATCTAACTGTGCTATGTTAAATAGGTAATTTTAGTTAAGGATTGGTTTTATAATCTGAAAAAAAGTACATATCATCATTCTTAGATCCGTGTACCTACATATAAGCAGATTTAATTTTCCTTCTCTTAATTTATCATTT